>NC_136061.1:1945783702-1946983702 GCF_964261635.1 Lissotriton helveticus | reverse complement strand
TGATGGAACTATTATAAGGTGGACTCATTGTTGTAACTAATCAGGAGATGCCTCCAAGTTGAAGTATATGGCAAGGACTGCCAATGAATTCTTCTAACTGCACTCATTGATTCATTGTGCAGTACTTGAAATGGTGTGATACCTGAAGAAGCTACATAAAAACAAATTAAGTTGCAACCACAAATAATTTAGCTCCAATAGCGAGCAGCGCCACTGTTGTTGAGCCTTTACTGAAGTGCCTTTGATAGATCCCTTTAGCGAACCATCTTTTGTCTTTTTGTATTACACAAGCCCGGCTTCACATAGGGTTATTCGGGCTTCCCCTATTTTAATTTGTCTGTCCTTGTTTGAGCAGAAAAAATCAGTAGAGTATTACATAAAATCAATCAAAGTATTTTAACAATATGACATTTCTAGAACCTACATCTCGAGGAGACCTGGAATAAACCAAAATGTCACGCTTGTATGAATGTGATAGTTAACAATGTAATGAGGAGAGTGGCATTTGGTAACAGTGGCATGAGGCCTGGGTGGTGCCTGCTGCAGTAGAATCTTGAGAATTACCTTGGGGACTGGCACTTACGTTTTTACAAATTAAGCACTGAATCTTGTGGTTGTCCTCCCTCCACGCCTTTTTACTAACACTTTCGATTCTCTGACTTCTATGCTACCCCTGCTTGCTTTTGAAGAACTGCTTTTTTTTCTTTGCAGTTAAGCATTCCACGAGAGTTCATGTTTTTCAGCTGTCTCCCTCATATATGTCTATCCCCCTGCACACCATGTTGCTCTTTGTTGTAAGTGTCCCCACACCCCTGTATGCTGTGCTTGCCTTTGTTGCTCTCTGTGTCTGGTTCTCCCACGTTGCTCCCTTGCGCATTGCTTCTCCTCTCCACCTGCACCTCCTCTCTCACCTGTTGCTTCTCCTCCCAGTCCAAACCAGGTACTCCGCATTGCCTGCTCAACCGTGTGCTTCTCTTCCGTCTCCTCCTTGTTGCTTTCACACCCTCCTCCGCCCTCCTTGTTGCTTCTGCACTCCTGTTGCTTCCACCAATCACTTATTTAAAAAAATACTTTTGCATGTTTCTTTTTTTATAGTTGGCAATCCAACTTGGAGCAACAACTAAAGAGGAAAAACAGTACCTGCGACATTTTGTAAGTGCATACATGCCTTGGACACGCATCTACAATGTGACCCTGCTGGAAGCATCAAAGGCTTTTTTTATCTTTAGCTATGCTTCACAGCATTGGGGGTGCTATGTAGTATGACTAAAATCATTGCTGCCAAGGTTTCAGATTGCTACTTATGAGTGACATTTCGATGACTACGAGTGACACTTTCGCCCAATCAAAATCAAGTAATGAAGATGAGGAAAACACATAAATATCAGATGTTACACCCATTTGAGCTACAAGGAACTCTAAGATCTTGAAAGTGCTGCACAGTACTAGAAATGGAAGGGCACCATCATAGCATCCAGTAACTCCGAGAGATCCTCATAACAGTTTTGCGATTTGCCTTGTAGAGTGGCGTTCTTTGCTGCAGGGATATTAATCTTCTGCAATAGAACATGCAGAGTGAACCGCCAGTTGACACATTTCCGACCTTTGAACAGATATATTTAATTACAGCAGCCTTAGTTTTTGACTTGCTTATAGAAGTCCTGAGCCACAACAATTCTACCTACTGCTGCACCTAGCTGCAGACTGAGGTGTGGTAGTGTAGATGAGATTAAAGTCTGAATGACACGACGGGCAGTGAGAAGAGCTTTGAGAGCAGTTCTGTGTGCCTTTAAAAGACACTGACAGCACCTGCTTTCAGACTCACTAACCGGACAGAACCCGAACCCACAGTAGCACTTTTTCAATGTCAAATAGTGTTGTCCTAATTTAACTGTGCTGCAGGGCGGCTGCAACAATTCCTGGTGGCCTGGGCCAGCAAGAAATTAAAATCATCCTGCGCCTGTAGGGGCCTAGTCCGTCCTCCTTGGTATCTGTTATGTTGGATCATTATTGCCACAATAGTATTATTAATTGTTGACACTCAGAGTGTGTCCAGCCGATCGACTAAAGAGGCACCAGCGGACCCATTCTGGCGCTGGATAATATAGAAAAAGCTGCACACAGGTAGTGCCACTGCGCATTTACAATGATTCTCCCGCATTCAGAATGCCCAAAGGAGCCATGCTACCGAAAGGTCACTGGAGTGACACTGGGGGTAGCACGTGAATTGCTGGAAACACTCAGCAACAGGGAAGGTACCATCCTGGATTTATTTATTTTACTGATGCAAGGAACTACAGGCCACATTACAGACTATTTGATACATTGTAGCAGCACAGACAGTGCACAAGCTTACTATACTGTTTAGTGTTACTGTGACAGTGGCAGCGCCCGGGCCAGCAAGTCTGCGGGGATCAGTTAGCAGCACTGAGCAGAGCGGGCCGAGTGCAGGTGTCACAGGAGTGTGCACCAGCAGCCTGGCATTGCGGCCACGCCAGTTACTTGACAGGGCTTGTACAGGAGAGAGACAGTTGCATTAAAATGCGAGACAATGCATTTCAGTGCGGTGATGCGGACCACCACACTGAAATGCGTTAGAGTCACGTCTGATGCGTGATACTTGTCAGGCCTAAAATCATTGGGAAAGCCAGTAGGTCCCAAAGGCAAGACCCTTTGCCTTTGCTAATGCTTGTTCTCTCTTGTACATGCTTCTTCACAGCCCACCTGTGCTTCTTGATGGCCCTCCCAGGTCCAGCTTTCTGCAGCAGGACCCGATGGTGCACGAGTTTGCAAACTTGTATTTCACAAACCGGAGAAGAACGAGGTTTGTACTGCCAGTCCTGTTTATCACAGTCAGCTTCCCTTTGATTGAAATCCCAGATTAACAGGAATTCTATAAATCCTGTGGAATACGGGAAATATTTCTCATTGCCAAATGGCTCCCAGGAATTATGAATTTTGAAACCACTTCTGCTTGATCAATTACAAATAGGCAAACACGTGAAATATGTGGCGCATATATTTCCTTCCGTTTGTGTCTATCGCCTATCGATCTCTGCGTAGACGGCAGAGCCCTGACGCACGGCGTACGTGCGCGCGTCCTCACGTTTGTCGGAATGTTGCATTAGTCCTATTGCGATGCAGTCTTTATTTTTGGAAGTGCTGCTCCGAGCACAGAGGAGGCTTTTAGCTTAATTGAAGTGCGCGTCTTAAAAACTGCATCTCATCAGTCAACTCTCATTGCCTTCCTTTCAGTTATGGTTAATTGTCTTTCCCCCAGAGATTAACTCAATCAATGCAGGAGATAGAATATTTTTAAGGCGTTGCGGACAACCAGTCGTCGCCTGGCAGAACACGCTGAGCAGGGAAAACGTATGTTTTTATGAGTTTATTTTTGTATCTCTCAAGATGACTCCGAGACCCGGTTTTTTTGGCATACAAGCGGGCCAAGGAATTTATTTAGGGTTAAACGCGCGCCCCTTCTTTGGTGAAACACTATGTAATGCTCTGTGCTAGAAAGAAAACAATAAAAGGGTGTCCTTACAATCTGACCCTTCCCCATTTCGGATTTTCTCCTATGTCTTTTTTAGTTTTCAGGCATTTACAGTAGAAATGTTTTATGAGATTCCAGCTGGTTCGAGGCCAGATGTTGTAGCTGTATTCTAGCGGCCCAGGGCTGTAGTTATCGATCTCGTGGAGTGGATTGAGGAGACCCCCATCACCGTCCATAAGGCGGGGCTTGGGAAGAGTCATCCCATATGCCAGCCCTTTTTGGGGTGGAAGTATAGGGGGAGCACTTGTTGCCGTATATAAGGCCACATTGCCCCATCAATCACAGCCCTCCCCAATGACCCCACCCCACAGTTGATTTTGATGTTTCAGGTTAAAATGACAAAGCACGGATTGGAATGTGGTTTCATATGGATCCCAAATGTTTTTCCCCTTTTAGTTTTTCTGCACAGACTTTTAAGGCAGCATGTAAAACAGTGAGTTGCTACCTCTCCTTGTTTGGAGATGGCGGTCCCACACCTTCTCCAAAGTGGAGTTGTCCCAGGTTGTTTGATGGTTTTTATGCCTAACTCTGTGGTTACCACCCCTGCACCAACAGATAGAGTTACTTCTGCTTTGAAATGAGCTTTAGTTCTGCAGACATTCCTTTGCACAGACTCTGCTATAAAGAATTACATTTCTGTTATGTTTTTGGCGTTGTCTCAAGCTAATATATATATGACGGTTCATACATTTTGGGCGCATTTCCATTTAACTAGGTCCAGTGCATGATTTAATTCTTTGCTAGTTTATTACAAATGAGGAGAGTATCAAGGGGCGTGGAAGGCATGAGTAGTCACGTAGCCACAGTACATTCCGCCTAATAATGTCTACATTACTGACCTATTGACAGTTTGTCAACGTTCTCCCCGGGGCTCATCAAAAAGCAAAAAAAGCTGACTCTTCCCACCACCTGAGGAGGTGTTAGAAAGAACTCGACGCCCTGGAACTGTCTGATCACAAGAAATCTTTAGACAGGCGAGGTGATGAATCTGCAATTTTCGGCCCCAGGATTTGATCCGAGGGAGGGGGATGCTTGACATCAGCGAAAGCACGCCATCAATCAGCCAATGGGATTTCGCTGTGTATAATGACTGCCAAAATCGATACAATTATCTCCTTTTCTACTGACATAGTGGCCACAGTGCTTACCTCATGGCAAGCAGATCAGAGACAGAGCTATATTTAGCATGCAAATGGCGGGCAGGGGCTGGGCGGGAGCATTGATCCTGTGGCCATGTGACAGTGCAGCTGAGGTTAGACTGGAGCTACTTGTAAAATAACATCCAGGTGCCTAGAAGGTTTCCCCAAAATATACACTCGCTTTAGATTTAGAAAGCAAACATCTTGATTACGAGTGCCTGAGAAGGGTATGCTTTTCCTATCACTCCTGATAAAAACTGATATCCCAGACAGAGTTCGCTATTTATCAAGTGTGATAACTATCCCATATTAAAAGTGAAACCTTCAAAATGGGACATAAAATTCTGATTCCAGGAGCATGTCCATCAAAATCAGCGTCCCTGGTATTTTCTGGTTTTGACCTCCCAATGTGTATCCAAGTAAATTTATGGGAATGTTGATTTAATGTCCAAAAAACAGAAGAGGGTCCCTGTATACATAAATTACCAGGAGAGGGAGGCAGGGAAAGAAACTAGATACTGAATTGATACCTAAGAAAGGTTTGTTCTTGCTCTAATGCTGATTTAATGCACATGATACTTACTGGATGCCCTAAACTCCACACAACTCCGAATTCTGATCCCTGCACTACCAGGGATTTGCATGGGAGTTGACATTTTCCAGCTCAGTTAATCAGGGTCGAAGTATTTCATGCGGAAACTATTGTAATTATCAACTCTAGTGATGATTGACAGTTTCCCTGAAACTTAAATTTGCTTGAGGCTGGGAAATGGTTGGTAAGGCATGTCTCGTAGTACATTACAAATATATGAATAATAATGAATTCCTTGTTTTATACATAGTCTTTTGCACTGCATGTTTACTATTTTTAAACGCTCTACCTAGCATGTGTTCCTAATAACAAATACAATAATAGTTGATTTACCGACAGGGGAAGGGTTGACAAGTGACCTGCCTTCCTGGGATTTAAACTCGCGACATCCAGCTCGCTGGATGTCTGCGGAGAGCTGATAACCAACAGTCATTTGATCTGAAGTGATCTCATCTGAAGACCTGGCTAGTTGTGGACTGCTCTGCTGGAGAAAACAGTGCAACATCTGAAATTGTTGGAAAAGTTTTGGGTCGAATTTATACTTGTTGACAAAATGCACATGAACAGTAAGCTGGGGGAGAAAACTTCTTCTGACATTAGTATAGCCATCACTAAAACATCTAAGCACGAAACCACTGCCTGAACAGTAGTAATCATCTGTCTAAAACCTTAAGCCCAAGTGCCTGAAGCCATCTCTGAGTGCCCAGCGGTTGTGGGGATGCGGTCTGTTAGGATGGTAATGTTCTGTGCATAGAAGCAGGCACCAAGGCCCTATGGTATTTACTTGTGTACAGTCGATAGTTTTTGAAAAAGTTACTTTTACCTTGGTGAACACGATATCGCGAGTACTCTCTGAGGGATGTCCCTGTTAATCGAACCAAAGTGCGCCTCTCTTTTAGAGAGTGACTACTGCCCTCTGCACCCTGGCTTTGTGATATTGGTGGTGGTAGCAGTTGGTTTGTAGTTTTACCCATCTCTTTCAGGGCAAAATGCCCACAGACAATCGTGTATAAAAGATTTTGTCAGTGTCTCTTAACCAGGGTCTTTCACTTCCACTGATGTGAAAGGAATGTGTCCACTGTGGGCATGTGCAGGGTGAGGGCAACGTGCATGCATGCCTTACTGGGAGCAGCAGGGAATACATGTTGGCTTGTCTTTGTGTGAATGGCCATATACACACAGACGAGGGCATGAGGAGAGGCCTTGGTTAGCATGGAAACCTGCAATGTAGCATTCCTTCCGTTCTCCTAGAATTTCGTCGTACAGGGTTGCAGTATCTTATGCAAGCTGTGTCAGATTCCACCTTTGTGGTTTGCCTCTCTTCCCTTATCAAAGTGCTCATAGCTTTACCCCCAATTAGAGATTCTTATTGTGTTTGGTGGCTGCAAAGTTAAATAACAATAAATCAATAATTGTAACGCGCGAACATATCACCCTTTAAGCTTTCTGGGCGATGGGGGCTGTGGGGAGATTAACAGCCTGATTCATCAAGCTGATTTGCGCTCGCAAAGGGCCAGATTCTGAGAATCTGGCCCTTTCCGAGTGCGATTTTTGCATTTGGTATTCATCATCCCAAATGCAAAAATCACTATTAGCGAGATCGCATATTTGCGAGGAATTGGATTTGAGGAATCTCTAATAGAGATTCCTTAAATGCAATTCATCAACCAAATAGAAATAGCGAAATCGCAATATTTGGTCTCAATTTACCACCAGGTCTGACTTGGTGGTAAATTGCGTAAATAGTGTAAAAAGCACTTTAGTGCATTTTTTTCTTTTGCATGTTACACACACACATGTCCTTTGGACATGTGTGTGCGCAACACCTGTTCAAATGTGCATTTTAGGGGTGCTACAGGGTGTCCTTTGGACACCCCTGGCACCCTTAAAATCGCTATCTGATTTGCGAGTAGCAAATTGCTACTCGCAAATAGAGAACATGTAGGAATCGCTATTTATTTAGCAATTCCTACATGAATACCGTTTTGCGAGTCCTCAATAGCGAATCGCTATGATTCGCTATTAGGGGCTCGCAAAACGGCCCCTTGATGAATCAGGCTGTAAGTGAGCTGTTGCCCAAAGTCACATGGTGCTGAGCTGAGCTGCAACCGGCGCCGTGGATCAAACTTTGAGCCCTGAGCTCTGAAGTCAGCCACTCAGGCCGCTGCACCACACCTCTCCCCAAAGTTATTGGGTTATCACAGAACCGGTGTCAGGACCATGAGTATTCCTCAAAAGCGACAGCCACCTATTCAGTGAAAATCACGACCCTCGCCCCACCGTCGTGATGGCATGGGGCACAGATGAATGATCAAATTCATGAATAAAATTGGACAAAAATTAGGTCAAGTGATGTGGGATATTCTTCAAAAGCCCACTGCCACACGTCATCGTGACTGACTGCATCCTTATGCCTCAGGCATATTCTATGCTCTTGCCGGGACCTATCTGCAGCTTTTACCGCTTTAGGAAATAACTTGGCCAGCCACTAAAATGATTTTAATGTGTGTCCACGAGGACCTTTAGGCCCTCAGGGAAACATCCTTTACAATGGAACCGTTACAACGCGGAACCGTTACAACGCAGGATTTACAACGAAAGTCGTTACAACGAAAGTCGTTATAACGACTTTCGCTGAAGGGCGCTCTAGGCTAGGGGATAGTTTAATTTACTATCCAACACCTTCCCTACTATCCAACACCCTCCCTACTATCCACGGGGACTGAAGTTGGAATAGTAAATTAAACTATTCACTATCCAGCCCACCCAACGCAAGTCGTTGTAACGACTTGCGTTGTTAAACCTGCATCGTAAAGGTACGCGCTGTAACAGTACGCATTGTACCGTCATACATCCGGCCCTCCCTGCCAGGTCCCTTTCACCCAGGTCCAGGAAGAGTAAACCTTGGGATGGCAGCTGCACAGGACGTCGTTGCAACATTGTTGTGCACAGATGAGTAAAATCGTAGATGTCACTACACTCATTTATGCACCAAGGCCTAGGAACGTCATCATATATCCATCTCGACTGCCCCAAGCCTGCTCCAATGAATGAAATAGCAGCAGATCCACCGCTTTACGGTGCAGTAACAGGCTACACTTTACCTTCCAAACCAAGATTTCTCTCCAGTCACTCATTATTATTAACCATCGTGTTTCATCCTGTACAGTGCTCCGCTGCCTTTTGATTAGGTTTGTGCTCTACAACTACCACATGGGTACATACGGAATCAATCATTCTCTTCAAACGTGCAGAAGTGTGCCCACAAACTGCATAGGTGAAAGTAAAATTACAAGACCTACACAGAAAATACATTACAGGTTTCCTACAAAATCATGCCAAAGCCTAGATATGGCTTCAGCATTCTGCAACTTCTTTCTGCATGTTGGTATTTTCTCACAGTGAGAGGCATTTAGTCCAGCAGGGTCACTATTTGTAATTTATACCAGCCGTTCTGGTTTTTATGAGGCCTGGGTGGAATTTCAACGACGTCAGAGGAATTCAGTAATTTTGGAAAGTCCATGTTACTCTTTGACACAGAATTACTGCTAATATCACGATTACTCCTCCTTGCATAATTTAGAGTAATTTATGGAACAATCCTACAGCAAGAGCACATTTAGCGAGTGTGAACTGCTGCTCATGCTCATTATTCCTGTACTGCTTAATTTAGCGCTATTTCTTAGTGTAAAACGCATCCTCACGTTCATTATGGATGCCAGGGTGCATTTTCACATGATGAAATAGCACTAAACGCAGAATTACTATTCTCAGGTAATTCAACGTACTCTCGCAGAATTGGCTCCAGTGATGCCCTCCCCTTGTTTTATGTTTTGGTGAGTTTGTGACTTGTACGGTTGGTGTATTGGTGATGTACTAATCCTTTTTCTGCAAATGCTGCTTTGTCTTCTTGAATCGAGACGGTCTCCATCCCTGAACACAGAAGGTAAAGCAGTTGTTACAAATGCAAGCATCCTCTTTCGAGCACTAAAAATTGCTGTGATCTGCTGTGTATGCAACTTTGTTACTAAGATCTATCCCTGAGGTCTATTGAGCACTGAAGATCGGAGGCAAATCACGGCAGACGCCAGGAAGTGCTCGCTAGCTGCAAATACATCTTATAATACAGTGGTGTTCTCTTGCATTTACTACTGATGCATACATTTCTTGTCTGTCTGCCTTTTTCGATCAACTTGTCTAATGTCTCTGTTGCTGTGTGACAGTTTGTGCCCTTTTCTGTGATTTTATCTTTGTCTACTTCAATTTCTTGCATTCTTTTTCATTATCAACTCTTTCTTCTAACAACTTCTCCTCCCCTTCCTACCTTATTTATTTAGCACACTATCTCTTTCTTTCCACTTTTGTACATTAGATTTTCTTACAAAGACTCCAAGAGGTCTGATATAAAGATTATGTAAGGGTGGCACTAGGATAGAGCTCGGAGGGACCCTTTAATCTAAGGCCATCACTGTTGAGAAACAGTCATCAATTTTTATCCTCTGCCACCTACCCATGAGGTAAGACTCAAACTATTTGAGGACCACTACATCAATGACAATTCAATGTTTTAGTGTGTAAATACAGTGATTTACTTTATCAAAGATTGCCAGTTGGTTGAGCTGGAGTTGCCTGAATCGAGGACACAAACTGCATCACCGAACACTTGGAGCAGTGTTGTTTCAGCTCTGCAGCCTTGATTGAAACCCAACTGGCATTCGTCTGGGCGATTGTTGTTTTGGGTATGTTGGTTAAGATGATCCACAACACGTCTTATATTGATTTCTTGCAAGGAAAGTGAGGTTGGAGACAGGATAAAAATTGTTGAGGTCGTTTGCATCTGCAGAGGGTTTTTGAGGTGTGGAGTAACTTGTCCAGTCTTGAGGCAGTCCGGAAACATCCCTTGGCTGAGTGAGAGGTTCACAAATGTAATCCAGTATGGGCACATGTGTGTGTAAAGGTCTTTAACAATGTTATCTGGGATAGGTACCATGAAGTGGTTTGAAGGTTTGATCTTCGTGATGGTTTTCGAGAGTTGCCAAATGTTCATGGATTTGCTCATAGTAGTCTGGTTAGGATGATCATCCTCACACAAAAGATATTTTACTTTAGAACCAAAGAACTGTGTGAATTCTTCTGTTTTCATTGTCGGGTCATCAAATTTGATGGACATGGAGGGGCTGTTAGTAGTTTTGACCAGATTAAAAGTTGTTTAGGTTGGTTATTGACAGTCAATGAGAGATGGACAGTTTTGCAGGGAGATTTATTGCATTTTGAAGACATGAGGTTGGTGGTGGGAGGCGATGGGTCAATTTCTTCTCAAGTATTCTTAGGGCCCTTCTTTCCTCATATACAGCTTTATTGAATTAGAGGGCTGATGGCTTAGCTCTTTTCTTTTTGCTGTGGAGTGGAGCTATCTCATCAAGCACATCTGAAACACACTCAAAACATTGGGTATCTCTCTGCCTGCAAGTAATCTCTGAAGATGGCTGCAATGCCTCACCCAATTCTTCCTAGATAGTCACTTCTGATGATTGAGCACTTTGAAGGAAATAGAAGTTATTGTGGGATTGTATGTTGTGGGATATATCATTAAATCAGGGCTTAGTAAAGACCAGTAGGTCATGGTTGTAGTGTGAAATAGTGTCCACATTTTCCAGCTTGTGCTTCACTGCTGATCTACAGTTTTGGAGCATGCATTCTGTAGCCAAAGTGTCTGATTTGGTGTGAGCAGTGATGAGGTTTAGTCACAATAGGAATAATATTGTGTGGTTGGTCAGTCCCTTCTTTGAGTGGCCATAGTCAAGAAAAGATCCCCTTTGGATAGGCTTAATACAACAAAACAAAAACACTCATCACACCCAGTTTATCATCAGAACATAACACCACCACCATCAAAGGCCAAGTGTTCACAAATGTAAAAATATTTTATTTAAAAATTACCAAACACGTAGTCAAGAAAAATAAATCATCATACAGTATTAAAAACAGTTAAAAACATTCTAAGAATTAGTAACCCAATTAATTTGAGGGAGAATCTGCAAGAAAAATAATTTCTAATCATCAGAAAGGAACATACATTAGATCAAGATCATTTGTTTTAACATATACTTATTACACCTGAAGCTTGGACAACAAAAGTAACAAATGTCACCACAATCTACAATATGCCTTTACACAGTTGCGTCGATGTGTTTCGGTGGGTATCACTGCTTAAAACACCACCTTACTCAGGACAAGAAATAATATCGCCCACATGGATTTTTGGATCTATACGCATTCAAGAAAAGATATATAAAAACAATCAGTTAGCCCTTAAAGTATGAATCAATGAGAACAGTGTTTGTATCCTGGTGATACATCCAACAACACATTTCCACATGTACACTACAACATATACCTCTTTCATTCAATATACACCTATATAAAATTAATAAAAATAGAATGAAATAAAAGAAGAGGGAAACATCTTCTTTGAGTGGAACTGATGTTTGGTCAATGAGATAATTCGTACTCTTAGTCTTAATTAGTTTAGGATGTCTAGTATAGTGGGGGTTGGGGATGCTGAGGATATAGAGGCACTGTAACTTACAAGTAAGTTGTCAATATCTGCCTGAGAGAGATCAGGTAGTCAACTCTTAGGAGAAGGTAGACAATTGTTCCTTTGTCTTCAGCACCTGGATTTAGGAGACCTCAGCTGAGAAAGTAGTGAGTCTAAGAGAGCAGAACGCATAGAACCTAGATTGGCAATAGTATCATCTAGCTGGGGAAATTTAGAGTTAGGGGGGATCCAGTTTGTTTTCTAGAGGATTTTAAGCTGTAGAGTATTTTCAACTGGAGCGTTTCTTATTGAAAGATGGTTGTCGTTGATAGTATGGTTATCATTGGTAGTATTTAAGAGTTGTAGATCACTGTAGACCAGTAACTCATTGTTAGGTGTTGGGCTGGGATCCTCCCCTAGGGATTGGTTCATCCAATTAGTGTACTGGTTCCTGGTTTTCATTGAAGAGGTAATGATGCCTGCTATAGCTTCAGATCGAACGGCTGGCCAGGATTGGGGAGATGCAGTGTTGTGTGATTGGTGTTGGAGGGTGAAAGGGGGAATTGATGTAGTGTAAGGGGATGTGGTGGGGAACATCAGGGAGTAGTGTGGGGGAGAATGTTTGTGTGAATCAACTGAAAATTGTGAACCATGTGTGGGATTGTAGTGGGAGTGTTGAAGGGGATGTGAGTGTTGCAGGGGATTCCCGGCTTTAGATAAGACTGGCCATTCATATGTGTAGGTACAGATAATACATAGGGGGAGTAGAATTCTCTAGGTGGGCAGTCAGTATGCAGGAAGAGATGACCTAGTGTAGTTGAGTGACGGGGAGAGGGGTGCAAGGTGGAAAAAATACCATGCTGTAGGATGGTGTGTACAGTGTAACATCAGTGGGATTGCAGTAGGAAGCACGGAAGAGATAGTAGACTAAGGCAGGGAGAGGTGGAACCTAGTGTGGGAAAGTAACATATCCTAGGATTATGTGAACTGTGTAAATTAAATTGGATTAAAGTATTGTCATATAGATATGCTTTGCCTACACTGCCTACATTGCCTACACTGTGTTAAGTTAGCATGAGCTTATTAGAAGTTTAACCGCCATTTTACCTTTCTTCTGCTTCTGTACACGGCACATATTGTTATTAGAGATTTGAGCCTAGTAGAATATTTTGCTTCACACGAGAATAATATGTTTTGCTATTGTATCAGCTTTGCTTGGTAAGATATGTCTGAACAGTGAGTGCCGAGGCCTTCAAGGTTATTTCAACACAGTGGTTGTGAGGTCTGATCTGCGCACGTTCTAGACATAACACATATGCAGCTGCGGCCAACTATGGCTTGAGGTGCGTTTAATATTGCACTGCGCAGAGCATGCAAACACACCTGATGATTCTTCGCATGCAGAAAGCTGGTGGAAGATGATGTGATCCCTTTCCACTAGAATCAGAGGTATGGTGCCGCCCTTCTAAAACCCAAAGAGACCTTCTTTAGATATAATATAATATACTAGCAAGGGAGGGTAAGACAATAGAAAAAGGAGTAGAGAGGCGCACTCAAGGAAGTTAGTAGCACAAAAGTCCATTAAGAATGTAGATCTTCTGTTGTTTTCTTAGAAATGTTCTTTATTTTCATTCACATAAAACGGCACAGCCAATGCGTTTCATTCCCAAATGTGCCTAGGGAATTTCGTCAGGGCTGAAAAAGACATTTACATGCATAAGTATTTAGTTTGTCTTATGCCTAAAATTACATATAAAATGAAACATGTCCAAGCTAGTACATAGGAAGATGTAATCTTTACAAAGAGACTAGCGAAATTTAAGAAACAAACCGATAGATCCAGACATATTGGACAGATTTGATGTCTGCCATATGACAGAGCTACTTATCCCCTTACGGATGCATATGCTCCCTCACCAGTGCATTGCAACCATACAACCAGTTTAAGCAATAATGCTTAGAGCTGGTGAAGAGGGACACCAGGCTATTGGAGAGACAGATACCTGGTAGGAGTTGAGTAATTATAACATGCATGAGGTTTACTGTGTCCACAAAGATAGTGTGTGGTCGAGAAGACCATAGTCCCAACTGTGCAATTATAAGCCACACGTGAAAATAAAACCATTAAAAACACCCCTTTAAAGTGAAAAAGTCCACAGCCTCAGTGACCCCGACAGTCTTAGAGTATCACGAAAAAGTGACCACATAAATATGATCCATAGCTCATCATATACTGAGAAGTCAAGTTGATGCGGTGTTCCTAGAGGGGGTCGCTCTATGGAAGCTGTTGTAACAGTGATCACAATAGATCGCAATGTTTTCCTAAAGTAAAGATATGATATTATAATATGATTCGTGATTCCTATTATCCCCCATCTTGGTGCAAGGTGTCCAGTACAAATATATATTTGCCAGACAAGATCATATTCGTGCTATTCCTGTTAGGGTGAATATAGTCCCAACATACACGCTATCAATGATGCTCTACTTAAAAAGGAACCCTATGCGCAAGGAGTGCTTGTAAAATGTAAGTGCAGGCATTCCCTAACACAGGATATACTCTTAGCATTGAATGAGAAGGGGAGGGGCTGGGTAAGCAAAGACCAGGGTGGAATGGTCCCATATGGCTTTATTTGTAACCAAGGGAGACTGGTACCTGAGAAAAAGTATGCCGCTCAGGTCCGAATGGAATGGATGTTCATGTCCCCCGGATTGGCTGAAGATGTAACCTGTGATGGACAGGGTGTCTGTGAATCCTGGACCCCTATACATTGTAAATAAAAAGATATGTAAGGTAATGTACCGCACGTGATTGCAGAAAAAACCTAGTTGTCGAAATCCAAAATTAAGAAAGAGAAAGTCATCAAGTATACACTCAAGGTTAAGATATATACAGATATAAGCTGCAAGTTAAGATATAAGTACCCATAGCAATATCTAATGCGTGGCAGGCTTGTATAGATTGCATTCCTAGTAAGCTGACGGTTACGGTTGATCAAACTCGAGAGCTGATATTGAAAAAAGTCTTGGGGATGGAGGTCGCTACAGTGATCACTAAATACCTCTATTTGCATGTGCAATGGGTATGGATAGTTCTACATTGCCCCCCTCCCCTGCCGAAATTCTCATGCCGGTGTGAAAAGACTCCGCCCCCCTAATGTTCAAATATCATCTAGTTTACGTATAGTACCTTGAGGGGGCTTCCCGGCAAGGGGCGTTCAGCGTGCTCCGGGAGATGACCTGCTCCTGTGATTTTTGATCTTTGCGTTATTGCAGAAAGTACCTACAAATGGCAAGACAAACTCCAGTTGCCACCAATTCGAACAAAAAGTAAAAACCCCGTAGAAGCCAGAAATCCCTGGCCGTGTCACATACCTCTGATATGGTACCCGTTCTCCGCCGCTCCTCCTCGTGGATTAGTGGAAGCGGGGAGAAGCCCGTGCGCGCCATATTTAAAGACCAAAATGTGCCATTACTTTGAATTAGTCACGTGGTGCCGGGACCATCCCATTACGTTTCGGGGAATCCCGTGTCCACCAGGGTGGCCATTATTAAGTGTGACAGGAGATGGCATGTTTCTAACGTTAGAGGTTGCAAAACAATACATTTTGTCGACGATTTAAAGCGATTGCAAATTTAAAAATATTTTGCAAAAAATTAAATTAAGTTAAAATTAAAAACAGGATGTTCATATATATCCTATAACGTATTATTTCGGTAGCGATAATTTTTAGTATATCGCAAATATTTGATTATGTTCGGTTCAAGCAGTTCAAACGGTTCAGACGGATTCATATAATATATGCAAGGGGAACACGATGTGGCCCCGTCATGATGTCGTAAGTATAATTCAAATTTCTTAGAGAGCAGGTAAACAGAACGCGATCCCCGCCGACCGTGGCGGCCATCATGAAATGGTCTAAACTATGTACACAGCGCATGTAAAGTACCCATTCGATGTACCAAATCGTATACTGTGCAAGTGGAGCTAGGGACACCCCAAGAAGAAAACGTTAGATAAGGAAAAGAAAGAGAAAAGAAAAAGAATAAGAAAAGGAAAAAGAAAAAGAAAAACAAGGAAAGTGCGGTGAAAGAGCAAGGTCAGAGGGCCAATGTTAATGCACCCCCAGATTTAATATGACCCGGCTGAAGTGCAAGTGAACAATAAAAATGAAAATGAAATAATACTTACAGTGCATACAACAGATAAAAGAGGGCAGGCAAATTTAAGTGCCGTGCAGAGAAAGACGGACGTGCCCTAAGGGGAACACAAGCCCCTGCTGAGCAGTCCGCAATGAAGCTGGCGGATTCCCACCCTAAGAGAAAACATCTAACAACAGTCCAATATATCACAGGATATTTACAGTGTATGAAAAAACAAAAACACAATGTCAGAAAAAACAATATTATGTACACATTATGCAAGGTGTGTTAGAATCCTAAGGAAGTCAATGTCACGCACATATAGTGCAAGATCGGAACAGAGGGAATCAATTATAACAGTTTGTGTCTTACATTATAATTCAGTTATTATATCCATTCAGTTAAGCCCTCCGCTCTTCCCCTGCCCCTGGCGATGAAGAGCCTCCAAACTAATTTACACATTCGAGTCTTGGTGTCTGTAGCATTAGTCAGGTAGGGGAAACGACCCAGATGGTGTGGGCATTATTCTGTATTTTATGTCAAGAAGTGATGAAGCTCTTTGTCCGTGTTATGCCCCATTTGTGTCGCCCGCAAGCGGCAAATCCACTTTGCTTCCCTCTGCCTGACAGCTAGTTCTCGGTCACCCCCCCTTTTGTCCTGTGGTTGTGGTACGTGATCAATGCCGTGGAACCAAAAGGAAGTGTCATGTGGATGTTTCTCATCATAGTGTGAGCTTACTGGGTAACGTTTATCTTTGCCATTGATTGCCCTTCGATGCTCTTGGATTCTTATTTTCAGCGGGCGGATGGTACTTCCCACATAAATGATATTGCACCCACATCCCAAAACATAAATTACGTGTGTGGTGTTACAGTTAATGAAACAGTTTATTTTGTAATTTTTCAATGTGTTATACCTGAAGTTGGTGGTTTTATTAAGGCCCGAATTACAAACTATACATGATCCAAACGTGTAAAAGCCCAGAGGTTGGGATGGAAACCATGATTCACGTGGGGTGGTTATGTAGCTTTGGCATAAGTCGTCCCTGAGGGATTTGCCCTTTCTGTATGAAATTAGTGGTCTATTGGGTATTAAGTCCCGTAGACCAGGAGCATTTTGCAAAATCCCCCAATGCTTTCTGAGTACGTTGTGGACTTTGTTGCTGTTGGTGTTATATTGGGTCGTGAAAGTTATGCTACGGTCCTTCTTCTTGGGTTTGGTGGAGTTAGCATGAGTTGTCGTCAACAGAGTATCTTCCCTGTGTAGGTTCTTTGCTTTCTGTATTGCTACGTCCACCACCTTTTGATCATAGCCCCTCTTAAGGAACCTGTTTCTTGCACTGGCCAGATTTTGAGCATAGACATGTTCTTCGCTACAGTTTCTGCGCAATCTCACCATCTCGCCGTACGGTATATTGTTGATTACAGAGCGGGGGTGGGCGCTGTCCGCATGCAATACTGCATTACATGAGGTTTCCTTCCTGTAAAGCCTACTTTGTACCACATCCTCCTTGACATAAAAACAAATGTCCAAGAAATTGATGGTTTCTTTACTGTGTGTCATGGTCAATTTTACATTATGCTTGTTGTTATTCAGATATGTGTGGAATTGTTGTAAGGATTCCACCGAACCCGACCAGAGGACAATGATGTCATCTATGTACCTCCCCCAGAATACAATATGTTCAGTCCAGGGGGAGGCACATTTGTTCCAAGCATGCATCTTTTCAAAATGGCCCATAAATATACAGGCATACGATGGAGCGGCCTTCGAACCCATAGCCGTGCCACGGGTCTGATGATACCAGACAGAGTCATGTAGAAAGTAATTGTTGTTTAAAATTATATCTGTCATCTCTAGTATCATATTGTTAAAATCATGCTTGTCAGCTGGTTCCCGGTCCAGGAAGGATTGCAGTGCTTTCATGCCTGTGTCTCTGTGAATACAAGTATACAAACTTTCAACGTCAAATGTGACGAATGAAAGTTCATCTGACCATTGAAAGTTGTTTAACTTGGCAAGAATATCTTTACTGTCCTTTATGTAGGAAAGACTTAGGTGCCATCTAGCCTTCTTCCCTTTAGCATTTTAACATGCTTTCTCCCTTTGTATTTTATGGACTAGTAACTATGCTGATAACTTTGTTTCTTATAATATGTTTGCTCGTATTATCTAAGATACTGCGCTTGAGAACACCACATTAGAAATAAACATTTCAAACTTGCAATTGTCTTCATTTACTCCTCGTTCTGGATTGATATGTTGGTATAACGAAAGAGTGTTCATGTGTTCCACGTTACCTGAGGTGTTCTAAGTCCATGTTCTGGGTTGTTCATTGGGAGTTTGTAAGAACCAATGAGACACTGATTGCTAGTCTGGTAGGGGATTTTGGGTACTAAGGTGAGTTTTGGCACACCCTAATTCAATGAGATTCCAAGTCTCTATGCACAGTTCTGTGTGAGAGCAGGATCCCTGCGACAGTATGAGTCGTTAAGGGGAATGTATATGTTGTTAGGGGTAAGCAGCATTAAGTGAGACTGGTTGTTCATGTGTGTACGTACTGATAAGGCGTAGGAAGAGTAGATTTGTCTCAGTGTGCTTTAGGTAAGTAGGGAGAATTCTCCTTGAGAGGTAGATAGGGTGCAGATGATGGAGCAAGGGATTATCAGCCTGATTCATGTACGGGCCGTTTTGCGTGGCCCTAATAGCGAATCATAGCGACTCGCTATTGAGGACACGCAAAACGGCATTCATGTAGGAATTGCTAAATCAATAGCGATTCCTACATGTTCTCTATTTGCGAGTAGCAATTTGCTACTCGCAAAAAAAGGAATAACTCCCCATCCATTCATTCCTATGGGCCAAAAGGCCCATAGGAATGAATGGGGAGTATCCCTTATTTGCGAGTAGCAATTTGCTACTCGCAAATCAGATAGCGATTTTAAGGGTGCCAGGGGTGTCCAAAGGACACCCTGTAGCACCCCTAAAATGCACATTTGAACAGGTGTTGCGCACACACATGTCCAAAGGACATGTGTGTGTGCAACATGCAACTTAGAAAAATGCTTTTAAAAGCATTTTTCTATGTTTTTGCTATTTACCGAGAGGTCTGACCTCTCGGTAAATAGCGGCCCAATTTTGCTAAATCGCAATTTTTGCAAGTGTCATGAATAGCATTTAAGGAATCTCTAATAGAGATTCCTTAAATGCTAATCCTCGCATATTTGCTAATTCCTCATTAGCGATTTTTGCATTTGGGATTGTGAATCCCAAATGCCAAAATTGCACTCGCAAAAGGCAAGATTCTGAGAATCTTGCCCTTTGCGAGTGCAATTTTGCTTCATGAATCAGGCTGAAAGTCCTAAGATCGAATGTACTGTGTGGCATCAGTATTTGTGGAAGTGTTCCAATGAGGTCTAGTTGGGGGCATTGAAAGTCAAAGGGCTATCCCTGGAAAGATTTGTAGATAAGAGTACTACTACCAAACTACAGTACTCTTATCACATTGACTCACGGCAAGCACTAAATATGTTATCTAAATCACTGGTCACAAACTAGATCATAACGTTTACAGTCTGTTTTATTAAAAATTATATTTGTTAAAATTTCAGTAAGAATTATGTTAGATTCTACTGAAAACATTAGTATAGAGACATCTCATAACATAGAAAATTGTTTTTTTTTTTTAAAAAGCATAGTAAAATTACATATATACACCACATTAAAAATGAAAGACAAAGTACATTTTTCTTAATCCTCCAGAAAAATCATACAGTATATCACAAATCAATAAGAAAGAACACACAAAAAAAACCTTATTTTCAATAGAGCAATTAATGTTGCTACAGATTAACCGATTCAATAGCCTTTACATTAATGCATTGGGACTTCCAGTATTATAAAATAAAGTATCTCTAGAATCCCCTAGGCTTTGTTTGAATTCTGTATAGTAAAGTGCGTCAACGCGTTTCGGTGTTGGAGCCCGCAGATATGGTCACACCTTCATCAGGACAGTTTATTTGTTTGGGGTCATCAAGTTCAAACAACCGTTATCCTTTCTCTTAAGTGTGTAATATGGTTGTTCCTTGTATTCAATGGTTCTCACATTCCATTTATGTAATTGTAAACTAGTAATAATAGTCAGGAGATTCAGTATTGAATCGTTTCTTTTTGGTGAAAAAGACTGTATATGCAGCTCTTTATTCTTTTACTCCTACAGGCTACTGATTCGATATTCCTGATTGTTCCAGTCACTCATTTCTCGTGAGGGTTCCTTCTATTATTAGAGGCACCTCCTTCCCCATGGTTTCACTGAGCTTCCGGACTGCCAATCGCGTCCTGGTGCAATCTAGTGGAACTCGATAGTTTCTCTTGTATCGTTGGTTTCTTTACTCACACGGGTATGTCTCGCCTCGATTGTCCCTAGTTGGGGGCATGGCAAGTTTTGAAAACTCCTAGGTTGGGGCACGTGAGGTAAGAACATTTGTCTCGCTAGCTAGTGGGAATGGTGGCTCAAGTAGGAACATCAACATGTGACTGAGATTTCCCCCCACATCAATGCCAGGATGGGGGCTCAGTTTCATGAGCATCACAGAACCCAGGAGCCACTTCCAGCACCTGCACTCCATATGCCTTCACAAGAGGGGCTTATGTAGGAGGCAAAGGGTGTCACAGGCACAACCTTGATTTATAACTCTGAAGTGAGTGGTATTTAGAGTCAGAGCTCATTTTAACCACATTTTTATTTAAAGAAAATAGCACAATTTTTTAGTAAATGACCAATAGGCTATAAAAATGCATTTTGATGGACGTTTTGAATAGGATCCGTATTTCTTTATCAGGAATGACAATGGTGATAGGTTGTGAGGTATCCTGGAATTAAAATGTTTTCAGGCCTATTGCATTGATAGACCAATGGCAATACCGTTTCTGCATATACATCCAAAATTATTGGCTTTGTCAATATTGTCCAATGGGTCTATCTCCTTCCAAGAGGGTGCTGCAGTCCTTGTAAGCATCCCAAACAATTTGCTCACCCTAGAATTGCCAGGATGGAACCCTAAGCGAAGCATACATTGCGAGCTACCTCGATATTTCATTACCATGTAGAGGGGCAAAACGTTTTCCTATGTTAATTCCCATAGACAAATTTGAGAAGCGATGCAGAAAAAAACATCTGAATGGAATTACACCAAATTTGGGAGAAGGTTAGAGCTTTACTCACGGGGTGGGGTTTTAGGATTTGGTATAATTCTGTTCAGCCGTTTTTGAGAAATCGCATTTAAAGAGGTACTCAGATGGGCTCAAACGGCTAAAAAAGATAGATATATTTTGGTCAGTCTGCAATATTATAAAATAAAAAAACTCAGTAATGTGATTGGGCGTAGGGACTTTTTTTTACCCATCAGTCATCTGACATAAACCAAGAGAGCTTATTGGATGGGTGAAACCGAGCAATCTGATTGGTTGGCCGCAATTTGAACAGAAAGGTGCAGCCAGCATTGCAGAACATGGGGATTCTGTCCCTGTGTCCTGAAATTCAATAAAAAAGATTATTAGGGGGGCAGGGTAGGGATACCCTGTTCATTTGCACTTTTGGGGGGAGGAGACCATAGGGACCCCCACCCCAGAGGTAAAAAAAACCCCAAAAAACGTTTTGTATCGCGGGTCAAGGAGGCTCTCGTTCAAGGTACCATGGTACTCCATTGGAAGGCATACCGCAGGACCATGCAAGCTTGACTGGGTGAAGCTTGCATGGTCCGATGGTGCCATGGAGGTGCCGTTTGGTCACTGTACCATGGGAGCCCCCCAAAAAAATGGAAAAATGTAGGATGGGATGCAGGGGCTTGGGCGCAGGCCAACCCCATACTGGTCATGGCCAAAGGCCAGGACTGGCACCCAACACCCCGCCATGCACTGCCAAAGACCATGTGTGGAAGGAGGGCGGGCAATCACTGAAGGTTGGGTGATGGGTCTGGCCAGAGATCAGGTCCTGCAGCCAACCCACCGCTGCGCACGAACATGATCAAAAAACATATAAAGTTGAACTACCCATTTTGGTTAAATTTTTCAAACTGTTGAAAAATATTTAGTTTGTTTATAGATGGCAATATTTCTGAACACATATTGTAGAACGATCAGGGAATAAACTGCAACTTCTGTTGAAGATTGAATGTGGGTAATATAGAGTAATTCCTTTGAAAGATCGGCTGTAATGTGAAATGCCAAAACGACTATGTTAACTGGCTGTGAATGATAAGGCTGTGAGTTCAAGGATGATACAGGTCACATTTGTCCTCATATGCACTGGAGATAGTGTACAGTTTGTTTTATTAAATTTGATTTTATATTTTGTTAGGTTGCTTTAAGAATAAATTGTCTTTTGTTTTTGTCATTGATGTATTTAAGGATTTGACCTTTGTGAAGGTTCATTTCCAGTTCGAGAAAGGCGTGTTAGCCGAATCATATTACAGCCATTATCTCTAATAAATGATATATTTTACATATTCTGTAGGAGTGCCCACTTTTCCTTGAGGAGGAATTAAGGCTGTGTGATATATACATATTTTTACACTGGCTGTCGGGTTTCCATAGGTAATTTATTTTTTGGTTAGCTAATCTCTTTGGCGCCGTTTGACAAATCCACAAAAAAGGTTAAGCCAAGCTCCTTGGAATGTTTCAAGGTCATCCGTCAAGCAGGGGCTGTGGAAAAGGGGGGTCTCAAAATACATTTTCCCCCTGCAATTTCCCATAGGAAAATTGAACAGCGCTGCAGCCAAAATGGCTGAACGGAATCACACCAAATTTGAAGAAAGCTAGACATGTACCCAAAAAGCATGCTTTTTTGTGATTTTGATGTAAATCCATTCAGTCGTTTTTGAGATATTAAGGTAAAAATGATATGTAGATATAGCGATGCTGTAGTACCGCGGGCACGCAGATCAAAATTAGATCTGATTGGCTGACTCCCATCAACAAACATATTTGGCATCCATTTTAGGACTTGGGGACTCAGTCCCTCTGTCCTGAAGAAAAAAAAAACATATATCGGAGTTGGGTAGGGATAACCTAACCTACTAGGTCTTGTGGGGGGGGGACGGGTCAAAAAGGGATTTATTTTAACTGTACCATGGTCGTACTGCTGTAAAATAAAAAAAATGGCGGGCTCCCAAAATTTCAATTTGAATGCCCCCCAGGGTGGGCTAGGGTTTTGAGGGTGTTGCCACATCAAAATATTAAAGGGAGGAGTATACAGCCCCCTACCTGAGATATTTAATGTCCCTGGTGACCCCATCCCCCGGGCCTCTGTACTTTTTTTTCTTTTAAGGAGAGGATGGCGTACGGCTCCCTCCCTGAGCCATTTAATGGCCCAGGGACCACATCCCACATAGGCCATATGATGGCCCTCGGGACCCCATCCCCTGGGGCCTGATAGCAGGCAGCTTCCCAGGTACCCCATCTCCATGGGGCAGAGTGTTGTTCACTGTCCGGGAGAGCAGAGTTTGTTACTGCCCAGCTGAAACTGTAACAAAAGCTGCTCCCGCCGGGCTGGAGCAAACCAATACAGCTGGCTTTCGCTTGCACCCAGGATGCATCCTGGCAAGGGAACCTCCAGGGCTGTGGGATTCATGGGCCTTCTCTGTCCACCATTAAGGGCTCTAAATATTATAAGTGCCCAATGTAGGACTCAGGCACCCTCTAAAACTACAAACAAAAAAAATTGCTGCCTCATGCTGGCACCCCAGTGGGTTCTAGCTGGGGAGCCAGTAGGGCCACTGGGGACGTGGTCCTCCCTCCCGCAGTCCCAGTGATTTAGAATCAACCGTTTTTATTGTGTGGTAAAGCATCTGTATACACTACACTACATCCAACGGCCAGCAGAGCGTAACTTCTTGATGACTACACAGCGTACAGGTCTACAACCCTGAGGGCGACCCCGCGAAAGTAAATGCCGGGCTATATCCAGCAGTCTGGCAGTTGCATAAGTACCATTTTTATAGGAGAAAGAAACAAACAAAAGAGACAAACACCCATCCCCTCCTTCCCCCACCCTACTCCGCATCAGCCTCTATCTCCGCCTGCCACCCATCACACCCCCCCAATGCATCACTACTCAGACATCCTTAGTGGCCCCCCAAGGCTCTTAAGGAATGAGCTGAAGGATTTGAAGGTACTTCGGGCACATGGCCTCCCTCAGATCTTTAGAAAGGAGGTGCAGGAAGGGACCCCATAGCTCCGCATATTCAGTACCTTTACCATCAATGCCCAGTGAAAGGCGTTCCATAGCCAGAAGATGCCATAGCCTTTGGATCCAGTCCCTCGGGTCAGGTGACGCCGAAGAACCCCATTGCGCCAACAGGACCTGTTGCGCCGCAAGCAAAGCTAATGCAATCTGCCTACTCCTCAGTGAGCGCAAAGGAAAAGACTTCGGGTGGGGAAGTCCCAGTAGCGCGTGCTCAGGTGCCCGGGGAAATGTAATCCGAAAGGCATCGTCTAGGTCATCAAGAATTACCTTCCAATACCGCACTAACTTCGGGCAATGCCACAGTAAATGCACCAAAGTACCCGCATGGCCACACCCCCGCCAGCAGAAGCCCGACTTCGTCCCATCCCAAGCCTTAATACGCGCTGGAGTATAATACCAATAGGCAGCCACTTTATAAGCAGACTGGGTACCCGCAGTGTTAGAGGCAGTGTAGTCGATGCGATAAAAAATGTGCTCCCATTCTTTACGTGTCAAAGGGCGCCCCCGCTCTGTCTCCCAGCGAACCTGCGCCTTCGTACGCTGTTTCTTGGGATGCAACAGAATCATCGCATACAATTCAGAAATAAGCTTGCGGTCATCCTTCCTGCAAACTAACCATTTTTCAAAAGCCGTCAAGGGGTGGGATATTAAGGCGAAGTTAGCGGGTTGGGTCACCCAGTGCACTAACTGCGAGTAATAAAAAGCGTCAGACTCTGGCAGATGGAAATAGTCCAAGTCAAAGAGAGAGCCCACTCTCTTACAGCCCTCCTCCCGCCAGCGGTGGAAGACTGGGGACGCACATCCCGGTGGGAAGTCGGGATTATCGACAATAGGAGTCATAGGGGAAGGAAATGTAGTCCAACCCCTGTGCTGCGCTAGTTGGTCCCAGGCTTTCAAAGTTGGTGAGGTCACCAGGGAAGAGTAAAGGCCCCACGCCCTGTGCTTGCGCGGCATCCACAACTCACGCCAGATATTACAACCTGCCACCGTCTGGCCCATAAAGTTCCAGTGTTTGCTGGATAAGGGCCTGTTCCATTCCGTGATATAGAGGAGACAGGATGCTTGATGGTAAGCCGCCAGTAAGGGAAAGCCCAACCCACCCGCAGCCTTTGGCGCAGTGACGAGGGACAACGCAAGCCTAGGCCGCTTGTTGCTCCGCAAGAATTTATTGAGGAGGCCCTGAAGCTTCTGGAGAGTCCACGGGGGGATCGGGAGGGGGCGACTCACAGGGAGCATCTGGAAAAGGTAAAGGACACGCAGAAGTATGGTCATTTTTACCACTGCCAGCCTCCCGTACCAAGCCAAGTTAAGGCGGGACCAGTCTGAGAGTGCTTTGGTGGTTTGATCTACCAGCAGTTTATAGTTGAGGGAGACCGTGTGAGCTATAGAAGAGGTCAGTTGAATACCTAAGTATTGGATATCCAAATCAGCCCAGTGAAAGGCGAATCGTGAACCTCCACATCGGGAACAGAGATGTTCAGAATTTGCGATTTTAAGAAATTCACTTTAAATCCTGCGACCCTTCTGAATTCCATGATCTCCGCCGACAGACACCGTAGGGAGGAGTGAGGCTGGGTAAGCGCCAGAATGACATCATCGGCAAACAGGCTGATTTTGTGCGTGTCCGCCCCAAACTTAATTCCCGCAATAGCCATATTTGACCATGTACGTTGGGCAAAAGGCTCCATATAGAGTGCAAAAAGCAACGGGGATAAGGGACACCCCTGTCGCGTCCCCCTAGTGATGGGGAAAAGGCCCGACTTGCACCCGTTCACTCGCACCGCTGCCTTAGGGGCTGCGTAGAGGCACCGAATCCACCGCATAAAATTGTCACCCATCCCAAAGGCCTTCAAAACTGCAAATAGGTAGTCCCAGTCCACTTGATCGAAGGCCTTCTCTGCATCGATGGAAAGAAAGAAGGCCTGAGCCCGAGACCGGTGGACCAGATCCATTAGGTGGAGGAGCCTCTTGGTATTATCCCCCCCTGTCGCGTTGGGATAAAGCCTGCTTGATCCGGCTCTATGATTCCATCCATCAAGGGGCTGAGTCTCGCCGCTAGAATGCTCGCAAAGAGTTTTGTATTGATGTTAAGAAGAGAAACCGGCCTATACGAGCCGCAGGCTTTAGGGTCCTTCCCTGTCTTAAGTATGACAGTGATTGCTGCCTCAGACATGACATGGAGGGAGTTACCTCTCCCATCTCGGGAAAAGAGTTAAAGAGGCGGGTTAAAAGAGGAGCCAGCTCCAAACAGTAGGTTTTATAAAAGATGGCAGAAAAGCCATCCGGCCCCTGGGATTTGGCCACCTTTAACCGAGCGATCGCAGAAATGACCTCCTCTATACGGATCGTGGTATCTAAGGCATCTGCCGACGTCTTAAAGAGAGGCGTAATATTGCACGACGCTAAATAGGTCGCTATTCCCTCAGTGTTCGGTGCCTCCCCCTGTACAGACCCTGATAGAACTGCCAAAAGGATTCCACAATGAGGGCGTCAGTAGTGTGTTCAACTGCCTGAGAATCTCTAATGGAGTGTATGGCCGACACCTGAGCTCGCGCTCGCAGCCTATGTGCCAGCATCCTCCCCCCCCCCTTATCCCCGCTCAGGTAGAATTTGTGTCGCAAGCGCAGGAGGGGGTGTTCTGCTCTATCTAAGTCGAGCTGTTTCAGCATGCGCCGCTTTGTCTCTAACTCTCCAGACTCTTGGGGCCCCAGTCCTCTTGTGTATCGCTTCCAGCGCGCCCACATCCTTCTCCAACTCAGCGTGCTTTTCTTATGTAGTCGCGCATACGACGCTGCAAGCGCAATGACTCCCCCCCCGCACTACTAACTTCAGTGGTTCCCACACCGACGCCAACTCCGTACCGTCTTGGTCATTGTCTGTGAGATAGTGGGTGATAGTGTCCCGAATGCGCTCAACCACCGACTCCGAGTGGAGTAGAGAGTAACGGAGGCGCCATCCGGACGGCAGCGGTCGCTTGCCTTGAGAGGTGAGTACCACTGAGATGAGGGCGTGGTCAGATAGAGAGCGCACAGTAATGTCCGCTGCCGACAAATGAGGCAAGAGAGAGGAGGTGGCCAAAAAGTGGTCCAGCCGTGCATACGTTTTATGCGCTGTAGAGTAGCCCCAGTGATTTAAATGTATTAGATGCCTCGGGTGGCACTGGGGCAGCCATAAAAAAAAGTAATGCTGGCCCCACTCCTGAACAAGCGGGCCGTGGCGACCTTGAATGCCCCGCCCTACGGCCTCCAACATTTGGAACAGTTGTTGGGTCTGACAGTGGGTCCGGGGCACTTAAATATATATATAAAAAAAAACACAAGCCAGGCATGACTATGGAATGAGCGTAATAGCTGCTCATTTCATAATCACCGTTCCTGCACAGAAGTGCCATATAGTGCCCTGCGAGGGCAAGTGATAGACATGAATACATCCTTGTGGTGCCTCTAGAAGGGGTGAGGACATCACAGATTGTTTTTTTAAATGGGGGACTTCAGCAAGCACAGTAGCCCCCCATGGAATTTCTTTTTTTTTAAGTTGCAGTACGTCTACTTGGTAATTAAATACATGAACCCAGGAGAACTAACTATATTTTTTAAAGCACTACAAGCTGGAGCTGTACTAGGGTGACCAGACGTCCCGGATGTGCCCGGACAGTGCCAGGTTTTCGATGACTGTCCCGGCGTCCCGACACTTATTGCAAAAATGAATAAATGTCCCAGTTTTGAGAGAGTCAGGTGAGCATGCACATTTACCGCTGTGTTGTGAAGGCTCACCTTAACACCGGCCCTCTCATGACACTAGGCACAGAATTTTGTTAGAATAGGTCTCCTACTTGGCTGCCTGACATTACTGTACTACCTGACTTAAGTCAGGCAGCACAGCAGGATTTAATGAGAGGGTGAATCAAACCTTGCAGAGCACAGGAACCGAGGCCAGAATCCCAAAGCTCCCCTTGAAACACAATCCAGCTTGGCCAAGAAAGTCTTTAATTGTCATGCTATAGAGGTGTGTGTGCATACACCTCTGTAGCATTAAAACTAAAGACTTGCTTGGCACTGCTGCGGTTTGTTCTATATGGCTATCTTGAACTCAAACATACACAGATATATATATATATGTATATATATATTTTCTTCACCAAATTACTCCCGTTATCGAAGGCACACCTTTCAACAGCCGGTGCGAGTTCCAGGGACGGGCTTTCCCTGCTCGTTAATTTGTCACCAAACAATTATACTCGCACACCACCAGGAAGGAAGTTTATAGCAGGTTTATTTCTGTGCCCTTACAGCACACAGCTTTACCGACGCGTTTCGCAGCATCCGCTGCTTGTTCACGGTTACAAACATTTGTCCTTTGTCTGTTTCTCTTATCAGTAATTCACAATTGCCCTATTATGAGGCATTGTGGTACTGGTAGTTACTCTTTACTTATTATACATTTCTCTTTCATAAACAAGTGGCATACTCAGTTTGCCTACATCCCATGTAGCATGTAAAACATTCTGGCATTAATTTCAACATAGATATACTGTTCAGCTTTGTTGGGAAGATTCAAACAGTAAAACATTCAAATGCATAGTCTCTAAGTGAGTCTAATTTGGACACCACATTTCCTGCAAAACACAAGTCAATTATTTTCAGCATTTTACATCTAACATTATTGTTTCTGATAGTATGTTTTGTTTCTCGGGACTTAGTGCCCTCTCTTCAGAAATGGCTTATATAACAATTAATTACATTCTATGTTATTTGCAGGTCATCTTTGGTGTGCATAATGCATTACGTTTTACACATATATCTCGGGACTTAGTGCCCTCCTATTCCCAAGCATATTTACACAGTTCTATGTTGAATGTTTTTGCTTTTGTCAATTGCCAGGATTTAGCTTCTTAAAGGTGCACATAAAGTTCCTCGTTCCCATTAAGGCCCCCAGGGATCTTAGTCTTAAAACGAATGATTAGCCTTGATTCTAGGCGACGTAAGGTCATCAGTCTGTTACCCCCTCTCTCCTTTATTGGCACTGTTACCAAGCCACTGTATGTCATGTCTTTCCAAGTCTTTTTTTGCTTTTCATGGGTCATCATGTGTTTTGCCATTTCATAGCTTTGATTGTGATTCTCTATTGCACGGATATGTTCTAATATCCTTTTATGGAGAGGGCAGATGGTACTCCCGATGTATCTTTGGCCACAAAAACATTGTAACAAATAAACCACATGGGTGGTTTTGCAGGTAATTGTACTTTCTATTTTAAAAAACTTTCCATTTGGATCCTTTATTTTGGTAAGATTTCGTCCCACTTGACAGGCCTTGCATTGGCTGCATTTGGTGAAGCCATTTCGTCTTCCATCTAGCCAATTTTTTGATTTTTTCTTTTTTATTTCGAAATGGCTGTTAACCAATTTGTCAGATAAGGATGGAGCTTTCCTAAATGTTAACTGTGGAAACTTTCCAATCTCCTTCCCTATATCAGGATCCTTTTGTACAACATGCCAGTATTTTTGTAATGATTTGCGTATTAAGTGGCTCTCTTTGGTATACGTCAATATCATTCTGATTGGTTCCCTGGAGGTCGTTTCAGTTTCTTTTTCTTTTTCTTTTTTAGGGATTAACGTTTCAAGTCTACTTTTTTCTCTTGCTCTCCTTTCACCTTGATCAATATCATGTTATTTGTATCCCCTTTTCCTGAATCTGGCAGCAGTTTCTTTGAATTTTTTATTCATTTCCTCTTGATTAGAACAATTTCTTTTCATCCTTATGAACTCGCCATAAGGTATGTTTCTTTTTAAGGTTGCCGGATGAAAACTTTGGCCATGAAGTATGCTGTTCATGGCAGTTGTTTTTCTGTGGACTGTTGTCTCCAATTGACCATTTTCAACATATATTTTGGTATCCAGGAATACTATTTCACTAGTACTTATGTCATGTGTGAACTTTAGTCCTTCCTCTTTATCATTTAGGATTTTCAGGTACTCCAGAAATTCTTTGTTCGAACCGTTCCAAATTATGAATAGGTCGTCTATAAATCGTATCCAGAGGACCACTCTGGCTACGTATTGGTCATTTCCCTCTCTCCGAGCTACCATCTTCTCCCACCACCCCATGACCAGGTTAGCGTAGCTTGGAGAGAAGGAAACTCCCATTGCTGTTCCACATAATTGAGTGTAGTGTGCCTTATTAAAAAGGAAAACATTGTTACTAAGGCACATTTCTACCATTTCCACGACCATCTTGGAATGTTTCAATTGTTCTATAGGTTTTTGCTTCAAGAAGTATTCTATTGCTTTCAGTCCAAGTTTGTGATCTATTGAGGTGTAAAGAGATACTACATCGATGGTTACCAGCCGGTATCCATCCATCCATTCTATGTTCATCAAATGTCTAAGAAAGTCCCCAGTATCTCTTATAAACGAGGATAGAGTAGGTACGATTGGGGCCAAAAAATGATCTACATAGTTCGCTACATTTTCATACAGCGAACCACAGCTGGAAATAATTGGTCGCCCAGGAGGTCTGTTCAATGTCTTGTGCACTTTCGGGAGAAAGTAAAGTGTTGGAGTAATCGGAGTTTGAGTGTTGAGGAATTGTAATTCGTTTTCACTTAGTAAGTTTAGATCTTGCCACTTTTTTAGACGTTTTTCCAGGTCCGTTATCATTTCATTGATTGGGTTCTTATCCAATTTTTTGTAATTTTTGATGTCACTTAATTGTCGCATTGCTTCCTTCATATAGACTTCCCTGTTTTGGATTACTATATTTCCGCCTTTGTCCGCGGGTTTGATTTCCAGACTATCATTTGACATTAATGATTCCAATGCATTACGTTCCTCGACCGTCAGATTTTCTTTCTTCTTTATTTTGATGTTGTTCAACTTATCCAATTCCTCATTCACCAGATCATAGAATAGGTCAATTTTGTTCCCTGGATGTAATATCGGACAGAATTTCGACTGTTTTTTTAAGTCTGTCCTAAGATGTTTGCAGGTTTCGTGTCCCATTTCTGTTAGGATTTGAGTGTCTGAGATTGAGTCTTCATTATAGATATTGACAATGGAGAAATATTTAGAACAAAAAATGGTCCCAAGAGGAATAGGAATCTTCACTCTCCCTAATCACCCTGACACAAGACCGGAAATGCTCATTGATTGGGGGAACAATAACATGCAGTGCTCTTACAATATGATGATGATCATCGCTAAGCACGCCAAAATCAACATTGATGAGATAAAGACAAAGGTGGAAGAAATAGAAGCAAAAATACAGGAAATCAACAAAGATGAGGAAGCAAAAAAACTACGCAAAGCAATGGAAGGAAATTTAGATAAACATGAAAAAGAAGTAGAAGAAAGAAAAGAAAGAAAATACAAAAGAGATCAACATGATTATGCGTCAGGAACAATCCTCACCTTTGCGAAACGCTTCACAAACCTAAGACAACAATTCAAGGCTAACAAAAAGCCCTTAAATCCATCTTTGAACATAACCCCGAGTGAATCCGATACAGACTATAGTGATACTGAAGACCTGATACCGCAAGGACAAAAACAGTCTTTTTTAGAGGAAATGCAACTAGTGTACTTCGGCCAGCAACTACCCAAGGGAAGAGGCAGGGGCTTCTCAAGAGGACGGGGAAGAGGAAGTGGACTACAAACATCAGGAGAACAAAACGCAAAACTAGACGAGGCAAAAGGAGGAAACAAGGGATACAACCTGAGAAACAGAGTAACAACTGCTTGAACAATCTGGAAGAAGAAGAAAAAAAACCCTACTTGATAATCAATCTTTCCAAACACACACTAACAAGAGCAGAAGAAACACTGCTGAATAAAGGGCTGACATTCTGCCCTGAAAAACATTGGGATCTGGTGGAAACCAAGATTGATCTCTATAAATATGTTAGAAAGATGAAATTATCTAAGTTCTTCAAGAAACAGGGAAGACAAAATAAAGAACAGAATACAACTAATACCAACAATGCTGAAAATCAAGCGTTAAGTATACAGGATATACCAGCACTAAGAACAGCTCATGAACTGGTACATGAAATAAATGAAGACTCAATCTCAAACACTCAAATCCTAACAGAAATGGGACACGAAACCTGCAAACATCTTAGGACAGACTTCAAAAAACAGTCGAAATTCTGTCCGATATTACATCCAGGGAACAAAATTGACCTATTCGATGATCTGGTGAATGAGGAATTGGATAAGTTGAACAACATCAAAATAAAGAAGAAAGAAAATCTGATGGTCGAGGAACGTAATGCATTGGAATCATTAATGTCAAATGATAGTCTGGAAATCAAACCCGCGGACAAAGGCGGAAATATAGTAATCCAAAACAGGGAAGACTATATGACGGAAGCAATGCAACAATTAAGTGACATCAAAAATTACAAAAAATTGGATAAGAACCCAATCAATGAAATGATAACGGACCTGGAAAAACGTCTAAAAAAGTGGCAAGATCTAAACTTACTAAGTGAAAACGAATTACAATTCCTCAACACTCAAACTCCGATTACTCCAACACTTTACTTTCTCCGGAAAGTGCACAAGACATTGAACAGACCTCCTGGGCGACCAATTATTTCCAGCTGTGGTTCGCTGTATGAAAATGTAGCAAACTATGTAGATAATTTTTTGGCCCCAATCGTACCTACTCTATCCTCGTATATAAGAGATACTGGGGACTTTCTTAGACATTTGATGAACATAGAATTAATGGATGGATACCGGCTGGTAACCATCGATGTAGAATCTCTTTACACCTCAATAGATCACAAACTTGGACTGAAAGCAATAGAATACTTCTTGAAGCAAAAAACCTATAGAACAATTGAAACATTGCAAGATGATCATGGAAATGGTAGAAATGTGCCTTAGTAACAATGTTTTCCTTTTTAATAAGGCACACTACACTCAATTATGTGGAACAGCAATGGGAGTTTCCTTCTCTCCAAGCTACGCCAACCTGGTCATGGGGTGGTGGGAGAAGATGGTAGCTTGGAGAGAGGGAAATGACCAATACGTAGCCAGAGTGATCCTCTGGCTACGATTTATAGACGACCTATTCATAATTTGGAAAGGTTCGAACAAAGAATTCCTGGAGTACCTGAAAATCCTAAATGATAACGAGGAAGGACTAAAGTTCACACATGACATAAGTACTAGTGAAATAGTATTCCTGGATACCAAGATATATGTTGAAAATGGTCAATTGGAGACAACAGTCCACAGAAAAACAACTTCCATGAACAGCATACTTCATGGCCAAAGCATACTTCATGGCCAAGGTTTTCATCCGGCAACCTTAAAAAGAAACATACCTTATGGCGAGTTCATAAGGATGAAAAGAAATTGTTCTAATCAAGAGGAAATGAATAAAAAATTCAAAGAAACTGCTGCCAGATTCAGGAAAAGGGGATACAAACAACATGATATTGATCAAGGTGAAAGGAGAGCAAGAGAAAAAAGTAGACTTGAAACGTTAATCCCTAAAAAAGAAAAAGAAACTGAAACGACCTCCAGGGAACCAATCAGAATGATATTGACGTATACCAAAGAGAGCCACTTAATACGCAAATCATTACAAAAATACTGGCATGTTGTACAAAAGGATCCTGATATAGGGAAGGAGATTGGAAAGTTTCCACAGTTAACATTTAGGAAAGCTCCATCCTTATCTGACAAATTGGTTAACAGCCATTTCGAAATAAAAAAGAAAAAATCAAAAAATTGGCTAGATGGAAGACGAAATGGCTTCACCAAATGCAGCCAATGCAAGGCCTGTCAAGTGGGACGAAATCTTACCAAAATAAAGGATCCAAATGGAAAGTTTTTTAAAATAGAAAGTACAATTACCTGCAAAACCACCCTTGTGGTTTATTTGTTACAATGTTTTTGTGGCCAAAGATACATCGGGAGTACCATCTGCCCTCTCCATAAAAGGATATTAGAACATATCCGTGCAATAGAGCATCACGATCAAAGCTATGCAATGGCAAAACACATGATGACCCATGAAAAGGGGGGGTAACAGACTGATGGCCTTAGGTTGCCTAGAATCAAGGCTAATAATTCGTTTTAAGACTAAGATCCCTGGGGGCCTTAATGGGGAGGAGGAACTTTATGTGCACCTTTAAGAAGCTAAATCCTGGCAATTGACAAAAGCAAAAACATTCAACATAGAACTGTGTAAATATGCTTGGGAATAGGAGGGCACTAAGTCCCGAGATATATGTGTAAAACATAATGCATTATGCACACCAAAGATGACCTGAAAATAACATAGAATGTAATTAATTGTTATGTAAGCCATTTATGAAGAGAGGGCACTAAGTCCCGAGAAACAAAACATACTATCAGAAACAATAATGTTAGATGTAAAATGCTGTAAATAATTGACTCGTGTTTTGCAGGAAATGTGGTGTCCAAATTAGACTCACTTAGAGACTATGCATTTGAACGTTTTACTGTTTGAATCTTCCCAACAAAGCTGAACAGTATATCTATGTTGAAATTAATGCCAGAATGTTTTACATGCTACATGGGATGTAGGCAAAATGAGTATGCCACTTGTTTATGAAAGAGAAATGTATAATAAGTAAAGAGTAACTACCAGTACCACAATGCCTCATAATAGGGCAATTGTGAATTACTGATAAAAGAGAGAAACAGACAAAGGACAAATGTTTGTAACCGTGAACAAGCAGCGGATCCTGCGAAACGCGTCGGTAAAGCTGTGTGCTGTAAGGGCACAGAAATAAACCTGCTATAAACTTCCTTCCTGGTGGTGTGCGAGTATAATTGTTTGGTGACAAAATGTATTTATATTTATATATATATATATATATATATATATATATATATACACATCACACACACACATATATATATATATTTCAGAGAAGCCATTGACATAGAAATAGGACTAACTGTTGACCAGTGCCAACATTTAGTCTCTTTTCAATGTCAGAGGCTGTCAGTTTTTGTTCTAAAAATGTGGTCACAATAAGCTGTATGCTCTTCAGCTGTAGTTCACTGACCCCTTTTGGTTGGTCGTATGGCTGCAGTTTGCGGCCTGAAGAGTGTAAAAAAGCCTCAACAGGTGTTATGCTTGTTTTAAATAAAAATGCATTAAAAAAACATTTGTATGACAACAATTATTATCAATCATTACCCTGTATGTGGGAACACATTGGATTATTGTTCTTGACAAATTATTGTGGTGATTATATTGAAAAAGCCAATAGGTCTGGTTTACACATGTTGATATGCTGAGCCCCTGATAAAGCCAATTGACCACCTTTTATATTTTGCACCTCTGACTCTTTGACAAGGTCAGTAGGTCTGCCTTGCTTAAAATGACAGCCTTTATATTGTTACTTTATGTTAAAAGATCTCAGCAATTCACGTACAAAATACAAAGGTTAAGGTCACATTATAAGTAGGTATCGTAATAATATCTTACCTTAGAATTTCTCTGAAATATACAAAGCTTAAAGTGACATTTTAGTTGCACTCTCGTCTTGCACTACTTATGATGTCACATATGTCACTCATGACATGTTGTATGACATCATTGATCACATCACTGATGAATCTGAAATAACCTCATCATTGATGAAAACCCTGCATGGCAAGTGCACTATTTATAGTTAGTTCAGTTAGCTATAACTGGTGAAGTTCAGTGTTTTTAGTTGAAAAATTGTATTTTTAATAGACAATTTCACTTAACTATAATGTCACTTTAACCTTTGTTTTTTTCAGTAAATAATAAATATATTTAATATATATATGATGTGTGTGTGTATTTGTGTGTATGTATGTGTGTGTATATGCATATGTGTGTGTGTATGTGTATATATATATATATATATATATATATATATATATATATATATATCCATTCTCTGACTTCAGTGCGACTTTCCATTAATTTAGACAACTTCAAATTGAAGTCCTCTGATGGGAGGCGTGATAAATGATCCAGCCATATAACACATGCTCTGGCAAGTGGTGCCATCCTTCAAACGGACAAGAAGCTGTCAGGCCATGGGACAGAAGGGGAGGGACTCTTCTGGAGGAACCTTGGGAACACAACCAGCTTAGGACTTCCCCTGGGACATTTCTGTGTTCAAACTGCAAGGAGCCATTAAATAAGCATTGGTTACACCCAGCTTCAAACAAGAAGCACCTTCTGTTCGTCTAAAACTTGAATTGATGTCTCCATTCTTCAGGACTCTGGAGGAGCTGTGAAGAATGTGCACTGTGCTTCCAATCTTGCCCCTTCTATCAGCATGCTGGATTCACATGGTTATCCTATCTGAGGCTATACAGTCAACATTCACAGGTGCACAAGGCCGACTCTAGGGCGGTACAACCGGTGCGACTGCAACGGGTGCTGACTTCGGGTGGGGGTGTCATGTTTGAAGTGTATTATGGTATTAAAAATACCTGCTGCCACGTTCCTAGCCTCCAGCAATTTTCAGGCAACAATAAAAATGTCAGGATAACTCCGGTGATTAATGTTATTCCTGGAGAGAGATCAGAGTTTTGTCTAGTAGAAGTTTGGCTCATCTTAAGATAGCACAGAGGATTAATGTACCTAATGTGCCAGCTGCAAAGAATGTGTACCACTCAGATCACAAAGTGCTTATAATGTAAATAGGTCAGCGGGTTACTGCTTTTTCTGAGAGATCCTTTTGTGACTTGCAGTTAATAAGTTATAATCGTAACACAGAACAGTAAGCTATTAATTGTCATCAAAGAGCTGCAGGCAAACAGCAAGATATAGATTAGAGAGTTATGACTTTTCCCCCGTCTTTCATTATCCTAATGCTAGAAAAACATTTAATTAGGATAGAAATCAGTTCTGATTATTAAACAGAACCCCCAACCATGGTGTCACGTTTTAAATTGAATTTGTGCTTTTCCAGACCAAGTACTCTTAAGCCATACTGCCTACCAGTATGGAAGACATGTGACTTCTATACCTTGTTGTTCTCTGTCTTATGTAACATTTTCTACACACTGATTTACACACCTATGATTGATTGTCTATGTGTAGTGTGTGTGTAATGTAAAGTGCTCTGACAACCTAGGCTGGTATAAGTGGCGGTGTAAAACTAATTAAATGCATCTGAGAGAGAATGGTGATGGAGACTTGAGGGGCACTGCTAAAGGGTGGTAGTGAGGGAATATGTGGCGTAGGCGGTCATTGGGGGGCACCGACAAACATTGTCGCACTGGGCGCCAGCAGCCCTAAAGCCGGCCTGCTGGTGCTAGGGACTTTCCAACCTTTAGGAAAATATATATCTGGGCCTGGTTGGGTTAGGCACAGAGAATAAATGGACTAAGATATTGGGCAGGTGTTTCTCAAAGAATAAAGGAGTCAGGGCTTGCTCTGATCCCAAAAAGCAATTCTGACCAAAACCTGGTTCTGCCAAACAGTACCTAAGGGCCATTGTGGTCCACCCAGTCGAGTTCAGGATCCAGGGCAAAAGTGCCAGCTAATTGCATGCCCGTGGCATTTTCCAGCATGGTCCAGAGGACCTCCATAGGTGACTTGTGTACACTGGTTCTGGAGGCAGTCCGATGGCTGACCATGAGACGATGCTCACAGCATGTTAGATGGAGGAGCCAGTGAGCACTGGTGATATTGCAGGGGATGTAGCCACACAGTCACAAAGGTTCATTTGGCGATGCAGGCTGGCAGACACACAGGCAGTCTTTGCCCCAGGGAGTCTACTCATCCTTCATTTAGACACTGGTGAGAGGCTTATCGGCAATTTGGGACAGCTACTGTTGCCTACCTGGGCTGAATAGACTTCTAGTCAAAACCTCAAGAAGGTTAGATTCGGCTCCCCTATTAACACATTTTTTGCTTTTATTTACTGAAGTTCTACTGCACTTTTTAGGTTTGTTTATTTTTGTTTGGAGACTCTTTCTTCCAAGAGCCAACTCCTGCACTTTCCAGTGGAATTCTTGATGTCTGTTGGGATAATATGGCCCCCCCGAAAGGAATCCCCAGTCATTTGCTCTCAATGGGGTATCTCGTGGGACTCCTATGTTACAAAACACTGCAAACATCTAGCACCTGATTGTAAAATTCCAGTGACTACCAAGATTAAGGACTCCTTTGTTTGTCACCCTGAATGTCTGACATTACCACAACTTTGTGTGTGTAAAATGGAAGATGGCTGCCTGCCCAGGGAAATGACACGCACAGTACATCCTTCTCCATAGATGATGCTGTTGTGTCGAATAGAGAAGCTGTCCTGCCACAGCAGCTTGCCGAAGATGTTGCCTGCATAATTGCACATAGCTACTGGAACAGCAACACATGTTTGGGGCAGGACAGGCTTGCTTGCCCATGAGCAACTCTCCCCTTCCAGCTTTCTGGGACGCAGCTGAAAATACACAACAGTTGGTGAAAGTTTGCAAAGCTAGCTCCTGTCTGATTTCTTGGTCCACACACTTTGAATGCTGCTTTGGATTGGTTTAGCGGTTAGTTGCAGCTCAGTTGCCCAGGTGTGGGATTAAAAGCTGATTCCAGTAAAGTGAAGAGCTTCGCCGTGACATAACCTGAATGAACCTTCCCTGGTGCTCTCTTACACGTTTGGAGCTCAGTACTGCCCTCTGTCTCTGGCCTTTTCCAAGACTCCAGCAGCAGAAATGATGAAAATCTTCAGGTCCAGACGAGGAACCCCCAGGAGCAGTAACTGCACTTGCTAAGCATACTCCCTGCTCCAAAGATTGTTTCTTTGCTTTTAGGTGGATCCCCTGCAACAGCACGGTAACCTCTGGACCTCTGGTGTGAGCACAGGCTATTCACCATCTCCTTGCCGTGGTACCAAGGGGGGCAAGCGGTGCATCCATGATGGTCTGTGCAGTAGTCCAGCACCTCATGGCTGCTGTTCCTGCGGATCCTGTGCTCATAGATGGACCTTAACGTCCCCGTGTCTGCTTTGTTCCGTGTGTACTGGTAGGAGCCGGTACAAACGCCATTCATGTACCAGAGAAGGGCGGCCTAGCACTATATCGAGGATGATAATGCCTACGAGAACATTGCACCTACTACATCACTTACTAGTGCTTCACCATTGCAATCAATCACTCTTCTTACCTCCACCTATATCTATCTTGAATTGTATTGGTTTGATGCTATCTTATTGTCATGCAATATAACGCATATGATATAGTAGGCTGGCCCTGACTACTCAACCACGCTACCCAGTGAGAAAAGAGGAAAACTTGGAAGATGCAACGTTTTATCCCAGGCTCAGGACCCATCTATCTTCCTGTATGTTCACTACTGCCTAGCATTACCCAGGTCCTCGAAGTTGTAAAAACACATATTTCCATTGCTGTGTAACAGCTCGAATGGGGCATATTCTAGACCATGAGTTGCTCATGGTGCATCACTTCTTGTTATCGAAGATGACTGTCAAAATGTGAATCAAAAACTTGTATTACCAGCCTGGAATAATATAAAGTACACACAAAGGGCCTTGAGGTGCCAGGCAATGATGGCTACATCCTGGTGGCTTAGGTCTGGCAGGGCGTAGATTTCTGCACAGCCCAGCAGGGTCAGGGCGACCACGCCCTTCTAAGCCCAAGAGCCATGGGGCCCATGCCATGCCATACTCTATGGCGGTTACAGTGCATTTGGGGTGGTGCAGATGAGGTGGGTCTCACTTTAATAAAAGGGTCACCATGAATATGACTCACTCTGCAAAATTCAACTTCTGGGGTGTCAGTTCATCTGCACTATGATGTCATCGCGCCTCCAAAGCAGACTCTATGATGAGGAACATTTGAAGTTGTTAAAGGTGCTAGAGGGGGCTGCTCTGCTCTCCAGGGAGAGGCTGGGAGACTTCTCTCTGGTAACACTTTCAGGCAGCAGACAGCAGCCGGCCAAAGCCTTGGTCCAAGCTGCGGTGGGACATACAGTGCTTAGCTGTTGTCCAGGAAGCACCACCAGGGCCTTGGTGACTTTCTCCACGTGTAACTCAAAATGCCATACTTATGCTATTCTCAGTACATGGTCATTTAAAAAAGGCCCAGTCAGGCCATTTGCAGGGTTCAGACATGTGGACGTCAGCAAATATAGTTCAATGCATCTTTGGAAGATTTCTCGCTCTTTTGGAATGTTAGGAGCTGGTCTGGGCTGCATCTGGTGTGTATCCCAAACCCAGGCTAAACAGGAGCAAAACAACTACTGCTTCCAGGCGCCCTACAGACAAGGGATGCAACAGGGCAAGTGCACAGAGGTCTTGACTCAGCAAGTTGGTCTACAACAGAATTCCTGAGGGGAAAATAAATGACTGGGTATGTATGCACACAAGTACATATTCTCACATATGCTGTTCACGCACTCCTGCTCTCTTTCTCTTTTTCACCACAGGGCCGGCTTACCAGGCAGTAACCTTACAGTAACGAGGTCAAAGGGATGGTCCTATTGAGAAAAATTGTGGGAGGACTCTTTGGCGAGGACTAGTTTACGTATGGATGCCCCTATAGATTAGGACCACTCAGATTTGTCACAATATGTAAAGGTAGGCGTTCAGGAATTAATCGTACAGTGGGGACATCTGAACAGCAGTGTACATGTGTATCTGTTTTAGCAGTTTCCACTCGGGAAGCATTCATTTTACAACATTTCGAAACAACTACAAAGACTTTCAAACTAGTCCAAACCACAAACTTTGCCGGCTGACTTGATTGTTCATCTTTTCAAATGCTAGCAGATTACTAGTTTCAGTGGGTTGTCAGCCACTGCAACATCCAGCAGTTGCATGAAGAGGTTTATTTGACAGCTACAGGGTGAAGCAGGTCCCTTAAACATTACTAGCTATCAAAGGAAAACAGTAGAATGCTAGAGTACAAAACACGGAGCTTTAGAATTGATTGATGTCATGAAAATGGAAGATAGGCAGCGTCTCCAAGGGTAATCATAATCTACAGAAACATACATACACACAGGCGTCAACACTGACACATTGTAAACAGGACTTACATGCTTTGTTTCCTGTTTGACAAAGGGAATAAAAGTGTCAAACGTTTCGGTAGAAGAAGAACCGGCCCCTTTTAGAATAATGGGGTACAGAAAGAAGGGGAGATTGAAGGACAGGCCTTCCCAAAAATACAACCCGTTTCGCCACGTTCTGTTAATAAAAGGGCTGATATGACAGATCGAGGCTGTGTGAGTCCCCAAGGACAAGTACTACAGGCAAATAAAGGGAAATCTTTGCCTCTAAAGAATAAAAAAAAGCTCTCTTGCGTCCCAATGGAAGCGCATTATATAGGCTTTAGAAGTTAAGACGAGAAAACGTAGAATGGATCATATAGTGTTAAGTAGTATAGTTTGTGATGATTTATATCATTCGAGGGAGGACCCGTAAAAGTGATTTTAGAATTAATTATTGTGTGTTCAGTGAATATAAATGACTGGGAAATCTAATTGAGATGTATTTGATATAACAAAGCTTTTAAGCTGACATGTCTATGACTCAAATTGACAGTGTTTGTACATTGCACATTTTATGAGTTTTCATTTCTCTCTATGTGCAGCTGGCGTTAAAGTGTTTTGTAGCATTTTGTAAAATACTCTTAACTCAAGTACTTTTACTTTCTACTTTTATTTCTGTCTTTAAAATGTATTCTTCTTTGTGTTTCGAATGTTCCTGGAGGAAGGAGCAGATCTCAACTGTATCTTTTAAAATACCACTTGCTCTAGCTAGCAGGGATTGTGCATGTAATTTCACATGTGCCTTTCCTTTCTCTAGAATAGTACCATACAGTATTATCAATTAGCATTGGAGCAAAAGTCATATTCCATGTGATGTGTTTTCTGTTTACCATTGGATATTGTGATGGATCATTTGTTTCACGCCGTGCTGACACTGAGATTCCTCTCTTTGAAAACTATTTTAAATGTTTTTGTAATGTGAGGCAAGATTTCCTCTTGCTTTCCTCTTGAGTTGTCCTTATGGCAGTTTGCTCCTGACTCTATACTTAGAATGTATTTCCATTATCTTGCATTTTGCTAGATTATGTTTGGTTCTGGCTATTTACTAAGAATGATACTACTCTCTATTACCCTATGCTAATTCTCATGTATTTACATGTTGAGAATACGCTGACATTTTGATTTGCAATGAGTAACTATTTTTAAACCTTCAGTAATGATTCTAAATGTTAATAAACCTTATTGGTGTTGACTTTGAATCCTGCCTGGCATAAGTTTGATTTGACTTAGTTTATCTTTATCTCTATTCCGGGGTCAGCATCCTTTGTGACCTACACAAGGTCCCCGATCCTGAAAATTAGTGCTTAGAATAATAATTTAGTGGCAGTAGTTTTCGGGAGAACAGAAATAGCGCCAACATCTATAAACTGGTGATAGTGTGTGTGTGTGTGTGATTAGTGGACACAATCTGCAAACGTTGGGATCTGGAGAACAAGACTGAATAAGCCTCTTCTCATTGCGCGATTAGCTAAACTGATCCGTACTGTTGCATTTCATGTTGACAGTGGCTCTCAAGCCCCCTGGTTGACTGTTCTCATTGGTACTGGAGAGAGCCATCTCTTGCCAATGTCTCTTAAAAGCAGGTGGGTTTCAGGCAGTGGGCCTGACATGGCTCACCTTGCATCGCTCCACAAGCCTCTTGTTGACAGTTGCCAATGGGTTTCTTTCAAGCCTTCCTTCTCAATAACTCTGCCCAAGGCCATTATTTGGCTAGTTTATTTATTTGTTTGCTGGCCACAACATTTTGACCAGGAATGTGATACATGAGAACAGTAAATGGGGTATAAGCAAGTTGTGTGGTAGGATGATAGTCTGTAGATAGACCGCAGTCAGCATTGAAAACTATCATCAACAACTTCTGACGGGCCCTGCAGGAGCGGCTCCTCCATGAGGGCAGAGAAGCGTCGCCCACTAGTTAAAATATCCAAATTCCCCAGAGATGAAAAGTAAAATGGTAATAAGGGTAATTTATCACCATTTTATTTTCTACAAACCCTCGTCCAGAGCATAGTGTCAGGATGGGGTGTGGTTGCTGCTGAGTGGCAGCAGCTGGGCGGAGTGGTGGGCTGGGCACTTAAGTTTAAAGTGCGCATGTCTCTTTGGCCAGCTGCCTTGTGATGGCCAGCCAGCAGGCCCGGACTGGCCTTTGCAGGCACCGGGCAATCCCCCGGTCGGCCGCGAGGGTGGGGGCCGGTTTTGTTACAGGGTCGTTTTTTGCAGCATAGCTGCAAAAACGGCACTGTAACAAAATCGGCCGAAAACCGGCCCTAGCAAAGAGCGCGGTCGCACCCCCCTAGCCCCCCCCGGGGGGGGGGGGGCGGCCGAGCACTTTGCCAGGGCCGGCTTCGGTTCCCAGTCCGGCCCTGCCAGCCAGACGTGCACTTTAGACCTATCAACCCAGCTGTCTTAGACAGCTGCGTTGAGAGCAAGCACAGGCCTCCATTGGGAGAGCTGAGAGAGCCTGCTCCATCCAGTACTGGAGCTTCTCTCATGCCGGTTAACAGCATGAGAGCAGCACCAGGATTGGTTAGGGGAGTTGGCTGATGCCCACCATGGAGGAGAGAAGAACACTGAGAACAGAGCGAGGATGTGCAGCAAGTTAAGTGACTATTATATTTCCTTTTTTAATGTATTTTATGTCTATGTGCTAATGTGCACTAAATCGCCGAAATGCATTACATTACCATTTTAAAGTTAAACATTTTAACTGAAAAACGATAATGTAATGCATTTCTGCAATTTAGTTAATTTAATTTTGTGTGTACGTGCACCCACTACCCATCTGCCCGCCTCACCACTCTCCGTAGTTGGCAGCAGCCACTGGGCCCTGTTCTTTGTGAAAGCAGCCACCATGGTGATGATAGGATGAGATAGGACTGTGCAGAGGGAGGTTGTAAAATATTCTTGTAGCAAAGTTTAAGACCTTGTCAAAGGGGGCAAAGGCGTCTACTAGGAGACTGTTGCAGTAATTACGTTTACTGAGTATTAGGGGATTAGTAAAACGCTTAGCTGTGTGGGAGGGGAGGGGGTGAATCTTCTGTAGGTATATAAAACTTGGTGCCAAGCTGCTGTTGCAGTGATTGATGATTCCATTCATATGGTAAGACTGAAAAAACACTGCTATTTCTGCCAAAAGAGACACAAGGTCATAGTGTCAGTAGGAAAGCGAATTGGATAAAGTTAAGAGATAGGTGCGGTAGGAATGAAAGCATAAGACTCCTGTCTTTGAGTTTAGCATAAGGCCTCATCCAATGGTTGGTTGTCTTCTGTCAGTACATAAGAGTGAAAGGAGGAGGAAAGAGAAATGAAGAGAGAAGAAAAACCATGTGTGTGCCATGCGCATAGAGGTGGCAGGAGAAGCCAAAAGAATAAATGATGTGCCCATGGGAGTTGCCCTTCACTAGTCAGCAGTCTGAGGGATGCTCTCGATTTCCCTCCAGAGCAGTCCACCTCCTCTCTTTCTTCCAATAGTTAAGGCCCTAACTCTGCAGTGTCAATAGAGAAGTCCGATAAATGAATGAATCTGTGATCTGACACCTCTGTCGCCTCTCCTGTCATGCCTCCCCTGAAGCCCAGACTGTTGTTTTATTCCAATATATTCGAGTTGTTGAGATCGAGGCTGGGGTCTTTCTTCTTATTTTATTTGTGAATGGGTTGCAATCACTGGCATATATGTGGTTTGGTTGTTTAGTCATGGCTGTGAGGCTTCTTCCCAGGTCCTAGAGGATCTAGAGAGTAACTAGCAATATCAAGGCATGGTTTCCCTGCCTACCTAGAGGAAGGGTGCATTATCTGAGAGGAAAGTCTGGGCATCTGTAAGTCTCTAGGGCAGCTTGGTGAGGCAGTTTGAGCATAGCTTGGGGATAGTTGTAAGAAGGTGGGGTAAGAGTACAACAGAATTGTTGACATACACAATAAATCTGAATGTCATTGTATTATACGAAAAAGCAATTTAATAAACACCTTAGAAGTTTACAACTGTGACAATAGAACGATAAATGCGGTCTGAGGTCTAAAGCATTAAGTGTTACAACGAATGAGGAACCTATGTTTCAGGTTGTGGCCCTGTTCTGCTATTGCTGACATGTCATTGTTCATGCTGTTGTCCACTTTGCATTAACTGCTTTTTAAGGATATAATGGGTCAATGTTATCCTATGACGCCTGGTTGATATGACTAGCTCCTGGGCTGTCCAGGGTGTTGCCTGTTTTTAAATGGTCATCTTTGTAGGTGTTTGGTTCTTCTAATTCACAGGGTTAACAATGTATCATTGAGAACCAATACCAAATATTAAAGGAAAACCTAGAACCTACCCGACTGCAGCATGAGGGATCCCAAGTCTGGCCCAATGATATTCTTGCACCAGCTGAGCCAACAGGTGGTGGAACAGACCTTGATTGATGCCAAACCACGCAGAGGTTTGGAAGTGCTTGGAATGGTGCAATGGGGTCTCCCCAGATTTAAAATAAGACCAACGCTTAGTGCAGTGGTGCGGGTTTTCGATGGTGTTCACGATCTGGATCAGCTCACAGGACACTTATTTGTCATAAGGCATCCTTTTTCTGTCTCTGAAGTGGCAGCTGGAGTGCTGCGGATCAGTCAGGGTGGTGTCTTGAGTTTTTCTGCTGTATGTGGTCTTCATAGGTGCAATCCCCGGGGAGGCAGAGCTCTACGGACACGAGCAGATCCCTTTGCTTGGTACCATCCTCAGACAGACCTTGAGCAAACAGATCAATTTCCAGCAAGCACAACAGGACCTTCACGGTGAAGTCAGCAGGGTTCTTTCGAGTACTGGGTATGCAGTGTCATTGCTGATACAGGTCTTGCAAGAGCTGCCCAAGGGGGAAAGCTCCAATCAGGGAGTTTCCAGTGGTGAAACTTTGAGCTATTATTGTGTCATGGAAGACCCCTCAGTTTCAGACTTTCTCTCTTGGCTGAGGCTGGGAACCTGATTTGGAATTGGGCTGTAAGTTTATTCCCATTCAGGTCATCTTGCCACGCTCTAGAGATGGATGCCTGGGCGGGACATTATGTGTATCCTCCCCAGCCTCAACCACAAAAGGAAACGAAAGAAAGAGCTTCTGGGATGAGATTGGGGACAGTCATGTGACAGCGTTATGGGCACATACCCTCAATGATGAACTAACACACATATCACAAAAGGGCACAGTCACTAAAACAAATGGTACTCGTTCACTTCATGCAATGTTTGTGGTGGTGGAAAGTCTCGCTTGCAGGATCTCAGGTAGCTTTTACATGAGCGTTGGTAGACATCGCCCTGTGGGTACAAGTGTACTGTACCTGCAAAACGACACACTCCCCACTGCCAGCACTCAGCAACCTGTCTCAAAAGAGGACTGAGGTTAGAGTGCTGCATAGTGACACTGGCAGTCAGAATGTCCACGCATACCTCCTATCCCTTTCTGTTTCATACAACCCACCATCAAAACTGGCACAAAACTGATCATTCTTTCCGAGAATCCAGGCAATCTAAAATCCTATATGCACCTCTGGCCAGGTGTGAGGCACGCTGTAATGCAGCGCGAAGAGCTGGTGCCAACGTTATGGGGTATTGTAGTAAAACTGCATTTCTGCAGCTTCATAGCTTGTGGCGAGTAGCTGGCTACTCCATGGGGGGGGGGGGGGGTGCATGGTTGGGACCTATGCCTTAAGGGCCTTGGTGTCCTGCGTGACTGACCAGAGTGATGCCCTTATTGCGCCTTGAGACGCATTAACACGTGTGAAAGTTGCTAGGTTGGAGGCGGGGCATGCTCAGACTGTGTTAGATGGATGTTTATTCATTTATTCTGCCAGTCCGTGTTAAATTTACCGTCATTCGTGAGGATTTGCTCGCCTCCTGTGTTTCATGCAGCCTTGTTGATACTGGCGCTAGTGGGAAGCGTTGGAGGCTGCATGAAACGTGAGAACTGGGCAGAGGGGGGAATGTAAAAGCTTGCTCCGACAAGCAGGGTCATAAGCTGGCATTTGTGGGCAAGTGGAGGAGTTGGTGAACAGTGTGGTACTCGGGTAGTGAGAGAAGTTGACGCAGTCTGAGGACACATCACTGAAGGCCACTTTAGAGGAACTGGCTGCGACTAGATTGGGCAGTGGTGAACGGAGTGAGAAGTTCTCACTGACACTGGCACTCTGAAAAGCTGGCACTGAATGGCAGTGGTAGAAGCTGGTGCCGTGTGAGAAGTTACTAGTGGTAGAAGCAATACAAACAGGCACTACAGCAGGACACAAGTCCTATAAAAAGAAGTGGGGGGACTGACCAAGTAAGACTATAAGCAAATGGCCTCATGACGTCACGACGTAGCGCTATAAAATAGTGCTACTTTATTTGTGCAAATACTGGACAGGCTAATTCATCTGACAGTCTTACAGTGTCCACATTATATACAGGGACAGTACAAAGGCTAAAGCAGGTGCTGCTGAACGTGTCCTGGTGTATGAAACAAGTTCAGCATATTTCTGTGGGCCCAACTTCTTGGCAGGGGGGACGGCGTCCACCCTGTCAAAAGAGTGGGGGGACGCCGTGTACATGCGTGTACCCCCGACTCGAGCCCTGCACTAAAGTATACAGCGTGATAAGCTGGCACTGGACATAGTGGTTGAAACTGGCACCCGTGAGCTGGCACTGCAATAGGCCAGCCCTGGTGGTCTGTGTGAGGAGCTCTCACTGGTCTGCAGACCCCCTTCTGCTGGGGAATGCAAGCCGCTGGCTTGTCGAACACGTCACCGTAAATGCCGCCAGGCGCCTCGAAGCAATTGCTTGTGATGCTCCTTGTGCACGAAAAGAAAGGCATCAAACGGGGCAGGGACGGGTTTGCAGGGGAGTTTAGGACAGTTCAATTCTCTGCTCCCGCAGTCCTCGCGAATGGAGGTCTGGCAGCGCCTCGAGACCGCCGAGAGCTGGTGTCGTCAGAAGGAGCGTCTAATGAGGCTTAGGAGCCATGCGACTCGCAGATAAGTGGACCCTCGCACACAGCGCACCAGCGCCTCGTTTTTGGACATCAATGCGCAGTCTGCAGACACATGAAATGCCGCCTCACCTCCTTTTGTGCAACGGGCACAATCTGCAAGACGTTTAGCTTGGCTTTTTGAAACCGCTGCAATGCCTGTCTGTCTTTCTTCCATCCTAACGAGCATCTTCACTCCCTTGAAGAACGTGTTCTGGAACATTCTGTCCTCAAGAGGACAATGTTATCTGTACCAGGGGTAGACGGGCCCGTGCCAACACGAAATGTACTGATTCGCTGATAGACGGGTACCTGCTAAAGACTGGTGCGCCTGGTGAAGGGTCAGTCAACCCAACAGATCGCTGCTTGAAAGAAAACTGACTCTTCTTAGGAGCGGTCTCACTCTGACCATATACACACAGAGCCCAACATCACCGCTCTATATAAAAATAACTTTTCTGAACCCTTTCGGTACTCACTACGGTCTCCAAGAAGTGTTTTGAGGAACTTTAGTCTGCAGAGCTGCACTATTCGAGATACGTTACTTATTTATTCATAAAGTTAACTTACACATTCTCTGGTTTGTTCATTTGAATGTCAACAGGGCTGGAAACCAAGATCAGCCCTGGCAAAAACGTTCAAGCCAGGCCCACGCTGCAGGAGAACGTAGCTACAATGCTCCATGGTGGCATTGTCCTCGTCATCATAATAATAAGGATATTTATAAAGCTCCTGGCTGTGCCTAACGGTGCAGCCCATCGCTAAAAGAGAGGGACCAGAAAGAGCAACATCAGCTAACACGTCCACCTATTTAAAGGAGCTAGGTTAAGGTCTATGCTAACATGTATATCGGAATAGCCATGTTTTTAGTCTCCTTCAGGACAACAACTCCGATGGTTCTATCCTCAGGTGAAGGAGCAGACAATTCCACACCTCATGCCCTGGAAGCAGTCCCCTAGCCAGCAACCCATCCGGAAGATGCAGACTGGAAGGATGGCTTCACTAGCCATACATTTCAATCTGCGATGGGCAGGTACTGACTTGGTCTTAGTTCCAATGGTCTTTTAAGGTATTAGGATTGCCATAAATCCACTTTCATTTGGTGCTGTTGCCAACCCAACCATGGATTATTCACCTGCAGAGTTCTATTAATCTTGGCTTAACTTCAGGCACAGCAGTTTAAAAACTTGCCTATCAAAGAATACTGTGTGAAATAAAATGCCAGATCCACATTTTTCCATTCCTTTTTCCAAGCTGCTCGGGTGTCAACTTGGCTCTTTCCTCCGTAAGGACTTAGGGGGCCAGTTGACTATTAATAGAGCACTACTTTTTAGACTTTAGCTTTCATTTTGATGTCATAATTCTGGCAGCAAAACACACAAGGTGATGGACGGAATGTTGCACATTGGCAAAACATTCCCCCCCAGACCAGTTTCTGACTATCAGCCGTCATCAGCCAGGATAGCTTGACTCCAGTGGCGTAGTGAGCACGGGACCCACGTCTGGGCATACTCTTCCCTCATAGGGTGTACAGCAAAACCCACAAGGTGATGGACGGAATGTTGCACATTGGCAAAATATTCACCCCCAGTCACAGTTCTGGGTTTAATCCATCGTTATTTTGCTCACCACGCCACCCCAGTTCAGACATGGTCATATGCAAATCAGTCTTGACCCTGTGCCTCATCGGAACAGTCCAGCCCGAACTGCCAAGCCATGTCTTCCCTGGACCGGAATCAAGCATCCTAGGACCGGTTTCTGGCTATCAGCCATCATCAGCCAGGATAGCTTGACTCCAGTGACGTAGTGAGCACGGGGCCCACGTCTTGGTTTACCCTTCCCACATAGGGAGAACAGCAAAACACACAAGGTGATGGACGGAATGTTGCACATTGGCAAAACATTCACCCCCAGTCACAGATCTGGGTTTAATCCATCATTATTTTGCTCAGCACGCCACCCCAGTTCAGACATGGCCATATGCAAATCAGTCTTGACCCTGTGCCTCATCGGAACAGTCCAGCCCGAACTGCCAAGCCATGTCTTCCCTGGACCGGAATCAAGCATCCTAGGACCGGTTTCTGGCTATCAGCTGTCATCAGCCAGGATAGCTTGACTCCAGTGACGTAGTGAGCACGGGGCCCACGTCTGGGTATACCCTTCCCACATAGGGAGAACAGCAAAACACACAAGGTGATGGACGGAATGTTGCACATTGGCAAAACATTCACCCCCAGTCACAGATCTGGGTTTAATCCATCATTATTTTGCTCAGCACGCCACCCCAGTTCAGACATGGCCATATGCAAATCAGTCTTGACCCTGTGCCTCATCGGAACAGTCCAGCCCGAACTGCCAAGCCATGTCTTCCCTGGACCGGAATCAAGCATCCTAGGACCGGTTTCTGACTATCAGCTGTCATCAGCCAGGATAGCTTGACTCCAGTGACGTAGTGAGCACGGGGCCCACGTCTGGGTATACCCTTCCCACATAGGGAGAACAGCAAAACACACAAGGTGATGGACGGAATGTTGCACATTGGCAAAACATTCACCCCCAGTCACAGATCTGGGTTTAATCCATCATTATTTTGCTCAGCACGCCACCCCAGTTTTTGCATTTGTCATAATTCAGGCAGCAGGTGGGACTGCCTGATTCACTGACAGCAAATATTCAGAAGCAGCGAGTAGCCAAGAACCCGATGTCTAGTGATACTAGCCAGCCTCACAGAGTGATGCCCTAGGGGGGAAGACCTAAACCCATAAGCCGACGCCATGGAGACAGAACAAGATTCAAATCGGAATCAGGCCCTAGAGTGGGAGGAAGTCTAGACCCTTAGATTGTGTTCATGCCTTGGGGAAAGGGACAGCCCAATAGGTGAATTCCCTGAAAAAGAAGCCAGACCCTTGGTTTGATGTCTTGGAGCAGAGATCACACCCATGGTCTGATGGCTTGGGGCATTGACACAGTCTTGGAGGAGGACTCCAGCTCATGACTGATGTATTGGAGGGTCAGTGACCTGATCAGCCAGGCTTAGGTTCTGGGGTTTTAATTTGAATTGTATGTATACTCTTTTAACATAAATACATCCTTTCAATTGGATAATTGCTTACTATACAACAAACACATTTAATACATTTACTTGAACAGCAATTGAAAAGGTTGTGCCTTCTTATCAGTAGGGTCTGAGCAGAATATTTGACATATTCGAGAGAGACCCAAAACTTGTGTCTTGGTTCCGGTATCTCCACTATATATAAACATCCAAAAACCCACTTGGATTACTTATCGTGGCTCTTTGCTCCGTCCTCAGTTGTGGTGTGTATTAGCCCTCTCACATCTCTGCTTTCCCAGGGTACCGAAGAAGCACAGCAGGAGACGTGCACCTCTAACTACACAGGTTTAGTCCAAACATTTTATTTTCTTGTATGCCTAAGAACTGTACAGAGTGAACATTTGCAAAAATCAGTGGTTACTAGGATGATAGAAACGATAGAGGTGCTAGAAAAGGAGTTTAAAGAATGGTCAGAGCTGAGAGCTAATGGTTGTGAATTCACGAACAAGAAGGGGAAAAAGATGGGGGCGCACAGAGGCGAGGAGGAGACCAGTCTGAATTGAGATGCAGAGCATAAGGACCTGAAGGGAATATAAAACTGAACCACTGAGGACAAGATAGGAAGGGCATAGACAGCAGACTCGTCACAGACAGTTCAAGGAGAGCAGAGCTGAAGCCAAGAGGGACTGAGAGGCACCGAAGGGACATGCATAAAGAGCGAGCAGTCAGTGGTTGTCTGTTAGAATATTGATAACAAACCTATTGTTGCACACAAACATTCTGCCCCACTAATGTTTATAAAAAAGGTATTGATCCATTGGGTGGTGATTTTCTACGATTAACTCCAATAGGACGATATTATCATAAATATAATCTTTAGGGTGCTTTATTATTGAAAGAAGATAGTCGGCCCCGATGTTCTGATACTAAACCCTAGCAGCAAAGGGCAGAAGTCGATTCGCAGAGTTAAAAACTGAAATAAGAGACAGGCAAAAGATAGGCAGGAAGGGCTAGCAACAGAGAAGAACAGTCATCCAGGCAGGAAACATTAAGTGCGAGTTTGAGCGCTTAGGTAGCGAGAAAGGCAGAAAAGAGCGGCTATCAAGGTTGTAGAGCTGGTGAGGGCAAGACTTGGGAGAGATTGAACTTGATTATTGCGAGGTTAGGGGCAGAGGTGGACAGTGGAAGATGGAGGGTGAAATAAATGGAGGTGGAAAGAGGGAAGCGAGAGCGAAAAAGGGGGTGTTTCTTGACAGATTTAGGTGGGGTGTTTAAAAAACCACTAATTCATCAGGTTTCAAAAGTTACTTGGCTTGCACCTCAATGGGAGGGTGAATACTGGGACAGGAAAATAAGCAGATTCGGAGTCTCCCTTGTGAATTAGTGCCTCTAATTCAGTTTTTGAATTGATGACAGTAAGCACAAAAAAGCCAGTGTCCGCTTGTCATGGTCTCTAGTCATTGGGAATAAAAACATAGATGGGTTATGGCATTGGGGAGATTTAAGTGTTCCCATTCTCAGTCCCTGGATCTCAAACAAAGCCCAAATTGGTGCTGCCCCAAGAACCCTTTCCTCTGCTGTCTCAATACAGTAGGTTTTCGGGTGTCATATTTTCCCTTTTTTCGCAAATAACCATATTAATGGTTGAATAGGGTGACTGGATATCTTGAATTTGCTAGGACAGACCTCATTTTTCGATCTGCCCCAGCACATTTTTGAAAATTTCCATTCATTTCTTATCATGACTAACTTTGCAAAGGGATGCGAGTTTACCTGCGTACCATTATCAAATTTGTTAGCAGCGCTTATGGGAAGGCAATTTAACACAGATGACAATGTGTGTAAAAGCTGCATTTCATTTCTCATTAGTGCCTCTTTGACTTGCATTTACTGGGTTGGTGAAAAAAGCAAGCCATTCTGTGTCCAGTGGTCACCGCAAAATTGTAGTTCTAGTTCTCCCTATGTATGATGTCCTGGTTTCTGTTTTCACAATGAGGTAACCAAATGGGTTTACATGGGATGGTTCCTACCACGTCTCAGACTCTGCGTTCATTTAAACATGACATTGAAGTGTATCACTATATGTGTGTCCATACCTTTGCTAACGCGGGATTACTGGTTACTAGTTACCTTACCAAATCCCAAACTATGTCGACTGAATCGTTGGTACCTGTCATTGAGTAAAAGGTAATCTTACAATAAATCAATCAATTTAAGAACTTACACCACTCTAAATGACCACTGACCAAATTTTAAGTTTCAAAGATTTAATATAAAGTCAAAGATAACTGAAGATACAAACTTCTCAAAATGAGATTAAGAAGATAAATCGGTATCACTATGAACATGAACTTTTTGAATAGTCTGAGTCTGAAAAACAAAATAATAAGTACAAGCTCAAAAACCATAAGGGTTGCCAAAATGGATACAAGTTGCAACCTCAAAGTCATTACAGAAAAGAAAATTAAGGTTAGTCTATCCCTACACTATACTAAGTGACATCCCTACTTAGCAAGATCTTTACCCCTCTAGGTGTCAGCCGTGGTGACTTCCTAAGAAGATCACGCACTTCTCTTTGTCTCTTCTCTGATAATGGATCTCTCCTGATCAGCCTATCTGCCTACCCATCCGCTTCCTTAGGCTCCCAAAATCATCTGCTCTGCTCTCCTCCCGGGTCTCTTTCCCTAATACCAAATCACATTTCTGATAGGAACGCCCCTTGGGACGCCCCTCACGTGGTATCTCTGTGCGCGGCAAACTCCATGATGGTACTCTTGAAGACCCTCGTTAAAGTTGACCTTGGTTCCCAGGCTTCTTCTCCAATGCGCCGATACCCCCTAAATTCCTGGAAACTCCTACAGGCCTGCGCAAGGCGCCACTGAACAAAGTCCCTTTCATTCGAGCTGATTAGGACCCTCGCACCTGCATACAGCTCGTCCTGCAGTGGGCCTCAAATTCCAGACTCCACCATATCTATAGGTCGTAAAATATAAGCGAAGCTCTGTACTTGGCACCTCTCGACTTCTCCTCTAACGAGCACATGGCACATCAAACGATATGACATTATCTGTTCAGGCCTACTTGATTTACATGGAGCAGGTCCCTGCACTCTGAAAACATTTTACTTGATTTAAACAGCAAACATTCTTAACTAGCATACGTTTCTAAAATAACACATCTATATAGCATATACTTTTAACCCTAAGTTCAATAATACATTTGGAAGAACCACGTCAACCTTGTCTCACATTATTTTAGCAGCACGTTTAGATTTTCTGTGAATTGCCATGAGGCCTACACATAATACTGGTTTTGTAAAGTTCTATGCAACTCTAACATGATTCCTTTAACATGAGAACATGAGGTTTTCATATTCATCCCAAACATTTCTACATTAGTCTCACACAGTTATGATTATTGTTACTCTACTTAAACATTCTATGCATTTCACCACTAAATATAAGACACTCGGTGTATTTCACTTCTAAATATAAACACTCTGGTGCAAAGTACATGTTAACTAACTACGTGCTTGTAAATATGGTACACTTATACATTTTTTTTCAAACTTGTGCTCTCTCAGTCCCCCCTTTGATGACCTTCAGGGGTCATCACCATCAAGACACTAAAAATGTAGAACCCTTCAAAGTGAAGTCATGGCTGTGCCACTTCTTTTCATACTCTCTAATGCTTTCAGACTCTTGTATTGAGTGTCCTGCATCGCTGTCAACTCTTCCTCCTGTTTCCTCATAGTTCTCTGCAACCTATTTGCTCTATAACATTGATACAAACGCACCAATCCCCACAAAGTGATTACGCAAATCACAATTATGATGATGGGTTTCAGTATGTACCAAACAATACCCTTTCCTAAGTTGGCAAACCAACCTCCAACTTTACCCATTCCATGACCTACTTTTTCCCACACGTTTACTTTTGCCAGGTCCTCAATTTCGTAGTGTATGGCAGTGATGTTTCGTATATACTTCTCTAGAGGTTTTGAATTGTCTGGAATGTAAGTGCAGCATTCCTGGACCTTCAAAGCCTTACAGACTCCTCCCTCTTTAGCTAACAGGACGTCTAAAGCAAGTCGGTTCTGAAGAACCATTGCCCTAATCGATTGCATCTCCCCTTCTATCAACATCAATGATCTTGCAGTACTGGCAGATAGCCTATCTACGACTGTAGCTAACCTCCTGATCTTAATGTCATTCAGTATCAGTCCTAAGAAAGGGAATGCAGCACCGAGTACATCTCCAACTACTTCTGCTGCACCCAGCCCTCTCTTCCACCTAGTTGGTATTTCTTTCTTTGGCGTGTCTAAATTCTCAACATGATATATTTTAGGGAAGACAACAGCCAGATAGCATGATCCGTACCAATTATCTGGTAGCTTCACATAGGCATTTCTTCCACATACAAAATATACATTTGGTATTGCTTGCATCCCTTTCAAAAAGTCCTTAGAATAGTACTCCAATTGAAAGGCATGTTCACAATTGACTTGACCTACATAAAAATTCTCATAATAGGAGTAACTCCTGTGTATGCACAGTTTCCCCCGTTTCTCATTATCCAAAGCAATTGGACCAATACTACCTTTTCTTTGATGTGCCCTTTCCTCCTTGGTCCAATCTGTTTCCCATTGTCCTGATGCCTTCAAAATCTTCTGCCTCCTGTATCTAGTATCTACCTGTCCTATAAACTTTTTCTCAACTTCTGATACTTGACAAGTCAGATTGTTTCTTCGGGCATGTGAAGTATCTAACGTTTTCCATGGAATAAACCATTTGTGTAATCTGTCTTCGCTTTTGTAATAGTCCCATTTGTTCAAATGCTTGAAATTCGGGACCTCTGGCAATGTCGAGTCGAAATTCGAGAAATAATACTCAAATCCATCTCGTCCATAAAATATGCTCAACAACAAACTGCATGTGATTCCATATGTCAATGGAAGATGATGGTATCTGATACCCTCCTCTACCGAAGCTGGTAATTGCATACAAACGTAACAATCCTTCACTTCCATGGCGTCAACGTATTCATAAAGCAATTTAGCATAAGCGTTTGACTTGTAATTTCCCTGTGACTCATCTGTATGTAGCCTTTTTATTTCTGCATCTAACAACGCTTTGTCTTTATCATTGATGTTTCCCTTTTCCTTAATAATGGTAGTTTTTGGTGTTGACACTCCCTTGACCTCCTTGACTGCATTTTCATCCCTCTCGTGTCCCACTAGGAATGAAACAGTTACCACTAAAATTATAAGAGAAACCACTACTCCTAAAAATGTAACAACTATACATTTTGCCCTGCGGTTCGGGTTGCCAGCCTCCATGTTCTCAAACAGTGTAGTTCTTGACTTTCTTCCAGCATTCACTTCTTCTCTTTTCTGAGCCAAAAGTCTTTCTTTCTCGCAATGTCTTTCTTTTGAACACTTGGAAGCTTGACAATTTATTTCCGCAAAACAGTTCAAAGTCCCGTAGAAATTAGACAACCCTAGCCCTTCTCCATCCACTAAAAGGAAACCCCTATCACTTTTCTTCTTCCACTCGGCGCTAGGTTATCTTGCAACAAGTTTACAATTTCTCTTCAAAAGTCTTATTTTCATCTAAAGTTATGTATGGCTCAAGGAGGGACACTACGTCTTCATAAATGTCCATCCGAAGTATCATTCCCTCAGGTTCTGGGCAGTTCGTACCACAACATGGAAAGTCAACTTTTTCTAGGATTATTCTCCTTATTTCGCTCAGGACAAGTGGACGGACGAAATTGAGAGTTAACGTTTTTTCAATTTCTACTCCTGGTACTATCAGTTCTACATCCACAATTACAAAGGGGTCCGTTCTAATCAGGATCACTTTCTTCACCTTTCCAGTTCTGCGCCCCCTTGAAGACATTCGCAATATGGTATTAATCCACAACAATGAGTGCTCCTAGAATTTCTACTACTCGCTCAAGCATTTCCAAACGAAGAAGAGTTCCCTCCAATATTGGATATCGTGAACAGCAAACTGGAAACTCAACTGTCTCTAAAATCAATTTTCTTATTCCGCTCAGGAGAGCAGGATGAACGATGTTGAGTGTCAGCAACCTTTCGGTCTCCGCTCCTGGCAGTAGAAACCTTATTTGCACTGTGATGATCGGGTCAGTTCTGACCAGTTCCACTTCCCGGATCCTCCCGGTTCTGTGCCCCCCAGACATCTGCAACAAGGTAGGTCCAGTCGGGAGTAGAGTATCTTCTACTAGGCACTCGCACCCTCCTTGATCTTCTAAGGCCCTCCTCGGCTTGATCCTGGATATCTTCTTCTGGATCTGAGTCTTCGGATATAGGAGTAAGCGTTTCTTCCTGGGCCGACCTCAAACTTAGCCTTCTTCTCCTTGCTGGCCAAGTGGCAGCTCCAAGCCTTATTCTCCTATTCCTTGTCCTCTCACTTGGTTCTTTGTCGCTCTGATACGGATCTGAGTCTGAGTCGTATTCACTTCTGCTCTCTCCTTCAGTTGCGTCTTCCGTCTCACTGCCGTCCTGCCTTCGCTCTTCTTCTGAATCCGTTGCGTTCCCAACTTCTTCCGACACCTCCTCAGCTGCTGCAATCCCTTCTTGCGACCCTTCTTCCACTTCCGGGCTTTCGTCTGGGATAGGAGCTGTTCCTTCTAGAGGTGCTGGAACTCTTCGAGTATGGGATGCATGGATCCAATTTGGCAGCCCCCCGCACTTCACCGCGGTGTTCGTTATCAGGATTACCTGAAAGGGCCCACGCCAGCGAACATCTAGGCAGTTCTTCCGGACGTTTTTTTTAACCAACACCCAGTCCCCTGGGTTCAGGTCATGACACAGGTTCCTCGATGCTGGAACTTCAGCCGCATGCACCTGAAGGGACACAGAATGGATGGCGTCAGACAGTCCTTTACAATAATCCAAGATCAGATCATCTGTAATATTCAATAGGGCAGTAGTTGGAACTGTGGGAAGTCTCATGGCCCTCCCCATCAGGATCTCGTGGGGAGAGAGACCTGTCCTCCTGTCAGGTGTGCTGCGCATGCTCATGAGCACTAAAGGAAGAGCATCTGGCCAACTCAAAGATGTGGATGCCACTACTTTAGCCAATCTATTCTTCAATGTGCCATTCACTTGTTCCACAATTCCTGAAGCTTCTGGTCGATAACTACAATGCAGCTTTTGATCGATATTCAGTGTGGAGCACAACATCTTCACTATTTCGCTGTTAAAATGTTTTCCTCTGTCAGATTCCAAAGAGGCAGGCACCCCGAAGCGCGGTATCAACTCCCTGAGCAACAATTTAGCCACTGTGAGTGTATCGCACCTACGTGTAGGGTACGCTTCAACCCATCTGGAAAATACGCATACAATCACCAACACATACCGAAGGCGATTAACTCTTGGCATTTCGATGAAATCTAGTTGCATTCTATTGAAAGGCCCCCCAGACCTCCCAATGTGACTCAGTGTGACTGGTGTTCGTTTGCCTACGTTCAGTTGTTGGCAGGTAACACATCGCTTACATACTGATTCTGCTGCTATTCTAAATTTAGGGCAATACCAAGTTTGCCTAAACACTCTCATCATAGCATCCCTTCCTAGATGTACTGGACCATGTATTTCTCTTGCCATGGGATTAGCTAATTCTTCAGGTAACACAGCTCTCCCATCTGCTGAAACCCAAAAATCCATTTCACTTCGCACACAACCTGCTGTTTCCCATGCCCTTTTCTCAGTTTCTGGTGCATTCTCCTGCATTATTCTTAAATCCTCCCAAGTGTCTACAGTTTCTAACATCATACTTAATTCAGTCTTTTCTTCTGCACCTTCTATTTCCACCTTTGAGAAAGAATAATCTTGTTCCGCACAATAGCGTGCGACTTCATCAGCGTATCTGTTGCCTTGTGACACAAAATCTGTATTCTTAGTATGAGCTACACACTTTACTATTGCGATGTCAACTGGACCTTGTAATGCTTCTAACAACAGCCGCACAAATTCTCCATTTCGAATGGGCGAACCAGAGGAGGTCATGTAACCCCTCTGAGACCACAACTGCCCGAAATCGTGAACCACACCGAAACCATATTGGCTGTCCGTGTAGATGGTGACTCTCTTTCCGTTTCCTGCTATGCAGGCACGAGTTAGGGCAATAATTTCTGCTACCTGTGCGGAATGTACTCCTTCCAGGCAAGCGGCTTCCACAACTCCAGTAATGGTACAAACAGCATAAGCTGCTCTCAACCGACCAGTATCGTCTCTTAAACATGAGCCATCAACAAAGTAAATTTCATCGGGGTCAGACAACGGCTCATCCACAATATCTGGTCTGGGTTTCGTGCATAGTTCAGTCACATCAAGGCAATCGTGGTCTTCACATCCTTCGCCTTCTATTACAGTAGGTAATGGCATCAAAGTAGCAGGATTCAAGACAGAGCATCTCCTAAGAGTCACGTTCTCCGCAGCAAGGATAACTTGCTCGTAGCGCGTGAGCCTACTATTGGTCAGATGCTGCGTCTTCGTCCTGGTCATTAACAATTCAACTGAATGTGGTACATACACCACCACTGGATGTCCCATCACAATACTCTCGCTCCTTTCAGTGCTGACACCCGTTGCAGCAACGGATTTGAGACATCCGGGCAACGCTGCGGCTACTGGATCTAATGTAGCCGAAAAATATGCAACTGGTCTACGGGCATTTCCGTGGGTCTGTGCCAAGACTGACAAAGCACATCCCTCTCTCTCACAGCAATAGAGTGAAAATGACTTCTCGTAATCGGGCATTCCCAGAGCCGGAGCACGACACAAATCGTCTCTCAGCTGCAAGAACGCCACCAAGCATTCTTCGTCCCATGGTACCGGATCACTCACCTCCTTGTGCGTCAGTTTCTGTAAGGGTTTTGCTTTCAGTGAAAAGTTAACTATCCACTGTCGGCAGTAACCCACCATTCCTAGGAACATTCTAACTTCTCTCTGTGTTGTAGGCGCATTCATTTTCATTATCGCCTCAATCCTCTCTGGTGACACCTTACGTTTTCCTTTCTCTAACCTGTGCCCTAAATACTGTACTTCCGTCAGACAGTACTGCAACTTGCTCGGAGATACCTTATGTCCATTTTCGGCTAAATGGTTCAGTAAGGCAATTGAATCTGCTTTACAGGCTTCCTCTGTCTCTGACGCAACAAGTAGGTCATCTATGTACTGGACCAGAACCGAGTTCTGCGGCAGTACTAGATTTTCGAGATTCTTCTTCAACAACTGGTTGAAGATGGATGGGCTGTCTGTGAATCCTTGTGGGATTCGACACCATGTTAAAACGCGATCTTCCATTTTAAAAGCAAAAAGATACCTGCTCTCTTCATCCAATGGGATGGAAAAGAAAGCCTGGCAAAGATCTATCACTGTGAACCATTCTGCTTGACATGGTATTTGAAACAATATCACTGAAGGATTCGGTACCACGGGACAACATGAAACGACTATGTTGTTAATTTTTCGTAAATCCTGCACTATCCTGAATTTCCCGCTAGGTTTCTGCAAACCCATAATCGGGGAGTTACAAGGACTACCCACGATTTCTTTCAGTATTCCCTGTTGTATCATTGACTCGATCACAGGCTTTATTCCTGCAATCGTTTCCTGTGACAATTTGTATTGAGGCGTTCTTGGAAACTCAACATTTGGTTTTACCAGAATTTTTACCGGCTCTACCCCCTTAATCAATCCTATTTCTTCTCCTGTGAAATCCCATACCTCTGACGCCACTGCATCTCGTAGGTCTTGGGGAAGATCTTCTATTGTCAGAGTAGGATATAGTTCTACACAAGATTTCGAATTGGCCACCTTAAAAGTAGCATCTTCGTCGGTAGTCTGTACCTCCACTCCTTGCGGGGTGCAGTATATGGTGCAGTTCAATTTGCACAACAAATCCCTTCCTAACAGACATACCGGACTCGAGTCACAAACCACAAACTGATGTTCGTTCATGTGGTTTCCAATTTTCACAGACACTGGTTCTGTCAAAGGACTAGTCATTCTTTTATTTGCGACTCCTACCACCTGAATTGTTTCCCCTGACATTGGCAAGTCTGGAACCACCGCTGATCTCAGAGTCGAACGAGTAGCCCCAGTGTCCACTAAGAACGTAGTGGGACACCCTGCCACTTCTGCCTCAACAAATGGCCCTCTCTGATCCACTTCTAGGACTGCCCCGAGGGTACAGTCCTCTTCACTGCTCACACGTTGTCCTGTCAATGGATCAATGTAGTAACACTTTTCTTCCTCGATGAAGAGAGGCATCTGCTTAAAGACCTTACTCCCTGTCGCTACCTTCGGTGGCTGTGGGAACTGGGCCCGTGGGGCCGAAGTCCCCCCTTTGGCCACCTTGCCTCCTGGAACTGTCACCTTTGGAGTTGGGACTTCTTGAACCTGCTCTTCTACTTCTAGCTCTCCATTTTCGGGGTTAAAGGGACACTCGCGTCGCCAATGCCCCACCTGGTGACACTGATGGCACTTTGTCGTTTTCTTTAAAGTGGCAAAGTCTATCCTAGGTCTCTGCCCTTCTTCATTATCTTTGTTCTGACCGTTTGGTTTTCGTCCCATCCCCTGCTTCTGCTGGCCACCCTTCCCAGCGGACTGCATTTGCACCACCATCAATTTCTCCTTTAGATTCTTGGCTTTAGAATCTATCTCGTCACTACAGTACCTCGCATAACGTAAAATCTCATCTAGTGGTTTGTTCTGCCAACAGATTAAATGTTGCTGTATCATCAAACAAATATCAGGTCTCAACCCCAAGACAAACTTTGACACAAACTGCCCTATATCTTTGGGATCCATTACATCTAGTCCACTGTATTGCTTGAATGTTTTCAATAATCTTTCATAAAACTCGTGAACTGTCTCCTTGGGTTCCTGCCTTGTTCGGTCTATTTTCACCCAATCTATATCCTGTGGTGGTACCTTATCTTTCAGCCATGCTATTACCCTTTCATACTTTCGCATGACAATCTCGGACGGTCCATTAGTCCGAACATCCCTCACTGGTTCAGTATTTGGCCATTCAACACTAGTCTTGCACGGGGTCCACAAATCAGATGGGACCACGATGTCAAACAACGTGTTCAAATCTATCCACAGTACTTTCGAGATTTTGACAAACCTCTCTACCTGTTTATACCATTCTACTGGATTGTCCCTCAACTTCGGAAATGAGTTGGTAAATGCAGCTAAGTCTCCTCTACTCCAGGGCACATGTACATAATTTCCGTTGGATATTTCTCGCAAAGGGAATGCCTCCATCTGCATTACCCTTCCCTCCGGGGTCATCACATTTGTACTTCGCCTAACCGTGCCCTTTTTCGACCACCTTTCTTCCCATTTGTCCAGTTCTCTCCACACTCTTATCCCTGATACCAGCTCTCTTATGTGTGTTTTTAATCCAGTAGTTCTCTTCTCATCTAGATCCTGGTCTGCGTACTGTAATCTGTGGTTACTCTGTAATGCCCTTGTCCTAGATAAATCCACGGCATACCTGTCTGCCAAATCAGTCAGTTTCTCATGAAACGCTCTAGCTTTCCTAGTAATATCCTTTGCCATGAACAATAACTCATCCTGTTCATACAATTCTATCCTTTCCAAAGGCAAGGTTCCATCTATTATCTCATCAACATCTGATTTTAAACTGGTAACATCAAGCCTTTTTGCCTTAATTTCAGTTTTCAAGACACTCAATTTAGCTCCTCCATCCGCATCTCTCCCATCCCAGCTCCGAGATCTACGTTTAGGTATTGGTGAATTATAGGGAGTCCTCCCCTGTTCCCATCTCTCTAGGTCCCATGCCTTTCCATCCTCTCGAGGTGGGTGGTGAAACACTCCTTCATGCCTCCTAGCCTCTCTCTCCCCATCCTGGCTAGTTTCACGGGATGCAGGGCAAGATGTTCCATTACTCCCTCTTTCTTCCTCATGCATCTGTGACCTCCAATCACTCAATGTATGACGTGACCTTTCACTGTTCCCTCTTTGCCAGTGCTGTACATTTTCCCCAGGTGCGTGTGAGTGATGAGTGCACCTAAACCTATCTCTGTACTCTTGCGTTCTTTGGTCTCCCTCTGTTTGCGTGAGGCGAGACACCTCCTCACACTCCATACTCCTCGTATTCTGTTCCTGCTGTTCTCTCTGATTTGTAGGACATGCATCCCCTCTATTCTCGGGACTTCGGCCTTCCCGACCCTGACTGCTTTCGCTGGCCCCACAGTGAGATACAGTCCCGTTACCCCTGCTTTCCCACTCTGGTTCCGTTCTTGTCCTGTTACTCAGGGATACTGTGGACCCGTCCCATTCCCTCAAATCAGCTCTTAATTCTGAATAGGGTCTTGGCCGCGGTCCCCTTAGATCCATTGGTCCTCTCGGACCTCCCTGTTCTGAATTGGGACCGACAGTTGTGTCTAATGGGGTATTCCATGTTACCGATCCTGGCAACTGCTTCCATGCATTTGTCACGTTATTCCTCCTTTCCATCTCGATCCTTTCTCTATCCAATTGCCTCTGTTCTTCCTCTCTATCTCTCTCTGGGTTATAGATCGATACTATAGGTCCTATGGTAACAGGCACTTGAAGAGCGTCTGGCAATCCAAAGGACTCAACCCTTTCGGTGGCTGGCGTTTTCTGCACCACAAACCTTCCCACTACTCTCTGTGCTGTACTAGGTTGAGGTGTCTCCCCACCTTTGCTAGGTGTCCATTCCGATATAGGGAGTGGTGTATACCCCTCTATGGCATTCCCATCTTCCCTTGCAAGCCCTCTATCTTCAATTTCCTCAACTCTCGGAGGTGGTCTATCCATTAACAATCTATTTATCAGATTGTCTTCCGACTCGCTTTCCTCGTCTTCTTCCATGAGGTTTCCTCCTCCTGCCACCTCCCTCATCGGATACATTTTTTCCACCTCAATAACCTGTACCCTCCACCGCTTTGCTTCCTCATCCCATTTAGAATCTCGCACTGCCCTTACCGATCGCGTCAGTCTTTGTTGACGCCTGTTCAAATTTCTGTCGTGTGCCGCCCTAATCCATGCATTAAGGGCCTCAAACTGTGTAGGTCTAGGTGAGGGTTTCAATGAGGACATGGTTGCTTTTAGCCGATGTAACACCTCTAGCTTAAACGTTCCGTACTTCGGTAACTGCATTTCCTCATTCCCTTCCGTAAGCTTATTCCAAGCCCCAATCCATAATATCGTATGCAGCCCCACATTCGTTGCCATATAATGAGCTGGTGTACCCTCCGGCGGAGCCTCTTCCCCGTAATAATGTTCACTTCGTTTACGTTTAAAAATCCCTTTCAAACACTTAAAACACTTCATGATTTCGCTCTTTCTCCGCGTTTATTTACTTCCTGATGACAATCCACCAATCTCAGCGCCGTTCTCACTAACTGGCCTATCCGTACGCGACTTTCCTCTGACGTCACTCTAGCCGCCCAATCAGAGCGCGGCTCTAGCTAACGTCACACCAACCGCTCAATCACAGCGCGGCTCTAGCCGACGTCACCCGTCCCCCTTCGCAGCAGTTCCCCTCCTTTCTCAGCTCGTCTCCTCGGTCATGCACGCGTCCCATTCATACTCTGAAAAATGATTACTTCCGTCCAAGCGATCACCTTTCTTGACTGTACGCCCACAGTCTTTCTGTAGTTGTCACCTTAACTTGGCGAAATGTCTTTCCGTTTACTTCCAGACGATCGCCCTCTCCGATAGGTTACTCACACACAGTAACTTTCGACCAGCGTCCGTTACTCATACGCTCACTCTTACACTCCCCCTATCTTGGATCCACGGCGGTCAATGGTACCTCGTGACCTCCGTACTATGGTCGACAACTACCCTGGATGTTCGATACACCCAAAACCACTTAAGCTCTGGCCTGAACTTAAGATTTCACCAGTTCACCCGTTTACCAGGTAACCAGCTTACCAGGTTGCGCGCGCTCACAACCTTCTCTCATTCACACTACAGGCATTCAACTCCGCAAGACATTACAATACAAATACAACACAAAACACCGCAATCTGTTCACGCATGACCCTTTTTATACTCACTCTCCGATACTGCTGCTTTTCTCGCACCGTCTGCACCTTTCGGCACACGATTCTTCCGTTGCTCGTCTCTCGACGTCTAGGGGCCTTGGGGTAAACTAACCTCTCTAGATTACCTTCCTCAAGAAGATAACCATCCTCACTCTGCTACCAACTGCTAACGCGGGATTACTGGTTACTAGTTACCTTACCAAATCCCAAACTATGTCGACTGAATCGTTGGTACCTGTCATTGAGTAAAAGGTAATCTTACAATAAATCAATCAATTTAAGAACTTACACCACTCTAAATGACCACTGACCAAATTTTAAGTTTCAAAGATTTAATATAAAGTCAAAGATAACTGAAGATACAAACTTCTCAAAATGAGATTAAGAAGATAAATCGGTATCACTATGAACATGAACTTTTTGAATAGTCTGAGTCTGACAAACAAAATAATAAGTACAAGCTCAAAAACCATAAGGGTTGCCAAAATGGATACAAGTTGCAACCTCAAAGTCATTACAGAAAAGAAAATTAAGGTTAGTCTATCCCTACACTATACTAAGTGACATCCCTACTTAGCAAGATCTTTACCCCTCTAGGTGTCAGCCGTGGTGACTTCCTAAGAAGATCACGCACTTCTCTTTGTCTCTTCTCTGATAATGGATCTCTCCTGATCAGCCTATCTGCCTACCCATCCGCTTCCTTAGGCTCCCAAAATCATCTGCTCTGCTCTCCTCCCGGGTCTCTTTCCCTAATACCAAATCACATTTCTGATAGGAACGCCCCTTGGGACGCCCCTCACGTGGTATCTCTGTGCGCGGCAAACTCCATGATGGTACTCTTGAAGACCCTCGTTAAAGTTGACCTTGGTTCCCAGGCTTCTTCTCCAATGCGCCGATACCCCCTAAATTCCTGGAAACTCCTACAGGCCTGCGCAAGGCGCCACTGAACAAAGTCCCTTTCATTCGAGCTGATTAGGACCCTCGCACCTGCATACAGCTCGTCCTGCAGTGGGCCTCAAATTCCAGACTCCACCATATCTATAGGTCGTAAAATATAAGCGAAGCTCTGTACTTGGCACCTCTCGACTTCTCCTCTAACGAGCACATGGCACATCAAACGATATGACATTATCTGTTCAGGCCTACTTGATTTACATGGAGCAGGTCCCTGCACTCTGAAAACATTTTACTTGATTTAAACAGCAAACATTCTTAACTAGCATACGTTTCTAAAATAACACATCTATATAGCATATACTTTTAACCCTAAGTTCAATAATACATTTGGAAGAACCACGTCAACCTTGTCTCACATTATTTTAGCAGCACGTTTAGATTTTCTGTGAATTGCCATGAGGCCTACACATAATACTGGTTTTGTAAAGTTCTATGCAACTCTAACATGATTCCTTTAACATGAGAACATGAGGTTTTCATATTCATCCCAAACATTTCTACATTAGTCTCACACAGTTATGATTATTGTTACTCTACTTAAACATTCTATGCATTTCACCACTAAATATAAGACACTCGGTGTATTTCACTTCTAAATATAAACACTCTGGTGCAAAGTACATGTTAACTAACTACGTGCTTGTAAATATGGTACACTTATACATTTTTTTTCAAACTTGTGCTCTCTCACCTTTAGAGGCACAAACACTGATTGATTTCTCAACAATGACTATAAAAGCCCTAAAAATAACCTATGTTAGTGATGCAGTCCCCATTTAGATTCACTTGTTTTTCTTCATCCTGCATACCCTAAATGTATTGACTTTTTCCTGATGATGCGATTCGGTACTTTTTTCAAGAAACGTGACTGTTGCTTAATGTGTAATATGAACATAGCCACCTCTGGGTTAGGTCAGGTTGTGGCCGGGTGCAGGGCACAATTAAGAGCTCTAGAGTTTGAGGCTGAAGGCAGTGTGAATTTCTCGCAGTGCCTGTCAGTGGGTCATAAAGGTGTCAGTTCAGACTACCTACTCTTCCAATCCTTGGCCTCTCTGCAGAGCACGCAGAGCCATTGATATATATGTCATTACTGTTTTATGTAAACTTGTGTGAAGGAGGTATACCTCTCTGTTGAAATATTGCAATGCCAAAGGAAGGGAAAGAAATTGTATTGGATAAGGGGGAGAACTAATGTTACAGAGGAAATGGTGTGAAGGGGAGAGTGATTCAAACACTTTGACAACCACTCCCTAATCCACAAACCTTATTAATGTTTAATTCACAATCTCATATTTTCAGTACTAAAACATTTTCAGTTATAATCATTCACAGCAAGAACGATCTCGTACTGCTTACAAGCACTAGCAAAGCCAATAGTTGTGTTTTTTTCCAGGTGTATGTTTGGTGTTATTTGATATTTCTGGATGCAATAACAGAAAATTCCCATAAGGGACCCACATACTGGTTGGGGGCATGCTGAGTGATGCACATCAGGGCTTTAAGTAGGGTGGGTCCTATCAAGTCTCAGACTCAGGCAGTGATTGAAAACAAGCTTTGAAACTGGTGTCTTATGGGCCCCATATTCATGCCTTTAACTTTACAGGCAAATAATCTGATTAATTTCAAAACAGTGTCGGTGATGCAGTTACTGTTAATATTTCATGTTATACTTCATCTTGCACTCCATGTGAATATTTGCTTTTTCCACATGTTTTTTATGTAGGTTTCTTTCATGCAAAATATGACTCCTGTACCGTGCTTACTATGAACTAAGCAGCCTCTGGGCAAGGTAGACAACTTCCATTATCACTTCATAGGACTCTTTGGGCGTGTGGAGACACATCGCTTGTGCGGACACATCAGAAGACATTGTCTGGAAGCGGTGTGACTATAAGTTGCGTATTGCATTTTTGGGGTTTCCTTCTAAATCAACCATTTTAAGATATAACTTGCCTGGAGATTGGGCTTAACAAATGTGATAACTATTAACCCCTTCGGTGCTCATGACGGATTGGTTCCGTCATGAGCGCCGGTTGAGCTGTGCTGATGACGGAACCACTCCGTCATGGCCCCGCCCGCTCAATAGAACCTTCAGCACAGCGCGAAAATTCACGCCACGCTGAAGAGGTTAATACTGTATTTACCACCTCCTGGAGAAAGCCTTCACTGCTTGTTAGTGCAACTTTTGAGAGAGAAGTTTAGAAAATGAGCAACTCTGGTATCCAAATGGAATGAAAAAGTCTTAATGGCAAATATCAGTACCGTTTTTATTTACTGTCCAGTAACTACCTACTGACGCAACACCTTATCCAGTGGGTTGGCATTAGCTATGCTGCTAGGTTACTTGTCATTTAAACTTAGCTTCACCACTTCCTCCAAATATGCTTGAAATAAGCACTGTATTCTTAAGTTGCACAGGGCACACGACACAGTGACATTTCCCTGGGAAAGATAGCCCCTTGGCCTTGCCATCAGAATCACTGCCACTCCAGTTGTAGTTTATTGGACTGTTTGGAAACATAGAACCACAAGAAACATTTTTATATAACCTTATCATCCCATTTGGCCAAACAGTATGCTCTTGGACAATCACTTTTGAACTTATTCTCCAGCTCCCTTTTAACAAAAATGGCAATATTTAGAATCATTGTAATAGCTGCTTGTAAGTGTGTGATTTAAAAGATGGACTAGCTAGCACCTGGGTAAGGGAGAAGAAGTGTTCAGTCTCATAGTCTATGCACCAAAATGCAATGTGAATGTGAATATATTGCTTTAGCGACAAGTGCCTCCTTGCGCAGTATCGGATGTGCTACTTTGACAAACTGTTTGCTCCTTGGCAAATCAAACTCTCCATGTGCCTCTGTCCACTGACCTGACCATACATCAGTACTCTGAAAGGGGCTTAATGGAAGAAATGAACACCAGGAGCATAATCCCAGGACAGGTCCCCAGCACGGTATTCAGTATCCTATTCATGGCAAGTGGCTGGATATGCATCTTCATAGCTGAATATGTTCCTATACAGTGCTTAATTTGTAAAAAAAATAAGTGACAGGGCCCTCGTCAGGAGACCACTGCAGATTGCACCACCCGTTGCCTCTGCCAGGGCTGCCAATGACAGCATCAACACACTAGTAATCCTCACACTCTTAGATGTGTGACAGTTCTAGGCCCACAGAGCTATATATAGGCATAGGTGGTAGGTATTATTCATTTTTCATTGTGCATTGAATTATTAAACAGGTTTAGTCCTTATCTCTAAATTCGACTGGGAGTGCCACCATGTGTGAACTGTCATGAGTGCCGGTGGTGAGCCCCGGAAGCCACCGGTTAAACTTAAGCACTGATTATACATCACTCCTCCTGTGCAGCAGTTCCTTCCTCCTGGCTACTGACAGGTACCTCTTTTACAGCTCTTAAGGGGCTGAAAGAGTGAGAGTTGCTTGCCCTTTGAGGGGGATAAAAGTGGTGTGATACCAAAATGCAACACAAAGGGTGTCTTGCTGTGCCTCTTCGTGGGCAGCTGGACAGGAGCGACGACTGCAAAACAAACCTGCTAAATGTGTTACGGTTGGCTACACTACCTCGAAGTGTGTGAGCGGCTCAAGGTTGTGAATGCACTTATAAAGAGACATGAATGGCAGCGCTGAAGTTGAGGCTGAAAGCAGCCTGAGTCTCTCATAGTGCTTGTCAATGGCTCATAAAGGAGTTCACACTACGTGCACGTCCAATCCTTGGCCTCTGCGGTGTGCACCCAGCAATTGTCTCATATGGGACAACAATAACTGTGATTCTATGGGAAAGTGTGTGAAGTGGGTATACAGCTGTCAAAATATGGACAGCACCTAAGTAAAATAAAATGTAATGCTTACGGATGGGAGTGTAGGTTGTGTGTGTTTGGGGTTGGTTAGTGGAGGTGATTCAAGGACGTACATGCAGAAGGATGGAGTGAAAAGACAGTGATGAAGAGGAAAAGGATGATGTGTAAGGCTCAGAGATGGAGAATTTCAGGAGGATTTGAGGGGGAAAGGATGCAAGTGTCTAATTTAGAGATTACCTACAGTACAAAGTGGTGTGAACTATAGAACAGGGTTGAATTGAGACACTACCCCTTGCATAGATCACAGCAAAGTTTAAGCCCTAGTTGTGTGGTTTCAGAATTGCAACAGTTTCAATTTTAATTATTCATAGGGCCTCTGGAATTATGTGATTCTGTGGCTGCAGCTTTTCTTGCATAATTATGGATTTTTCTGCATTTGAAACATCATCTGCTGCATAATATGCAGATTTTAACAAAAAAAGTGCTCTGCCTTAGGCGGATGAAAAGTTATATTAAAAGCATTAAGGCATGTTCAAGTGCAGTGGAAGGTCCCTTGCAAGAGTTAACTGCTCACTTTTCAGTTGCTTACTTATGTATTTGGTTGGTAAACCAAATGCATGTATTAATGAGGTGAAATATTTGCCCAGACATTTTTAACACGTGTAAAAATGTCAAAATAATGAATTAATACTATCAAGAAGTATTGGGGATTATGCCATTTGATTTGCCTTTTCTTGCCGCAGAATTTAATCAACCCTGCTACATAATTTGGTGATCCCCTATCGCATAATTCCAGTGGCCTTTCTTATTCACAACAAAACCATTGCTGTTATGTGTTTATTTGATGCTGCTAAGAACTTAAGCATTGGCTATAAATAGGTCTGGCTTGTTTTAGGCGTGGGCTACTTGTCCTGTTATGTATATTGATGCAATAACCGAGAAGGGTCCCAAATACTGTCCAGGCTGCATGTTGTGTGAAGCAAATGATTTTAGCCAACAAGTTTAAGCCATATCCATAATTACATAGGCCGCACCGCTATAAAGGCTTCCAAGTTACGTTTCTTTGGCTACACATCTTTTAGAAATCCCTCCCCGATGTTTTCATCCAACTTAAAGCACTGATGCACGATTTTAGTTCACCAGTCCTGCCAAGCATCACGCAACAGGTGTGACGCTCACGCATTTCAGTGCCGTGATCCGCATCACCGCACTGAAATGTATTGTCACGCATAATTGCTACCTGCTGCCAGGGGTGCCACCAGTGGCGCCAGGCTGTGCCCGGGGAAACAAGATGCGGCAAATGGTGCCGGGCGCCAGCGTGGCGCGCGGCTCCCAGCTCTCAGACTCACTCAGTACACTGTAGGAGGGCCGGGCTGCCCTCTCACTCGATTACTGCAGCGGCTGCATGAATGATTGCGGCGGGTGGCCGCCTGCGCCCCCCCTCTAAACACTGCAGGCTTGCAGCACCTTGACCTCCTGGAGCCACCTGAGCCGACGAAAGTCATCTCTGGCCAGCCGCCACCACCAGGAGAACTACGAGAGCGGGGGTGGGGGGTGGGGGTGGCCCAGCCCAGGAGTGTCCGACTCGAGTGAACAGCAGCAGCTAGCTGCCTGGATGATATAGGTACTGGAGTCGGTGGCAGTGCTGCACATCGTGACTGGGGCAGCAATGTATCTTAAATGTTGTGGCACAGCGGCGCCGCTCTTACGCCGGGTAGTGCCCAATAGCAACTACCGAGACAGCCTGGTCCCAGATTGGTATATACAATTTAGCCATGGGCGGGCGCCGCGGGGAATTTGTCAGTAAGGCCGGCGTGGTGGCTCAAACAGCGCTGCTATTGCGATTTTATGGCCCATGCAGCGTTCAATTAATTATTGACGAGCCCGGGCTCGGATCATTACGTGCAGTGTCCAGTGTGTGTCGCCGGTGTCATGGCAGGCTGACCGACCGGCGTCACACTCACTGACACTGACTGTGCACTCCGGTTGCAGCGGACAGGACTCACAGCAACAGGCATCCTGGACAGCAGGCGGCATTGCAAATTACTCAAATTAACTTTGATTGACACAGGGGTGGTTTGCAGCCTGACCCTGGAAGCCTGTTTCAGGAGTGTTGTCAGTCACGCACCTGGCCGATTCGTACTGGTGTTACACTCTGGCTTTTCTGCATTTAACAAATCGGCTCGGTAAGTTTTCCGTGTTCTTTTTTTAATTGAAACGTGATACATTATGGAAATGTGTCGCAATTAATTGCCCTTCTCTAAAAAGTGTGGGACACACAGGATTTTCTCACTTACTATATAGTGGCGATTGATTCAGGGAGTTTCATAACCGGAGTTAGGGATTTGGTTCAGTGAATTTTAGTGTCACTTGGACTGCGCTCCTGACACTGATTTGTTGACGAATGTAAGTGAGACAGCACTAATCAGCCTTCCTGGAAAGTGTTTGACTTGACAAGAGGTTTTCACGACTAGAGAAGAGGTTTTCACGACGTAAAGCATACAACCTAGAACAACTACTCTTGTTCCCAGATTTGTGAATCACAAATGTCCTGTCCTCCATCTGATATTCGAAATGACAATTGACAGCAACCAGGAGCGAAGGATCGGCATTCAATCAGAAAAGGTGCGTGCGTGTGAGATATGAAACTTGAAGCACGACAGACATAAATTATCTGGCACAGGTTTAATGACGCACTTAAGAAAAGGACTGTATGGTACCAGACTAGTACATAGTAAACAAGATGACCAAATCAATATAGATAATCATGATTTATTACAAATTTTGCTATTGTAAGTTGTCACGTGCCACAGTGCAAGGTTCAGAAACGTGTTGCAAAAAAGTTGCAGCAGTCAGTCACTCAGCTTGCATAATATGAGGTAGCCAGGAAGGTATGGTATGGTAGGAAAGGGTGCAGGGCAACTTCACAAATCACAAGTCAGGTGTGAGTAGGGTATTTAATTCAGGTACTACACTGCATTTACTAATAAAAAGATTTTCGTTTGTACCATACATTTTCTTAAACCACTGCTCCTTATAAATCATCACTGAAGGTGTTGCATAGGAGATTTGAAAATCACTTATAAGTGACTTGAAAACATAGAAATGTTACTCAGTAATGAAAACTTGGCAGCTATGTTTGTGCCGCACTCGTGATGGTCGGGTGACACTGGTCAGTGGTGATGGAGATAGTGTCACTCATAGTTATTGAAATGTCACTCATAATTACACTGAAATTATGACAATGTCACACATAGCAATCTGAAACCTTGGCAGCTATGGTTCACTTGCTTTAAGTCATACTCTGATCTAAAAGGAAAGCATCCTTTCAAATAAAGGAAAGCGTAACTTCTGAGAAGTATCGAGTGCACAGGAACCGTTTTCAGAGCGCAGCCCCGGGTGCCCCTTTTCCTATCATTGTTGACGGCTGACGGGTCCCTGCCCACCGCGCCCTCGGCGGGGGACTGTGCTAGCAAGAGGCGTGGAGACAGCGGATCAATGCTTGTGATCGCTGCATAGGCCCCCGTCGGTCTACCGACACCCCCCCCTCCCCTCGGTCACGTGACCCCGCCGGCTCCCCGCCACTCTCCTTGCTGGCGGTCATATTGGATTGGCACATGAACGTGCGCGGTGCACTGCGCAGCCATGGAGGCCGCCGGCCGCGGTCCGAGTCCCGGAGGAGGTTCAGGCCGGGCCGGCACTTTATCACCATCGCGCAGCAGGCTCCGGGCTCTCCATGTCTCACTTAAACTGAAGGCGGAAGCCGCATCGAGGCTGACTCAGAGGCCTTGTTTTAAATTACTTACAAGAGTTACGCTGTGTGTTCTGGAGGAAAACCTTACTTTTATCATGCTTTTATTTAATAGTGGCGTCCGCATGCTGCAGGAAAGAAACTCGGGAAGATTGCCGAGTGTACACTTTACCTTCAGGGCGCACTGAGATTAGGGTGACTGGCGAACTGGCATGGGTGCAAATTCAGGACGGTAAGTCTAAAAATTCAGGACACAGGGTCAAAATTCAGGACAAAAAATTAAGGACAGAAGGTCAAAATTCAGGACAAAACTTTGGGACAAAAGGTACGTTTTACAGACACATCACAAAAGGTTGCTCAATAATATATAAGTAAATAGACAACCTACAAAAGTACAAGTCAAAATAAAAGGTTGAGACAATTGTGCACTTCACAGTTTTTCGCGCAACTTTGAGCAAATGTGCAGATCTTTTTATGGTATTTCATATGTTCATGATCTATTTATATGGTTACTGCACTGGGTTGTCTATATGCAGCAATAGTGAATTCGTCCACCCATGTGTTTCCCATATATATCTTTAACAAGCCTAGCATTTGTCAGAGACATTGTGGATGCTACTTCTCTTAACTGCAATTTTTTCTCGTTCTTCAGTCCCAGTTATTGTTTCTTACTATATATTTTTGCCATGCACTCTCCTCAGATCATCACCTTCAATCGCTCCTATTTATTTACCCTGTATTATTTAGCATTCTCCTTCAACCATCCCAATAAGGTATCGGAAAGTGCTTCCGCAGTGAATGTCTATGTTGGGATCTTAGTTCTGCCTTGTGCCCTGTTTTACCATACCTCTGGTCTGGAATGGGACAGCAGGATTCTACAACTCGGGTGCAACTTGTGACAGCATGTCAACAATACTGCAAAGAATGTAGTCCCATTGTGAGCATTCCCCTAATAAAGTCCTCACAAACCTTTGGTTTGTATGTATCTTACTCATTGCAGCACTAGAATGTAGGCTAGAGCAGTTTGTTCAAACATTTTCAGATTGTTAGTCACATTGCACTGGGTCTACTGCGAGCATACCAACTTCCCACACCATGATTCTGCTTGTCTGCTGATTCTCCTCCTGAATGGTCAAAGCAGTAGACTTTTGGAATACAAGCTATGTTCACTGTGGCCTTGCCAAATTTTGGCACCACTTTTCCTAAAATTCTTGTCAGCACATTTGATAGAGCACAATCACACAGCTACTTCGGTCTCAATTTGTACCAAACTGTTCATAGTATAATCACATTTCCCTTGCTTTAAGAACAAAGGGAAACTTCCTACTTTTGTGGGGAGCCTGTCAACTATTCCCCTTTGTAATTTGACCACCCAGGGGTCTACTCCCAGGCTAGTTGTCTGCCAAACAAGGAGCTATCCCACTTATCATTGGCGATCTATCATTCAGTGTCCGCTACAGATGGATCTGTTCACTAGCATGTGCCACTCCTTGTCTTGCAGGCCATACCGCTGCCCACACAGATTTGCAGTCAGGGATGCCACTTCCTGTCACCGGTTCACTCCCCAATTTCAGTTCCACCCACTGTTCCATGCATTAAGAACGTTTCTCTTTATCAGCCACTGACCCTGTAGTGTAAACAGGAAACGAATGACCGAAAGCGTGCTGTGCAGGTCCTGGCCACCCTAAAGCTGTTCTCATTGGTCCTGAAGCATCAGGGCCAATGAGAACAGCCTTGCAGTGGAGCAGCGAACACTAGGATTGGCTTATAGCTTTCAAGCCAATCCTAGGTAGCTTGGGAGAGTGAAAGGCCCAACTTTATTGGCTGGAAGGCACAACTTAATTGGCTGCACCTAAAATAGTGAGGACCTGGCCCCAGCAGTTTGGGCTGTACTGTTCCCATGGGGAGCACAGTCAAGACTGATTTGATTATGGCTGTCTAAACTGGAATGGTGCCACGTCCAAAAAAACAATAGATTTAACCCAGATCCTTGACTGGGGGTGAATGTTCGATTTGTTCAGCATTCCATCCATCATCTATTCTTTTTGCCCTACACACAGTCACCAAGTGCATGGAAAATAACGCACAGTGGGAAAAGAATTGACCTAGAACTCCTGCACAGACTTTGTTTCCTACTTGTGTGAGGAGGATCTGCACAGCTTTTGTCCCCAGGGGGTTTTGTCACATCCCCAGGATATCTGCAGTAGCCACAAAGGCTTTTTGGGGGAGGGATTGGATGGTGTGGCAGATACTATTATGAGGCGCTTGGCACAAAGTCACGCCCCCTCTCCATGGCCCCACCACAGAGACACTCCATAACTGGTTTCAAAGTAAAAGGTTTGAGGCCTCGTACACTCATATGCTAAAGTTTTACTATTCTCATGTATGTTAGTGACACTCAGTAAACAGTGTTAGGATAACAGTGACTAAGGACCCGATGTTTTGGTGCAGTCAAAGCTATATTTTTGACTGGTCACTCGGTGATTTGGCAGTGCTGGTATCTGCCACGGTTTATCCTTCAAATTCAGTCACTTTTCATACAAGACCACAAAGTGCAACCGCAGAATAAGTAAATGTATACAATTAATATGATGCAAAAAGAAAGTGATCACAGTAAACAGCTTGAAACCATGCTTCAATATACAGACCTTAATCAGTCCATGCAATACAGTTTAGCACCCTGTAACAGTCCCAAACTAATGCCACATAAAATGCTGTTTGGAAAATAATTTTTATCTCCTCTGTAACGTCATTAGGGGTGGAGCCACACATAGAGCAGTCCATGACTTCCAGAGTAGAAAGTTGAAGCACAACTGATGAGGAGGCAAGTCATTAATTTTATTTTTTTAACATCAAAACGTGTTATGACCTTGTTTTAAGTTAAGTCCATCTCTGCAAGTCAAGATTCAACACTCCGAAGTGCTTGAAAGGCATTTCAGAGCATTCAAAAGGGCATTATCATAAATAGAAGTCCTGGTTTTATAGTATTTATTTTTTTAACATTTCCGTCTGTATTTATATTTATTTTTTGGCCATCTTATCAGTATTTTTCCACTTTATTTTGTGTTCTTTGAATAAATGAAGTTGTAAAATGGTATACTTCCACATTTATTCAAAATAATAAATGTGCGCTGATACTTTGACGCCTGTCGTGATTTATCAAACTAAGCAGTTCAATCTAACATAACGATACACCCGCAGTAACATATTGTCATTATACTACAAATAGATGTTGACATATGATGTTATTTAAGGAAATATCATCTTGTTTTTAACTCCCCATACAATCTATCTGCTCAGTGGTTGGCTTGGAACTGAAGAAGTATGGAAAGTCACTCAAAAGAAGCCACATTTTCTGTATCTTTCTATTTCCTGTCTGTATTTATCTGTAAAAATCAGTAAAAATGAAAAAATGGGAGCCATAATCATACGTAGGGCTCCTGGTTTTATGGCATCCATTTTTTTTACATTTCCGTCTATATTAATCCATATTTCTTTTTTGCTAATTTTATATGTATTTATCTGTGTGTATTTTGTGTTTAGAGTAAATAAGAAGCTGCAATGGGTGATTTCCACATTTATTTAACCAATTAAAGTATACTTACATTTGAATGTATGTGAGTTCTAGCAATTTCCAGTACATTGCAACCAACTGAAACATTTGTATTGTAGAACAGCTCAAAATCTATACATTAACAATTATTTAAACTTCATCAGGAAATCTTTTTTCTTCTTTTTTCTCTCCTACCTATCACAACTAACCTGCCAACCATGATTAACAGTAGCGAAAATTGTCCAAAAAACGACCTATTTTCTGTATTTTTTCCATAGTTAAAAATAAATACAGACATGAAAAAATATGTTTTTCAGTCTGTAGTTATCTGTAAAAATCGATAAAAATGGAAAACTGGGAACTCTAAACATACGTAGCACCACCACTTTCATTCCAGGCTCTGCCCTAACACATGGAGTTCCAAACAATGCAGTACAATTTACTGACAGCTAGGTGTCACTGTTATCAATGGGATCTTAAGTTTTTTTGGAGCCAGATAGACTTTTGGGCCCACCTGTTCAGAACAACTTAGAATTTTATTGCCTACTTTCTTCTAATTCAAGCATGCATTACCAACACACACACACTCTCTCCCTATCACCCCCCCCCTCCCCTGAGGGAGAGAAAGATTAAATTACCAACAGGCCTAGGGCAAATGCCACTTTTCCTATGCCTTTTTGCCTGAAAGCGTCTCAGACTCCTATGTTGGTATTTGTTCAACATCCAAGATTATAATCCATCCATATACTAAGGGTCAGCACTGGGTGTGACCACCATTTATGGATGTGCAAAAAAAATGCTCTGAGAATCCACCAATAAGCAGAGAAGGTCTTCAGTAGAATAAAGGGTTGACTTCAAGGGAAGCCATAGTTACGATGAAGTGCAGTGTCATAAGTGACAGCAGTGTCAATGAAAATCAGCCTGTAGTCTGCCAGTAAAAGTGCATTATTTGATTACAAAATATGTCATCCAAGAAATAGGCAACAAGGATAAAAGTAAAGTTGTTCTGCCTTAGTTCATTGGTTACTAATGAAGTGCATTTTCACCAGCTTAGGGACAAGCACATACTTCACATGTACGTGTATTCTCCAGCAGGTCTCGAGGTACAATACTCATAAGATAACATTCGTGGTTAATACATGCTCTTCGAGAGCCCTGTTTGTATTCGCTGGCCAGAGGGTTAAGTAACCTGCCTGCTTCAGAGCAGTACGTGTAACCTTTAAGCCACAGATTTGATTGACACAGCTCAGCTCACCAATACTAACTACACACCCACCTTACAATTTCTCACATTAAGACAGACTCTGTACATATATAACATACAACAAGGATATACATTTAACTTGCAATTAAGGCATGCAACAGAATTGCTGCATTCAGCTACTTAACACATATACACTCCTGCAAGGCAGTTGGCATCCATACTCACACAGGCGCTATGTAAGCAATATGGTTCAGCCATTCCGTCTCACACCTCAAAAACCTACTATTCATTAAAACTGACATACTTAACATACTTAGTGCTCACCTCCACAAAACAGATACACACTCCACCATATTTGGAAAGTCGTATATATTGCAGACTACTGAAAGGTACTGTAATGCTATACTAATGGAATGTTGTGCACTATTCGAGTGGTAATGAACAGTAACATTAGAACAGTGGGTTCATAAGTGTGTTGCAGAGGTCTTGTTTTGTTCATATTACAATTCTGGTAAAGTAGCATTTTTAATTATATTCTGGCGGTAAACAGCTGCACATAACCTGTAATTCATTCGTTTGAATCTTTTCTGATTTGCTCAATCTTCCAATAGAAAGAGCATAGGGTGTATTCCAATGAGTAATATTTAACACGTTTTTGTTAGTGCAACAAAACAATTCAGTTTTTACTGTGCACCACATAAATGGTGTTGATTGATGACGTTACACACACCTGACAATGCAAAAGAAACAAGCATTGGTAAATGCATTGGGCTTCGCCTATGTGATTAATAAGCTTTTTTTGTTGTAAGTTGTAGCTTGTTGAGTAGTTGCTCAATATAAGTTACAGTAAGTCTGTTAAAGTGTTGTGACTTGTTTATGTCCAAAAAGCAATACATTGTGCTGTTACTAGTGGTACAGAGCGGGTAAGTAATAGCAACATTTTGAAAAAAAGAAATGAGATAGGAAAATAATATAATTCATTGCTGTAATAGCATTATTATGTGTTTAGAGGAGTTCTGACAGCTTCTGGGCCCAGTGCCACTGCACCTGCTTCACCATTTAAATCATGCCCCTAGTGTCTGCAAAATAACTGCTTTTGCGACTGCCTGTTTAGTGGTAAAATATAGCAATATTTGGTGTTCAGATGAGTTATGACAACGTTTGGCCCGGTGTCACTGCACCTGCTGCACCATTCAAATCATGACCCTGTTGTCTGTAAGGTAACTGCACTTGTGGCTGTCTGTATAGTAGTAAAATTTAGTATATCTCTTATATATTAACTTTATTTTTGACATGTAATGTTTATTACAACATGTAGAATTTGATCATAATGATCAAATAGATTAAGTTAAAAAAATCTATCTGATAAGGCCTACAAAGTTCAAAGAAAGGTACTGAGGCATGAATAGGAAATGCCACAAGCCTTCTAAGGCTAAAGCGGCTGCTTTACACTACTAAGCAATAAAAAGCAAGCATTCCAGCATACTTTTAGAAGCTGTCTGTCTTTTCCGTGGGAAGAGGACTTATTGTGACAGTGAATGACACTTAAACAGTCAGCTTTAGTAGGAGTTTCGTAAATTTGTGCAGCCAGGGGAAGTTAACAAATAAAAGTTCCACACAAAAGCGAATGAACACAGTAATTTGGCTATGGGAACTGATCAGAGCCCCCTTTTAAGACATTAACACCTTCCATGCGGCCGCGATTTTGCGGAAGTGCGGCACTTCCGCAAAACGGGCGGGGCCGCGTCGGCCATTGTCCGATGGCAGTACCAGCGAGGTAGTGCTGCCGTCGGCCAATGGCCAACGGCAGCATGGAAGGGGTTAAATACAAGAGATTTCACAAGCACAGCGCAGTGCTGTGTAGGCAAAACCCAAAAAACGGGCTCTATGTGTCCAACATAGATGCAGAGCTTGAGAATGTCAAAAACACTTTCAGGTCACATATCTTTCTTGTCGCCTTGTGAAGGGATAGATGTTTCTTTGTTTGCAGGCACAGCTGCAGATGTCAAAGTATTAAAGCATTTCACCTGGACCAACCTTTGAGGCCGCCGCCCTAGAAACTGTTTCCTGCATAAGAAAGAATGCCCGAACCAGAGTACGTCCAGTGCCCACTGCACTATCACGATCACAGCTCTGCTGGCATCTATCTGCAGTGACCTTCCGCAACTTCAGTCAGTGCCACTGTCTGAGAAGTCACTGGCGGTCACTCCGGCATTGAGAGCTGCTAAGCGGGCCCTGTGGGTACCGCATGGCTCCTTATGTCCACCCCGCTGAGTGTGAAGACCTCTACGTGTCCCCTGAGAGTGCCTGCTGACATGACTAGCATCTCTGATCCGAACTTGCCCCATGAAGGGCAGCGCCAGAACTTTTATTAAAATCCAATGATAATGCGCTCCATGGACATCCTTTCCCTGCCTCAGCCTCTGACAATTAGAATGCATTACGTTTTTAATTGGGAGAAAATTAAATCAGTTCAATCCTGTTTTAGAGAACAGCTGGCGCTTGCTAAGGCCCTGCTCTTTCTAGGGTGCTTCTCTCTCTTGATATATAACCTTCTGGACTCGCGTCCACTTCCATTAGTCTGTGTCTCCTCTGGGCTCTGGCCCCTGTCTCCAGTCTTCATGTATTTATTCCTCAACCCTGGGAGGAAAAAGCTTCCAGATCCGAGCTTCTTGTGCTGAAACACTCACAGTGCTATTTGCTGAATGCAGATTCTCTTTATATTGGCATGGTGGATTCGTAATGCATCTGCATGGCACATAGTGATTTTGGTGCAATGATTTTAGGAGCCTCTGGCAAAACAAAACGTTATCGTTTGATTACTCCTTGGCATCAGAACATGTTCGAGGTCATTTATGGTGGTACTTTAAGGCAGCTTTCTACATTTTCTTTAATCTAGCACTGATCCTGGGGCTAGTGTAAGCAATGTACAGAATGCGAAGTGGCAATCACACCCTGAAAGGGCTTAGCAGGCACAGGGCAAGCCCAGGCTTGCTTTAATTCCATTTATTAAGCAGAATACCAGAAATGCACGTCTTACTATCTACCATGAACCATTCGCTCATCCCGCTCCCGGTCCGCCACGGCGCACTCTTCACGCACCCCCAGGGTATGTGCCCAGAGTCATCTGCTGATCAGATTCTATTTCTAGGCACTAGTGAAGCAAAACTATAGATTGTGGTGGTGGACCAGGAACACATGTACATCAGTGTACAGCGTCATAGGTGCTTCTTCATTTGGGTTCCTTGTGGCATTTGAATGCTGCTCAGTGCAATCTGATGAATCTACAAAACTTACTTTATTCACACAAATCCCGATTCACAAAGATTTCTTTTGTTAATGTGGCTCCCTTTTTCCAGAAGTAAGTCCTACTTATAGAAACAACACTTGGTGAGTTAGTACTAAAAAGATCTGAGATCTACAGTTTAAATAGAATATATATTACATAGCACACAATATATCAGGGCAAAATGTAAGGGCACTGTCTTAATGCCTAATTAAGAAAAGGGATTAATAGAATACTCTACTTAAGCTGAAGTGAGCTGGTGACTTGCTACACCCTCATAGAGGGATCTAGCATACATGCCTTCTATGCTTGCATCATCCAGATTTTTTTGTTTTTGTTTTGAACCAGGGTGGTAACGTGGAGTTTCTTTTGGGCGAAGGTTCTATACCAGGTTGGCCATATTTGTTTTTCACCAAGATGTTTCTGCAGAGGTAGTTTTTGTATACAGTGGATTTGCGGGCTCCTTTTTTTATTATTTTTTAATTTATTTTGTATTTGTTTTTATTGTTTTTTATAGTTTCATAGAACTTTGAAAAACAAAACAGTTTAGAATGGTCCGTATACTCCTTTTATTATTAAAAACCTATTTGTTTTTGTAAGGCTCCCATTTGGATAAAGTGGTGGTAATGTTTTGGCAAATGTGATACTGCAAAGGGCTGTTTCTTAGCTGAGTGGTAACTAGGGGGGATTTTTTTAAGTTGTATTGTGGCATATCCTTTCTACCCATGGCGGTGCTGTGGTGTTTAATGAATGTGTCAGTGTTTACTTTACTTGGACGATACTGGAGGGTTTGTTTTGTAGGTTGGTTCTGGTTTGCTTTGGCAATAGTCTCAATGATTGATGTTCATTTTTGGCTAGGGTGGCCTGTGGAGGATCTTTTTGGTGAGGGAGAAAGTGTTGGATGACGGCTAGTAGTACTGAAGATATTTTTGTCTTCAGTGGTGGTGTCCCTGCCTGTTTGCCAATGACCCTCTGCCTGGTTCACCGGTTAGCAGGTTTCAATAAGGATAACCTCTGCTTATGTTTTATAGCTTGACCCGAGTGACAAGGTGAACTCCTCGAGAAGTGCATGCATGTAGAATGTAAAACAAATTAACATCAAAACATATCATCAGCAACAAGTGAATATATTCAGATTAATAGTCCATTAAACCAATTGAACATCGGACAATAAATCAAATACATTTTACTGACACCAATACGACAGGCGCTCATTAATCTAAAATGTAAAACAATCATATAAAATGTATAGCTAGAGTATTACAGAATCACTATAACTTTAAAAAACTAAATCTGCTTCAGCTAAGCAGAAGTTAGGAATTTAGCAATTGAAAAAGAACAGTGAGGGGAATCAGTAGACTAACATAGAACAAGGGCATCCTTTGTGGACCACCCATTAATACACTATAATAAGAACTGCAGAAGTGATATGTGTATAGATTTAGGGAGAATATTAAATGGTTAAAGGGTTCAAAGATTATGAAAAGATCAATAATACTAATAACCATTTAATGGCCAAAGGCACGGCAAGTACAATGAATGAAAACAGCAATAACGAAAACCATCATCAGTAAAAACGATTTACGTTTTATTAAAAAAACTTTAAAATGCCACTAACAAAAATGAAAAGTAAATCATAAACCTTAAAAGACAATGTAATTGAAAAACCAAGTACATTCTTCATAATACGTTAGATATGGTAGATAATCTCCTTGAAATAAGCAATGTGGAAAAATAAAAAAATATACACAAATGTTAATTTTGGACAGCAGAGGCAGGCAGATTTTACGGGTAACCCTTGCCCTCTTGATTTGTCCTTGCTCAAGGTGACATAGGAGAAAAACAATTTCATGCAATATTGCAGCGGAGGTGCAAAACCGCTCTAAGCGTCATTGAAGAGCTGGCAGTAAACTTTTAGCTATCCCTTTAAAAATAAAGTTGTGACAATCAACCCTGGATATCACCAGGGTGGAGCCCTCGACTGACGCGCTAATACGCAGAAATTCAAGAGTAACACTCCCATTGCACTTCCAAATGTTGACTCCACCCTCCATGACTAAGAAATGAGCAGCTAAGGAAAAGGATAGGAGACAAAGATAACATTGAATGGTTGATCTTAATTACTGTATATATTTTATTGTTCTGCCTCTACTTAATAATTCGAGTGAACCCATTCACATTATTCCAACTATAGCGTTTCCAGAAACTTTTAAATTAGTGTGTATATATATATATATATCATTTGTTCCGCTTTCCTTATGCGCTCTGGAATCTCGACCACCAGCCAGCAAAAAGCACTCGGACACGGACCAGTTAGGTGCTGAAATTTATTGCGTTGCAGAAAAAGTCAAAGACGTTTCGGCTCAACGGAGCCTTGTTCACATGACAACGTTTCTTTGAACGGACAGCCCTTTTAAAGTGCCAGTGATAAACCAAAATTAACACCACCTGTGAATTTTAGGTATGGACATGAAAGACATACTACATCAGTTTCGTAGTTAAAATACAGTAACCAATACCAGTTACTACATTTAAATTTTTGTAAAATACCATAATTAAATTCATTTGGTAATATGATATAAAAAGATGTAAATTTTTGCGGGTTGATTGAGAAAAGAATCTCAGTAAAATACATTTTCTCTAAATGATTACGTTTCAGGCTTTTATATGCTACATAACTTTAAAAAGCAGTTAGTCTCATAAAACATCTCTTTCTTCTATTTAAAAAGACCTTCTGCTCAAAAAGCATTGCATTAAATAGTCAATTGACTGAACACATGGTAAGGGAATAATTTAAAGTGCAAGTGCTTTGCTGAAGATGTGCAAATATTGCTTTCAGTGCTCACTTCTTGTGCAAATATCGCAAACTGTGCAAAATATAGCAAATTGGGCATAATATCCCCCATCTTCATGTGCAAAATACGCTACTATCTCCAATCCAAAACCCGAGTCCAAATTCATACACAATGTTGATAACTTAACCAGCAAATCTTAGGTATAAAATATACGCCTGGTATAGTCAATTAATACAAAACATATTGAGTTTGTATCCCATAAAAACCTGTTATGTCTAGATCAGTTAGACATTTCTACAACCCACATGATTCACAGTCTTACCGTAAATAATATAAGCAAAAACAGACTACATAATCCATACATTGTGATAACAATAAGAAAAAATCCCTAAAATTAGATCACAGAGGACTGATTGGATATAAGGGTCCACACAGTCCCTATCTGTATAAAGTGCCCTTCAGTGGTGAAATTAAAATCAAATTCTGTTTCAATATAAGTAGCAGCAAAGTTCAGTTCTATTCTCTGATGTATATCTAGTCGCAGCCTCCCCATGGTGCACATGTGGTTACACCCAGCCGGGCGGTTCCTACATGTGCAACCCACAGGGAGGAGACCTCTAACAAATAGATACACTCTTATGGCAAGCACGTGTATAAGTCTTCTGTAACATTAAGGGGCTGCAGGGGTCTTTGTATTGAGCAAAAGGGTATATTTAGTTTCGAGCCTTCTTAATCTGGCGTCCCTGTCCCCTCCCCTTCTGCTATTCATAACTGCGTCAATCACCCAATATTTTAGGCTGGTGTTATCACTCTGGTGAAAATCCCTAAAATGGCGCGCCACTGGGTAGGTGTTGTCGCCATTCGTGATTGCACGCAGGTGCTGGAGGATACGTTTGTGAACAGCATGTTTAGTGCTGCCCACATATCTGAGTTGACAGGGACATTGTAGAATGTAAACCGCAAATTCCGTTTTGCAGGTAAGGACCTGTGTAATCGGATGTTGAATATCTGAAAAACCATCTTTGTAAGTTTTGGTGTTCTCTCCGTGGAGGCAGGCTTTACAGGTCCTACATCTGTAAAAGCCTTTATTTTCCTGCCACCATGCAGATTTCACAAATGGTTCAGGGTTTGTTACTACTATATGGTCACGTAAGGAGGGAGCTTTACTGAAGGTAAGGGATACTCTATTAGGGACACTTTTACCAATAATATTATCCTTCATTACCAACGGCCAGTGTTTGTCTATAATCCTACGCACTTGATGGTGCTGTTTGTTGTATCCTGTTATTATCCGGAAACAACTAGCTCCCTTCTTCCCTACATTCTGTGTGTTACTAGTAGACTTTGCCTGTCGGTCAGGTTTCTTGACCAAAAGTTCTTCCCTAGATAATGCCATGGATTTCTGTTTGGCCCTCTCAATTAATTGGTTCGAATATCCTCGCTCCAGAAAGCGTATCTTGCTTTCTCCTTGAGCCCTCTCTAAATCGACAGAATTGCTACAAACACGTCGTAGTCGAAGCATTTCCCCATAGGGGATGCTGGAAACCAAATGTGCCGGATGTGCACTTGCAGCATGTAAAATGCTGTTACCAGCAGTCGCTTTACGAAAAATTCTGGATTCAAGTTGTCCGTTATTGATATACAATTCAGTGTCTAGAAATGTGACCTTCTCCTGACTGAGGGTGGCTGTAAATTTCAAATTTAATTTATTGTCATTGATGTACACCTATACACACTCAAACGTGCGCGTCCATTGCGGGCTGTGCTCGGATTGTCAACAAAGGTGCCGAATAACACACACACATGCATTCATTCTGCGTGCTGTGCTCGAATTGCCAACAAAGGAACACATAATGACTAATGTGGATTGTGTTGTTGAACACCGCCTTGACTCGCACCAGCTTCATTGGAGCTTGCCAGGGGGTGATAGATTTTATATTCAATTTAACCGTGACTCAGGTGTAGCTGTCAATGTAGACGTCTCTCCTACACCGCTTTTGAGTCATTAGGCCTTTTTCGAACTGGAACACTATTAAACACTAAAAGCCTCCTCTTAGAAGTACTCCTTATTGGCACGTAGTATGAGCATTAGTGTCTGCAGTCAGTCGACACCAGTAATGCAGTTCTTATTTGTGCCGCGCTTCCTTCATATTCTAATGTTTTCACACTGTGGTTTCCCTACCAATTCCTCTATAAACCATTGAGGGACTTTGACTTCTAGGTTTGAAAGGGTTAAAAAGTTAGAGCTATGAGGACCGTTAGTACGGGGTTGGTCCGTGACCCAAGGTTTGTGGGCCCTTTGTGGACTCAAATTTTTGAAGCAATTGAATTTGATTGGATGCAGGAACTTTTTCTCCCCATCATCTATTTTGGTCCTATGGTCCAGAAGTTGGGTCCACAGACCTGAAGTCTAATTGGCTGTCTGCAAATCTGTTACAACCGCCATCACAGGACATGGGGCATGGTCCCTGCATTTGAGAAATAAAAGTGCAGGAGCCATAAGGGGGCATGGAAGCGTCTACTGACTCGAGTTCTGAAGGGGGGCAGGAGGACCGTATGAGGTTTTAAAGAAAGTCCATTTTGCTACAGGACTCATGGGCCTGCAGTGTGACTGTGAGGTCCAAGAATTCTACATCAGGGTCTGCCAGCTCCGTTGAATGAGGCTGTTGAGCCCTTGGTTTAACCCCTTGCTTTGCAGACCCGACCGTGGATCTGTAAACCCAAAAGGTGCCCAACGAATGCCCAAGTGTCTCTAAAGGTTCGCACACCTCCCTCTGTGGTCTCGGAACTCACTAAAAATTATTAAAAAATAATAATCTTTCTGGCCGAGGCAGTTTGGCTGTAGAGCCTGGCCTTGCCGTCAACTCAATGTTATGCACAGCCTCAGCCACGCCTCGCCTCGCCTGTATCAGGGTTGACAAAGGGCTTGGCTGAAGACCAGGCCGTGTGCGGCCATACCTTGTGAGTAGGTACTCTTGTGGCCAAACCCGCTGCACAGGGCCTTTGTGTGCGCATGGTGAAAACCAGCAACTCCTGGCTCAATTTTACCACTGCTTGGTTATATAGTTACTTCTGGAAAAGGTTTTTTTATTTATCAAACTAAGAACTGTCTGACCTCATGTCAAACCAGGCTGGCAGCTGAGGGGGCTGAATTGAAAATGAAGGCCATGGAATTTAAAAAATAAATAACAAAAAGAGCACGAAGTGGCCGTGTCTGATCACCAGGGCTAAGTCCAGAGCAGAGGATCAAATCCAGGGGCCTAAAATGTAAAAACGTAGGCACATTTACCAGGACTGATGGAGCTTGTCACACTAACCCACACGATTAACTCACACAACTTTCACTTGTGACCCTCTGGGTGTCCCTGCTCTTGAGTGTGACATCAGACACGCTCAAGTACAGGCAAAACTGAGTCAGGGTCCCCAGTTTCCCAACTACGCGTGTCTGCCTACTTAATTGTGAGCGTTTTCGATCCCTGCTCTCAAGCTGGGCCAGAAACCGACAAATATACTTGTATAAAATGTGTATCAGCTCAAAAAGTACACCTACCAGAGCGTCGACCGTGAAATACAGCGCTGCATTCACAGGGGCAGGCCTGGTTCAGGGATGAGCCTCGAGGCTAACCAACCTCTCTTGTGCTTTCCTAAAAGTCATTCTCATAAACTCTCTTGCTTCTTGTTCGAAGACCCAACCAAAAGAGTGCCGAGTGAGAGAGGCATGAAGCAACATGCCCACCCTCACACTCGGTGCCAGCTAGCATGCCGGGCTCAAACACACTGTCAGACTCTCAAATGTGTGTTACTTGTGATGTCAGGAAAACAGCTGACCTTCAGTTCTCTACGTATTTGTTTTATTTCTTTCATCTCTTTGCTGCCAAAGCCTCTTAATTTCCCCATCCCATTATACTCTAAGCACATTTTGAACTGAGTCTCCTCAAAAGAGGTCGTTTCCTTTAAAAAGCACAGTGTAAAAAACATTAAGTTACCGTAGAGGTAGTCTCTTGAGAAAATGTCTATATCAAGTTCTTATGTGTGCCTTGATTCTCCGGAAAAAGCTCCAATTAAGTGGCCGCACGGGGCCTGCTGAGCAATCAGTGTGCTAAGCGCCTACATGAACACCTACAGCATATATCCGTGTGCGGCCTGGGATTATATGGTATGGTGTGGCCTGTTAACGTACAGTATGGTATGGTTTGATATTCTTTACTATGGTATGTATGCTATGTTGTGGTATGTCATGGACTTTAGTGTGCTATGGTGTGGTATGTCATGGACTGTTATTGTATAGTATATCATGGTATGAGAATGGTGTGTGTTATTGACACATATAACACACACAACCTATGAACTGCTAACTGTACACATACACATGCATTTAGGTAAGCGCCAATATCATCAGTTGGTAAACAATTTACAAACATGTAACTTACGTTGGCCTTGTCCAATTTAGGAAAGAAGACAGAATTACACGGAATGAGACCAAAACGAGGATGAGCATTAAACAAACAGACCTTTCGTGAATGCTGCCACATGTAACTTTATTAAAATGTAATACATTATGTAGTATTGTTAAGTGGCTCAGACAAGACTGGTCCTAGATGAAAAAGCACAGAAGAAAAGGCATGAAAGCAGCTATAAAATGAGATTGAGCGGCATAGTAGTATGTAAAAAGAATATACAAGCTAGCAATATACACAAAAAAGTACCACAATCTGAGCACAAGCAGCTTGATAGAACACTAATTAAGAAATCAATCAGTGATTGGTCCATGCTCCAGGACAGAAAACATAAACAAAGAGATTAAGTGAAGCCAACATGCGCAGACACGTGCTCACCAATGAAAAGGAAGAAAAAAAGAGTGACAATATAATTAACAAATGGTAAGTGTTAGACCTGGCGGACGCTAGTTGGCTGAGGTGGGTACCTTAGGCCAAATAGGGACCCTTGCTTCCACGTCAGGGAAAGGAAGGACACCTTCTTAGATAGCCCCCGCTCACCCTCTCAGTAGCTTGGCACGAGCAGCCAGGCTTATCTTCAAGGCAATTGTGTAAAGTATTTGCAACCACACTCTCAGTAACCCAATGATGACCCCACAAATGGACTCCACATGAGTTTCATAAAAACAAGTATAAGTTTATATAAAAAGATATACGATGAGATCACACAATATAAATCCAAAATATGCGTATTTGTACTATTCCTCCTGGCCGGTTATTAGGCCAGCCAGCCCTTGTCGGTTCTGGGGATATTAATGAGCAATTCTAGATGATCCACTGCAGTCCTAATGCAATGCTATGCAGTTCGTAATGCAAGAATCAGGCACTTCCCAATGTAAAAAATAATGCAGTTCGTTATGCAACAATCAAGCAGTTTGTAATGCCAAAATAATGCAATGTGTAATGCAACAATCAGGCATTTAGTTATGCAGAAATAATGCAATGTGAATGCAACAATCAGGCAGTTTGTAATGCAGAGACAATGCAATGTGTAATACACTAATCAGGTAGTTCGTTATGCAAAAATAATGCAATGCGTAATACAACAATCAGGTAGTTCGTAATGCAGAAATAATGCAATGCGTAATACACTCCAGCACCGATCACGGTGCTTTAGACGGTCTCTCCGCCACTCGTACTGACTAGTGGCCAGCTTCCGTCAACAGATGTCCCCAACATGGGTATGTGTAAACCAAAGTGCAGCTCCATACTCCGGCATGGTACTGCCGCTCTTCGGCAAGTACGGGCCACGAAATGAGCTGAAACAGAGGCTTGTGCTGTAAGAATGAGAGAGGCCCAGAGCGTCCCTCGCCGAGCCCGCACACCACCCCAGGCTGCGACACACATTACCTGGGGGGTGCGACCTCGCTCTTCTCTCCTCTTCTCGCGAATTGGGTCTCAGATGCGACTTTGTGGATTCCGAGCCGTTGGCGATATCGAAGATCTCAGGCTGCTACAGGGCACACGCACACAGCGTCGCTGAGACTCACTTGAGCTTCGGGTGTGCACGACCACAGGGCAATCCTCACGAAGGTATCAGGCTGCAAGAAGCACACGCACACAGTGTAGCTTACACTCACTTGAGTTCCGGGTGCACATGATCACAGGGCAATTCTCACGACGGTCTCAGGCTGCAAGAAGTACACGCCCACAGCGTCGCTGAGACTTACTTGGACTCCGGTTGCACGATACCAGGGAATCCTCACAAATGTCTCAGGCTGCACAAAGCACATGCTCTCAGCGTCGTTGAGACTCACTTGGACTCCAGGTATGGACGATAACAGGGCAATCCTCACGAAGGTCTCAGGCTGCACAAAGCACACACACACAGCGTCGCTGAGACTCATTTGGACTCTGGGTGCACACAATCACAGGACAATCCTCATGAAGGGCTCAGGCTGCAATAAGCACACACACACAGCATCGCTGAGACTAGCTTGGACTCCAGGTGCCCACGATCACAGGGCAATTCTTACGAGGGTCTCAGGCTGCAAAAAGCACACGCACACAGCGTCGCAGATACTCTCCTGGAAACTTTTGTGTTCCTGAGTTTCCACAACAGGGAGCCAACTCTCCTCAGGCCCTTGGGGTTCAGTTACTTCAGGACACAGCACACAGCAAAGTCCTTTCAAGCAGGGGGACACAGCACACAGCAAAGTCCCTTTAGCCTCTCCTTGGTTAAATCGGCAAACTGCAGGCCAGCCCCAGAATACACAGCAAGCCTCAGTCTCTTCAGCTGGTTCTTCCTTGGCAGAGGTTCCTCTTGACCACGAAGTAGTGTCAATCCTTTTCAGTCTTGAGCAATCCAACGTGCAGGGAATTCAGCTCTCATAGTTATACCCCTAAATGTCTTTGAAGTCTTTGTGTTGAGGGCGCACTGACCTCTGTACGAACCAATTCTGGGTATCTCCCTGCCAGTGACACCTTCTTCCTTTGATAGTGGGGGGTCTGGATCCTTAATCATTCAGCAGGGGATGGAGCCATTGTTTTATGGCGGCAGCTCAGGCCTCTTCACCTCAAGGGGCTACTACCCCCACCTACTCTCCAGATGCAGGTCAGCCTGTTGCTGTCTCACCTCCTCCCCATGGTCAAGACATTCCCCAGATCCTATCACTTTCAGATCCAGACAGTCAATCCACAACCAGGCAGAGACAAAAAAAAATGTTAGAGCACAAAAACCAATCCATTTCTAAAAGAGTGGTTTCTAAACACACAATGCAAAAACCACCTTCACAAAAAGATGCGTTATTGAATTGTGAGTTTAGGCATAGTAAACTTCCTCTCAATCTTAAGCCTTTGGGAAGATAGGCTGGAAACATATTACACAGCCTACCCATTCTATCCTATGGGCAAGATGGCCTTTCAACAGTGAGAAACGAAATGGAGATTATTTCACTGTCAGAACATGGTACACAACTCAGTACATGTCCTACCTTTCACATACACTGCACCCTGCCCAGGGGGGTACCTTGGACCTACCATAGGGGTGTCTGATGTGCATAAAAAGGAAAGGGTAAGGCCTGGCAAGTGGGTGCACTTGTCAGGACAACATGGCAGTTTAACAAACCGTGCGCAGGCACTGCAGAGGCAGGCCTGAATTCTCTCTTTTAAGGCTACTTGTGTGGGTGGCACAATTAGTGCTGCAGGCCCACTAGTACATTTTGCATTACCAGCCCTGGCACACATAGTGCACTTTACTAGGGACTTTACTAGTAAGGCAAACATACCAATAATGGACAACCAATTTCCATTACACTTTACACAGGGAGCACTTGCACTTTGACACTGATCAGCAGTGGCAAAGTGCCCGAAGCATCTAAGTTGGCAACACCAGGTCAGAAAAAAGTTTAAGGGGGAAAGCAAAAAAGTTTAGGGAACTTTAGCCAAAAAGGGCCAAGTCCAACAGAAAGTAATGAGCAGACTGAGAGGCCCTTTTTAGAAGTTTATTTTTTGTTAGGTACAATAAATCATCGCAAGCAACAGGGCATGCGCGCTGTCTCAGGAGAGACCTTTAAAGGGCAGGGCCCAAGCCTTTTCTTAAAAACCTGATGCCAGCATTATCTATTGCCAGGGTGCTGAATACCAGGGCGGCCAACCTTGACTCCATCTCATGTACTTTCCTCCACCGCCCTACTATCTTTTTCTATTTCTTGCTGGTTCTATTCCAGTCCTGCTTTCTCTCGTACTGTTTTCCTATCTTACTCTTTCTCGTTCGTTCTCCCCTTTCTTTCTTTCTTTCTTTGTTTCTCTGTCATGCTCTGGTTGTGATGAAAAATAGGTACTGGACTACCTGCAATCACATGCACAAATTGAGTACAGGAGTGAGAACCAAAACAAAACATTTACACCTATTGCCTCCTGTCGCTATTGCTAGAGACTGCAATTTGGGAGGGTATTAAATAGATTGATCAGCATGTCTAAAGTCCCAAGGGGATATTAGCATATGGCTGTATTGGAAAGCCTTCCCTGGTACTTCGCAGAGCGTTTGCACACCAAACCATCACCACTTCAAACAAATACACTCAAAAGATAGATTTGCTGATTGTAAACATCCCTCTTATATCTGTGTTGACAGTGCAGCTGTCAAACTGACCTTTTCCTCAAAATATAGCAGAGGGTTTTGCAACTGCCTCCTTCAATCACTGGCTTTTGTTTTGACCAGCTTATTTCAGCCAATGGTTTGCAAGTTTGTCATTACCAGCTTGGCTATGCCCTGAGTCAATTTTTGATGTTAAATAACATTTTTAAATTAGTCAATACTGACGGTTGAGTACATATGCTTGAATAGTTGTTGGCATAGGCAAGGATCATTGTATATTACTTGTTTATCGGTATAACGTCAACGTTGAATGGCCTACTGACATATCGTATGTTTTATGTGATCATTTTTGTGATTATTTTCATGTTTGTGTAAAATGTTTAATGGTTGTGTAAAAGTTCATGTATGATTCTCCAAAGAACAGGAGGGAATCTTTTTGTATTTCTTAAAAAATCAACAGAAATAATAACGGGTAAATAAATAACCAAAATCACTGAAGGTATATGACGTGATTTTTTTCTAAACAAAAAATAGGACTTTTTTGGTAATCTTTTTTCTTAGACTTTCAGAGACAAATTTCTGTCACCTGATACTATTGACTCTTAAGATGTATCTTTTTGACTTCGATACAGTGCTTGCACTGAACTGCATTAGGCGGTTGTATGTCAATACAACGTGGTTGTTACACCGCACTACCATTACAACGCGGGCTTTACAAAACAAGTCGTTACCACGACTTGAGCTGTAGGGTGCTGGACTTTGGAATAGTAAGATTTACTATTCCAACACCAGCCTACGTACAGTAGGGAAGGTGTTGGAATAGTAAATCTACTATTCCTTAGCGTAGAGCGCCCTCCAGGGCAAGTCGTGGTAACGACTTGCTTTGTATTGCCCGCGTTGTAATGGTAGCGCGGTGTAACAACCGCGTCGTAATGGATGTTCCCCGCATTAGGCACTACTTTACAACTATAGCCCCCATTGTTGCTTCTGGCGGATACCTCCTATGTGCCTTGCTCTGTTCCTCTTCATGCTCCTTACCTTCTGTTGGACTTGGCCCTTTCTGCAGTGTCACCACCAAATCTTTTGCCTTCCTTCCCCCCTTGTTCCTGAATTTGTTTTTGTTGGCTTTAATACTCTGGGCACTTTACCACTGCTAAACAGTGCTAAAGTGCATGTGCTCTCTACATAAAGCATGGTAACATTGGCTTGTCCACAATTGGCATGTTTAATTTACTTATAAGTCTCTAGTAAAGTGTACCACATGTGTCCAGGGCCTGTAAATGAAATCCTGCTAGTGGGCCTGAAGCAGTGATTATGTCACCCACTTCAGTGGCCCATTATAAATGGCTCAGGCCTGCCATTGCAGAGACTTTGTGTGTAGTTTGGAACTGCCATTTCGACCTGGCAAGTTAACACTATTGCCAGGCCCAACCCTTCCTTTTTAAGACATATATGTCACCCCTAAGGTAAGCCCTGGCAGCCCCATGGCAGGGTGCAGTGTATGTAAAAAGTTAGACATGTACTTTTAAGTTTTGCATGTCTAGGTAATAAAAACTCTTAAATTCTTTTTTCACTACTGCAAGGTCTATCTCTACCATAGGTTAACATAGGGATTGCCTTATTACATTTTATAAGTGTCATTTCCAATTGAGGAAATATAGATATTTCAAGTTTGGTGTCTCTGAACTCATAATTTAAAATCACAACTTATGGTGAATTTGGATTTTAAGTTGTAAGTCAGAAAATGGCACTTTTGGAAAGTTGGCATTTTTTTTACGTTAACCATTCTGTGCCTTCTGCCCATCTCCGAACACACATTTGGGGTAGGTGACAACTGAGCTTTCTGTATTTGCTTTAGACAGCCAAAACAATGGGAGCTCAGGTGTGACTTCATGGGCCTTAATGGGCCATTAACTGGCTTGATGGGGGGGGCGGAGCTAAGCACAACCCCACTTGCACATGAATAGGCAATTCCTTACCTCCATACAATAATTCTAATGGCCCTGTATTGTCACTCCAGGGGAATGGCTCACATTGAGGAGGACAGCTAGACGGAGGGCGACTGGGTAATCCCACGTATTATGCGCAGGAAGCTCAAGAGGACCTGACTGTGTGCCACTCAGGACCAGCTACCCATGGAGCATGCTTGAGTGCTGGAGTTGGCCTCCCAGCACAGCACAAATCCCTTCACACTACTGCACTCCGAGCAAGCAATTGACACTGACTCCAACACATCAGACTCTGACACAACAGCCACAAACAGTGTCGAAGGTCTGAAAGTTCACCGGAATTAGTCAAGGACTTAGGGCCATATGTATCAAGCCGTTTGCGAATCGAAAAGCGAATTTCGGCCTTTGCGAATCGCAAACGGCCTTTTTGCATGTTTTGGTATGTATGTAACATTCGCAAAATAAGGAATAGCAAAGATTTGCGATTCCTTATTTTGCCATAGCATTTAAGGAATCGCAATTTTGCGATTCCTTAAATGCTATGTATGTACCATTTTTGGGTTGCGAATTATGGTTAAGAATTCGCAAATTACCACCAACTTGTAGTTGATGGTAACTTGCGAATTCTTCAAAAAAATGCACAATTTGGCATTTTTGAATGTGGCATGTGATGCACACACATGCCCATAGGGCATGTATGTGCGCCATGTGCACACACATGTACATTTCAGGGGTGCAGCAGGGTGTCTTTGAGACACCCCTGCACCCTTGAAATAATTCTCAAATTGCGATTAGCAAATTGCGAATTCGCAATTTGAGAATTATTTCGCAATCATTCCTATGGGCCTCCTGGCCCATAGGAATGCATTGGAAATTATTCCTTAATTGCGAATTCGCAAATAAGGAAGATTAAGGAATTGCCAAAAAATAGCGATTTTCTTCATACATACCATTTTGCAATTCCTAAATAGCGCTTCCTTAAAAATCGCTATTTAAGAATCGCAAAATAGTTTGTTGATACATATGGACCTTTATGTGAATGCCTCCCTATTGCTTCATCACTGGCAATAGGGAGGCTGGTCTCGGTGGCAGTGGTATCGCCTCACCGCCACACAGTAGTTTAGGCCTGTGCGATCAGGTCAGGTGCTTTGATCTCCGGGATGGGCCCAGCCTGAGGAGTTCATGCCCTGCTGTGACACCATGTCCCACGTGAGCTCAAATGGGAACTTGATTGTTCTCTTTTGTGCTTCTTGTTTTTTTAATTGTTGCTTATATGTTTGTGATTTTTGGACAGGGGCGCACGAGTCCTCTGACCTGGGGGGGGACATGGCCTTTTGGTCCTATTATTTTTATTCTGTTGTTTATGGGCATGCTGATGTCAATTGGTGAGTCGGCGGTGCATGTAGACACACATGGTATTACCAGCAGCGTCGGAGGGCTCTGCCCACGGCAAGTTACTACACATATGGGACGTGGTGGGATGTCCCCTCCCTAATCGTTTCACTCATTCCTCACCTGCAAGATGGCGTCCACAACTGGTAATACCATCCTGCAGTATAATATTCTTTCTTGGAATGTGTGTGGCATTACCACACACACAAAGCACTCCCGCATACATGTGTACCTCAAGCACCGCTACACACATGTTGCCATGATGCAGGAAATACACTTAACACTTTGCGGAGCTGCAGAAAGTTCGCACAAAGTGCAGGGGACAACTGTATGGCGCGTCTGTATCAGCGTTTGCCTGGTAGGTGCTCATCTGGATAGCGCATGCCGCAGTGCTTAATTTGTAAAATAATAGGTGCCAATGCCTTGAACAAAAAACCACTGCAGCTTGCACCACCTATCGCCCCTGTCATTGCTGCTAAAACAACTTCTCACTATCTCTCTCGCCTGCAAGTGCGAAAGTTCAGATTATTCCAGGTCCCCACATCTGAAGGAATGGCTAAGGAGACAGGTATTAGTAATTTTTAATGTATACTGCATTCCTAAACAACCGTTGTTCAGCTCCTCTTTAAATTAGATGAGCAGTGACAACATGTAGCAGACTGCCATAAATGCGGTGGTGACAAGAGTGCCGGTGCCGAGCACCGGAAACCACTGGCTCAAATTAAGCACTGGCGCCTGGGGTTCCCTACATGGTGAACAATCACAACGAGGACAAGGGTGGATGCCACGTAATAGTGGAGGAGGCACCTAGATGGGGCTCCGCTCACTATAGTGGCGGTCTATCCACCCAAATCTGTCCAATCCAGATTTTTCAACACACTCTTTCGGGAACCACTTCGGCCAGGACCGTGGGGTGTTGATTTCAATTGTGTGCCATACGTGGATGTCTGCCCCACTCCGTGCGGTGCCACCTGTGTCCGCCTCTTCACACATGGCTTATGCATCGTCGATTACACAATGCATGGCAACTTCTGCACCCAGAGATCGGGAATGCTCATTTTATTCTCTGGTCCACGATATACACACCAGAATATACCTCTTCTTTTGCACGGAGCACCTGGGGACACCGGTGTCCCGGGTGGAGTACTTAGCGTGCACCCGGTCCGATCACTGTCCCCTGCAACTCGCCCTGGGGTGGGAAAGGCGACGTCCCGCTATACTTGCCTTGAGGTTGCAAACGAAAGCACTCTTTGATCCTCTCTTTCGGTAGGATCGGGTGTGATACCTCTCAGATTATTTTGAGCATAGCAAAGGCTCCACTTCATCCCGTGCAATGGAGTGGGACGCACACACGATCGTGGTATGGGGTCACTGCCTTGCGTCCTCCTGGGGAGTGCTTCGGCTTCTGCAGGGGGAACTGACAGCCCTTGAGCGTGATCTCCTGTGTCTGGAGATAGGTGCAGCTGATCACACAATGATGACCGACCAGTTGCAGCAGGTGCAGGTGCATAGCAGGAACCGTGTTCGAGTGGTTTAAAAACTATCTAGCACACAGGCACCAAATTATAAGGCTAGGCGATTTTTCTTCAGAAGAAAAAACCATTAAAACAGGGGTCCGCAGGGCTCTAGCTTAAGCCCTACCGTATTTAACCTGTATATGGTTCCCCTACTAAACCTAATTTCCTCCTTTAACATTAGTACTGTCGCCTACGCTGACAACACTCAGCTTGTTCTGACCCTTGACAAAAATCAATCTAACGCAGAACAAACACTAAAAGAATGTCTGTCAGCAACCCTTAAATGGATGTCACACAACCATTTGTAGTGTAACTCGTCCAAAACTGAAATCATTCCTTTCGGACCCAATAATTCCTTCTCGCCACAAGACTGGTGGCCTGAACAGGCAGAAGCCCCCCCTAACACTATCAATGCAGCCCGAAACCTAGGCATAAAGTTCGACAACACTCTGACCTTTAACCAACAAGCCAAGGAAGTTGTAGGGGTATGTTTCGGCATCATAAGAAGTCTTAGAATTTTTTTTTATCTTCTTCCCCTGAGCGCCAGACATACAGTAGCTGTTGCCTTAATAACATCTAGGCTGGACTATTGTAATAGTCTTTATGCAGGACTTAATAAATCAGCCCTGCATAAACTCCAAATGGTCCAACATGCTGCTGCCAGACTGGTCCTTAGACTGCCTAGGAAATCTTCGGCCTCTACAGCTCTGGATATATTACATTGGCTCCCTATACACAAGCACATACTTTTTAAAGTTCTCACCATTACTTGTAGAGCCTTTCACCACCACGGCCCACTGTACTTGCGCAAACACTTTAAACAATATTATCCGTCAAGATCACTCAGGTCCTCCACAGCCAATTTACTCCTTGTCCCCAGGTTTAACATGTCTACTAGAGGAGGAAAATCCATTGCAGTCATTGGCGCGAAAGCTTGGAACAAACTTCCCTCTTTCCTGCGTCAATTCACTACCGAACAAAAATTCAGAAAGTCCCTAAAAACATGGATCTACTCCCTCTCCAACTCCGAATGCATGGGACTCATATGATGTGCTTCTTATACTGGTAGATTTTCATCCACTACCTGTTATTTTCTGGAATCCAAGCGCCAGGATACTCCTTGGAGTGGTAGTGCGCTATATAAGTCCCATCTCACATCACATCACATCACAGTGTGCTGAGGCTGAAGCGTGCCTGGGAAAACACAATTACCAGCGGCGCATGGCCATGCTACATGCGGAAGGGGGTCGCTCGGGGAGATTGCTAGCATTGCTGCTAAAAGAAGACCAGCAATGGACCCCGATTGGGACCATCTGCCTCGAAGACGGTACAATAGTAACATCCCAGGCAGCCTTTAATATCGCGTTCCGTGAGTACTACCAAGAACTGTACAGGGTGACGGATGCTCCAACTCGGGGAAGCACACAGGGTTCCTCTGTGCCCTGCCGTTGACAGAGCTCACCCTCTACAGCGGGCCAAACTGGATGAGGCCCTACAACTAGATGAAGTGAAAGCGTTCATTTCCCTACATTTCAAGGGACAAGACAACAGGCAAAGACGGGTTGCCGGTTGAGTATTACATCCCATTCTCTGCCTATACTGCTCACGGAGGCCAGGCATGATGGCAGCTCCCAGCTTCACTGCGTGAAGTCTTGCTGACGGTGCTGCCCAAACCCAGCCAGGACCCGCTGGATGTCTGATCCTATCGCCCCCTATCACTTTTCAACCTCAACTCCAAAATTCTGGGCCGGGTGCTGGCAAACCACTTGCTCCCCATAATTAGTACCCTTGTGCATGAGGACCGGTCTGGGTTCATACCTGGGCGCAGCACTTTTATCAATATTTGATGTTTATTGCGCCTTGTGCACAGCACGCCCCAGATGCCTGTGAAAGGGTGGCAGTGTCACTATATATCGAAAAAACATTTGATACATTGGGCTGGGAGTACCTTCTACTGACCCTTGAATACATGGGATTTGGCCAGGATATTTGGGCTCAGATGCTAGTGGCTCGCACATGCTGGTGCAGGTTTGTGCATGGGAAGGACCTTCATCTCCTGTACTCCCCTTATATATGGAGATCTGGAACTTGCCACGCCTATTTACACCTGCATGCCACTTGAGACTGGGGTCCCTGGAGAGAGTTGGGAGTAGAACAACAGGCTGACCTCTACCGAGAGGGTATCCTCATGCCATTTCAGGACGCGATGGACACTTACGACATAAGTGCTGGGCAATTCCGGTCATTTCACACTATACTTCATGTGCTGTGCACCACATATTAATTAAAATCTGAATAATAATTACTTATAATTAATTTACTTCCCACCCTGTACCCCACAACCTGCACCTAAAATTAAGAATAAAAAACAAGTAATTACACAACTAACATAATTACCTATCAATAAAATAATTATTATTAATTAACAAATAATTATTAAATATTTAAGATTCATTTACTTCACACTTTGTACCCCTATAAGCCCCACAACCTGCACCTATTTTTTATAATGATTTACACAATTAACAAAATTAATTATCAATTAAATATATATTAATTAATAATTAATAATTAATTAAATTTTGAATTACTTCCAACCCTGTTCCCCTATTAACCCCACAACCCGTGCCTAAAATTTTTATTAAAAAAATTAATTGCACTATTAACATAATTAATTGCCAATAAAATAATGTTATTTAAAAATTAATTGATAATGTATTATAAATAAATTACTTTTCACCCTGTACCCCTACAAACCCACAAGCTGCTATGGTACTAAAAATCACAAAAAATAATGAAATTACATTTCATAAGTACTAAAAATGTAACAACTATATTAAAAAAGATAAACGATTGAACAAAAAAGTTACATCATATACTTTTAAAATATATATACTAAAATGCATACCATAATTAAAAAACGATACTATAACTAACTTTAGTTTTGTAAACGATATTAATGACTTCGATATTTTATAAATAGATATTACTTACCTTAAAATCGATATTCCTGACGATGTTCTTGCAGATATTTCCATATCACGATATTTTGGTGACAATATTTTGGTATGACAATATTTTAACTTCGATATTTTGTGTGAATACCTCACTGAAGCTTTGCAGTGGCAGACAAACAAGTGTTATGAGATGACTTTGTGATTTTTATATATTGATCAATATATGGGGCTTGATTACGATGCGGTCGGAAGCCGTTCCAACCATTTGTCGGACCCTTTCCAACCGCATCGTAATCAGTCTGTCGGATTCCTTTCTGGCCGACCCATTATGATGGAGTATGTCTGAAAGGAATGCAACTGGTCATTCCGACTTGCTTCCGAAGGGCTCAGAGAGCCCCTGCACCAGTCGGAAAGCTTTCAGTAATCACAAGGGCGGCTCTTTTTGCCCGAGGGATTACGATGTTGGGTGGAGATAGCCGTTCTGTGCCGGTTTTTCCCACACAGAAAGGCTGTCGGAACTCGACTTTGGGGGTCCCCAGCAGGTACCCATTTGGTGCATGGCCTCCAGTTGGAGGCCGAAGAGGCAACTATGGTGCCCCCATTTTGATCCCTGCACCTTGTGGCAGGCACCTTGAGGTGCCTGCTACTGGGTGCAGGGATGAACTGCACCTCACATTTTTACAATGGGAGCATGCATTCCTAATTAGTCAGTCGGGACCTCCGAACGGCTGTCGGTGGGTCTCTTGACCGAGACGATGTCGGGCGATTAGGCCCATGATGTATAGTCCGCATATAATTCAAGTGCACGTTAAATATATCACATTTGGGAGGGGCAGATCGCCTAGCCTCGATGGATATGTTTCCATGACAGCACTGGGCCCCACCAATAATTTGGTGTGCCGGACTCCCACACCAGTGAGTGTTTCTTCTCTCTTCACTTCTTTTAAGTTTTACCTCACTCCCCTCCGTCCCCCCTCCTCCCTTTGAACAGGGATTGCACCCTCCTTCACTGTCCCATCCCTGTGCAAAGTCATTACACCCATGTGTCGCCTTGCCGCCAATCAATAAAATTAATTAGTAGTGATTAATGAAGGCGGCGGGCCATTACTGTCACAAAAGGACAACGCTGGCTGCAGTTTTTTTCTGGTGCACTGCAGGGTTTGGTGAGAAAATAGCAAGAAAAGGAGCTTTAAAAAAAAGTCGATCAATATGGAAAGCTGAATCGCATGTTCAGCCAGAAAGTGGATTAACACTCACTTCACACCATTTAAATGGTATCTCTGGATGCCACGGGTGGGCCGTCCTCCGCGAAGCCTTTAAGGCTTTATTGGACAGCCCCGCTTATCTGATCACTCATCATACTGCTCCCCGGAAGTTACGCATAGCAACGTGGCGCAGACTATCCGTGTGAATACTTATATTGGCGTTCTTCTTCACAAGATGTTAGAAAAAGTAGAAAGCATTCATGGAAGAAATATTATCTCGACCTGTTGTAAACGTGTTAAGTTTTGTGCATTGCTAGGGCATTTCTTTTTCTCTCAGTTAAGAACAAAAATGCCTCCATCTTGTCACATCACGTTAATAGTATTCACGAGGGAGCATGGCTGGAGATATATTCTTACCTCACTAAGGTTTGAGTACAACAGACAAAAAAGTTAATGTTGGACAGGTCACTTCCAACTGTTCTACACTGCGAAGGCTCCGCCCCCTGTGCTTTATCTAGGGTGACGTGACACTGACAATGGCAATGAAAGCCTATGCAGTAGGGTGCAAGGGTTTTATTTGATGACAGTGGCCTCGTTGATGGGATAGGAGGGGATGGGGGCTCTTCCCTTTTGTTGCCTACCGACAATGCCAATGAATGTGACAATAGTTCACCACATTATGACGCAGAGGCTTGGAACAGTGTAAACTGTGTTACTCCAAGGTCTGATATGCATCACTGGGTGCCCGCTGCACCCTAAAGGTTCAGAGGATTACAAAAAGTGGCCACTTCAAGAATAAACACAGCTCGCGGCTCCACACACAGGCAGAAGACAAACTTCCATGCACAGGAATGACATTCTGTTGATTTTGTTCCATCTTCTTGAATCTTCGGTCCTTTAGTGAGTAATGACTTGTGGTGACAGCTGTCACCAGGCAACTGGAATGATGTGGCTGCTGCGTTTTCAACATAAATATGTATTTATCACACTTGCCACATAATCCATCATCTGCTACACAATTTGTAGATTTTATCAATATATTAATTTGTTTTCTAGCTCAAGCTGGTCAAAAGTTGATAAAACCACTGCCAAGTGTGTTGCCACTCAATGGAAGAACCTTTACAAAGATTGAATCCGTGTCTTTAAGTTGCTGGGTGTTACATTTTGATGTTAAACTGATTCTAATTAGGTGTAAGGTGCCCTGATACAGTTAACATGTGTAAAAAGGGCAAAGTAATGAAGAAATACTGTCGCAAAAAGTGTCATATTTGACTTTCTTTTCATTCAGCCCGTTGCATAATTTGGTGCACCCCTGCTGCATATCATCAGTGACCCTACCAATCACTGACCTGGAAACTAACCAGTTACTTTTAACCCCTTCCCACTAGCTTAATGGAACTTGTGGGGGCCCCTTGCAAACTATGTGGAAGTGCCCCCTCCGGACTCAGTCAGGAGCTCTCAGGCAGGGGTACTGTGCTGATGGGGGCCCCCGCTGTGGGGGCCTCGGTTAAACTACAGCCTCTTCCACATCTGCCAGAAATCCAAGCATGTAACTGAGATCGCTTATGCTACCTTTGACCTAGCAAAAGAGGCCATTCTGCTCTCCACTCCCTTGTCCCACAGGTACTGCTCATTTGTTTGTCATGTTATCAGCATGGTGCTAAAGTTGCTCTCTGCTGTGTGGTGATTTGTTCATTCAAATAGCCAGGTCTTGAGTCCTTTCCTGAATTGCTGGTGCGATGGGGCAGTCCTGATGTGCAACGGAAGGTTGTTTCAAGCTTTGGCCGCCAGGGGGGAGAAGGATCGTAGGTGTCTGGTTGGTTGGTGGAAGGTCATGTATTTGTTGATGTATGCTGGTGCTTCATTGTGCAGGGCTTTGTAAACGTGGGTCAGCATCTTGAACTGGCATCACTTTTGGATCGGGAGCCAGTGTTCCCGTAGTCTAGCCCGCTGGTGACAAGGGCCTGTGTGACAGTCCTTCTGGTGTTGACTGAGAGCCACCTGAAGATCTTGCGGCCGAGTGTGGAAGAATCTTGCAGAGCATGCATAGGGTGTGGAAGCAGGCAGACAAGCCTGTATTTACCTGTTTCTCCATAGATAGCTTGCTGTCCAAGATGATGCCAAGGTTGCGGCCGTGGTCTGTCGGTGCGGGGGGGGGGGGGTGACACAAGTTCCATGGACCACCATGCATTGTTCCCTGGTGAGAGGTTATTTCCAAAGATGAGGACTTCCGTCTTGACCATGTCGAGCTTGAGACAGTTGTCCTTCATCCAGTTGGTGACGTTCATCATACATCTGTGGAAGTTGGCTCTAGTGGTGGTGGGGCCTCTAACAGTGATGCACAGATCTAAATGACTGAAATCTTATCACTAATCAACACTGCCATGGTAACTCATTCTTCGCTCATCCCTGGTCCTCATAAGGGAATATTTAACCTGGATTGAAATAAATAAGTCTCCATATATTTTACCACAGTTTGTGTATTGCTCATTACTTATCAATGTCTTCACTAGTGTCTTTATGGAACCTACCAAGCTGAATATTTTGCTTTTTACTGTGTGGCCTCATGTCAGTCTTTCTGTTAGAAAGGTAACTCAACCAAATATACGTCACACTTAAACAGGCCCATTACTTACTGCACTCATAATAGTAAGAGAACCGCATGTGGTCCCAAGTGCTCTACTGGAGGCTGGTCCATAAATCAAAAAAGGTTCAGCACCACAATTATTCAATGTGTCTCACTTTTTTATCATAATAGTTCGGCACAGTTATAATGCAATACAAACACAAAGTGCATATCATGGTCACTACTCCATTAGAGTATTTTTGTAGAAAGTTCTTTATTCATATTTTCATATTCTTCTTCTTTTATCTCTTATTATTCTCCTTAAAACAGTAGCCAAAGCATTTCGTCCTCATGGACTGCTTCAGGGCTCTATTTCGTAGTTTTTAGGTCAAAGCCTGTGTTGCAGTGTGTGGTTCTGAAATTCTGGACCCTACTGTTGTCCCGGTATCGAGGTCCAATACCCGTGTCCCGAAACATCAACGTACCATGACGAATTTGGTGTCAACGTACCGAGAATGATTAGGACATCATTCCTATGCATTTGCGTCATGATCGAGGTATGCTAACACCCCTGAATCGTAGTTTCCGTCCCGACCCCTCAGACTCCATTTTGTAAACGGTATCCATCTTGTGTCTTGCCCTCATGATAAGTCAATTAAAGGTCGAGCTTGATCTAAAAGGACACGTCCACCTTCCCTGACTTCCCCCTGACCTGTCCCAACTGACTCCATTGCCTCCAGCCGAACCTGTTTGGGCAGCTCCTCGCCCAGTGGCCTAATACGATAGCATCAATGCATAACATGCCACAAACCGTTCACTACATTCAGATCATGTTTTCTACACACATACACACCTGTCCACGCTCCCTGTTTATGGCCAGTTTTATGGCTAGGAGGTGCCTTCCTTTATTGGGGTTACATCGATATCTGATGGGAGTTCCGGGCCTGGCTGGGTAATCTATCACGAATTGGACGTCTAAAATACGGGCTTGCCTACATGACTTCGCTCTTTTGTATTGTTGTAGAAATATGTGTATAGCCATATCGTAAACTCAAGAATTCTTGCTTGCAGCTATTATTTTTGTATATAAGGAGAAGGCTGGTTCTGTAAAAACGAACAGTCTCCTGAGAACACATGACCCGTGTTTGTCATGCTTCTAGGACACCTGTTACTTGGTAGCTGCCAATAAAATTCGATCTCTGACTGCGACTAGAAGACTCAGTGTTTCTGTGGTCCGGAAAAAGGGAGAACTCAGAGGTCTTCGGGTGTTATCCCCTGGCACCAACGGGTTCCTAAAAACCCGTTACCTCAAGTGCATGCGCTGTTGCAGGCGAGAGTTCTTGTAAGCAAGAAGGGGCATGAAACCACGACCCTTCTGCCATTGGCCGGCCTCGCGAAATGGAGGCCTGCTATTGGACAATGCCCCTGTTTGGATGATTTGTCCGCTATACTCCCTCCTTTTGAGGACTCCGTGACCTGACTTCTGGTGTCGCAAGCCGATTTCCTGAAACATTGCTATGGCAACCACGAGGCCGGTCATGGAGTCCTGGAGGGGAGGGATTCAGTAGCTGTTTTCGCCCCTTTTTTGGTCACTACTCCATTAGAGTATTTTTGTAGAAAGTTTTTTATTCATATTTTCATATTCTTCTTCTTTTATCTCTTATTATTCTCCTTAAAACAGTAGCCAAAGCATTACATCCTCATGGACTGCTTCAGGGCTCTATTTCGTAGTTTTTAGGTCGAAGCCTGCGTTGCAGCGCATACGCTGTTGCAGGCGAGAGTTCTTGTAAGCAAGAAGGGGCATGAAGCCACGACCCTTCTGCCATTGGCCGGCCTCGCGAAATGGAGGCCTGCCATTGGACAATGTCCCTGTTTGGATGATTTGTCCGCTATACTCCTTCCTTTTGAGGACTCCGTAACCTGACTTCTGGTGTCGCAAGCCGATTTCCTGAAACATTGCTATGGCAACCGTGAGGCCGGTCATGGAGTCCTGGAGGGGAGGAATTCAGTAGTTGTTTTCGCCCCTTTTTTTTGTGCGCGCGGTTTTCTGTCATTGTTACCTCGGTCTCCTTGCTGGAAGGAGGCATTGCAGTGGTTGTATATACATATTATTCCCTTTAGGAGTTAGAGGATGGACCCTCCTTGTTTTCCCTTGACACTGTCTTTTGTGGTTTCCCATAGCCAGTAAGGATTTCTATAATCTCCCTTCACTCTAGCATTTGCCTGTATTATCTATTATATTATTGTTCATCGTGTGTTTCGTGGCTGGCCTGCAAATATGGGGGTGCACGTTTTGATTACATCGGCACCTGAGCTCCAATGACCCATCGTGCTGGGATGCTGCCAGTGAAACCCTTGTCTGCTGACAGTGGACTGCTGGGCACCGATTTGCATTTGAGTGGGGTGTTTTTGCACCACAGACAGCACAGGCCTTTTTTTTGCACCGGACTACCTGGTGTGCATTTTTAGCTCTGGAATTTCTTGAACATCAGAAACTTCGCATAATTTATTTTTGGAGCTAGAATGTGTCTGATTAAATGCGGATGACGTAAAATGGTACGATGCATACAGAAAGCAACATGTCATAATTTATTTTCTCTGACCGGGGAATTGCCTGATATCCCTTAACAAGAAGGACTGGGCCTGGCTTCTGATAGCAGTGCTGGGAAATGCGTTCATTCAATCCCCATATTACACTGGGGTGACATCGGAGCAAACTCCTCATCACTTCCGGGTTTATCTTAAAGCTAGTGATTGTTTGTAACTGCATTGGCTAAAAAGATATACGGTTCAGTGGGTTCACAGACAGTTCTGTGTGTAGAAGGTATTCCATAGTTAACTTCTGTGTCTGCGAACGTCTTCCATAATCAGCAGTATTTGAGCCGATCAGGGCAGGTTCGACCTTCCGTGCACTGCACACAGCTGCCCCTCCCCTGAGAGATCTCTGTCCCGTCTTAATCTGGAAGGTCAAAGATGGCTATCTGCAGTGACCCCCAGCTCTACTACATGCCGGCCTGGTCGCCTCCAGGCAGCCCCACCTATGAACCTTCCCAGCAGTTCCCACCTTGAGAATAAAACAACGTCATGATTTTGGAACATTCGTCTGCATACATACCTCCAGGGCCCATTGCCCTTTTATCAGCAGACCCTCTCCATTACTTTGCATGAAGACTTTCTTCCATATTTAGCCCCATGGATTAATTATTACTTTTTCTGATGTAGCAGCTAGATGAAAAACTTGTATAATTTAGAATTTTCCTTTGGAACGATGCTTAATTTGTGCATTTGGTTGCTGACGGCTGGCACACGCACTCTTTTTGGGATCAAGACAAATATGTCATCATCAGACCTTGACACAGTGGTGGCAGAAACCCATTGGTGACATGGATCCCTCTAGCATGTAACACGTCCTAGCTCATGTGACATGTGCCACAAAACACGTCTCCGATTTCTGACATGCTGTTTTATGCCTAAACATGTCACAAAAAAAAGAAAAGATCAGAAAACGGTCTCGGGGTTACATTTTTTTCAAGACCAGACTTTTGTCATGTAACTGTTGAAAGAAGATGGAAGCTAAGACAGCGGATTACTCCCTTTCAGAAAGAAGGTGCTGAGGCATACTTATTGTACCCAGCAAGGCTAAAGATTATCAATGGGGGGTGAACCAGGATGTTTTTCTCAGAAATCAAGGCAGGGGAATTCCTAGCAGAACTTGCAGAACAACGTAGTAGTAGGAGGGAAAACAGAGGAGGCAGTCCAGCTAAAACATGATAGGTTACATGTAGATTTCCAGCATAAAATATTAAGGAAGTGTAGGAGGTAGGGGCAGGAGGGAGAGGCGGCACTTCAGCAACATAGATGTTACACATAGGTCTATTTGACCTATTTGCCCGTAGCAGGGGGGGTGGGTCAGAGGGGGGGGGGAAGGGTCCAGGAACAGGGGAATAAGTTGGATAAAACAGCACGTTGTGAGGAACTACACAGACACAGGGTTTTCGGGCAAATGGTATTGCACATAAGGGGTGATGGAAAGGGCAGCTGGTACAATAGTAAGGAAAAACATAAAATATTTAGATGGCAGTGAGGATCGCCTCTATAAACATTTGCGGGATAAATGACGGGGGAAAAAGACAGAAAGTGGCTGCTATGCTAAGAATCTTGAAGTTAGATATAGTATGTCTTCAAGAGACACATATAGAGGGGAGAAATAACTACGTGCTAGGCCAAATGGGCTTCGAGGTACTTGCATATACTGGACAAGAATCTAAGATAAAGGGGGTTGCCATTTTAGCTAAGAAGGGGGCTTTCAAACTTAAAAGAAAAAAAGAGGATCAAGAAGGAAGATGGGTTATAGTTGAGGGGGAATCAGCAGTAGGATGTTGCACGATTGTTTCGGTGTACAGCTCCACAGACGATGATCCAGAGACTTTTGAATTTTTAGATCAGGAGCTACCACTATGGCCGGAGCCAATTATTTGTTGTGGGGACTTTAATATTGATGGTTTGAAGGGTCTGGGTATGACGGGAGGGGGCGTATATGGGGGAAGGAAGAAGAAAACCTGCAAAGCTATTTATAATCTGGCACACCACAATGCACTAGTCGACGTATGGGCCCAGAAATACTCACTTGGGACAGGGAGCACATATTACTCGGCCCCACACAGGATGGTCGCTAGATTAGACTACTTCTTCATATCTAGCACTCTGGTGGGAACTAGTCGGCTGGAGAGGCTCCCTAAGCTCCTCTCGGATCATAACCCACTAGTCCTAACTCTCCCATTAGATAAGGGAGGAGGTAGAAAGCCTTATATCTGGACGTTTGAAAGAGGCTTATTAAAGGAAGAAAAATATCTAAAGAGAATGAGCATGTGGATCCAGCAATTCTGGGAGGTCAATAGAGGCTCAACATCAGCTGGCATTGTTTGGGATGCTTTCAAGGCGGGTATCAGGGGGGAGACCCTTAGCTATACGTTACAAAGGAATAAGAAGGTGAAAGCCGAGATAGATAGGAAACTAGGTTTTCTAGCAGAGTTAGAAGATCGACTAATTGTAGCCATCTCCAACCAAGATCCTATAGAAGATATACTACTAAATATAGAGGTGAATAAACTGGAGTTTAGCGAAAGTATAGTTAGGAGAATGGCAGCCAATTACCTAGCTAAAAGGGAGAAATACTACGAGTATAATGAAAGGATAGGTCATCTCCTAGCAATCCGGACAAGACAAAATATCGCGGCAGGGGAGATTAAGGAAGTACATGATAGGGTGGGAGGAGTAGTTAACAAGGTAGAAGAGGTGCAAGAGGTGTTTAGGGACTTTTTCACTACACTCTATCAGCAAACTAGCTGCATCACAAATTCGGAAATTATGGAGTATTTGAGAGACATTCCACATGTAGTGCTACAGGATGAGGAGAAGGAAAAGATAGATCTCACATTCACATTACAGGAGGTCCAGGAAGCAGTGAAAAACCTTCCATCAGGGAAAGCCACAGGTCCGGACCAAATCCCAGCAGAATTTTACAAAACTTTTTGGGATTTGCTGGGGAAAGACATGTATGAAACTCTCATTCAGGCACAGATAGGGAATTCAGTTCCACAATCATGGGCAGGGGCAGATATCATTGTGATACTTAAGAAGAGCAAACCCCCGCTAGAACCAGGGTCTTATCGACCGATCACATTGATGAATGCGGACGCAAAAATTTATTCAAAGACACTTGCACAAAGACTAAGTAAGGTTATAGAGCAACTAGTCAGCCCAACACAGCACGGGTTTATACCGGGGAAGGGGACCACTCAGCATACCAGACAAATGATCACCATCTTAGATGCTATGGGGGCTGCGGGAGACCCTGTCGCGGCTATATTTCTGGATGCAGAGAAGGCCTTCGACAGGGTCTCCTGGGGCTATCTGTGGGGGGTAATGGAGTGGTTTGGTATTGGTAGTGGATATATCAAGGCGATACAGGCATTATACTTAGATCCCACCGCCAGAATAAGAATTAATAAAGGCTACAGTGAGGCAGTGCAGATTAAGCGCGGGACGCGCCAGGGATGCCCAGCATCGCCGCTCCTGTTCGCCCTATACATTGACCCTATATTGCGGAAACTAGAAATGAATCATATGATTCCCCCAGTTATATTACACGCTAAAAGCTATAAGGTATTCGCATATGCGGATGACGTCGCCATGATCACAATTAATCCAGAAAGGGCTCTTCACGAGATAGAGAAGGAAGCATCATCCTTTGGAGCAATCTCAGGATACCGGATTAATAAGGAAAAAACACAAATAGTACAGAACTCGGTCATGATACATCAAGATGTTGGAGTGGTAGAGGAATCAACATACCTGGGCATAAAAGTTACGGCAGATTTAGACAGATTAGTAGAAGTTAATATGAGACCACTTTTGAATAAAGTTAAGGAAAATACGGAGAGAATACATAACCTGCATCTGACTCTGATGGGACGCATAAACGTGATAAAAATGATTACATTTCCAAAATGTCTGTATTTATTTAGGGCAATTCCATTATATTTTGATCACTTATGGTTTAATAAGGTAGAATCAATAGTAAATAAACTTATCTGGTCACAGGGGAAGACCAGGAGGGCCTATGGAGGGCCTATCGATACCTCACACTTCCTAGGGAAGAAGGGGGCTGGGGCGCACCTGATTTTAGGCTCTATTATTGGGCTGTGGCCATACAGTATTTCCAGGGCTTAATTGGGAGTGAGGGAACAGACCAAGGGGATGGGTCGTACAGATACACAAACGTATATACTGCACTGATGGGTGATGGGGCCAAAAACGGATTTTTAAATACAATTGATTTTAGCTACTTTAAACGCACAAAATTCAAGACCTTACAAGCTGCATACAAAATCTGGAAGGTGATTACAAAAAAAATGGGTCTAGGCAGGGTTAACAGATATACACGTATGTACATGAATCATTCCCTACCTGGGGATATTTTTGGCGATACGGTTATGAGGGAATGGCATAATAAGGGGATTAAGAAGATTGGGGATCTCATGAATCAACAGGGTGGCATCCTGCCGTTCCAGGAGCTACAAGTAAAGTTTAAGGTAGCGAGAAACAGCTTCTTTAAATACCTTCAAATAAGGAGCTATCTTTTAAAGAAACAGGGAGGAGCACTGGGCTTAGGTATATGTCGTGTAATAGAGTATGTAGAACACTGCACACACTGCACAATCCGGCAACTATACGCAGAATTGTATGCTTATAGAAGTGATGATAGGGGTAAGTTTGCCTCGAAGTGGGCTGACAAAGTGGGGCTACAGCCAGACGGATTTCAGCTGTCTTTAGACTTGGGCTGTACAATACTATGTTCAGCAACCCTACAGTCGCAGCATTACAAGACCTTGTATTCACTTTATCACACCCCGGCTAGGATTGCACAATGGGGAGGTAACACGGGAATAACTTGCCCGCGCTGTGTCTCAACGAATGCAGATATCGTACATATGTTTGCACAATGCCCACAATTGTACTCCCTAAAAAGGGAAATAGAGCACTTCATGGATGGATCACTGGGTTTAAAAATAAAGCTTTCAGATGAGTTAATACTGTTGAGGGTATCGAGCGGGACGGACAATATACCCACGGAGTTTGTATTTTTGGTCACTGCAGTTCTGCGTATTTGTATAGCAACAACATGGCTTGACAAGGTACCACCAACATTCCAAACCTGGATTGCTAGGCTACTATCTACCTATAATTTAGAAAAAGCAATATATGATAGAAAGGGAAGAAGAGCTAAAATCCTGGGCAGGAAGATATGGCATCCTATAGATGATTGGAAAAATGGGATGACTAACAGGCAGGGGATCAATGGAGATACAGTCAATACTTGTTAAACTGTAATTGCAAACTTAAAAATCCCTTTTCTTACTATGTTTATTATTATGTATATTTCTTTGCGTTTTCTTTTCCTTTCACTTTTTCTCTTTTCTATTGTTTTTCTCATTTTTTTCCCCCGCTTTTTGTGCAATGATCTAATTTGTAAAATATCTGTGGCATGGCCAGAAAACGCTATAATGTATATAAATATGCTGTAAACATTTACTGGATTTCTTGGAAAAAATAAATAAAATAACAGCTTAAAAATAAAAAAATTAAGAAAATAAAACGGTCTCAAGCTGTGACCATGTGTCACATCCCAGACTGGGGCTCCAACCCCACTGCAGAGGGAGCGAGAGAAAGGCAGAAATGGGGAAGAGAAACTTGCAAATGTAAAACGATAGGAAGCGGAGGTGAGGGGAGAAAGAGACCCCGGTGGATTAAAAAATTAGCCATACTGGCTATTCAGCCGCAGAACTGGCAGCGCGCTCCTAGGCCCCCGCACTTATGGTTTTTTCTTTAGGTCTCGCCTGACCCAGCGTATGCGCTTGTCTGGCAAGACTTTTAATGAGGGCTCAAAAAATGCTACCATGGCCAGCCTAGAGCTACAGTGCATGTGCACGGGCGCGCCCTTTAGGAGCAGAGGCGCCATATGGCAAACCTCGTCATGCTCATTAAGCGCCCGCGATCACTTTCACTTTCACCCGCGATCTCTTTTGCGGCGCCGCTTTGATGTTCTCGTTCAAAGAACATCAAACATCAAAGAAAATATTGTTGTGTTAATGCTTTTCTGCACCCGTTTGACTACAACGTGCTTTCTCTTTCCACAAACTAGATGTTTGTGTTCTTTTATTTTGAGATGCTTTTAGTATTACTGTTTTGTGACTTATGGAACATTAAGAAAATGTTACAGTGAAACTGGACAACGTTCACAGTGTTTATTTCTGATCGCAGCGGCTGCTTCATGTCCATAGCACGATTCAGGGAGTCCTTTCGTTGGGATTTCTTGAGGACATGACATACACACACAACCACACCCAACCACACAACCACACACACAACCACAACAACACACACAACCACACACACACAACCACACACAACCACACACACACACACAACCACACACACACAATCACAACCATACACACAACCACACACACAGACACACACAACCTCAAACACAGACACAAACACAACACACACAACCACACACAGCCACACAACCACACACACTACCACTCACACACCACAAACACAACCACACACACACACAACCACACCCAACCACACACCCCGACCCACAACCACACCCGCATCCACAACCACACCCACACACAACCACATGTACAACCACACACATACACATACACACAACCGCACACACAACCACACACACAACCACACACAATCACACATCCACACACAACCGCACACACACAACCACACACACACAACCACACACAATCACACATCCACACCCGCAACCACAAGCACACAAAACCACAAGCACACAAAACCACAAGCACACACACAACCACACAACATACATACACACAACCAAACACACACAACCACACACACAACCACACCCACAAACACACACACACTACAACAACCACACAACCACACACACACACACACACACAACCACACTCACAACCACACACACTCACAACCACACACACAACCACACACACAACCACACCCACAACCCCACACACACAACCACAACCACACACACAACCACAACCACACCCACAACCACACACACACCCACAACCACACACACAACCATAACCACACACACAACCACATGCACAACCACACAAACACAGCCACACACACAACCACACACACACACAACCACACACACACACAACACAACCACACACAACACACACAACCACGCACACACACAACCACGCACACACACAAACACACACACACAACCACACACACAACCACAACCACACACACACAAACACACACAACCACACACACACAACCACACACACACAAACACACACACAACCACACCCAACCAGCCAACCACACACACAACCCCCCACAACCACAACCAAACACACACCGAACACACACACAACCACACACACAACCACACACACATAAACACACAACCACATACACAACTACACACAAACAACCACACACACACACAACCACACACACACATAACCACAACCACACACACAACCACACACACACAACCACACACACACAACCACAGACACACAACCATAACCACACACACAACCACACGCACACAACCACACACAACCACACACACAACCACAAGCACACACACAAGCACACACACACAGCTACACACACATAAACACACACACAACCACACACACAACCACAACCACACACACATAATCACACAACCACACACACACAACCACACACACACACACAACCACATACAACCACACACAACCACACCCAACGACCCAATCACACAACACACACACACAAGCACAACCACCAACCACACAACACACACACACAAGCACAACCACACACACAACCACACACAACCACAGAACCACACACACAAACACAATACACACAACCATACACACACAACCACAACCACACACCACACACACAACCACATACAACCACATACACAACCACAACCACACACACAACCACACAACCACACACACAACCATACACACAACCACACACAACCAGACACAAAACATACACAACCACAACCACACACACAACCACACACAACCACAGAACCACACACACAAACACAATACAAACAACCATACACACACAACCACAACCACACACCACACACACAACCACATACAACCACATACACAACCACACACACAACCACACACACACAACCACACACACAACCATACACACAACCACACACAACCAGACACAAAACCATACACAACCACAACCACACACAAAACCACACACACACCAAACACAGACAACCATACATACAACCACGCACACAACCACACACACAAGCACACACAAAAGCACACAGACAACCACACACACAACTACACACAACCACACACCCACCCACACACCCACCCACACACCCACCCACACACACACAACCACACACACAACCACATGCACAACCACACACAACCACACATACAACCACACATACACCCACACACACAACCACACTCACACAACCACACACACAACCACACACACACAACCACACACACAACTACACACAAACAAGCACACACACAACTACACACGCACAAGCACACAACCACGCAAGCACACACACAAGCACACACACACAACCACACACACAACCACACACACACACACAACCACACACACAACCACAACCACACATGCAACCACACACACCCACACCTAAGCACACCCAACCACACATCCACACACACAACCACACCCACACACAACCACACACACAACCACACACACACAACCACATACACACAACCACACACAACCACACACAACCACACACACAACCACACATACAACCACACACAACCACACACCCAACCACACACACAACCACATGCACAACCACACAGACAACCACAACCACACACACAACCACTCATACAACCACACACACACAATCACACACAACCAACCACACACACAGCCACACACACACACACACGCAACCACACACACACAACCACGACCATACACACAACCTCAACCACACACACAACCACACACAGCCACACACATACAACCACACACATAACCACACACACAACCACACACACACAATCACCCACACAACCACACACAACCACAACACCCCACCCACAAACACACAACCACAACCACACCACCCAACCACACCCAACCACACACACAACCACACCCACAACCACACCCACCCACACATCCACACACACACCCACAACCACACCTGCACCCACAACCGCACCCACTACCACACACACACACAACCACACCCACACACACAACCCCACACACAACCACACACAACTGCACACAACCACACACACAACCACACAAACCACCCACACAAACCACCCACACACACAACCACACACACACAACCACACACAACCACACACACAACCACACCAAGCATTGGCATAGCCAATAGGTTTCACCTTTGGGACCTTATAAGTGTTTAGCCACGCAACAGTTGATGTGGTTGCACCAAGGATATTGTGCTTCATAACTAAGTACTTAGAAGGTCCCAAAAGCGAGACCTATTGGCTATGCCAATGCTTGTTGTAGCTAAGATGCTGGAGTTTATATCATTCGTGGTATGTCCATTCTCTTGCCAAATTAATTATTTATCAGTTCCTCTAAGGTTGGACACAACCAAGTCAATCCGCGCAATGAACTGCAGTGAGGAAGCTTCCAGTGTTCTTTAATGCTAAACCTTTTCTTTATTTATGTTGAAGGAGAAACTTTCTCTACCGGAAGGTTAAAAGGGAAGATCTTCCGGTTCTGTGCACCATTTAAAGTCTTTTGATACATTTCTTCCACTATAGTGGTAGGTGCGGTAGGTCATTGCCTCAGCCCTTTTTTCTGTACAAGGTTGTTCTGGAGGCCGGTCCATGCCTGTTCCATTAAACAACATTGTCAAATGTTACTCTCGAGTTATCTGCATCAGTCTGATAACTTGAGCTCGGGTTTCTTGGCAATTCTTTTCTGTGTGGTTTGTAGAACTCGTATTTCACTATGTACCAAATGTGTCTCCTGTCTGAGGCCTCTCTTCATTCTTAATGTCACTTCTTTTGATGCAGACAACAATACTAGATCGAACACTTCACATCTGGCTTCCAGAAAAGGACCTGGTATTCCAAAGGTGGCCCACAGCCAGGACTCAATATTCCAGATGTGGCCTTCAAAGGTAGACTCACTACCCCAAATCTGATCTCCATGACCACTAGGAGTAGACACACCTTTCCAGTTATCACACACAAGGCAGGATGTTCTAAACCCACCTTGAGCACTCAGGGGCAGAAAGGAGGGCAGTGGGTTTACACACTTGTACAAAGTAAAACCTTCTTTTTCCCTAAACCCAAATTAATCCATGACAAGACATTACTCCATGCTGTGGGTAGCGTAGCGGGTCATATTTATTTACAACACATCAACACGACAATGTCAAAGAAGTGGTAATTATGACAGCATAAAGAGAACATTTACTGCAGAATTACAGTGCATAATATTCAGTACACCTGTCACAGCAAAACAATCTGTGCAAAGTAGGGTAAAGAGACCTGATCTGCATGGTCTGTGAGGACTGTTCAGGCTCCTCTTGGAGAGCTGAGGAAAGCTCCCCCCATCCAGCCCAAATCTCACTGACGCTGGTAAACTGCTTACTGTACTGCTTCCGCCCGCTGCTCCCATTTCCGTTAAATCTTCGATTTTTCTTGCCGAAATGTAGGGTTGTGAACACTTTCGCATTTAGTTACTAGAAGCTGAAGAGCTAAAGCCAATGATTATCAAAGGCTTGATCAGATTTATTGAATCATTAAAAAAAAATCCAACTAAAATGGAACTGCTGTTTGAGGAAAATGTGATGGTTTTTAGCTGTCATGATTTAATTACGGAAACGGTGTGGCTAAAATGAAAAATATTGTGTGATTTTGATTACTTTTGAAAAATGCATTAAATCGGGTTAGGAACAAGCTAAAAAAATGAAAACAATTACATTTCTCATTCTGCTTCTGCCTCGCATTATAAAAAATGTGGTATTCTACAATACGCTACATTTTAAAAGACATATGTTTTATACATTATCGCGTTATTTACACGCGTGTTAAGGACCCGTTGTACCACAGAAATTCAGCAGTTTCACTTGGCAAGTGAACCAAACAACATTTTGGCCCTGGGTGTGTGAGTGGTAACGGGGTAGGTGGGGAAGTTTTTGTCAAGTGGCGTAGCAAGTTCAGGTGGTACCCAGTGCGCAAAATTTCTTGTCTCCCCCTTATTTAAAACACATCTTTTTGCCATTTTGTCACCCCCTCAGTGCTGACACTTAGGCTTCGGCTTGGGCTTTTAACACTGGAGCGGGCCTTTATTAGCAGGTATAGCCCACTACGGTGGGCTATAAGGCTATATTCAAATGTTTAGAACTCCACTGAAAACGATGGAGAGTGACAGGGCCAATAATGGCTGATTTAGATCTTCTGATCCAACATTCCAAAGTCTGTCCTTCTGTTTCTAAACCCATTTAATTTGCCTTGCCTGTGGTTTGGGCCTAAGATTGTGCCTATAATTTGAAAAGTGGGCCTTTTAATTTAACTATTACAAAGATTGTTTATTTAGAAAATCAAATGTCCATTCAATCCCAGATTATATAAATAAATACAAGGAAAAAGCTCACAATCAGTATTTATAATGAACACATAACTAAACAGTGTAAACACATCTGGCTTATAAATTAAAGTGCTTCTTTTGTCATTTGGTGAGCTCTGTCACCCGTAGTTGCATTCATGCATCCACCCATGTATCCATACACTATCTCATCCTTGCATTCACCCACTTATATTCCACAATATAATAAATACAGAAAGCCCACCAAACTATTCAAAATATATTAAAAGAATAGAAGCTGAAAATGAAAATGACACTGGTTAAACATGGCTGGCATAAGCTTGCAATAGAAATTAAGAAACAATATTTAAACATAGTATTGGGAGGGCATCTTGGAATGGTGTTGTGCAGAGTGTATCATTATTTTAAAGTTCCGACATGGTTGCCATTTTCAGAATCAACTTATTAGCCTTCTTTTAGAAGTAAAACAATTATACTTTAAGCACAATATTGTTACAAGATGGCCACCCATGTATCTATCTTGGAATGGTATATCATGCTGTACTAATATAAGAAGGCTGACATTTTGCTTCTAAATGTATGGGCTGTCTTAGAATGGTAAAACAATAATACACTTTGCATAATACCATTCCAAGATGGCTGCTCAGTTTAGAAGCAGAGGTTGCGCAAGATGCAGCATATTTCAGATGAAATGAGGGCAATTAACCAGAAAAATAGCACTGTCTAGGGAGTTGCCAGGTGCTGTAAAAACAAAATAGCAAAGAGGGAAAGAAACGATGGGGGACCTGTAACAGGAGAATATGGAAAATGAAAGTCCTGACCCACCAGTGAGGCCCTGAAGCAAATCATTTTTAGGCGGCTATGCTCATGAGATGATGTGAAATGGCATCACTCACAGGACAATAGAGCAAATGTCTGAAGTGGAATGGTCCACTAAATGCTGTTATGGGAGGAAGCAGAAAGTGAATGATGCATAAACATTTCAGTGGTTAAAGTGGTCAAGCGCCGGGACACCCCGTTGGGGTAGCCGTGCGCTATATAAGATTAAATAAATAAAATAAAGTAGGCTGACACATAGTCTCTCCTAGTATACATATGTATACTTGTGTTTTTAATTAATTTGTTTGATTCGAAAACTTGGGTGACAGAGGAAGCTGTCAGGCCAGATTTAAAAAGTACTGTTACATACATAGCTAAATATTATATCCTGACATTGTAAATATGTACAACATTACAGTGGTACAACAATATACAACCCCTCCTAAAATGGTTCGATGAGGATTATCACGGTCTATATGTTCTACACCCAGGGTTATTCAGTGGGTAACCAAGACAAAAACCCTTACCTACTACAGCAATCTGGCTTTAAAGGACTATGCCATAACTTTTCCTAATAAACATACAGAACCTACGTCACCAAACCTAGCTTTTTCAAATGAACCAATCATGCATGTTGTCTTTTTCATTGGCTTGCCATCAAAATCAACTCAATCCTACTTAATCTAGCATAAGTTTTCCCTAAAGAAAGCCATCAGGCATAAAGTCATAAAATTACAAATGTGTACAAAGTTACAGTTGATATTTGGCTTTACATTTCCCCATTAATGAACCAGGCTTGTATGTCCTTGGTACGTGGCTTGTTAGTGTAACTAACTCCGGCTTAATGTATCGAGCAGTGGTTCCCAAACTTTTGACTCCTGAGGACCCCCTCTGAATCACTACTGGAAGCCAGAAACCCCCAAGCAATTTGTACAATTTAAATTTATTTTTAAAAATGCCTTTTGAAGCAGAGGCAATTTCAAGAGGGAGACAGACTGAATTGAGTCTATTGGCATGGACATGTATGTATACTGCAGTGTTTTATTTAGTGGTACCCAAGGGCTTGTGGAAAGTGAGCAATCAGACAGCAGCACGAAAATCCTACTGCTGATCCTGGCTGCATCTATTTTTACCTGCCTGCCAAGTAACGGTAACCTATACACATGTGCCGTTCAACGTTTTATTGCTTTTATTGTCTTGCCTGTATTTTCATTGTTGTGTCTGTGACTGTTGTTGTCTGTCTTCCCCCGCTGCCTGTGCGTGGTCCATGCCCCTTTTTCTTCCCTCTGTTCCCCTCGCTGTCCCCGTGCTCTCTCTGCCCGGTCTTTCCTTCTGTACCCCTCGCTGCCCCGTGTCTCTGCCCGGTTTTCCCTTCTGTTCCCCTATCTGCCCCCGTGCCTCTCTGCCCGTTCTGCCTTCTGTTCTTAGCTGCCCCTATATTTCTGTATTCTGTATTTTGCCTCTGTGCCATTTGTTTTTGGTGCCCATCTGCCCTCTGTGCCATTCATTTTTCTCTCGTTTTTGTGCCCCTTTTGCCTTCTGTTCCACTCATTTTTCCCTCGTTTTTTGTGCCTTTCTGCCCTCTGTTCAACTCGTTTTCCCCTCGTTTTTTGTGCCTTTCTGTCCTCTGTTCCACTCATTTTTTGTGCCTTTCTGCCCTCTGTTCAACTCGTTTTCCCTTGTTTTTTGTGCCCTTCTGCCCTTTGTTCCACTTGTTTTCTGTGCCTTTCTGTCCTGTTCCACTTCATTTTCCCCTCGCTTTTTGTGCCTTTCTGACCTCTGTTCCACTCGTTTTCCCCTCATTTTTTGTGCCCTCTGTTCCACTCGTTTTTTGTGCCGTTCTGCCCTCTGTTCCACTAGTTTTCCCTCATTTTTTGTGCCCTTCTGCCCTCTGTTCCACTTGTTTCTTGTGCCTTTCTGCACTCTGTTCCACTTAGTTTCCCCCTCATTTTTTGTGCCCTTCTGCCCTCTGTTCCACTCGTTTTTTGTGCTTTTTTGACCTCTGTTCCACTCGTTTTCCCCTAGTTTCTTGTGCCCTTCTGTCCTCTGTTCCCCCCGTTTTTTTGTGCCCTTCTACCTTCTGTGTCACAGCTCTTGTGTGCTGTGAGGACGCATGGGCGTTTAATTTTTCACTACGACAGGCACTCGAGTCCTGCGGACCCCCTGGGAATGTCTCACGGACCCCTGGGGGTCCGCGGACCACAGTTTGGGAAACGATGGTATAGAGCATGTGTTTCACCACAAGCAAGAAGTGAAATACAATAACACTGGCCTTCTCCCAGTATTGTTTCTTAAAGCTCTTGTTCTGGTTATCACATATGGTCTTGCGACAGCGGGGAACAGCCATTACAACAACTATTACATTGCATGCGTTACAACGCGTGGTAAAAAACACGCATACCATTACATCTCATGCGCTTTTACAACGCATGCAATGTAATGTGCAATGGCGGCCGCTATCCAAGTCCTTGTGAGAAAACTGAGGCTGTTTCCTCACAACGACGTGCACCAAGCAGGAAGGAGGAAGCAGGATCCGGGAGCAGAGAAGGCGACGCTGGAGAGGAGTGAGGTAAGGGGGATTGAGCTTGGGGTGGGGCTTACTTTTGTAGGGGTTAGGGTAGTGTAAAAGTAGTGTTGTAATGTTTGTGTTGTGTGGTTTTTTTAACGTTTTAGTGTTTTTTTTGTAGTGTAGTGTAGTGTTGTAGTGTTTGTTTAGTGTAGTGTATTAGGGTTTACGGTAGTGCAGTGATTTGGGTTTTAGGGTAGTGTAGTAGTGTTTGTGTAGTGTAGTGTTTTAGGGTTTAGGGTAGTGTAGTGTTTTAGGGTTTAGGGTAGTGTAGTAGTGTTTGTGAAGTGTAGTGTTTTAGGGTTTAGGGTAGTGTAGTGTTTTAGGGTAGTGTAGTAGTGTTTGTGTAGTGTTTTAGGTTTTAGGGTAGTGTAGTGATTTAGGGTTTAGGGTAGTGTAGTAGTGTTTGTGTAGTGTAGTGTTTTAGGGTTTAGTGTAGTGATTTAGGTTTTAGGGTAGTGTAGTAGCGTTTGTGTAGTGTAGTGTTTTAGGGTTTAGGGTAGTGTAGTGTTTTAGGGTTTAGGGTAGTGCAGTAGTGTTTGTGTAGTGTTTTTGGGTTTAGGGTAGTGGGGGGCAGGGGAGGGTTGTGTAGGGGTACTATATTTCATCTACACATATAATTACCCTCAGGGTCTGCATACAAACCCATAAGAACCCATTCCAGTGTGAGACCCTCAGCGCTACAAGCCACCCGAAGGTTTAATAGTCTACTTGAGGTGGGTGTTTAAAATTAAACTCGACTTCCAAAAACATTTTTGAGAAATTCCAAAATGTTTTTTCTTTCTTGCAAAGTTCATGGTACAGCACTTTGTAACAGATTGTAATGACATGGCGTTTTCAATGATGAGGATTTCGTATGAAGAAGTTATATGTCTTTATTAAATATGTTAGTAAAACTAAATGCGCCTATTGACTTTCCACAACTTATAAAACTGTAATAAATTTCTAGTGCATTGGGTATTTAGAAATGTTGACCAGAAAAGAGTTGAGGTGCTTTCATTTGCATGACAATAAGCAAGCAGACATGCAGGTCTGCCTCTAGCGTCCACTTCTGTGCCAAGCTTCACAGTGGAAAGATCAGCTGCACTGTGCTTAGGCCCGAGGACCTTTAATATCCAGCATAGCCTTTAAAAATAGGCTACAGTGTTATATTATGCCATTTGTGCACCCCAGGCACTTTGGGAGCTGGCGCTAACCACGGGGTGCTCCTGGAGGAGGGGGTGTTGGGGAAGCGCTGCATAGAGGATGGTTAGTCAGAAGCGCTTCTTTTCTCCTTACTTCCGGCTAAGCCTGAAAGGCCCAGCTCTCAAAACGTGGCACCTTCAGTCCGCATCAGATCTAGTCAGAGAGTAAATGTACTCAGGTGCCTAGAGGCCGCACAGTGTGCGCTAAAATGAAAACTCGGTGCTGCGCCCTCCCTTTCTCGTGATACAGGCAGGCGGTGGCCATGTGGTGTTGGTATCAGAGTATGGCCTGATGGAAGTGACAGGCCCTATTTATAGATGCAACAAGTAAAGTCTATCGGTTGTTAGGGCATATGGCTTCATTTAAGGATTATCTGTGGATGGGGCCATCTGCCTTACTTTGTGACATCTCCTCAGCATTTGGGGCCCATGGTGTGATGTCCTCGTGGGATTCCGCCTGGGCTGATAAATAATTCTTGGCAGCCCCCTAGGTGGATTTCACTTGTTCATTGAAGGGTTCCAACGCCATTAAGCAGGTCCCTGCAACGGACAAGAGAAGGAGAAAAACTGTCAGACAGAACTTCATTTGTGAAAATAATGATATTGACCTATCACACAAGCCAAAAACACAACTGTCTATTGGTGCTGCACTAACAGTAATTATACAACTTAATGGCACTCATCTTATCAGCCTCTTAATGATGAAAGGTGGAGAGAACGCCTCGGAGTTACAAACATATATTTCAGCAGTATGAACCCAACCCACTGTGCTGTATTATCAGTAAAGACAGTCCTGCTGGAAAGTGAAACCGATCTTGAAGGTGAGTCAGCATTGCCCCTCGTGTTAGTGGAGGGGTGGGTTTCAGCAAACGTTTATAAATCTAATGTTACAGAGGAGCCAGCTTCTAAGCGCTGGGCTGGTCACTCTCTCACACTCAAAGGTCACCACTGCTCAGGAGAGGGATGCACCCTGTAGGGGAAATCTGAAGATTTGGCGATTGCTCCTGGTGCCAGGATTGCTCATGGCCAGTGATAGGCGTTACGTGCCAATGCTGAGGATACAGCTGTGTGCCTGTGCCAGGATCCTCGGCTGTTTTTTCTGTCGAGGTCAGGGACACATCTGGGCAAGGTTTGTGCAAGGAGAGATGTGCACTGCTGAGGGAAGGAGGACTGTCTGCTGGAGTGATGGAATAGCTGGACTTTATTCCTCAAACGACATTCTGCCTTGTAGTGTCCCCAGCCCTGCGTCCTGGCTAGCACCTGTGAAAGTGCTCTGGGCCCTAACCCCTTCCGGATCTGCTTCCTGGACTTGCTGTCCAGGAAGAGGCCAGTTCATTGTGCTCAGAGGTGCAGGGAGTGAGCCCCTGCAGGAGGATGTTACATGGGAGACCACAGATGTGCAGGAAGGCCACAGAACAGAGATCAATGCTAAATATATATATATCCCATGATAGGGGGCGAGCTCTCTAGGGTCCAATGGGGTGAGCCTCCTCTGAGCCTGAACACAGGGTGCTCCGACTAGACCCCTTACAGTGACCAGACCCACACCCGTGACTGCTCTGTACGCCTGCTGGTCCCAGCCAGACCTGCATGTGTAGTTCATCTTGGGTACCACAGCCTGGGCACGCTTGACTTTCAACCTCCAACCAAAGTGAAGCTTCTCCTTGTCTTATTCACACATCAGCAGCTTTGACGTCGGTCTCGCTGCCCTTTTAGAGTCTTCGTAGTTTATAGAAACTATACGAAGGTGTCCGTTAGCAATAGTGAACAGACCTGGGTAGTATCTGGTGATTATGGAGTGCTCGTGTCAAAGCCTATAGGCGATGGTTTGTGTGTAGGGGATGATCACGTGTCCAGAACTGTAGAGATGATCAAGTATGGAAACCCTTTCCTAAAGCCAATAGGTAGAGTTTTGATTGAGTAAATCCTGTTTTACATTGCTTAATGTTTTCTCATGCATTTATATTTTAGTAAGTAGTATTTACCCACATGTAGAACACGGTCCTCTTCAAAGGTTATGCGAGTGATTGATGATTAATTGTTTTTATTGTCTCTCGATTGCTGAGTTCTCCCACCGCCAACTTCCTGAGTAAGCCTTGACCTCTGCGCCTCGCTTGCACGAGGGTCAAATGCTAGAGGGCTGCCCTTGCTGCTCACTTTTGGGTGTAACAGTAGGTTGCCCCAGGAAACCACAAGAAAAGTCTCCAGCTGACATAAATCAAGCTCTGCAAATGCTGGTTACCCCAGGGAAAACCCCTCCCCCAACTCCCTCAGACCAATATTCCATAGCTAAAAAGTCAAATGTTGATATACCTGGAAATGAAAACGACTGTAATTAAAAACCATTTGGCTGAAGTATCTGCATTAAAAATAGAATGAATTTGCAAAGACTGCTAAGCATGGTTGTAAACATGATTTTTGTGTTTTTAGAATGAATGCGACTGAGTGAATCAGAGAACAAGTGAGTCGGGGAGACTGGATGAGAATGAATGAGGCTGAATTGAAGTGAGTGAGTCAGAGTGTGACTGAGTAGAAATGATTGAGTTACAGTGAGACTTTAAATGTTCATGAGCTGCCATTGTGCAGGCGTCTAAACAGTCCCCTACGGCACTAACCCGACTACCCCGGCTTGAAACCCTTTCATGAGCCCTAGTGTGTCCTGCCAATCAGGAGCTGCCCCGGCCTGACCACACTTTGCTATTGACCCTACCAGCAGTCAGTGCGCTCTTTGGTGAGATGGGCAACCTGCTGATGTCCGTTGCGACCACGCCTAAGAGCAGCTTTCACTCGAGGGCGCGCCTCGGACTAGAGTCCTGCTTTAACCCTTGCGTGTCAGCCACGAGAGCAACTATTGCCCCCTGGCCCCTTTTAAAGGGCGAGTCTTCAGCAGGAATCCAATAAAGTTGTGAAAAACGGAAGAGCGTGCTAGTGTGGTGACGAGTATAACGCATTTGGAAGAAGACAGTTTAGGGGGAAGCGTGCTGCTTTTCAGCAAAATATTTAAAAAGGGAAAAAAGACTATTCCGAGGTTGCCTAATGAACAAGAGGAAGTCACGTCAGATAACATCCCTCGCGCTCCCTGAAACTGCGACACGCGCTGGAATGTCATTCCCTGACAGAAGGCGCGCGCGTCCCGCGCCCGGAGCCGATCGATAGACTGGAAATTGCTTGCCGTTTCCGACTTTAGTATCTCTCCTCGGATTCGCACTGTCGCCGGATCAGCGCATGCGAGGTTTCCGGGGTTGGGGTACTTGTAATCTCCCGTCCTACACTCGATTAAAGCGGTCAGGCTGGTACCTTCACTTGTAGAGGTCTGCTGTACGACCACGAGCTCTAATGTAAGCAAGGGAAAAGGGTCCCTAAATCCTGGGTTGGTTGTATAAAACAGCTTTTGGGTTACTGCGAGCCCCTCAAAGCCTGGTGCTCCTGCAGGGCTGATAGCTACGCCTCTGCTGGTCTACAGAGATTAAAGTACAAAAGGCACCAACTCTAAGCAGAAAAAACCTGCAAAATGAACGATACCAGATTTGATGCACCCTGTCTAGGACTGTGACTAAACTGGGGTGCTGCTGCTGCAGAATGTTTTTCGGTGTTGCATTGGCTGCAAGCCAGGCATCCTCAATGCAGCCCTTATCCTCTAGTCCAGGGGCCTCCAACCTTTTCTGTAATTAGAGCTACTTATGTTCAATGAAAATCATTCCGAGATACTATTAATATTAGTGTTGTAATAGTGACCACATCAGGCAAGATTACATTAGTAGCCACAATAAATCAATATTACCTGCGGTGATCAGGCAGGGTTGCCAGCAGTAATGTTAAAACGCTTTATCAATTCGGAATGCCCTTACCAGGAAAATACAGACCAGCCATATTAGCAGTGCCTATGGCACCAAGGTAATAATATGAGTAATTAGTCTCTCCAAATCTTCATAATGAATTACTCAAATACCAGCATGAACCCGTTTACCGCGGTGGATATTCTGCTGTGGTGCGGGCGTTCTAAGGAGTGGACAGGGTTGCGTCGGCCAACGGTCGTGCGCAGCACCCAGAAGATAGTGCTTGCGTCGGCCGTTGGCCGTCGCGAGCACGGAACAGGTTAAATATATTTTGAAAAACAACTTTTCTCTCCCCACACCAGCTTAAGAGTCCTGAAAAACACACAATTGCATTTCATATACACATCTTTTAATTTTGGTATACAAATATTAATTCAATCAAGAAAAAGCTTTTAATTTAGTAGGCTGGCTGCACAAAGGCGAGCTACTTAGATGTAGCTGGAGATCTACCAGTAGCTCACAAACTACTTGTTGGAGAAGCCTGCTCTAGTCTATAGCGGATTTGCTATGTGTCCTGGGTGGTCTGGAAAGTGATTATTTTTTTTCCTTATTGATTTTATCGACATCAATTCGGTATGAGTGTATGATAAAGGACATATGGCTAAACATAATTGTATATATTCAACAAGAGAGACAGGGCTCAAAGGCCACTCTTATACCCCTAAAGGAATCTACAAATAAATCAACAGAAGAGTGACAAGGAGAAAAGGATTAAATTAATTCATAACATTATAAAAAACCATTTAGTTGATTCCAACCATTCAGACAGAATCATGTGGCATGCACAGAGTGAAAAAAAGAGCCCTCGTTCTGGTATTGATTTTTTTTCCATTGAAACTGTATTAGTAGTGGACAATTGGTAACAACATTATTTGAGAAAACTTTTCAAAAAAATTGCGCCTTTTTCTTTATCTTTTGAATTGAATATGCGCAATAAACAGGGTTTAAGAAAATAGTTTCCTTTTACTTTGGTTATATATAAAAATAATCTATAAATTAACCTAGGGGTAAAAGGTGGCACCTTCTAGCTATATCTGTATTACAAAAATCTGTGTACATTTTTGGGCTAAATTATGAGTGCTGCTCTAATATAGAAAAGGTCGTGTATTTCACGTACTGCGAATTAAATGTGGTTGTTGTGCACTACTAATACAGTTTCAATGGAAAAAAAATCAGTACCAGAACGTTTTTAATCAGAGTTTTTGGTTTGTTTTGTTATATATTGTTTTCACAGATAAATTTCCTTATATATAGGAGATGAAGCGCTAGAAAATTCCAGTGCTTTGGGATACAAATAAGGTCGTATTCTTAAAATATATATTTCTTTACTTCATATGAGAGTAGAGCCTTAGTGTGCTTTACACATATGTCGTAATTGTATCGGTCCTGATGAATGCTGAGCCAAGTTGAGCTCCCGATAGCAGAAACATGTTGACCTCTTATTGCTTTCACTTATAGGACAGAGTGGTTCAAATTCACATAATCACCAATCTGTCCGACTTTTTCACTTGTTTTAATGGGGTTAGAGTTACTCCTAATAAAGTAAATTTTTCTAAGGAGTAACCCACACTTCTTTTAATTCACTTATTCACCTTTTCTGAAAGAAAAGAACCCAATGAAGACAAATGGCAACCAACTGTCTTGTTGGTGCCTGAGGGCTCTTTTTTTCACTCTGTGCATGCCACATGATTCTGTCTGAATGGTTGGAATCAACTAAATGGTTTTTTATAATGTTATGAATTAATTTAATCCTTTTCTCCTTGTCACTCTTCTGTTGATTTATTTGTAAACATAATTGTAAGCATACAGTAGTAGCATTCCACAACAAATCCGATATCAAGGAAGATATACATTTGAACATAAGCAACAACAAAAACCGCATCGTACCAAGCCATAGCTTGCGCCTAAGTCCGTGCCCTCGTCTCAAGTTGCAATGTGCCCTCATGCAGGTGTGTGGTGGCCTGGATTAGTAGCCATATCAGTCTTATGTACCCACATTGGGCATCAATAAGGGATCCCCATGGTATGTGCCTTAAAGGGTATGTGTCTGCATGCCCAGGGTTGAGGCACCAATATTGTCCCAGGTATTGAACCCCCGAAGGTCGGCAACCTGGGGAAATAGGCGGTTCCTCCATAGTGGAGTCTCCTGAGTAAGGCGTCCCAATCAACCCATCCACCGCAGGGCCTGTCGCCAGGCAAGATTACCACCAAAGTAGCTATGAGCAGTCCCTTCGGGGCATATCTGCTATAAAGAAGAGGGGATAAGGATGGTTCCCCCATGATCCAGCGCTCCAACTTATATGCAGGCTAGTCCCATGGCTCATACCACCATTCATTTAAAACCTGCAACTGGGATGCCACATAATAAGAGTGTAGTCAGCCGTGGCGATGCCCCCGCAATATGTAGATTGCATACACATACAAAGGGTGACCCTAGCTGTGGAGCCCCACTACATAAATCGACCCAGGGCGGCGTTAAATTGTCGGAACCATGTCATTGGGATTGGAAATGGGTGGGACTGAAGTTGATATAGCAACTTCGGCAGAGAGACTATCTTAAAGATGGCCGACCGGCCATAGAGTGAGAGAGGAAGCAATGTCCAGTCCTTCATTTCAGTTTTTACTGTGGTGCCCACTTTTTCCAAGTTCGCAGACCAGGAGAGTATTCGCTGGTCTGCTACATAGACGCCTAAATACGTAAAACCCTGGGACACCTGCCGCAAGCCCTCCATCCAATTCCTACCTCCCATCGATCCACGAAGCGGCCAGAGTTGTCACTTAGCGGGATTCATATATAAGCCCGATACCTCGCCAAAGATACGCATGACCTGGATTATCCGGGGCCCGGTGAGGCTATGTCAAGAAAAAAAGGATGTCGTCCGCTTAGAAGGCTATGCAATATGAGATGTCTCTAGTCCAATCAAACCTGTTCTAAAGGGCATCAGGCTGTATCCAAGCAGCGAGCGGCTTCACAGCCAGGGCAAATAGGTGGGGTGAAAGGGGACAATCCTGGCGGGTGCCTCGGTTGATTAGGAAATGACTGGATGGAGCCCCAGATATCCGAACCGCGGGGCTGTTAAATCGGTATATAGCAACCTGATCATGGTCATAGGACGGGGGCCCATATTTAAGTGTTGCAGCAAGATGAACATGTATGTCCAGCTTACTGAATCAAAAGCCTTGTCCATGTCCACGAGGAGCAAATCGACTGCCGCAATGGCGTTGTGGAGTCTGTGTATATTACGGCGGATCGACCGGTGGGGCATAAAGGCGACTTGGTCAGGGTGGATCAAATCTGCAAGATATAGGATCAACCTATTTGCCAGTACTTTGGTAAAGAATTTGACCCTGAAGTTGAAAAGCGATATAGGCCTGTATGAGGAACAAAGGTCTGAGGATCCTCTCGGTTTGAGGAACACAACTATTTCAGCGTGACTACAGTCCAAAGGAAGAATCCCAACCTGCAGGTCCTCCTCCAAGGTCGCCAGGAAGTGTGGCCCAAGCATAGAAGCGAAACCTTTGAAGAATTTGCCAGGGAACCCAATGGGTCCCAGCGCCTTCCCCGGCGCGATCTCTTCAGCTGCAGAGGTGAGCTCCTCAAACGTGATGGGTTTATCCAGGGAGTCCCTCACAGAATTTGAAAGCGCCCGAGGTGGAATGGCCAGGAAAAAGTCTTCGATTTGGGATTCCAAATTAATCTCGCGTTTAGTATACAATGAGCGGTAGAAGTCTACGAATACCGAGGCTGCGGAGGCGGGGTCGGACAGCACCTCTCCATGAGGTGACGCAACAACAGGGACCTCCATTGGCTGTAGGGCATATTGACACAGTCTGTGAAGTAATTTCCCGGACTTATTCCCCCCATTGATAGATTCGACTTTGGGATGCTTGCCATGCCAATTTGTCTTCATCAAGAAGGAGGCTATGATACTGCCTCTGCAACACCACCAGCCGCCAATGAGCGTCACCTTCTGCCTGAGTTAGGGCCTCGCGCGCCGTTGTATAGATCGAGGCTTCCAGTCTTACGAGGGCTGCTCTCTTTTGGCGTCTGACAGATGTACAGTGGCTGATGTCATACCCCCAAATGGTGGCCTTCATGGTCTCCCAAAGGGGTGAAGCGGAGGGAGCAGATTCAGTGTTAAGCGCAAAGTAGTCGACTAGGGAAGTACGAAGATTTGTTTTATATGGGGGGTCGCGTAGCTGCCATGGTGACATACACCAAAGAAAGACTGAGTGGTCGGGCCGGATGTGCATCTCCATGTGGACCGGGGAGTGCCCCGATAGGCCATTCGGGAGAATTTCAACTGCCCCAACCCTGGAGGTGTGTTCCCTACAGATGAAAATGTAGTCGAACCTGGAGAAGGACCCATGAAAGGCGGAGAAGAATGTGAAACTAGTGTCAATGGGGTGGAAGTTCCACCAGGAATCGACCCATCCCAGTGTCTGTATAAGCGGACTTAGCCAGGATTCTCTGAGTGTGGCATGTGCTGGAGCGGGGCAACACCAATCACGGACAGGATCCATAACATTATTCCAGTCACTGCCCATCACCGTCATGACGTCTGGCAGCGCACCCCAGAGGTCTATAATGCGCTCTAAAAATGCTGGAGTAAGGGGAACATACACGTAGCTGAACACAATGGGCTCACCCCAAAGCATGCCATGGAGGAAGACGTATCGACCCTGCTGTTCCGTCTAAGTGGGAATATGAGTGTAAGGGAGTCTGCGATGACTGGCTATTGCAACTCCCTGGGACCCTCTTGTAAACCCTGAGTGATAAACATGAATAAACCCATAGCAAGCGAGACAAGGGGCATGGGTACCTAGTAAATGAGTCTTGTGTAGGAGCAAAATGTCAGTCCTCTGTCACTTTGCGCATTTAAGAATAGCCCCCCTCTTAATCTTATCCACTAGGCTGCACACATTCCAGGAGACAACCCTAAGGACACCAGGGGCGCAGACTCAGTCACTGATAAAGACACTGTGGAAAGTGTACAAGGTGGACACTTGTGAGACATAGCATATGGCTATGAACAGCAATATGTAGATGTGGAAACAACAAAAATCAACCACAAATGAAAAAAAAACATTCCCCTTGCCCCCCACCCCCACCCCCACCCACTGCCCACCCAATTGCTCAAAGAACGCTGAAGTATCTGTCGCGGACTTCATTCTGATCCCACCCCAACTGGGGATGGGAGCCGGTGGAGTTCAACTTATAGCCCCAAAAGTCCCTTCTTCAGTGGGAGTCCGTAGGACTTGTTCTGTGTCCATGGGGGTAGCCTCTGATATATGTACCAACATAACTTATGAAAGATAGGTCATCCGCAACGTATGTAGTGTCCTGTAAGTTCCTCAGCTGACTGACCTTACGGGTCTGGCTGCTGTGTTCCGTGTTGTTTATCCCCACAGGAGCTGGAGCGCATGGGGGATCTTGACCTGTGCCTACGCTTGTCTTTGGGAAGGATGTTCTTCTGTTTGCGTGGGTCTCCAGGTGACGAGTCCAAATCTCGGAGTGGGGGCGTGTGCGGCTTGATGTGTAGGCGCTCATATGTCCAGTGGAACACTTCCACCGGGGTATCAAAGAACTTGGAACTATCCTTGTAGACAACCCGGAGCCGCACCGGGAAGAGAAGCGTGTATGATATCTGCAGGTCATGGAGTCACGCTTTGGCGGCCGCGGACTGCCTTTGTTGTTGCACTATTTTGGTGTAGTATCATGGTCTGTTGAGACTCGTAAGTCAAGGCCTTCTGGGTCTGTGCATGCCACAGGATGACATCGCGTTCATGGTAGTTGCGCAATGACAGGACAAGGCCTGGCCCTGGATGGCGGTCTGGCAGCGAGCACCTGCTGTGCGCACTCGATTATGAAGCAAGAGGATAGGGACCCATCTGGAAGCCATGGTTTGAGCCAATGGTCTAAAAATGCGCACATGTCTGATTTTTCACATCCCTCGGGGAACTCTACGAAGCGCAGTTTGTTTCTGCGTCCGCCACTCGAGTAGCCAGCCCAGGTGTGAGGCCCTCCAAAGCCCAGACCTTGCTCTGTAGCATCGTGATAGCGTCTTCGGCCTCCGAGATCCTGTTTTCGACCAGTGTCACACGTACGACCGCGTTGCGGAGGTCTTGTTGCAGCAATGTAACATCCGCACCCACTGCACGATTTTGGCGTTCAAGGTGTCCCTTACCTGCATGACGGCTGCCAGGAGTGTGACTATATCCGATGAAGCGACGGGTGTGTTGGCGGTGGTGGTATCCCCGGCAGGGCCTGTGGCGTACTTGTCTAGGGTACCCTGCTTCGAGGTTCAGCCAAAGGACTGGCCCGTGGCCATGGCGGCAAGGCCCGACACAAACGGGAGGGCCACTGGAGGAGTGGCCGCGTGGGCCCGAGGCCGCCAAAGGCTGGAAACAGCGAGAGTGCAACAGGGGCAGGACCTACCCACAAGCCGCACCAGGACCCACCCACAAGCCGCACCAGGACCTAACCCGGCTGTCTCCACGGGTGGGGCCGTAACCCAACTTCAAACGGGAGCCTCCTCTGTTGGGATCAGTCTGCAGGTGTGTCGCTCCGGATCCCTACGACGGGCACGTTCCAGCCACCAGCGAGTGGCAAGGTACCACAATATGGGAGACAATGGCCTGGGACCAGGGCATGTGAGAAATATATGTGCCCCAGGATCAGAGGCGCCACTAGAGCTAAATTTCGGGGGGGCCAAGAAAAAATTTCGGGGGGGGGGCTGAACCTTCAATCAGTAGGCAGAGTGGAGCTGCAGGGCCTCCAACAAGGGGTGAAACAACAGCAAGGCTAATTAACATTCAAATGGTCTTTTAAAGACCTGTGAAGCGTTCGGGTGTGGCTGTGTGTGTGCCCGGGATCTGTCTCATCTGCCACACACGACGGGGGGGGGGGGGGGGGGGCTGAAGTCCGGTGAGTCCAATGGGTGTTGCTCGCCTGCCCAGGATGGGCCAAGCAGGTACAGCACGATTCCCACTGCTCCTCACCCTGCTGAAAAATATGCAGAGATGGTGTCAGGCTCCCGCTGATCTCCGCTGCCTCCCCGAGGTGCTCCCAAGCACAGAGACAGCCACTGGGGCAACACTTTGATGGCGTGGTGCGGGCGGAGAGTGTGGATCCCTCTCCTCCCCCGCGTCCGCCCAAATCAGGCAGGCCACGTTTCGGCCCCGTAATCCGCACAGACGGTGCCCGCACTACCACAGGGAACCAATGCCATGGCGCAGTTTCAGGTGCGAGTGTTCCTTCAGTAGCAGGACACCACGCTGTTCCAGGCTCCGGCGACCGGCGCCTGCGACCCCCACGGCCCCTTGTCACTTCCTCGTCTCGGCGCCCCCTCCACGTCTATGGAGACGAGGCAGACGGCGCTCCACCGGCAGGCCTCCTCCGTTAGATCTCGGTATCTCCATGGCCAGCGGGCACAAAGGTCATGATCGGCAGCCCGCAATGTCAGGAGCACGCTGTGAAGGGTACAACATTGTCGGATACATGATTGTGTCAGGATATTATAGGATTAGGACGAGGCTACGGGAGCCGGGCTAGGCTGTGTCTGCCATGTTGGAACGCTTGGCCACGCCCCCGAAAGTGATTATTTTTAATCTAAAATCATAACACTTTTGTTTTTACATAGGGCTTTTTGCACCTGTCTTTTGGCCGTAGGGTGTGTATTTGAGGACTATCTGAAGCTGAAAAGCAGACTGAACCTCACATCTGTGACCTAAGGTTGTATACACTCTGCATCAGGCGCATTAACCACTGAATGGTCCTAAATGGTGGTCTGTTTAATTTGGAGATATTTTAAATGACAGATTAAATCAATAACTTCCATTTTCAGTGGACTATAGCTGAGTATGTAGGTGCTGCGATACACTTGAACACACCCACCCCTTGATTTATGTACGTCAGTGCTGACCTGCTACAACCCCTTGTTTCTACTTCTGTTTCTAATCCCAGCTAGACCAGAGCACCTCTAACCTGATCTCCAGCAACATCATGGCATAGGGCCTGTGGCGGTTGGTGGCCCACGAAAATGGTGAGACAACTAGATAAAATTAAATAATATAGAAATAAACATTTAAAAATGAAAATAAAAAGTTTTACTTACCTTTTTAGCCTGCAGCACATCCTTGGTGCTCTCCGGCTGGCTGTGGACTCCTCCAGCCAGCTCCCAACTCCTCCAGCACGAGGTCTTGCAGCTCCTTATCCAATCCAGACTGCTCTCATGCTGCATGAGAGAAGTGTCTGGGTTGGCTGGAGCAGGCTGCTTGAAGAGCACTGAAGGCCTGGGTCTGCTCTCCAACCCGGCCGGGTTGGAGAGGTTGTGCATGTTTGTTTGGCCAAAATAATGTAGTCGGCCAAACAGACATGCCCAATTCACACTGAAAGGGCCACTCGCCATTGCTGCCAATTAACATTAGTGACGCACTGGCCCCGCCCTGCCCGCTCAGTTAGGCAGAAAGTCTGAAAAGTAAAATTATAATAAAATCCTTTCATTAACATTTTATTTTTCTGCAGCTGTGTGGGGAGGGGCAGCTCCCCCACTCCCATGTAGGAACCGCCCCTGCCCAGTGCTTGGACCAGCATCTCAACTAATGCATCTTAGTTCTGACATGTAGCACCTTTCCTACGTCAGCACACGAGTCCTCTTGGGGCTTGGTCAATGCAACTCAAATCAGATCTTCTGCAGGCACTGTTCAAATACCCAACTAACCCACCCACAGCTAAGCTGATGCACCTGAATATTGACAGTTCGGCAGGCTCTGTTATTTGGGACAAACACATAGTTCAGTCATTGCACCTCACTGCTGATTTGCAACAGTCCTGCTGGTCTATTGCTGGGTCCATTTAGTGTTTGGTAATTTGTACCTTGCAGTCTGCCCCCTCTGTATCTGCTAGCAGTTTGTCTGCTCACAGCACCATCCCAGGATATTTGATTCTATAAGCTATATTTTTCATCTTTGTGCACGCCAGGAGTATGGTTTAGAGCGGTAGCATCAGCTGATCTCTTTGGCTCAGCGTTGGCGCTAGCAGCAGAGTGCCTTTATTAATTATTTCTGTGTTGCAGTGTCCAGACTGCTGCAGGATAACGAGCTAGTGCTGGACTGGAAGGATGCAGTGAGTTTAACACTCACTGATGAATCATACAGTCGGGGTACATTCAGGGAGATAGCGTCCACTCACTGCTTTCACAGGGTGGAAGCTGTCCACCCTGCCAAGGAGTTGAGCCCCACTAAAATATGCTGAATTCGTCCCCATGTAGGTTTCAGACTCCTGGACACTTTTAGCAGTGCCTGCATGTTTTCTGCTTTCATTCCGAGAAACAAGGTGCAGGTGGTGTTGAGGCTTTCTGATTTTAAATGCCTGTCGGCCCAAAAGAAAGGCCGAAGTTAAACGGTCATCAGGCCTCCTTTTGTCCGGGCATCCTGGGTGGGTGCTATCTGGAGCCTCACACCTAAATGCAATGGAGGAGAAACAAAGGCACACAGCTTATCACGTCACAGGTACTCAAGAGTGGCATGCTGGTATGCATTCCCTTTACACAAATCACAAGTTAACTACCACTATTTTGTTTTATTCCTTTTGTAGCACTACTCATCTCAATGCAGGGGGTCAGAGCGATTTACATCACACGTAAACATTGACAATAAAACGTGTGTAAATCAATGTACAGAATGGGTTTCACAAGAGTGAGGGTTACAAAGAGTAAGAGCCACGTGTCCTTCATAGCTCACTGTGCTATTTTAGAAGGATTAGAATGTATGAACGGCAAGCAACAAAAGTATCCCTGTGTTCAAAGCAGTAACCCATTTACCTAGCTGTCATCTGCTTGTTGTATTATGTGTTTTGCAGGAGACATATTAACCCTGAATGCTACTTTAATTCAAAACTGGGACGAGACAAAACACAGATTTCTCCAGCAACTGCTTTAACCTCCAAAGTATCTACCATTATTATTATTCCCTGTGATTTACTGGGCACAAAAAGATCTCTGCAGAAGGTGCCTTAAACCCATATAAATGCAGACTTTGCAACCAATCAAGCAGAACAGATTTACTGCCACACTTCTCCTTGCTGCAGAATTTCTTTGGGGCAGAGTTAAAATAAAAATAATGTATCAGTTGAGGCCCAGATTTTGTTGGGGTTGCTTCACGTTTTTGGCACAACACGGAAGCAAAATCTCCCTTGTTAAATTTTGTAATGTACTCAAATATACTCGTGAAGAACTGATATTCATATGTTGGAGGTGTTAAGATCAGATGTCACTTCTTGTGATGCCATTTTCTGTGAGGTCATGTGTTGTGACGCTACTTCCTGTGATGCCACTTGCGATGTCATGCGCTGTGAGGTCATGTGCCATGATGTCACTTGCATGCTGCCTAACTTGGTTAGTCTTCCCACTTCTTTTTTTTAGGACTTGTGCCCTGAATACAGTTATCTAAATGTCCCAACTTTGAATCATGTCATCATTCCAAATTGGATGAATGTTTTACTATTAAATTGGGTAATTGTCATACTTATCATTTATAGCACTTAAATACAAAATGGAGGACTATATAAAAACAACAACTATTCTGTGCCCTCTGTGGGACTTCTCTTAGAGCAGGTCCATATAAGGGACGCAATGCAGGCCCCTGCAGCACTGGGCCCCACATCCCCATATTTAATGTTAAATGGGTCCCTTTTCAGTCTAAGGCCAATTAATATTAGTGAGACATGGGAAACTTGGGACCCCATCATCTTGTGTTACACCATTGGTCTAAATGACCGGACCCATAACAAAGTTTCAGCATATCCCAATAAGGTACATTTGCATACAGTGAATTAAAATGTAAAACACGGAACAATACCTTATCGCTGATCATTGGCCCAGATTCAAACCTTCATGACGTATATTATCAGACCTCGCAAATATCGGAGAAGACCTCCTTGTTAGACTTATGACATGCCAGCAGGCAGCCTTGATTTTCCTTGATCCCTCAGTAGTCTGTAACATGGTGGACCACAACATCTTGCTAAGTAGATTTAGAGAATGAGGAAAGACACCTGGGATAGTCTTTAAATGAATTTGATGATTCCTTCAGAACAAGAGGCAACTAAAACAGATCAACTGTCTCATCTTCCCACAAAGTACAATGCTGAAGGCACAGTTTCTTGCCTATTGCCTCTACTCTTCAGGATCTACATGTTTCCCCTGGCTCACTTGCTATATTAATGTCAAATGCATTTTCAGGCGTATGCAGATGATATACAGATTAACATCCATACAGTGTGGAGAAGCATAGCATTTGAGTCAGATAATGTTTTGAATAAAGGAGAGTTTTCTCTGCCTAAATACAATGAAGACTGAAATCCTAATTATAGGAGAGGTGGGTTTGGAGTCTCTCTGTTTCAAGCACTTATCAACCTGGGACCTTCCCCTCACAGCAAGGACAAAGGAAACCCGAGTATCAATTCGATTTTCGACCTCCATTCGATCCTACAAATTAACAAAGTTGTCAAAAGAACCTACTTCCAGCTCTCACTTCTTCTCTTCCAAATGTACCACTGACTAGAGCTCCCATGTGCTCAGTTCATGATATGTCCGGTTTACTGCAACACTGTCTACGCCAGCCTTTCTGAAATGCTCTTTACCAGAATGCTGAGTGCAAAAAGAGACCAGCAATGTATGCATGTATGCTTGCACCTACACAGGCATGACAATGCTTAGCGAGGTCTAGAACAGGTCCGCTGGCTGTAAGTGTGCTCCAGGTTCAAAAGTAATGTTCTTTGCGTTATCAGTAAAGCATACAGGTCAAAGGTCCTGGCTACCCCAGAACCTAGCTTGAGTCTAAAAATCAGCTTGGAACCTGCAGTCTGCCTTTTCTCAAAAAATCCAACAAAGCTGTCAAGACACTAAAGCATGGAGGGAGATTTGTTCGGATCCAAGACCTGAGCCCACATAATACCTCCGTCCATCATCCCCTTTGGTTTTGCTTTGTTCGCCCTAAGTTGGCAGGGTATGCCCAGATGTGGTTCCTTACTCACTTTGCCACTGGATTCAAGCTAGCCTGGCTGATGATGGCTAATTAGCCAGAAACCGGTCCCAGGATGCTTGTTTCCGGTCCAGGGAAGACAAGGCTTGGCAGTTCGGGATGGACTGTTCCTATGAGGCACAAGGTCAGACTGATTTGCATATGGCCATGTCTGAACTGGGGTGGCAGAGTGAGCTAAAGAATGATGATGGATTAAACCCAGATCAGTTGACTGGGAGTAAGTGCTTGCAATTTTCAACGCTCTGTCCATCATCCCCTTTGGTTTTGCTTCCCACATATTACCAGGCCTGGGCTTAGTTCGCTGAGTTTTGCTACGTGGAACTCCGCAAAGTGACAAAAAACCTCTGCGGTGTTCCGCAAGTGGCGGAGTACAGTGCGAACTGCTGTTCGCAATGGTCTTCCTGCCACTCGGGTAGAAATTCTACCTGAGCAGCAGTTTGCGCTCACGAACTTACCGTTCATAAGTGCAAGCAGGGAATAAACTCCGCTGCACTATGCGAAGTGGAGTTTTCTGCACTTCACTAACGGAGCAGAGTTCACCGCCCAGGCCTACATAATATCATGAGGTCTAGGCTCTGAATGTCACGCTGCTACTTTAAATTCAGGAAACTCTTGAAAACTCTTAAAAACCAAAATTTTCGTTCAATTCAATGTAACCCTCCTAGGGAACGATTTATGTATTCTGAATTTAGACCCTACCCTTTGTCCGGACTCATTCTCCCTTATGCAGCTAATCTTAATCATCATGTTTCTGTTTATATGTTAGAAAGACTGATGAGTGATTTTTATTAAGCTTTAGTTTTCACAGTAAGGAAGAAACCTCAAATTACAACATGAAGACAGACTGGACTCTTTCCTATTTTGAAGGGTTGGCAGTCCAATTTCAGCAACAACTTGGCCACTTTGCTGCTTTGTCTATTGGATTTGAAAGTGCTTAGTGTGATTTCCTAGAAGAATATTTATCTGCACTAATCCTTGTGAATAATTTGGCAGGATATCATCATTTGACTCTCAACATCTCTCAATTTGATGTCCCAATTCCTAGCACTGTTTCTGAAGTGCTTGACTTCTGACTCAGCCATGAATTCTCAGAATCAATGACATTGAAATGTGTTCTGTAGAAGAGCTAGAACATTAAGAACTACATAGAATGCTCTTTTACTAATTTGTTGGCATGAAGCACATCTGTTATATTCTTTTTATTACAAATAAAAAAGAAAGAAAAAAATAACACATTGATTTGGATTGGATTTTAAAGACTCACTTGAATATGATACTCAAACTGGTGTGCCAAGATTCCTTTGATCGCTAAATTCGCCTGCTCGGCCAAACTAAGCAGAATCTATTTATATTAGCACCCAAAATGTCTATGATTACAGCCAATTTCTGACCTAAGGCAAGAGTCAGTCTCCCAGGCCTCGATAAGACCCTATCAATAAGGAAAAAGGATATTGAACACGACAGGCCGTTGTCAGATCGTATAAAAAACGATTTTATGTTTTGGGAGCTCGGGTCTAAAAACAGCACCTATCTTCTGAGTACTCTCGAAAGCAGGAGCATGTATTAACAATTTACAGGAGCTCCTAATGTGTGTGTAGGAAAATTGCCTTTACTGCAGGGTCACCTTGTCGTTTTTGCCTTTTGCTGGACTGTAGAAGCCTGTGCATTTTTTTAAGTTTACCCCTACTAACCAGAGATAAAGTGCCTGTGCTCCTCCTTTCAATATTGTGAAATTGACGTACACCTTATTGCCATATTTAGCTTACCTATAAGTCCCTACCATATGGTACACTATGTACCCAGGGACTGCAAAATGAATACTACTAGTGAAAAGCAGCACCCAGTGTGCCACCCACTACAGTGGCAATGAAAACATGACTGCAAGTGTCCTATTTGTAGCCTGGTTATTGCAGTTTTAAAGTGTAAATTAGAACTGCCAAAATAACCCGTTTTGACAGGCAAACCCTTCCTTTTAAATCTTTGTCACCCCTATATAGGCTTTGAGGCCCATAAGGCAGGGTGCATGGTATTAAAAAGTAGGACACGTAGGAAAGTAATGATAAACGTCCTTAGGGTTAAAAAACCCCGAAAGCTATTTTGCTGCAGCAAGGCTGGCTGTTCCATTGGAAAACACTGAGTTAGATTATACCATTCAATAATGCTAATTTCAGTTAGAATTCAGCTAGAAAAATAATTAAACAACTATTTTTAAAAGTTATTAAGAATCCAATTCAATGGTGAAGTTGGATATTTGATACATATTAAAGAAAATGTACTTTTAGAAAGTAAGCTTTTCCTGCCTAAAGCGTCTGCGGGCACCTTTACATTTGTTTTGCCACTTCTCCCAGCCAGTAATTAGCATTTCAATATAGGAGAATGGTTGTGAAATGTCTCCCAGAAACAAACTGTAGGCTGACCTGAATGGGCAGAGATGAATATGACACTATATGCAGGGGGCTAGGAATATCCTGTTTGACATTACAATGTCAAAACATGATTAACTATAAAATCCTGTTAAACAGGTCTACTGGGGTTTTACAGATAATACTTGGGGCGCACTTCAAAGAGATCCCCTGTCATAGGAAAATGATAACTGACACTTGCCCCCCCCCCTCCACTGGACAGGCTCAAATTGCAGTGGGGCTCATTTTGTCATTAAAGTTTCAAATCTTGCTTGGATGTGAAATACTGTTTGTCTTCTGGGGCACACTTCATAGGGAGAAAACAGGATGCAAAATAATTCTAGTGTACCCATTGCCATTGTCTGCTTGTTAGAAACCCCTCCTTTGTTATGTCAGATGTCCGCTTCTGGATTTACTGGGGGTGCAGTGGGTTCTTCAAACTCAATTTTAGTGTTAGGTATAGAAGGAAAGTAGGATTACCATAGTACATTCCCTAGACACACATCCTCAGCCATCTGAGCCTACATTTTGTGTGGCCGAAGACTTCAGCCATCTTGAAAATCCCCAAAGTGTGTAGGGTGGGCCCTGGGAACTTTTGCCTCATTAGTTAGGACATGACCAGGTGTTATTCCCACCCACTAGCCCATGCCAGGCATAAATGTGGGAACAAGCAATGACAGATTGATAGCTCTTTCTCAATTCTGTGGGTGGTGGTGCATGGCTGTTCTTAGTTGTTGGAGCGATTTGTCTGGTTAATTCCGATAACGAACAAGACTCCTCCATGCTAACTAGGTAAGCGACCCCCAGCGAACCGCAGCACTCATTGTTCTTCTCTAAGACATGAACTAAATGTCTATTGTGTTTGTTCTGAAAACAAATTAACAAAGAATAGGTGTAATGGAAACACTATAACTACTTTAGATCCCAAGGTGGTTATTTATGAATGTATTAACTTTAAACACACGTCCAAACAATTTTCTTGTTCCCATTATTACTGTGGCCTATTTTGGACGTAGATACAGGCCCAACCCCTCGTTGTCTTAAAAAAGGCATGATTGTGGCATCACTAGTCACCCACTTCAGAGAACTCCTGGACATGAGTAAGATAAGAAGAGGACTGGTCCAGCTGCCTCCAATCTAATAAGAGCCCTGAAGGAGTGGACCTGCTCTCTCTTTCACCCTGGACAAAGAAGGGGTCTTTAAGGGTCATAATAAGACTGACTTTTTGGTCAAGTTACAGGGACACAATTAACAACAAGAGACCTTTACCTGCTAGTACCCTCTGACTTGTGCAAACTGTACCTACACTGGAGTCTGCTGTTTGGCCTTTGCGTGACACACTCTGAATACCCCTAGAACCTGGAGACTTTAGAAGTGTAATCCTATGGTGGATTGGGACTGAAAGCACTGGGGAGAGGATGTAGCCTAATAGCTAGGGCAGGCAAGCTCAAATCTGGAGAACAGGGTTCGAGTCTCCGGAATGACGCTCAACATCCTATGATTCTGGGCAAATCACGTTATCTTCCCATGCCTAACAAAAATGAATGCGTCCTTATGTAACGCAACTAGTGCTCATGTAACACACTCTGATACCTTCGGGTCAAGTTCGCACCGTGAAAAAAAAAAGGCAGAAGGTAAACTTTTTACCAGGATTATTCTAACTAGTGTATCTGACCTGTATTCCATGGCAGTCATTATCAAATGTTGCCTAGGTCCTGGTCTACCCCGACCATTGAATATCTTTGCCATGGTATGCTCCTTGGTGCTATTCCTAGCTAAAACTTTTTTAAATCATATCCATGGTTCCCTTATTGGAGTTGTTTCATTATTGTGTCATTTTGTTTATTCCATTTTACTTTATTCTCCAATTCAGTTTGGGATTTGTATTGTGCTGCATTTCTACTTCATTACTGTTTTGATACTGTACAAATACTTTACACTTTGCCTGAAGCTAATCTTGTCTGCTCTGTGCCATAGCTACAGGGGGTTGAGCTCAGGTTAATTTAGTGACTTTGAGGGTTCACCCTGAGAATGGTTGTGATTATTGCTAGAAGTAGGTAGTCATTCATCCCAAATAATAATCCAATTTCTTACAATCATAGGCAAACATTCAGATACAGTTGTTCTTGAGTGAAATTCTTGAGCAAATCATCGTTAACTCTGAAGTGAGACACAATTACTCACTAAACAATCTTTAGAAATCAGTTCCTCAATCTCCAACCCAACCCTTATGTGGCCTTTGTTTTTTCAACAGTCCTCCCGGTGGCAATTCTTATTCCATTCAAATGGTAACCTGTAGCTCAAAGCCATGAACATCTTAGTCAAGGAGCCAAATAAAAATCGGTGAAAACATCATTGCTTCATAGACAAAGTGTTGCATTGTGAATTTATTCCTAATTATTAGAGGGCTATTATTGCAGTTAAGAGACTACTGCCAATTCATTGTTCAAGATTACAGTTTAAAGTTTAGTGCCGAGACACCTCTGGGTATTCGTGCGCTCAGTACATTTTAATAACATAACAAAGTTGTGTCCTCTCCTGGTTTTCCGATCGTCTGTCTTCCAACTATAGTCCCCTCAAGCCTTCTTTGGTAATTATACTATTTTCTTCCTGGATGAAAAGGCAAGAATGTTCCACAACTGCTACACAGATGACCTTGCCATATGCATCAAATATTGATTCTGTCTCTGCCTAATCTCCCGCTGACGCCACCTTCTACGTACTTCTTCGTATTGCCTTGGATGCCTCTTGAAGAATTTCCACTAGCTTTTTTTCATCTTTTGTATGGTATCTTAAGCACACAGTTTCCTTCTCAGGTCCTGCCCCAGCATGAATGAAGTGGACCTGCTCAGCTTGTCAGCCCAGAGCAACCGTGCAACATTAATAGAGCTTGGAGGAAGCTGTGTTCTCATTCCACATGCTTAGGACAGGTCTGGCCCATTCAGATCAGCCTACTGTTTACGCTTAGTAAGCATATCTGTTAATTACTGGCTGGCAGATGTGGGCGAGCAAATCCAAATTTAGCCTTTAGGAACTTAGGCAGGGAAAATTTAACTTTCTAAAAGTTACTTTTCCTTAATATTGATAAAATAATCTAATGTAAGTGAATTGGATTTTTAATAACTATTAAAAATAGTTGTACAATTATTTTTCTAGCTGGCCTCATTCCCGAGGTACAGTATTAGGATTTTTAATCTGTACTCTGGTATTCTACATTGGACAGCTAGGGCTGCTGCAGTAAAAAAATAGCTTTTGGGTGCTAGTCACTGGAAGGACATGCTAATATTACATTTCTAAATCTCCTACTTTTAAATACCATGTACACCACCTTGTGCGCCAGAAAGCATACATAGTGGTAACTTATTCATATCTACAGAGTAGGTTTTGACCTGTGAAAGGGGTTTATTTTGACATGTTGAATTGTTGTTTTTACACTGCTGCAGTCGGGCTACACTGGTAGACCTGAACCCATGTTTGAACTGCCACTATAGTGGAAGGCACAAAAGGTGCTGCAGTCCATTAGTGATATAACTTGCGAGCCCAGTGTACACTTTGTATCAAATACAGGCAATGTCATCATGTTGAAAAAAGACAATGTACATTACATCTGGTTAGCACAAACAAAATGCACCGACTTCTAAAGACAGAAAAACAGTCAATGCACAAATCTGGGAGTTCACCACACAAAAGATGGCCATTCCTAGAACAAGTCATTTTAACTATAGTCTAGAGTAAGTCACAACTGCTCACAAAAAAAGCTTGTGAATCATACTTTGGTTTTCAGCAACGATTATTCTTAAGTTAAGAGTGAGACACAACATCTCACAAAATAAGCATAGCGAAGTGGACCCAGAGTGTGCAGGAGAAAATCCTATCAGTCAGTCATCGTCCTTTGACAACAAGCTAAGAGGAATGAGGCACTTTAAAACAAAACTACTGTCAACCGCTAAGAAAACCCCTTATCATATCCTGCAGCAGGATGTCATATCCAAAGGGAACCAACGATGGAAGGAGAGGTGTAATAGTTGACTACCATGCACCGATTCAATAACCACTCAAGGCTTATGGCCTCCTTCCAGAAATAAGTTTTGAATCACTGAGATGTTTTGACTTCCAGACTGTGTGTTGGCAAGGCCACACTTTGAGCTGTATCTTTGAGTAGGATTCACAGTACTCTGACATCTTATAAGAAGTTTCTACTTGGACGGTGTATTATGGTGGATTAGATTGAGAGGATCTATGAGATCCAGAATTTTAGGCATTAGGGGATGCGTAATTGCATCTATTTCAACTGGAATTATACTCAATGTAGATAACCAGGCATCAGTGGCCAGAAGTAAGAAGTGGCCCTGAAACAGAGTGCGACTGACCTGTCAATGCTCCATTTTCGGTGGGAACACCTTGAGACAGTCATATCTTTTTAGAAATGTTGAAACTCCTAATTTTGCATGTGAGGCTAGCCATTCGAATCAGTGTGCAGACGAATGTTATCTAAAATACTGCACTGGATAAAGAGGTCAGCCATGACATGGAACCATTTGGCAATCTTGCTATTATCAAAAATGGTTATTCACAAATGATTTATCTCATCTACTGATGGTAGTTTTTGCTGCAGCAGGTACCAAGCATGGTGTCAAGAGCTCTTTGCAACACCTTGGAAGCAGTGGCATACAGGAGAAAATCAGATATTATGGTTAACACTCATAGTTTTCCATTGTTGCTAATGTATACATATAAATACACACATAAACCATCTACTTCCCTGTATTTATTTATGAATGCGGAAAATATGCCTTTTTTGGTATATCTTTGACGCTGACAGTCATGATTGCAAGGCCGATAGCTGTGCAGACTGACACAGCTTTTTGGCAGAGGAGTTTAAAAATATTTACCTAATGAAGCTTTAAACAGTTGCTGATGTGCACGTGCTGTAAAATGCTAATGTCATATGTGTGTATTGTATATGAGCGATTCATTATATACAACTTCTTATAGAACAAAAACCCACTAGGAATTCAATTGTAAGTGTTGGTTAAATAATTAATTTACGCCCAAAGCAGTTGCCTTCGCAACTACTGTCCCTCTTTGAAACTAGGGAACAGGGTTTGAGTCCTCCCATTGGCTCAATTTACTGTGATTCTGTGCAAATCACTTAATCTTCCCATGCCTTAATAAACGAATCTGACCTTGTTTAAAGTAACTGGGGCTTATGCAAAGCGTTGAAATGCCCTTGGGGCAAAGTTGCTCTATATAAAACTGCAGAAATAAATAGGTATTCTATGTTTAGGTCAAGGCATAATTTTTTAGAACACAAGTGTAGTCTTGTGTAATTTTTGTTGTATGCGTTGTGTATTTTGCATATTTTTTTTTCTAGCTGTGTGCAAAATGTTTATGTTGGCAGGCATAATTTGCATACTTTTGTAAATAAATATTGTATTTTTCGAAATAGGGGTAATTCTGAAAATTATTTAAGTGTTGACACTAAGGACCAGTTAGAGCGAAATATGATTCACTAGGGTCAGTTTGTGCAGAAAATGTACTAAAGGAGACCTTTCCTGTTTGAGACAGTCACATTTCCCTTGCCTTGAGTGACTTGGAGTATGAGCTGTGTCCTAGAGTTCAATTTTTACTTGCGTTCTCCTAACGTGTGTTTTACGAAATGTATGGATACTTTTGAGAGATTTTCCGGAAATGTCACACAACCACTAATTGTTACCCCTTTTCTTAGGCTATTGCATGTTCTTTTTTTTTTTACTGCAAGAAACTGGTGTGAACAGCTGGCGTCTCGGATGAACTGTGTGCCACTGCTCAAACATTTTCTACTGGAATCAGTGTGGCAGCTGTGCCCAAGTGACTTTTGCACACCTCATGCACTACTGGTGAATTCTCATAATAAGCACATCTTTTTTAACAATAAAATTATGCACTTTACCCAAATTAAGAAATGTTGGTGTGCCCCAGTCCTAGCATATATTATATGATCTGTGGGTGGTGGAGAATCGGGGAAGAAGGAGGCAACTAATAATTATGGAGCACTAAAGTCACCCCAGGGCCTGTTTAGTGGGAGCTATGGCCTCTGAAGTGCATGCCTCAGACTAGACACTTCTACTCGTCGGAAGGTTTCGCGCCGTTATCGACGACGCTGATGAAGTTATCGGCGGTGACTTGCGCGCGGTGTCTCTTTAACAGGAGCAGCTTATTCAGCGCGAGCGCTTGACCGGCAATCGATGACGGAGTCGGGGGACTGCGGATTGACACGTCATTGACCCGAGCCTGACACGTGCAGTGGAATGGCCGAGCCCCGCGCGCCCGGCGCCTCATGAATAATACAGCAGACGGCAGCCAATGAACACGTGTTAAGAGCCGCGCGGCGAGAGCAGGAATCAGCATTTTGACCGGGCCTCTTGTCACCGCGCGCGGGGACGGCGCGAGAAACACGAAGTGATCATGATGTATGCTTTTCTGAATTTGCCGTGTCAGAGAGAAATGTCTTCTTGGATTTTTGCTGCCGAAATGGGACAAGGGCGAACTTTTTCCATTGACATGACCTTGCGAGACGAACCAGGTTTCAGTGGTACACGTGGAAAGAAGGGTAAAAAATAATAAGTGTTCTGTTATGAATCTGCCGCTTAGAGAGCTAGAGGTATTACCATGTGGAATCAGGCAGTGACTGCTAACATACGCAGGACCGTTCTTAAAGTGGAAGGGCATACCAAGGTTGGCCCTTTTACAGTGCTTAATTTGTAAACAATGTGTGCCGGGCCTGAAGTTTTGGTCGGATGCCCGCAGCTGGCAGTGTTCGCCCATTTTCACTGCTTTTCAATTTTTCTTTCTTTTACATTTTTGTTTTTTCCTCTTTTGCTCTGAATGAAAGTCTTATGTGGAAAAATAAGCGCCTGCCCCCAAATATGAGTGCTGCTGGTCCCCACCGGCAACCGCTCAAATTAAGCACCAGAGACTACCGTGGAGACGACGTCATGCACAGCGCAGAATTTGTACTATTGATCTGAAGGCTCGGAGTTATAAACTACATTCAGGGTCATTTGGTATTATGCGTCAATTAAATACAAAAATATGCAGCAGTGCTGAACCTCGTATGCAGCAAGGAATGACAAGTGGCAAGGAAAGATACATTATGTGTCAAGGGAAGAAATGTAAATACATTACTCGGCTTAGTGTGCAATTAAAGACACATTACTTTACGTGACGTTTTTTGTGGTATTAATATTATTAAAAATCTTCATCTTAATATACGTTGTAACCATAGGGAACCTCGGGCTCAAATGCTGTAATAAAGCGTAGGTCTCTTGTGAAAGAAAATTCGATGCAAGCAGCAGATCACACTCAAAATGTTATTTACCAACAATTCAGGGTGTTGTTTTGTATGGAAGCTCATATGAATACACCTGTTTCTGGCTCTCGGAAGGAAATAGTTTGTATGCATTATAAAAATAATGTTGCACTCGGCAGAAAGGAAGCAGACATGCCCGCATTTATGTACACAGTTATATAAGACGTGCCTCTTTTATTCTGTGCATGGCAGTTACATTTTAAATCTAGAATTATGTTTTGGGAATAAAGTGTTCACACTTTATTAATGGGGTGAAATGCTTGCCAAGGCCCTAAACAGTCTTCAAAGCAGTAACATGCAAAATTCGGCAATTTGTAGATCTTAAAAAGAGATGCAACATGTTTGAGATGCTTATGAAGCTTATGTACTCCTTTGAAATAACTGCTGATTTGAAAACATTGTCTGCTAAGTAAACAGCAATATGTGTCAATAGAGAAACACGCTATTTTCATGACAAGGAACATATCTTTGATTTCACCCTGTTCAAATTACGTTCAGGTATTTAAGGATTTTGTTTCCCAGGTCAGTGAGCAATAGCAGTTGTTTACCCTATGTTGGCTAACCGGTCACCTCTTTAAATGCCTGAATACAATATTCGGTAGATGGAGATTAAGCACTTAACATGGTTTTGAACACCATGAGCAAGAATTTTGATTGCTTTTGATCCATTCTAATTGCAAACAGGTTTTGAGTGAACAATTGTTTATTGATTATGCAGCAAATTATGGAGTACAGCCTACAGGACAAGTGTGGCACCATCCTATACACGCAAGAAAGACATAACCATATAATTAAATTATTCCATGGAGTTTCCTATATTATATTGGTTGCTTGCTGTGACACTGCCTCAAAGCGCTGGTGAGAGGGGGTAGGAGAAGGTTGGGCTGGGAGTTATTTTAGATGGAAAGGGAGAACTAGCTCTTCTCAACAATGTTTCCACGGGAAGCTTGGAGGACATATGAACCATACATTAAATACGAGGGATGTGGGCGAAAAGGGCTTTCCCCCCCACCTCCAAGCCCCTATCAGCTGCTGGTTGGGCAGTGGATGGCTGTCTGAAGAGTTCCACTGCCCATCAAAAGGCATTTTACAGCTTGATGAGGCTGTATTTATTTTGGTATTGCTTTCTGTGCTACCTGCTGTTCTGTCTTGATCTGTCCCCTTGCAAGGTAACGATTAGCAAGGAATGGAGCACTCGAAATGAAAGACTAATGCACAGCAGGGGTGTCATGCACCTCTTGTATGCAACGAAACCGGAGATACAAGCTAATGAGTACATAATTAAGCGCGGAGTAATATGTTAGACACAATATAAGAATGATATTTACTTTTAGAGTAAAAAATAATGCCAATAGTGGTTTGTTTTTTGGGACCTCTTTGTGTGGGACTTTGTTTGGGGTGGGAATTGTAATCCAAAGGTTTGCAGTAATCACTGAATCCATGCAGTTTTCAACAGGTGAAATTCGCCATGTCAATCTAAAATCTACGGGGGGGAAATGCACAGTAAATGCCAGAATATGTGAATTTTGGTGCTGAAAGCACCTAAATCCGAATGGTATGCTTCTTGGTAAAGTCAACTACTTATCGGCGATAATGATCTCACATTTGTTATCGTATTTCGAAAGGTACAATAATTATTGCATCCCTGGCAAGGCTGCTAATGAGGGCCATAGTAATTCAGAGGCTATTCATAGCACAAGGCGTGCGGTGTTCATTGCGGTGCCACTTTTTATGCCTTTCTAACGTAGATGATATCCATATGTATGTGTATTTACCAAGTATTGTGCTGCTGCGAATCTATATGAGGGAGCTTTATGTAAACTGCAGAGCATGTGTCTATACGTCCTGTAGCGGCATCTCAGCCTTTCCTCCTTCAGTGAATGATGAAATATGTATCACTAAATTCACTATGGAACACTTGCTGTTTACTGCGCTGAAAAATTATAATATCTACTGTAGCAAGTGCTGCATAAAACACAATGTATTTGTTACATTAAAACAATGGCTCAGTGGGTTAATGTATCTACTCCAGGAAAGTCTGTTTGATGCTGTGGTCACAGGTACAAAATCTGGCAGGGCCACTTAGCTTGTCATGCTCCCAAGGTTGATAAAATGAGAACCATTGAGTTGGGCTGGAACTGACCTACATTATCTGTCAGTAGAGCCAAGAGATATACTCAAAGTGTATATACATTCTACTGATATGCCTGCTGTGTACATTACTACACAATAAAAGAAAAATGTCAGAAGTACTGAAACACACGCTTCTTCCACAAACAGAAACTGTAGAATTTGTGCTATGCTTCATTACACAGGACAGACACATCACCAGCAAAGATCAAGAAATCTTTTTTGATCTTAGGTGTACCAAACACAACAAGACGATGGACAGAAAGCTGAAACTTTTCAACAACTCACTCCAGGTCAGACCACGATCTAGGGACCACATGGCAAACATGGGTTACTGACTCATAACAGTGATGGTTGAGATCATTTGCGACTGTCATCCTGGGGTCTGTCCTACTCTGGGTCTGCATAGCAGCACAAGTACACTCCTTCCTCATTTCACTCTGTGTAGTGTGGGGTAGCATTTAAAGGCTTTTCATAGGGGTTGCTTGGTGGGGCCAAGACTCAGAACTCAAACAGTTAAACAACAGACACAATAAACCTGTCAACACCAGTGCTTGACTTACGATTGGGTACAACTACAGAGATTGCAGTTTTATCTACGGTTCTTTGTCAAGCTCTATGCCCCTTTCAGTGCCTTTACCTACTCAAGGTGCAATCCCAATATCTTTGATGAATTTTCAGCTATATGGACGTAGGCAAAGACTAGGCAAAGGTGCGAGTTCACTATGCAATTACCACCTTGGCCATTCATAGGTCTATTCAAATAGTTATTGAGCCAAAGAGGTCACATTGGCAGAAGCTTAATGTCCTAATGGCAGCTTTTGGTGTGCATTGAAGACAGAGTCACACTAAGGTCTTGGTATACCTGCCCAGTGGAGACACAGCTGTTACGGCGCTCATCAGGATTGCAACATTGGCATCCTCTTTGGTGTTATTGGTCCAAAGGAGGAGGCCTCGCTGCTTGCTCTGGCCACTAAGGTGATCGACATGATGGGCCTGATAAGGTGGGGCTCGTTTTCAGTTGTTGCAGCCTCAGGGCTTTGGGGCAGGTCTTCTGCTTCGACAATGATGATGGCTTTTGGACTGAGGCGGAGGCTGCATACTTCATGTGGTCTGCGGAGTGAGCCACCACAACAGGCCTGATCAGAAAGTGCTCTTCTTTGGAATTTATGGGCCTGGGCTGAGAGGCAGATCTTCTGCTTTTGTGAGGATGATGGCTTTTTGCAGGATATGCCACATGTTAGTCAGCAACAGTATCAGACAATCGGGCACGCTGCTGTGGTGCTGGATGGCAGACTGCTTTAGTTTCTTCATACAGTTCACCACATGAACCACATTGTGGGAGTCCGGATAACCCATCTTGACTCAGTTCAGCACCGGCTTTGCTCCCAAAGGCAGTTTGCTTCTTCTGGGTGCTCCACACACCAGGGACATGGCTTGAAAACTCCTCTTGGACAATCTCACCTGCAGGCCCAGGTTCTCTCCTTCCCTCTTTGAGCAGACAGACAGACTTCTAGATGGTAGACAGACCTAGAGCTTCTCCAGAAAGTTGTTCAGACTTTAGGTGATGTCCCCACACTTCTGTTTGGTTGTCATACAGACACCGGCCTTGGTCCCACAGAAGCTCTTCAAGAACACTATAGAACACTCCCTTCCTTGCTCAAGAAGAACTTTGGACTAGAACACAGTGTGGTCGCTCGAGTCACAGTTTTATTCTCAGTTTCCAGACTGGACATGTGGAGGTCCGGGACGTGGTTTCTAATGGCTCCCTTTCAAGTGTCATTTTCTGGAAGTGATGCATACACAGTTTTTGTGCAGGGTGAATCCTCTCTCATTAGGTAGTTATGATGCTAACCCCAAGCAGGAGTATCCAGTACTATTTATTTATTTGAAAAGTTTTATAAAGTGCGAACAAGACCCATACGGGTATCGGAGCGCTGTAAAGAATTGGTCAAAACAAGGGTAACAAACACAGTGGGAGAACGGGTAAAGTTACAACAAAGGGGAAACAGATCGGGTCGTGAGTTGGGAGTATCAGCGGTGCCCTAAGGCACGAAAACAATTAAACATAAAAGCATACAATAAATCGCACCAGTGTAGTACAATATGAATCAGAATATTAACAAACCATGAGCATGAAAACAAGTTGATGCTGTTAACGTTCGTTCAAAAGTACCCGTTTGACAAGTTTCTTGAAAGATGCAGTGGAAGGGTTGGATCTAATCTCGAGAGGCAGGGCATTCCAGATTCTTGGAGAGAGACCGGTGAAAGCATGATTGTAAGATCTTTTCTTTTTTAATCTATGTGTTTTCAAGAGTAGGGTGGACGTACTTCTAAGGGTCCGGCCTGAGCCCGAAAGTTCAAGCTCATTTCCAAGGTAGATCAGGGTGTTGTAATGCAAGGCTTTATGGGTCAGGCAGGCTATCTTGAATGGGATTCTGGTTTCGATAGATAGCCAATTTAGTTGCAAAAGTTCGGGGAGATGTGGTCATGCTTTCTAGCGCCCGTGATGAGTCTTGCCGATGTGTTCAGAGTAGCTCTGCTTGGGGCCAAGCTAGCTTTGGGAAGTCCAGCAAGGGTCACCAGACCATATTCCTGTCTAGATATAACCAAGGATTGAACTGCCTGCTCAATGACTTGTGAAGACTCTGCACCGGGCAGCCATCAGTCTTCCTTAAGCATCAATCAGGAAAAGAAAAAAGGGAAGGTCCTTCCTAGAAACCTCCTCATCTTTAAGAGCAGAATCTGATTCATCCCTTCTCCCCTGCCATCTACCAAATGGCAGCACTCAGGAAAATCTAATCAGCAATCCCTTGCTAAAAAGATTCTCATAACATTTCTAAGGTGAGCCCTTTCTCCTTCATTCCTGATTTCAATGTCTGAGTCACCACCTCCAGCCACAGAAATGCAAGCAATGCACATACAGTGTCTGGGGAATCTGAATCTACTGTCCACCAATGTGCCAGGCTAAACCCGAGGACCTTCCGAAATGGATCTCAGTGGTCCCATTAATCATACTCCGATCTCACATGTAATCTAGTTACCACAGGTGTACCACACATCCATCGTGCATACACACATGTAACCTATACACAGAATGTCAGCACAAGGGTCTGGGTGTTACATTTAAATGGAACTTTACACAAGTAGAGCTGTTAAACCACACTTCCCTTTAACACAGAAGAAAGGTGTGTTCCAGGCTATTAATTCATGAATATTGGTACCCTGTCAGCACCATTTCATGACAACAACCCAGGGCATGGGCACTAGTCCCATGTCGACTAAAGAGAATACTTGGTGTGCCCCTCAAGGTCACAGAACAGGTCCTGTACCTTACCATTACCATGGATTCCTTTAAGTCTTTGCACATATGCTAAATTAGCGTGTTAGTGGACCAAATAAAAAAGTCAGGATCCCAGTTTCACATGCAGTCAAATCACTCAGGACAGGGATAGGTGCAGTACATAATACAGGGGACTTTCCTAGCTCAACAACTCCATCATTAAAACATTTTGTTACAAAGACCATCTACACCAGCACAGCTCACGAGTAACACAGTGGATCGGTTGAAAGTCTTATTGAGAGGCTCACAAGTAACACAGTGGATTGTTTGAAAGTCTTGTTGTGGACAGGCTCACGAGTAACACAGTGGTTCAGGCGAAAGTCTTGTTGTGGAGAGGCTCACATGTAACACAGTGGATCGGTTGAAAATCTTGTTGTGAAGTGGGTCACGAGTAACGCAGTGTTTCGGTTGAAAGTCTTGCTGTCGAGAGGCTCATGAGTAATACAGTGGTTCAGGTGAAAGTCTTGTTGTGGAGCGGCTCACGAGTAACACAGTGGATCAGTTGAAAGTCTTGTTGCAGAGAGGCTCACGAGTAACACAGTGGATCAGTTGAAAGTCTTGTTGCAGAGAGGCTCACGAGTAACAGTGGATCAAGTGAAAGTGTTGTTGTGGAGAGGCTCACGAGTAACGCAGTGGATCAGGTGAAAGTTTTGTTGTAGAGAGGCTCGCGGGTAACACAGTGGATCGGGTGAAAGTCTGCAACGACAACTGGAACAAATTTAGGTACATGACTTGGCAGCAGTGAAGAGTTCCTACTGCAGAACGTCCTGTGGGCAGGCGACCCAGCAGAAAGGAATCCTACTGTTAGCTTGTGCCAGTGGATCCCAAACTTTTTCGACCCGCGTCTCCCTTGGCCTATTGGCCATTGCCCATGGCTCTCCACTGTTACCTTTTTGGGAGGGTGTGGGGGATGCAAGCTCGGCCTTGGGAGTGCTTGCATTTTTCTCCCTTAAAAATAATTGGGATGAAGCTGATGAAGGTATTATATTCATATACGCAGGGTGTTTCATATTACTAATAATAATAAATTACTCCTATTTACACTTCTTTGCCCATACCTTTTTAAGACTACCCTCTCAAACTTTTGTATCCCACTTACAGTGCTCGATAGCACACTTATGCATGTAGGCCCTATTGCCAAAGTGTTTCTGAGCTTGAAGAATATTTGCATGCTCTTCCATTTCTACCCATGTCATACCTGTCTCAGCAGGGTGACTCATGATTTTTTAAACCACATACAGCTTTATTTTGCTGTCTCCTCCCTAAAATTACCTCCAAATCAATTCAAGTAAAATAAATGCCTCCGATTTGGTTTTCAAACGTCCCTCTTTCTTGCTTCTAAATGTTGGCATTATGCTGTATATGGTGTTTTACTTCCCTGTTCTCAAGGAGAGAGCAGGCCTGTCTGGAAATGTGTGTGTACTGAAAGAAATGTGTACTGGAAGTACCAATGATTCAAGTACAAATGTCAATACTTAATAATACTTAGTGTGTTTAATAGACAGGACAACTATACTTTCCTGATAACTTGCATTGGTGTAAAATGCATTTGGGAAAAAACAAAACTATTAACGAGTCTAACAAAATAAATCAGGCATCTACCAATTACTTTGGGAGTGTTGGAATGTGGGGATCCAATGAAATATGGAGGTCATCTCCCTTGACATGCTGTCAATTAAGCACTACGTTTACAGCTTTAGGCATGTCACTTACAAATCATCGACATCATGCGCTTAAGTCTAATTAGTTTAACTGAAGCCAACAACCCCTTAAATATTAAATGCATTAATGCTGAGGGAGTGCTGCGGGTGGTGGGGGCTGCCGGGGAGGGGCAGGGTGGAGGGTAGTAAACTCCGGCATATGGCGGGACGGAGTGAAGTAAATAAAAAAATTTACATTGCGCGCGCTGCATCGCCGAATTGGCGCATGCAATGTAAACTGTTGTATTTATTCATTTATTTACTTACTGTCCCGCAGTATGCCGGAGTTTACTACCCCTCTGCCCCTTCCCCGCCTCGCCCTACCGCCCGCAGCACTCCCTCTGCGAGCTGCCACTGATTAAAGTGCTTGGTGCGCGGCTCCCCAGGGAGCCACGGAGCACAGTTTGGGAATCACTGGTCTATGCTCTTCATGGCATGGGGTGCTGGAGAGAGGAACTAGGGATGGTGGGGGGTACTGACAGGTGAGCTGCAGTCTAGCAGTGCTCCTGAAAGAGGATTGTATGGCTGTGTAGTAAAGTATGGGAGTGTCTACTAGTGCTCTGACTGAGCGACGAGGATGAGAGGGGCAGGTAAAGAAGCGGCACAGTCTCACAGATAGCTGCGACACATGAAATAATGCTACTTCCTTCCCTAGGCTGTGAGTACCCGTCTGCAGCCCCGTTCTGGCTGCTTTTTTACTAAGCTAGGCAAGAGGGGGTACTTGCCATGCATACATTAGGGCCATTAGCATCCTTGTTACGCTACTGTGTGCAGACCTTCACTTGTGTGAAAATGGTTGTGAAAAACTCCAGAAACAGCATGATAGTAAAAGGAGGGGAGATTGAAAGGAATGAAAATAGCCTTAAAATACCTTAACCAGTCTGTGTTCCCAATAACCTCACAATACCTGGCCACATAGCCAAGCTTCACAGTGCCCATGGCGCCCAAAATTCTCTCACTGTCTGCATGTGTAGGCTGGCCAATGTGTCGCAAACTTCCCACACTGTGTGTATCTCAAGCTACCACACACTGTCCATGTACCCAAGAGCATCACATTACCTGCCCATGTGGCAATTAACAATGTCAATGTGGCACAAGCTTCTCACCCGGTCTACATGTTTGGCTCAAGTTGCTTTATAGTGTCTCTCCTTGTCCCAGTGCTTCAACACTCTGTCCTTTGGCCATAAGGCCCTCACCTTTGCTGTCCAGTCGCCCCAAACTCCTATCACTGCCTGTGTCTCAAACTTCTCACATTGTGTGTCTATGCCCTCAAATTTCTGAGGGCTATTAAAGCTATGTATGTCGATCCGGTTGCTCGGGTCCTTGTTATGGGCCAGCGCTCAGATGAAATAGCAATTAAGAGGGGGACGCGTCAGGGCGGCCTCTGCTCCTCGATTCTGTTTTCTTTATATATAGATCCCTTTATTGAGGCCTCCCGTCAGATTAGCCCTGTTGTGTTTAATGGTTTTACCACTAAATTGCTTGCTTATGCCGATGATCTGGCAATAACAACTACGGATCCTCACCAAGCTATGCCTGTCTTGATACAACTGGCCAAGGAATTCGGGTATTGATCTGGTTACCGGCTGAATGAAGGGAAAACCCAGATTATCTGCACTAAAAATATGATTAAGACGGACCATAGGTTTGTAGATTCAGCTGTATATCTTGGGATCAGGATGAATGCCTCAGTGGAGAAGATTATCGCAGATAACTACCTGCCCCTTATTGATTCAATTGAAACCGACTTGAAAAGAATCGACGTGCTACACCTCTCACTGATCGATAGGGTGAACGTCCTAAAAATGACTATGTTCCCCAAAGTACTTTATTTGTTCAGGGCTATTCCATTGCTACTAGGAGAAAGTCTGATCAGGAAAATCGAAGCCACCTTCGTAAGGTTTGTCTGGCAGTATGGCAAGGTCAGGCGTTCGATTAACCATCTGTCATTACCACTGGCTAGAGGAGGCTTGGCTATGCTGAACCTCAGACTCTATCATTGGACCTGCCTCCTTACACAAATGAACATACTGCTCCAATTTGATCCCTTACCTTTGGAAGGTCAAATCGAGAATCAGGGCCCCCCCTTCTATTTTTGAGTTATTGTTGGGGAGGAAGGCTTTTGGGCTGCTGATGTGTGAAGCTGATCGAAGGTACTATAGGAAAGCCTGATATAAGATTATTGAAGGGGTTTGGGAGACCTGGAAGGCCATCAGTAAAATCTTAAATATCCCCAGAATTAATGTCAACACTAATCTTTGGAAATCCAGCCTCTTCCCTCACCTGGGCCACCTGGGCCAGAGTATGAACTGCTTGGTTTGGAGGGAGTGCGGGGTAAGGTGCCTGGGTGACATTATGGCAGGTGACGCCATCCTTAGTTTTGAGGAGATACAGCAGAAATTTGGTATCCCTCAAAATCACTGGTTTCTATATGGGCAAATTGTTCAAACACTACTAGCATATAGACCAAGGATCATGTTGCCTCCAGGTAACCAAATGGTCGATTATTTAATTAGGGGAGGTAAAAAGATAAGTACAGCCTACAATTATTTGCTGCTCGGCCTCCGAGATGATTTGGAGAAAACTGAAGCTACATTGGCGCAGAAGTGGGGGGACCCTGATGTCGATTTAGATTTGGCCCTACTCCTAAATAAGAGAGTATTTCGGTCTTCAAATCTGAGGGCCCAACATTATATGACTCTGTTCAATCTCTATTACACCCCCGCGAAACTGGATGGATGGTGGGTAAGAGAAGTTGATAGATGTCCTAAATGCAACACTGGTCCTGCAGACCTTTTGCATATGTTCTATCATTGTCCCAATCTCGCCTTAATTCGTAGGGAGATAACTCTGTTTTTGGGGGGGCTGCTAGGTCTTAACATCGATCTATCCCCTACCCTGGTCCTAATAGGGACGGATGACAAACTTAAGGTTGGGAGGGACGCCTAAGCTCTTGTGTTTATTTCAGTTGCGGTATTACGAATCCTTATTTCTGCAGGGTGGAAGGATACCACCGCCCTGACCTTCCAGATGTGGCTCGCCAGGTTACTGGGCATACATAACATAGAGTCATGCTTATACGAATTTAAGGGTAAGAAATCTCAAGAATTGGGCAGAAATATTTGGGCACCCCTGAAGAAATGGAGGGATTCAAAATATTAAATTTTATGATGTATATTTATTTAGGAGTACAGCTTTTTACCAATTTCTGGGCCATGCTATTAATGTTTGTATGAACTGTTTTTCTTTTCGAGCTTTGACTATTATTGTTTTACACTATTGATTAATACCAACTAATTTATTGCATATTAAGAATGTTGTATTTTTGCATCTGGATCAATGAATTGTATATGTATTTGCTTATTACGGAAATACACCTTATGTCTCAATAAATATATATTTTTTAAAAAAGCGTGTCTATGCCCTCAAGCTCCTTATAGTGTCGTCTCATGTGATAATCACACTTTCCAACTGCCATAAGATCCTGTTAATATCTGTCCCTTGCCCCTGAGCCACCATCGCCTCAAGTTCACTGTCCAAATTTCTCACGCTTCCTTTGCTTAAACCTTTGACTGTTGATGTGCTCCAAGTGACTCTTACAGTATATGCACCTCAAATTCTTCAAGCTGCAAGTCCATGCCCCCCTCGTTTTCTCCACGTGAACCATTTTTTTCACTCTCAAATTTCTCACGCTTCCTTTGCTTAAACCTTTGACTGTTGATGTGCTCCAAGTGACTCTTACAGTATATGCACCTCAAATTCTTCAAGCTGCAAGTCCATGCCCCCCTCGTTTTCTCCACGTGAACCATTTTTTTCACTCTCTATCCATGTTCCCCTCTCTCCTGATTCTCCATCCATGTCTTCCTGTCTCCTCACCGTGTGCCCATGTTTCCTGTGCTCCCAAGTCTATCCTTGTGCCGCACACTCCGCACAGTCTGCCTATGTTCTCCACTCTCCTCAGAGTTCGACCAGATGCCTCATGCTCCCTAGTCTGTCCAGGTGCCCCTCACTCCTCACAGTCTGTCCTTGTGAACCACTGTCTAGACAATCTGTCCATGTGCCTTCCCGCCTGAAACAGTCAATCCATGTGCTGGACGCTTCTCAAAGTCTGTCAGTTTGCACTACGATCCTCAAGGGCTACCATATACCATGCTCACCTCACAGCATGTCCATGCGCCCCCTCCTCACAGTGGCATAGCTACAGTGGTTCTGGGGCCCTGGAATATTAAGCGCCCTGTGCAGCACATTTATATTTGGGATAAAGTACCCCCTGTCGTACATTTTACGGAGATTGCAAGTCACAAAATGAGTTCGAAGCCTAAGGCAGAGTTCCTTTATAAGGTTATGGAATCTTTAGGTGACTTGCAATATCCTATAAGATACAGGAGGCTGCTCTTTATTCCTTGTAATACATGGTCACACCATATCTTTTTCCTCCAACCACTTAAATCTTGGTGAGTAGATCTTTGATGTGAAAGAGAAAGCATGCTCTAAACATGAAGATTACAAAATAAAATCTCTAGTGCAGAATTAAACACTTCCAAAAAGCTGTTTGTTGCAAAATTATATTGGAAGCAGTTCACTACGAGTTATTTTTTTCTAAAAGGCACATTAGAAACATGCATAAAGATTCTGAGTTTTCTATAATTACCCAAGGAATGCCAACAATAATCATGTTGTCATAAATATCTCCTTAGTTCTTTTCAATTCACTGCTAGGAACACAGAGATGAAGAAATAAAAACATCCTCATCCTTTAAAGTATTTTATCGGCTGTGGGTTCTGGAGGCAGGCATAGTGACATCAGAAATCAAATTGTTTACCAATGTTCTGATGTCAGCTTGTTTTTATACAGGGATTGTAGAATCCCTTGTATTAAAGCTAAACAAGAGGATTGGGAGCATTTTCCTTGCTTACACTGGGAGCACCCTTTCTATGGCAGTGTCCACCCTTCAGTATGGTCATGTGCTCCCTGCAATTTACAACGTTTCCATGTGCCCTAAGCTCTACACATTCTGTCTGTGTCCCATAAGCCTGCTAGGTCAAGGAAAGATGAGCATTTCCATACCTTACCCCTTATCCCAAACACATCCATTTTAAATTTTATCTTTTTTTATTTTTATTTTCAAATCATTTTAATTGGGTTTTCAAGGTAAAGAACTTTATAAATGATAATAACATTAATAATAATAGCAAATATATTGGCAATTATTACAAAATAGAAAGAATGAAAAAAGAATTATAAAAGAAGAAGGAAATACTCAGAGGTTACAAAATAAGTGGCAATTGGCATTGCGGTTAGGTTAGATTAGAGATACAGGTGGTCTTTATATATGACATTCTTCTGTCGGTCTATCATAAAGTTACATTGCAGACGTACAATTGAGGACATACCAGTTTATATACGATGCACTATAAGGATATCATGTTAAAACATCAATTATAGTAACATAGTAATCACGGTCACATTTCCTAAGTACAAACCAAATGTCAAAACAGCAATTAACAAGAAAGTCTCACATAACTACCCACATCGATTCTGACAGTATAATATAAAGACATACTGGGGTAGAGTCAGGCTATGTGAAACGATCCTTATGTAGAGGGACAGGTGAAAGCGCTTATGTTCGTGATGGAGACACGTAGCGGGGTGGTTTTGCAATGGTAGTCATCGAGAGGTACAGTCGAGCGTAGGGATTAGTTTATTGGAAGTTGTGTGCTTCAAGGAGGGTCATATTTAACTGCTTAATTGCACCTGCAATTCCGCCGGGGTGCGACGGGTTAGCGGAGTGGGCGGGGGCACGGCGGCCAACGGACGTGCGCAGCACTACGGAGGTAGTGCTCACGACGGCCGTTGGCCGACGAACGCAGCAAAGGGGTTAAAGGAAAAGGCATCCAGGGACCTCCATAACTTCTTAGTGGAGGACGCCAGGGCGAGGAATGTAAAGAGATATTATCAGCCCCTCTGAGAAAGGACAACTATTCTTGCACTTTCTGAATGAGACTTCTTTGAAGTTCTTCCATTTATTAAGTATTATTTTGCAGGCAAGTGTAAGCATTAAGTCTAACAGATAGTGGTCATTCTCATCCCATAGCGTTGGATCTAGAAATCCCAGAAGGACGTAGGAGAACTTCCTGGGGGGATGAGAGGGGCGATATTGAATGTTTTGTTTATACACTTGTATATTTTATTCCAGTATGTTTGTAGGATGGAGCAGTGGAAGAGCATGTGAGCTAGATCACCAACGTGTGCATTGCAATGTAGGGCTCTGGCTGTGGTTGAGCTTAAAGATCCTTCCAGGGGTCCAAAATGTTCTGTTTATTAGCATGAGTTTGGTTTGGGAAAGTACTGGAGAAATTTTATTTGAAGTTTTATGTATTTTGTCCTAGTCAAAGGGGATGTTTTTAGTGTTAGATTCAGATTCCCATTTTATCTAATTTCTCAAGTGTGATTTGCGTAGTTTTGGTGTCAAAAGTTTGTAAATTGTTGATACAGTGTGCCCTGACTTTAGTAGCTGGAGTATCCTTGGGAGGATCGACGGGTTAGTGGGTAGTATTGAACGTAATGTGAGCTGTGCCTTTAGTTTCAGAAATTTATAAAAATCAAAGGGGTCTTAACCAAACCGTGTTTGTAGTTCGGAGAAGTGAGAGGGGAGTTTCCCTGTAAAGAGGTCTTTGACTAGGTTTATGCCGTTTTTTACCAATTTTCCCAGAATAACATTTCTTTATCCACTTTCAAGTAAGGGTTGTGCCATAGAGAAGCTAAGTTGGATTTGTTGATTCTTCAGCTGATATTTGATCCAGGCTTAGTAGGGCTCTTTTTGTATTTTGAATGATATATTTAGAATGAGGGATGGAGGAGATATCCATGGTTAGGAGAGCAAGTAGAGGAATTTCCTTGATGATTGACCTTTCTATGTCCACGCATACTGGGATGTATTCCGGGTCGTTTAATAGCCAGTTAGATCCTTGCTTTCAAAGATTCGCAGTTTGATAGTTCCTAAAGTTTGGAAGGCCCAACCCCCCTTTTTCTTCTAAAGTTGACATTTCTTCAGGGAAATTCTGGGCCTCTTTCCTTGCCAGAGGAACATGTTGAAAATCTTGGTCAAGAACTCGTTAGAGAGTGTCAAAAGTAACATACTGGCCATTTAGTTTACTAATGGGCTGATCATCATTTTTAATGTCTCTGCTCTTCCCCACCAGGATAAACATTTTGGTGACCAACCGTCTAGTAACGTGGAGATTATTTTGATGAGGGCATTCTCATTGGCCTGCAGGGTGGTGATTAGGTCTCTGGTGAAGTCTAAGCCTAGATATTTGATATTATTTGGTTGCCATGTAAGGCCAGGGCTGCTCGTTATTTCTTTGTCGCCAAGATTGCTGAGCAGTTTTACCTCAGTCTTATCTTTATTGAGCTTATAGCCAGACACTGCGGAGAAGTCTTCTATTGAGGACATTAGTTATAGCAGACTCTTCAGTCTCAGAGATGAATAATCCGTTGTCTGCGTAAGCTGTTATTTTAACTGTGTTGTTGTTGAAGCATATTCCTGTCATCTCTTTGTTGTTCCGTAGCTGGTAAAGGAACGGTTCTATTGCTGAGAGTGGGCATCCTTGTCTGGTTCCCTGCTCTAGTTTAAAAGATGAGAAGAGGCTGCCTCCTGCTCTTACTTTGGCGGACGGGTTAAAATACAGTGCCATTACCATTCGAATACATTTTGATGCTAATTTACAGATTGTATGACTCAAAAGAAGTACCACCTAACAGACCCAACAATCCCCCCCTCCACCCCCCCGACCTCCCCCGGTCGACCGATCGGTTATTTTCAAAGCTCAGTCTGGGTGGTCGTTCTAGATCAGTGATACTCAAAGTATGGCCCGGAGGCCTCCTGTGGCCCTTCTTACCATTAATTGCGTCTTCCTCGTGAACAGCAGCAGTGGGCTGCTGTATACTTGACAGAGCAGGAACATTCAAAAAGCTGTGAAACAAACCGGCATACTTTATTTACATGTTAACTAAAGTAACAGTAAAGAAGAAAATAAGGTGTCCTAGACAACTTATCTTTAGGATATCCTTTAGTTTTAAAGACAGCTTTCACTAAACGTGTAAAAACATGATTAATTCTTTGCTAACTTTAAAAAAATTATTTTATTAACATGCATGAGCGTTTTACCTTTGATCAGTTTGTATCACTGCATTGAGAGGCAGTGATAGTTTTAAACATGGTCTAGGAAACATCCATGCCCAATATTAGTGAACCAATTTTCAGGTACATCTTGTGTATAGCCTTGGGTGTAATTGGAACAACGCTATAGATAATTAAATAAAACACGAGAATAGCCTTGGGTGTTATATAATTGGAACAACGCTATAGATAATTAAATAAAACACGAGAAGGTTTTGTACAACACACATCCTGAACACGTATATTTTAAGGGGCTCTCATGTGGTAATGAAGAAATAGGAGGCAACATGAAATTAACTTAACTAATTGCCAAGGACCACACAGTTTTGTCAAGTTGGGAAGCCAGGACTGATACCAGGTTTTCTACTTTCCCATTTTGCAATTCAGCCACTAGATGAGTATTTCTTTCCCCCCTCACATTTAACATTAGAAGTTAATGCGTTGACTTTAATTGTTGGTGCATTGGCATAGAGCGTTGGTGGCGTGAAAGCTCGGTTTGTTGTCAGAGCCAAGCATCTGCTTCGCGTCCTCATATGCCCACCTTTCATCACCCGACCCTCACATGGCTGTCATCGGTGCGACCTCGGACCTGCCTCAGACAGCACTTTGAGGCTCACAGTGAAAAATTGTTGGGTACCAATGTTCAAGATGGAAGTGATCCATTTGTACAGCCCACGAATCATTTTGTTTACTTCCACTCCGCTGCCGTCCTCTGTTCTCTTCAGAGTGGGGCAGGCCCAGACAATTTCCTAGCAAGCCACTGTGTAGTCGGGGCAAAGTTCATCCGACTTCTCCAAGGTGCACGGTCAGCAGAAATAGAGGCGTCTGCTTGAGGCTTCGGATGAAACGTATTTCGTCTAGTTCTTTATTTAATAAAGTGCCCCACATTTCCTGTCTCCAGTGACATCTCGCCCCTCACGTTTCCTCCTCGGTTCCAGCATATGCCGTTATCAAGTTGCTGTTTTTAGGCGGCTCATTCTACTATTTCTATGCATCTGAGTTTGACCCAATTAAAAATGTTTCCATAAATGTTTACCATGAAGCAAATAAGAAGAAAGCGACGCAGCACTTCTTAGTGTTCAAAACTCGCATAAAAGCAAGAAAGTAAGAACCATATATTAAACCTATTGCTCATTATCGGAATTGTGCAGTGCAAAAAAAGTTCATACGATCATTCACCACACTTTTACTCTTTATCAGCTGTTTTCATTTTAGTAACACGACCCAAGCACATGGTTTGAGGTGAGCTTTTAGAGTAGATGTTTAAAATTAGTAGTTTATCCTGCAGTGCAAAAAAGGGCATCTTGGAATGATGTTGGTGCACGCCCATCGCATTTATATCTTATTTACTTTAAACATGTCTTGGATTTGTATACGTTAATCTGGAGAAAAAAAAATCTGCGCTTCGTTTTTCATTTATATTTTGATGTAGTACGTAGTATGCCTGCAGGTGCGCGCAGTCTAATATGGCATTTATCATTATTATTGGAGTGGGGCGAGCTCATGACTAAGGAGGGGCGGAGCCCTGCGTGGGTCATGCTGCTCCACAGCCCCCCACCCCCAGCAGTGGTAGTCAATAGCATTAGCTGGTTTCTCACACACAAGGTCTTTTTAATAAGATTCTATTGCACTGCCCATGTGCTCTAGTTTTAATGAGAGACCAGTGCCGGGAACCGAGTACTCACGAGGGCGGGCACCTAAATGTTTGAATGATGGTATCTGGACCTGAGGAAGATTCACACGCCTCGTGATTCGCAGAAGTGTGAGCAGCTCCTCCCCACAGTCACCTCTTCAGCTGGTGCTCGCGATGCCACTGCTCAACGAGGCTTGGTCTAAACTGTGGTGGCACGGTGAGCAAAAGAACAATGGATTTAAACCAGATCTCTTGACTGGGGGTGAATGTTTAATATGTTATTTGCTGCGTCTATCATTTGTGTGTCTTTTTCTTTCTCACCCTAAGTGTGCCAGGTATGCCCAGAAGTGGGTCCGTGTTCACAGTGCCACTGGATTCAAGCTAGTCTGGCTGATGATGGGTGATACCCTGAAACCGGTCCCAGGTTCCTTATTTCTGGTCCAGGGAGGACCTGGCTTGGCAATTCGGGCTGGACTGCTCCCTTGAGGAGCAGGGTCAAGGTTGATTTGCATATGACTGGGTCTAAACTGGGGTGGCTTAGAAAGCAGAAGAAAAATGGATTTCACCCAGATCTTGACTGGGGCTGAATGTTTGATGTGTTCCGCATTCCGTCCATCATTTGGGTGTCTTTTGCTCTGCTCACCTAAGACATGGCCTTGATACCGAGTGAACACCAGGTAGTGAGGACAAGGGTGAGGTATCTTCACACTGAATACCGAGGGCTGTATGGTGTTTACCCCATGAGCAGCTCGGTCTCACCAGGACACCCAGTCTCTGCACACATAGTCCTTACCACAAACAACTCGATAACGAAAAGGTAGCGAGCACTACATTTGAGCGCAACCAGGGAGGAGTGAGGCTTATATCACCACAAAAGCGGGCTACCTGAAATTACCCCCAACTAGCGAGTAGCCCTCCCAGCACTTACAAGCCCGAAATGTAATACCAGGTGGCGCCACAGGGACTAAGGAAAGTTTTTCTACAAAGTTGTTCCAAGAAAAATAGTCTAGGCTATCTCTTGCAGGAATCACTGAAGAAATAGTACCATTCTGCATCTTTTGACTTGTTTGCTTCTGAATCTTTAATGTACAATATTATGTTGTGCGTGATGTAAGTAAAGTACTTTTTCTTAAAAAAAATATGAAGCACTGGCTAAATATTCATAGTTATTGACTTGTGTTAGTCAGTTTGTGTGAGCTTGTTTCTTGAGCTCAGAGTCTCTAAACTCACAACATCTCTCTGAGTAAGAATTGGATTAGTTGATTTCACTACCCTGAGGGTCAAGTGTGAAAGGGGTGTACTTGGGTTTTGGGTCCAACAATATGATTCAGCCCCAGAATACCAGAACTAAACGTATCCGATTGGCACAGTTTTAACCCAGGACTGCTCTGGGACTCCCATAAATGACCTCACATTGTGACAAACCATTAGCTCATATTACTTTTGTTGTGTTTCCCTGGACAAAATTATTTTACTGAAATGGGAGGGGCTGTCATAAAGAAAGATTTAAAAATAGTGCTCCATTGCATCCTAAGTGGATGCTTTTGGATGTTTTAAAAGCCAAATAGTCCAATTTGAGGCAATGTTTTCTGTTCGGCTACATCCCACTTTTGTATCCTCCAGTGCATTATGGCTTCTGAAGTGTGTTACTTATCATAGAGTATTTTTCGTCCAGTATGGCCAACGTCCATAGTGCCATTAACTCTGCACAATGCATGGGCATGCATTTTAGATATTCTCTCAGATATTCCTGGGTTTTATATTTACTGTGATTCATCATGGCATGAACCCTTTAATTTTAGGTTTAATAAAGCAGGTTCCTTTAACACTGCTCTGGTATTAGAGTTGTCAGGCGATCTACGTTATTACCTTCCCTATATATATGTTGTATCAATACATCCCAGTTCAGTATAAGTACACACCTCCATAGTAAACTATGCAATCAATGTTGTCCTCTTACTGAAGGGCTACATTAGACATTGACACCTGCCATCAATGGCTCCTGCACTGCTCAGTCGCCCCCACTCATCTTAGACCCATCCCTTCTTGTAGTATCCCACAATGATCATCTGTCAAAACCCCATCTCTTGAAAATCTTTGCAACATACTGCACTTTCCCAAAGCCACCGCCTATAAAGATGACCTCCTAAGCTTGTCCTTCAGTCAAAGCTTTCTCCGGAGAAGCTTTCTCACCCTTGTTACCATTGTCAATGCTGCTCTCATTCAATGTATCTTTGCTAAAGCTCACAAGACAGGCCATTTCATCCCTTTCCTAAAGAAACCTACACAAGACCTTGATGACCTTCCCAACTACTTTATGACTCATACCATGTATTGTTATGTTATTGGGTCTTGTAAAGCTCACTAATGCCAATTGGCATCTTGCTGCTAGTATCCAGAAAACCTGAACAACATCAAGTGGCGGTGAATCAAATTTCCTGATAGACCTGGCCTATGTTAAAATAGCCAGGGTTTCAGCTCCTTTCTAAATCTTAAAAGGTTGATCTAATGCTTAAGATGGTTGGGTAATTCATTCCACCATTTAGAAGCTAAGAAGGAAATCCTCCCCATACCCCCCCACCCACCCAGTTTTTTTTTCTCATTCTCGGCACTTTCACTTTGTTGGCTTTACTTTACCATAGAGTTGTTTTCGGTTGGTACTATTTGAAAGTATCTTGATGAAAGCATTGACCTTTTTGGTGCAGTCCCCTGGATCCAACATAGAAGTTTGAATTGAAAATGTGCCCTACCAGGGAGCCAATGGAGTTCTCTGATAAATTTTGATAAGGAACAGAATTTGGGGAGATTTAATATAACTCTAGCAGCTGAATTTTGAAAAGTCTGTAGTTTTTTCAAGATTCGAGATTGGGCTCTGACCTGTATGGCATTGCAATAGTCAATCTTTGAGATGACCAGGCCGAGATCACTGTTTTCCTAAGTTCAAGGGGAGATATGGCAAGAAGTTTTTACAGACCTTCAGCATTAGAAAACAAGAAGATGTTGCCGGATTTAAGTGGTCTGCAAAAGTAAGTTTGTTGTCAAACACTATATCCAAATTGGAGTTGGCAGAGATCCTAGACTTTGCAGCCACCAGGAATTGTTCCATAGGGTGTTGCTGTTACCTAACTGCTGCACCTCTGTTTTGCCAGAATTGAGTTTTAAAACACTCTGGGCCATCCATTGAGCAATATCGGACATGCATGCACTAAACTGGGGTGCTACCTTGTTTGGGTCTGTAGAGACTGACACTACAAGTTAGGTGTCATACGTGTATGAGCATACTGAGAACCCATGTGAGCTTATCAATTGAATGAGAGGTGTGATGTACACATTAAAAAGGGTTGGACTTGGGGGGGCGTGGCTAGTGACTGAAGAACAAAGCCTAGAGGAGCTCCCGGACCCGACTGCCTGGACCCGCAAATCCTGACATTCATCCCGTAGCCTGCCGCGATCGGAGCATTGGACAACCAGCAGTGTGCCTTCCGGTGCAGGAATATCGGTCCGGTGTGAGGCGAGGTATTCCCAGGACAGAGCACGGCGAGGGGGCGGAGCTGCGGCCTAACATCCGAGGGCCGCACGTCCACATACGCAGGGCGGCTTGACAGCGCAATAGTGACCAGCCCCTGGTACCCAGGCCGGAATTGGGAGTAGGAGCCCATGAGAGCTCCCCATATCCTGCTAGGTAATAGTGTGAGCGGCAAACTCCCTACAGGCCGAGAGTGTGACCACGCAGGAGACAGGCTACTGAACGATTGGCGCAGCGAGATCCTGCGGAGCCGCCGAGAGACCAGTCCTGCTGGGCGGGGAACCGATCGTGACAGGCGGGGAAGAGTGACGCCCGCACCTCAGAACCAGCGCAGGAACTGCGACGGTGAGACACGCAAGAAGAGGGAGGCAGTGCAGGAGGAGAAGGCATCCGGTTTCTGGACAGGGCCCAGTGGAAGACGCCTGAGGAGGGGCACTAACAGAACGGCGCCAAGGTGTGGGAGTCCCCTGGGGTGAACACAACGCCAAGTGCCTGGCAGGGACAGAATGAGTACCAGGGGGGCGAGACAGGTACAGAACAATAGAATCGATAAGTACACATTAACAAAGAGCCAGCAGGGGGAGAAGCAGCCGGGAACTCTGGCCACTGGCGAAAAGACTAATGGGCCCCAGAAAGAAGTCACTCTGCAAGATGTTATGGCGACGCTAATACAGTTGCAAACGTCCATTGGCTCCATTTCAACTGAGGTGTTGCTGTTGAGGGCGGACCTCTCCAACATGCGTTCTAGAGTGACGGAGGTGGAGGCTACGACGAAAACCCTCACGTCTGATACCGCGGCATTACAGAAGCAAGTGGCGCAACTGGAACGGATGAACCTGCAGCTCTCGAAGAAACTGAATGATCAGGAGGGGCGCTCTCGGCACAACAACGTGCACCTAGTAGGTGTGCCGGAAAGTGTTTGAGGACCGGCACTAGACCTCTTCGTGAAGGAATTGCTACAAACGCAGCTCTGCCCTCGGGGGCTCTCAAAATTCTTCTTGGTGGAAAGGGCACACAGGGTCCCTGGCGGGCGACCCAGACCAGGTGCTCCCCCGAGGCCGATACTTGCAAGACTTTTCAGCTTCCGAGATAGGGATGCGATCCTGCAGGCGGCCCATGCTGGCTCCCCCATCAAAATAGACAACAGCACGGTGACGCTATATCCTGTCTATACAGCAGCAGTCACGGCCCAAAGACGCAGCTTCACAGAAGTTAAGAAGGAACTCCGCAATCGCGAGTTGAAGTATGCAATGCTGTTTCCAGCAAAACTGCGAGTAGAGGCGGAGGGGAAAACCTGTTTTTTTGAGTCACCAGGAGAGGCAACCGACCGGCTGGAGGGTTGGAGACCGGTAAACAGAAACCAAGGGCAGAAGGGACGGAGGCCCTCCCAACACGACAGGGGAGAAGAACGAGAGGTGGAGGCACAGGGTGCGAGCGGGGAACTAAGAGCAGGCAATAAAGAAGAATGAAAGATCCTTGGCTTCGGAAGGAACTTTGGAGCGAACATCAGAGTAATCGGCCTCCACTGGATAGACCCCACTGTCGAGGGGATCGGTAAGCGAATGCAGACAAACTGGGGTGCTTGGATCACACCGGACTGTGAATACGATGATGCTGAACTGGTAACACAGAGAGAAGTCACTGCAATGGCGAGAGAACAATCACTGACTGCATAGACTCTGTGGCAGGCTTTAGATAAGTATTGAAGAAGGCCGGGTGGGCGGGATAGATGGGCTTTCTCCCTTCCCCCAGTTACAAATGTATAATGGTTTGGGACTGAAGCACTCTGCTATGTTGGGGTGGCAGGTAGTTTTAAATCTGCTAGGCAGGGAAGCAGGGTGGGGGATTGAAAAGGGGGGGAGTTTCTAAGGGGAAGAATTGTGGGGGATTCAGCCCCACTGTTCGGGGAAAGTTTGGCAATACAAATGAAGCATGACATGTCAGATCAGATTGCGACACTTCTTGAATATGGGCCAGTAATCAACCCTCATGACAGACACACACCCGGGCGCTAGAGACACTGCCCCAGGGACTCTGGAGGCCCACAGCGGGTGCCGCAGTAAACAGTGCTCTCCTGGAACGTAAATGGACTGGGAGATAAAATTAAACGTGGATTGGTGTTTCAATACATAAGAAGGAAGAACTCAGCTGTGGCATTGATTCAAGAGGCACACTTGCAGGGTACGACAGTTAAGGCCCTAAATAGATGGGGGTTCCACATGGCAGTACATGCTGAATTTACTTCTGGATCTAGAGGTGTGGGTGTCTTGGTAAACAAACGCTTCCCTATGGTGGTGTCGGATACTTATAAGGATGAGTAGGGACGGTTTGCAGCCATTTCGGGTCAATGGGATGGGAGGCCATACAATGTTGTATCAGTATATATCCCACCAGCACTGCACCAGACAGCTTTTACAGATTTGGGGAAGTGCCTACTCACCCTCCCCTCGGGAGACTTGATTATAGGGGGGATTTCAATGCAGTTATGGATCCCGAACTTGACAGACAACCTCCCAGAAAAGAAGGGTGGGGGACCCACAGATTACGGGACTTTGTGTGGAGGACTAGGTACCCGACCGATAGACAATTCACATTCTGATCTGGGGCCCATAATAGTCTTTCTAGACTAGATTATATCTTTACATTAGCCACAGGGGTATTGGGCATGACAGACATCAAACATCTCCCGAGAGGCATTTAGGATCATTCCCCGGTCAGTATCACATACACATCCTCCAACCTGCAGAATCGGAGGCTCTTCCCCATTAGACCGGGGATATCTACAGGATCGGAAGATTCGGAAAACATTACTTCAGACTACCAAACATTATTTTGAGGAAAACGAACATTCGGTTTCCTCACCATCGACACTCTGGGAAGCATATAAGACGTTGCTGCGAGGCCAGGCTATATCGGCGATCACATGGAAAAAGCGAGATCAGAGGCAGCACATAGGGGTGCTTGAGGAGGCGGTAGCAAGGGCAGAAAGAGCGCATGCGTTGGGTATCTCGGAGGACACGACACATGCATTGAACCTAGCACAACAGGAGTATAGGGCATATACACGGGAGGAGGTCTCGGACAGACTCAAAACAACCCAACATACTATCTACGGCCAGGGGGACAAGGCAGGAAAATTACTGGCGTGGTTAGGAAAGAAGGAAAGGGCAAATAATTGGATTGCACAGATACGCACACAGGAAGGCACGCTAGTGCAGGCCCCACAACAGATCGCAGACGAGCTGGCACGTCACTACGAATCAGAATACGCACCAGTGGCTGCTGCCACGGTTGAAGATAACTTGCCATTCTTACATGACAAACTAACTCCCACCCTGGGGTAAGACGCCATCGCAGCATTAGAAGCAGATATGACGCAGGAAGAGATCGCGCAGGCGATTAGGACACTACACACGGGTAAGGCGCTGGGGCCAAATGGTATCCCGATAGAATTCTATAAACTAGGGACTGCACAGCTAGCGCCACACCTCCTAGACATGTATAAGGAAAGCCTAACACTCGTGGCTCTACCTAGAGACAAGTGTCTTGCCACAATCGTGGTGATACACAAGCCAGGCAGACCAGCGCAGGAGTGTGGGTCATATAGGCCAATTTCGCTGCTGAACGCGGAGGCAAAGATATTAGCTAAAGCCCTTGCTACGAGACTCCAACCTTATCTAGCGGAAATCATTCACCCGGACCAGTCGGGCTTTATGCGCACCGCAACACGGCACTTAATTTGCGGCGGTTGTTCGGTGTGATGGAACATAGATAGACCCTAGACCAGAGGTCTTCAAACTTTTTGATGCCGAGACCCCCTTGTAAAACCTTTTTAGGCGTAAGGACCCCCTTCGACAAAAGATTCTAGAAACTGGTACTCCTCATCATAAACAACTATCGACAACCATAAATGCGCCTGTTAGACCTCATCACATCCATCCATCCATCATTCATCCACCCACACTTCCACACATCCATCCATCCTTCATCCATCCACCCTTTCATCCTTCCATCCATATATCCATCCACCCTTTCATCCATACATCCATCCACCCATCATTCTTCCACCCACCTTTTCACACATCCATCCATCATTCATCCATGCAACCTTTTATCCATCCATACATCCATCATCCATCCACCCTTTCATCCTTCCATCCATACATCCATCCTTTACCTATCCACCCGTCCATCCATCCACCCATCATTCTTCCACCCACCTTTTCACACATCAATCCATCATTCATCCATGCAACCTTTTATCTATCCATATATCCATCCTTCATCCATACATCCATCCTTCATCCATCCTTTCATTATTCCATCCATATATCCATCCATCCTTTCATCCATACATCCATCCTTCATCCTTCATCCACCCACCCTTTCATCCATCCATCCACCCATCCATCATTCATCCCCCACCTTTTCACAAATCCATCCATCATTCATCCATGCAACCTTTTATCCATCCATACATCCATCCCTCATCCATCTACCCTTTCATCCTTCCATCCACCCTTTCATCCATCCATCCTCCATCCACCCACCTTTTCACACATCCATCCATCCTTCATCCATCCATCCACCCTTTCATCTTTACATCCATCCACTCATCATTCATCCACCCACCTTTTCACACATCCGTCCACCCTTTCATCCTTCCATCCGTCCATCCATCCAGCCATCCACCCTTTCATCCATCCATCCATACATCCTTCATCTGTCCACCCTTTCATCCATCCATCCACCCATCATTCATTCACCCACCTTGTCTGTGCCTCTCTCATGGGGGGTCAGTATCTCTCTGCTTCGTCTTCCTCTCTCATGGGAGGGCATCTCTGTGCCTCCCTGCTTGGGGGGGAGGAGGCGGGGTGGCAGCCGGCTGTGAAAACATCTCACCATGACGAACAGACTCTCAGCCACATTTCTCCTGCACAGGCGCCAGGTATGAGGGCTCGTGGGACTTGAACCAATGATATGATTGTAATGTCCTTCTGCTGTCCTTCTGCTGTTTACTGTGTATTTGTAAAGCGCTCTGATACCTACGGGTTAAACTAGCGCTATATAAAACGTTAAAAGTAAAAACAAACCCACAGCTAAGTCCATTGAACTCAAAGGGCTACAGCCTCCTCCCCCCCCCCTCCCCAGCTCCTGTATGTCAGCCTGGCTGAAACAGCTTGGACACACACAAAGGCACACCAGAGTACTATCACAGGTCTTTAAAAGACCTTTACTTGTTAACGAGGCTTTGATGTTTTTCACACCTCGGTGTGAATTAGGCGGCCTCCGCCTTGAGCACCCTCGATCAGCCCGACGCCAGGAACTGCACTCTGGCAGAATCTGCGACCCCCTTCCCAGGACTCCACGACCCCCCTGGGGGTCGCGCCCCACAGATTGAAGACCTCTGCCCTAGACGAAAATGCGGCCATACTCTCACTATATGCGCGTATGGCTTTTGACCTGGTGGAATGGCCCTTCCTCTTTGCGGTCATCCAACATCTGGGCTTTGGCCCCAACTTCTGTAAATGGGTGGGTCTATTATATAAGCAACCATCAGCAAGGGTGGTGGTTAACGGCTGTCTCTCCAGAGAATTCCCACTGGGTAGACGGACACGACAGGGGGGTCCGCTGTCGCCCCTGCTTTTGCAATATTTTTGGAGCCGCTAGCGGCATGGGTCAGACAGGACTTCACGATAAGGGGCATACGCTGGCCAACGGGCTGGGAAGACCGAATTTCGTTGCATGCAGACGACATCCTGTTGTACCTTACCTCCCCAGCGTGGTCTATTAATTGTCTACTAGACATCTGCGCTGCATACGGGCGAGTGTCCTGCTACATGATAAATTGGGATAAGTCATTATTGTATGTCCTGCGAGGCTCGCCACCTCGGCTACCAGGAGGGTGCACGCCACAGGTGGTCACAGACGGCTTTAAATACAGAGGGATATTTATTACGCATGACCGGAGGAATTTTATTGATAGAAACTTGGTGCAGCCGCTACTGCGACTCAGACAGGATGTCCAACATTGGCGCACACTGCCCCTTACACTCCTTGGACGTACAGCGCTTTTTAAGATGTTGGCGTTGCCGAGATTTCTATATGCGCTGCAAAATACCCCGTTCTCGGTCCCATCTAAGTATCTGGGAGCAGTCGAGGCAGAGATAATTACTCTATTATGGGAGAGAAAGACACCCCGCATTGCCATGAAGAAATTAAACAGAAGCTGGTATGATGGGGGGATATCCCTGCCGGACATGAGACCCTATTACTGGGCCTCCCATCTTGTCCCAATCAACCAATGGCTACATGTCCCCCAAGAGGAGCCGGCGTTCCGGCTGGACAGACCCCTATTGGAGAAGGCAGGTATCATGGGCGCCCTGTATAACAAGAGGGGGAAGCACTCGGCTACCGGACCGACACTTCATAGATCAATATCTGGCTTATGGCGCACCGCGCATTAGGATGGGAGGGAGTGATTACCTTGGCGACGCCACTGTGGGACACCCAAAAACTTGGTAGACTTGGCAACTCCAAAGGATTTCGGAACTGGGACAATATAGGGATATCATCGGTAGGAGATCTGTGGCAGAAGGGAAAGGTAATTCCATTTGCGCAACTGCAGACCACCTATGGCCTGGCTACAACAGAGCGATTTTGCTATATACAGGTTAGGCATACCCTGCAATCGGCCCTGCCGCCAGGCACGACCCCAGAGGAGTCTTCGTCGCTAGAGGATAGGCTCCTGACTGACCATCTTCAAAAAAAGGCGATCTCTATGACATAAAAAAATTATCAACAATAGACCCGACCCTACCGGAACAGTTAAGGCAGCATGGGAAAAGGATGTAGGGGACATTGATGAGGCAAGAAGCACTCGCCTCCCCGAAAGAGGCAGCAATTCCGTCCAGACTACGCCTGGTACAACTTAAAATACTACACCGCACATACTACACCAGGGTGCTATTGAATAAAATTGGAAGTGCAGATACACCACCGTGCTTGCGAGGGTGTGGGGAACTGGAAACCTTCTTTCATACCTTGTTGGACCTGCCCCGCAATAGGAAGATACTGGATGGCAGTAATGAGGACACTCTCCCAAGTCACGGGAATCACGAAACTGCCGGAGCTAAAATATTGCTTATTAAACATCTGAGAACCAACAGATTTAAATACGACGGCGCAGGGATGGGTGACCCTGGGGGTAACTGTGGCGAAGCGGAACATTGCGCAGCGATGGGGATCCGGGACCAGTCCGACCCTCACCCAGTGGTGTGCAGACATGGACCTAGCAATGGTTGCAGAGAAGTCAGTCTTTGTATACCGGGGATGTCCCAGAAAGTGGGAAAGAGTATGGGGCAGCTGGAACTCCTATAGGGGTGATATTTGTGAGCCACCGCTCCCGGAGGACTACGACTCAGATGAGAGTATTTGAATGGTTGTGTATTAGAAGATGTGCTCATCACGCAAGAGTAGGGGAGGGGCTTTGGATTAGAGTAGCGTGGAGAGGGGCCCTTATGATCAGAGGAGTGAATATATATGCACGCACTTTTACGATCTGTATTTATGTCATGCTAAGATTGATGTACAATTATTGTTTTAATTTCTCAATAAAAATGTTTTTTTTAAAAAAAGGGTTGGACTTAGGGTTGACCCCTGAGGGACCCCACAAGGTAGATAAAAGGCATGAAGGTGAAACCCTCTAATGATACTACCTGCTCTCTATCTGTGAGGAATAATCTAACTAGTTTTAGGGCTTATCCTCTTATGCCAATTCTTTCCACCGAATCGAATTCAGCCGACAGGCCCAGCAGGACCAGTATCATGCTATCTCCCTTCACTCCTATGGATCTGATCTGTTCGGTGGCTGCTAAAAGGGCTGATTCTGTCCTATTCCGTGGCCTAAAACCATGTTGTGCGGGATGTAGACAGTTGTTGGTGTCAAGAAAGGCAGTAATCTCCTGGTGCATTACCTTTTAAAGCATCTTGGCTGGAAGTGGGAGACGTGAAATAGGTATATAATTTCTATTCAGCGGGGTCCGATGACGTATTTTTGATCAATGGCAGTATAGACGCTTTCTTCCAGATAGTTGGAAAACGTATCGTTTCCAGAATCCTATTAATGAGGGATGTAAGATAAAGTGCAATCGTATCCGAAACATTATAAAGCACCTTTTTGGGAAAGGGATCCATAGAGGATCCAGATGTCATTTGCTCAGTTGTGATAGATGTAAAGGAACATAGGATTTTGGATGATTCAGAGAGATTATACTTCTGGTTTTTTTCTGGGCGAGAGGTGGAAAGGGGCTGAGTGGTTTGTTTATTAAACTCAAGAAATATATTAACTTTGCTAAAAAGAATTTTGCAATTTTTTCACAAAAATCTTGACTGGCTGGTGTTTTGTTTTTATTTACTTCAAAAGTGGTTAGTGTTTGGACTGTATTAAATATTTCCTTAGTGGAATTAATGGCCACTTTTATTTTATTGGTGTAGAGTTTAATTTTAGTTTCTTTAATAAGTTTTTATATTCTTTTAATACGATTTTGTAGTCTTTTCTTTTTCTTGTTTGCTCTATCTTGCTCTCCAAATCTGTTCCTGATGCCTACACTTTTTCTTGAACTCCCAAAGTTCTGGAGAGAACCAAGGCACAGAAGATGTTTTGCGATGACTTGTTCAGTTTCTCAGGGGTGCTACCTATGGCACAGCTCCACTTATCCATGAGTTCAAAGTGAGTGAGGCCTGCTCAGTGTCTTCACATAGTGTCGGAATAGTTGTTGTTAGCAGTTCATCTAGTTTATTGTTATCAACTTTATTCCATGGTCGATGATTACATGTTAAAGTTCCCTCAGTAGATGTCAATATCATTGAAAAATCAGTCTATTCTCAGCTCTAAGTTCTCTTCAATGCCCATCATTTCATACACGAGTACTAATTTGGCTTTATATCACGCTCAGCACCAATACAGCTTCCTTACACGTTATAGATACTTCCCTCCTGACCATAGATGATGACCCTCTGCTCCTCCTGTGGCTGTACCTCTCATCTGCCTTTGACACTGTCAACCATCCCATCCTCATTCGCACCATGGGATTTTCTGGCAATGTCTTTAAATGGTTCTCTTGATACCTTTCAAACAAATACTAGTTCATGCACATGGTCACCTGTAGGTTGCAGAAGAACTGTGTCACCTGCAAAGCCCTCCAGAGTTTCATACTGTCCCCATCTTCCTCAACCTCTTCATGGAGCGCTTCGAACTCTACTCACCAATAATAGCATCAAAATTCACCAATATGCTGATGATACACAACTCTATTTGAAAGTATTCTCTGCTCCAGACATCGAATGCCTCAAGCACTGCCTGCAACTCATCCAGACCTGGATCTCTAGCACCTACCTAAATCTCTACCCCACCAAGGCGTAATTCCTGTTATTTATCAAGAACAGCAAGCAAGGGGTAATACAAGTCTTGCTGAATTATGTAAATGTTGAACACTTTGAATACCGTATTTTCTGGCGTATAAGACGACTTTTTAACCCTTGAAAATCTTTTCAAAAGTTGGGGGTCGTCTTATACGCCGGTATCATTTAATAAGCAAGCGAATATAGCCCAAACCCTATATTTTAAAAGGAAAAGTAGGGGGTCGTCTTATACGCCCAGTCGTCTTATACGCCAGAAAATACGGTACCTACTTTCATTCATGGCCAAGTCACTCAGATTCACTTGGGATACCAACCTCACACTCAAAGAATACATTTGAAAGAAAGAAAAGATGGCACGCTCTTTCTACTGAAGAAAGTAAAACCTTTCCTCCCAGAAAATTACTTCAGAACTGCTGTTCTTGTAGTGTCATATCTGAACGGTTGAAATGCCCTGCTCTATTGACTTTCAGGCTCATCTGCAACTCCCTCACACCCCAAGGGCATTCTGTATCCTGAAGCACATCTCATCCAGGGCCTATAGAAATATGATCACTTGATTCCCATCCTAATCGAATTCCATAGACTCTCCATGCCAGCCGCACTAGCTTCAGAACCAACTACCTCTTTACAAATCCATCACTACCTGCACTCCGCTTATCTGGTAGACCACAGCCAGGGCACTTTCAGACTGGAGGCAAAGATGTGCCAAAAAGAAAAAAACAAAGCAAAAGGCTTTTTCCATCAATACCCCCAGGATCTGGAATAATATTTTGGTATCCATCAGGACAGTCCCAAACCTGCCTCAATTCAAGAATAAGTAGAAACTGCACCTCTGTAAAGAACACCACACCAAGATGCAGTAACAGTCCACTAACCACTAGCTATCAAATCACTTGTTCACTGTATCCTTGCCTTTGACCCTGTGCAGTGCTTCACCTCCTGCGAGGTTTGCACTATATAGATAATACATACATACATATGTCGAAGAAAATATGTGCACACAGCAATCGAAGTCTAAAAGGGGGTTATTGAGAAAAGAATATTATCTGTGATTCACAGATTTGACCAACAAGTGGTCACCCAGCAAACTCTACTTAAAGCAATAACCGTAAAAAAGGCAAAGCTCCTATTTGTAGGATTTTAAACATAGCCTTCCAATGGAGATAACATGGCTATGTATATCAAAGGGAGTACGTAGCATGCTCATCAACACATTCTCGTCTCTGGAGTAAGGGTGGACAGACATCTCCGCTCCGCCAACGGAATGTGCGGTGATTTGCCCCTTCCGCCTTTTGCAATGTAGGCGGAGAAACTAGGCAAATCTCCGCACACTCCGGCGTAATGGAAGTTGGCCTGCCGCCCACCTCCTGCCCGCCTCCTGCCCTCAATATTAAATACCATTAAAAAGCCTTAAATTACATTTAAAATAAAATTACCTTATCGGTGGCGCATCCATCTCCATCGCGCCTTCTTCTGGGAACTGCGCATGCGCGGGAGCCCGCGCATGTGCATTCCTGGCGAGGAATGCGCATGCGTGGGCAGAGATCATGGAAGGACAACGGGATGCAGTGGAGGCAGTCTCATCCTGGCCTTGTCCCAACCTGGCTGACTCTCATGACCTTCTAGAGCCGATTGCATGGCCCTGGTATAAGTTAGATCAAGAGTCGCACGCCACTCAGTTGGCAGAGCTGAAACCTCAGCTCCCTGCGGATATCGAGGAGGCACAAGAGTGCTTTCATGATTGGCTGGTAGCTGGTTTGGATAGCTGTATTCCAGCAAAATGGGGAGGCAAAAGACGTGGGCCATCTAATCCTTGGTTCACAGACCTATTAACACAGGCAAAGAAGGCTTGTAAGCAACTAGAACGTGCCTGGCGCCGCTCTTATGAGCCTGCGGCCAAAGCAGTTTATCGAGAGGCAGTGAAAGATTATCACAAGCTCATCCGCAAAACGCGGGCTGAGTTTGTGGCCAATAAAATCCTGAACAGCGCTAACCCGACTAAGACCATCTTCACGCTGCTTAAAAACATGAAGAGCGCAGGCCTGCCTAATACTTCCCCTGTGGCTTCAAATCATCATTGTGAGGCCTTAGCTCACCACTTTGTGGAGAAAGTGGAGCGGATCTATCAGGGCCTCTCTACAGGGAGTCCCCCTAGTGAGGATGATCTGTTGGAAGGGTCAGATGCTGGGCCGAGTGGGGGCCTGTTGTGGTTTTCATTGCTGTCGCTTCAGGAGTTTGAGATGCTAAGTGTAAAAATCAAGTCGGGTTCTCCTGCGGATCCAATGGCGGCATCCTACTTTCACCAGTCCCTATCATCTATTGCCCCTGTGGCCCTCGAACTTGCCAATTTGTCATTGAAATCAGCCTCCGTCCCAAGGGCGTGGAAACATGCTAAAATCATTCCACTATTAAAGAAGCCCTCACTTGATCCGGACGATCCTGGCAACTATCGCCCCATTTCCCAACTGCCGTTTATGGCAAAGGTGGTGGAGGCACATGTTAATTCCATCTTGTCCAGATATATAGAGGAGCACAATATCTTTGACCCTTCCCAACACGGGTTTCGTCCCCGTCATAGCACCGAATCAGCTCTTCTTGCTGTTACAGAGACAATTCGATGTCGGTTGGATGAGGGCGACTCCGCGGCCTTGGTCCTGTTGAATCTAAGCGCCGCTTTTGATACGGTGTCCCATACGATCCTTCTCCAACGGCTCTGGACAATTGGAGTCAGAGGTGAGGCTCTGGCCTGGATTCGATCCTTTTTGGAAGGGCGGTCGTTCCAGGTGTCTGTGCCCCCTTTCCATTCTCAGGACCATGTCCTGTGTAGAGGGGTACCCCAGGGCTCTATTTTGAGCTCACTATTATTCAATCTTTATGTGGGACCCCTAGCAGAGGTAGCCAGAGGCAGGGGTCTGTCCCTAGTGTCGTACGCAAACGACACCCAGTTGGTGATTGCTTTTTCTAAAAAAAAGTCGTACCAACTTGGAGACCTTCAAAGAGGATCTGGCTATTATCTCAGACTGGATGAAGGCTAATTGCCTTCAACTAAATGCCAGCAAGTCTGAGATTCTTCTATATGGGAAGGACCAGGAGCTCTGGTCTGAGCAGCGGTGGCCTGAACATCTGAAACCTGCCCCGCTTCCGAAGGCGGCGGTAAAGAACCTGGGTGTTTGGTTTGACTCCAGATTAACATTTGAGAAACAGACCAGAGCTGTTGCTGCTGTCTGCTTTAGGCTCCTGAGAGAACTGAGGCCTTTGCTTGGTCTCTTTCTGCCCAGCGTTCGCCAAACCATTGTGCAAGCCTCCATTCTTGCGAGGCTTGACTATGGCAATGCCCTATATGTAGGTGCCAATAAGGCAAGTATCAAACGACTGCAGAGGGTCCAAAATGCGGCAGCTCGCATGCTAGTGGGACTCCCAAGATCTCAATCTGTTGCGCGAGTGCTTTTGAAACTACACTGGTTGCCGATTGCAGCCCGTATTCAGTTTAAGGTGCTATGCACTGCACACAAAATCCTGAAACAGCAAGCCCCTACTGGTCTATCAGGCCTGCTGAAGCCCTATTTGCCTAGGCGCGTTTTGCGCTCCGCACACCATGGTCTGGTCTGTGTCCCTCGAGTGAGGAAAGCAAGGGCTGGGGGTCGCTCTTTTGGTTTTATGGCAGCAAAACTTTGGAATTCTCTTCCAATTAGCATTCGAGCGATTCCCAATCTTCTGACATTCGGAAATCATTAAAAACATGGTTGTTCCCCACTCTGTAACTTCTCGCACTTGTTAGTCTCCCCGATCTTTCTGACGGTCTCGGGTTGCGCTGGGACGCCTCGTCGCTGGGGCAGCCATGCGCATTACAAATCTTGTATAAAATAAAATAAATAAATTGTATTCCCCAGGCTGTCAGCAGGAGGAGGAGAGGTTGAGAGTAGGACGGTCTACCCCAAGGTACTACATTTACAATCACCTACGGATGATGGACAATATGTTTGTATTCAATTTTCTCTGTTTTGAGGGTTTTATTTGGGGTGGCTTTGAGGGGGGCTACAGTGTTCCTTGTCCACCAAGCGGTTGCGGCGGCGACAGAAACCCATTGCCCGGGCTTCCTAGAGAGGGGCGCCAGCCATGGTCAGGGTATCTTTCTGTTGGCGTGCTCCTTTGACTTGTAATAACCCTCACAGACTAGATGCCGGCCTCGGTGCTTAAAGTACTCACGTTAAATGTGAGAGGATTGAATAGCTCAGTAAAGCGCAAAGCAGTCCTCCTATTCCTAGAGCAGTCCCAAGCTGATATCTGCCTCCTCCAGGAGACACACCTTCTGCGGAAGTATTGCCATCGCCTCCGCTCTCAGAAGTTTCCACTTACATTTTTCTCCTCTAACACCACCAAGACGGCGGGAGTTGCCGTTTTGGTAGCACAGCGATTCAAGGGTAAGGTCCTACACAAAGAAGCAGAGTTAAAAGGAAGGTTGTTGACCTTTAGGCTCTCTTTAGGCGATTCCACATTCACTATTCGCTCAGCTTACGCTCCCAATGAAAGCCAGGAATTTTTTTTTCATTCAGCTCTCACAGAAATTTCGCCAATTTGGTACTTGATAATACTCTAGACAGGTCATGTCAGCGTTCCTCTCAGAGGGATTGTCCCGTTTAAGCGAGCTTTAGGGACATGTGGCGCAGCTTTCACCCCCAGGAAAGGGGATATTCTTATTATTGTAATTCGCACAAAACATACGCCCGCCTGGACTACTTGCTGGCGTCGTCCTCTGTACATGCGCTAGCGACTGAAGTGGAGATGGGGGTCGCCTCCCTCTCTGACCATGCCCCAGTGACAGTTGTCCTTTCCCTTCCACCGATCCAGTGCACGCTACGGACCTGGCACCTCAGGGAAACATTATTACATCGAAAGTGGGTGGTTACAAGGATACAACGTGTCATCACGGGCTATCTTTTTCACAATAGCAATACAGACACCACACTTGCGACGCAATGGGCAGCACTGAAGGCCGTCATAAGGGGAGAGTTTATCGCAATTTCTGCCGCAGAAAACGTTGAACGTAGGCATAAGTGGGAAGAACTCACTCAGCAGACTAGATAACTAGAGCAAATGCACCAGAGAACGGGGGCTGCTCGCTTTTGGAGGCAACTCAAAGCAGCCCGGCAACAATTAGCAGCCCTTGACCAAGATAGGGTGGAATTTGCGGCTGCGGCACGCTTACTACACTGAAGAGGATAGGTGTGGGCGCTTACTTGCACACAAGCTGCGTGAAACTAGACAACAACAGGCAGTGCAGGAAATACTTCGGAAGGACGGCGGGCGTGTTTCGGAGGATCACGAGTTTGCTCTTGCCTTTAGCGAATTTTATACCGACCTTTACATCAATTCCCCGCTGGAGCACATGGTTGGTGAAGCCTTTCTTGACTCCGTCCCTCTCCCGACTCTCACGAAGGACCAGGTGGATTATCTTGAGCGTGATATTCATCCGGAGGAGGTCATTGCTGCCATCTCACGCCTTAAAGTGGCGAAGACGCCTGGGCCGGACGGCTTACCCGCAAGCTTTTATAAGACATTTTATGCCCAGGTTGCTCCCCTTCTCACGCGTCTCTTTAATTCCTTCTCAGAATCCAGGGCGATCCCAGTAGATCTCCTAGAGGCCATATAGCGGTCATCCCTAAGCCGGGGAAGGATCGGGAATTTATGATGTTGGCTATCGATGCCGAAAAAGCGTTCAATAGGGTCCATTGGCCCTATTTAGAAAAAGTCCTATAGAGGGTGGGATTGGGTGTGAAGTTCCGCGCGTACGTTATGAACTTTTACAAATTCCCGACGGCCAAGGTTCATGTGAATGGTTGCACTTCTCCCTTGTTCGCTATTGAGAGATGCACGAGGCAGGGGCGCCCTTTGTCGCCCCTCCTCTTTGCCCTTTACATGGAGCCGCTGGCGCAAAGGTTGCGGCTTAATCCGCCGGTAATAGGGATCAAGTTCGGGGGTTATGTCCACATGATTAGCCTCTATGCCGACGACATCCTGATCTCGTTGTCTCATCCCCAGGACTCGCTGCCAGCATGTCTCGATGATTTGGAGCTATTTGCACAAGCGGCCGTGTTTAGGGTTAATATGGGTAAGTCGGTAGCCCTGGACCTGTCCCTGGAGAAACCCACTCGAGAGTTTTTGCATAGCTCGTTCCCTATCCAGTGGGCAACAGGCGCGATCCCATATCTAGGGATCTAGCTAGCCCCCTCACTGTCAGACACAGTTAGCATTAATTATGCGCTGCTGCAACAGAAAATTCGGCAAGAATTGGGGCGGTGTAAGCACTACCCTCTCTCATGGTTGGGCAAAGTGGCGGCGGTCAAGATGACTTTTCTCCCTCAGATCCTATACTTGTTTCGCACTATCCCTCTCCAGCCACCACAGGGCTGGATACAACAAACACAATCGGAGTTGGCTCAGTTCATATGGAATAGGCGGAAGCCGCGGCTAAAGCTGAGGCTGACAACGCTTCCCCCGGAGGGGGGTGGACTTGGACTCCCGGACTTGTTGCTCTACTTTCAGGCTGCTCAGCTGTGTCACTTGTGGAGTGGAGTAGATGGGAGTCTGAGAAACATTGGCTATTTCAGGATCAAGCGGTGGCGGGCCGACCTTTACAGGAAATTCTATTCCTTTGTAAGCAGTACAGACCCCCCAATCTATATGCCTCATACATCACCAGAGTTCCCATGGAAGTTTGGGACCACACCAATGCTAAGCACGAACTCACCACCTTCCCGTCCCCACTCACCCCTTTAATGGATAATCCTGATTTTACTCCGGGCATGGATTCGGTGGCCTATGCGAAGTGAAGACCCGCCGGGTGCCGAGACCTTTTTCATTTGTACACGGCGGAGAGAGTTGCTTCCTTTCCTCACTTTAGGCAGGAATACGGGTTGCCGTAGTCGGAACGGCTCAGATACCTGCAAGCGTGACACTGGGCGCTTAGTGAGCATGTGCGCCCCCTGGCGCACAGACACCTCTTGCCCTACGAACGATGGCTAATCACGTGCAAAACTGACAAAAAACGAATCTCAGATTTATATAGGATGCTGCATGCCACATACGCCCACATTTAAAATCCTGGTAAGGCGAGATGGGAGAGGGAACTAGGCAGAACACTTAGCCATAAGGAGTGGGAAGACATATATTATAGATCAAGACATTCTGCATATCATATGGGACTCACTGATATTTTCACCAAGGTGGTAACTTACTGGTACTATACCCCTGAGCGTCTTCATGAGATGGATCGCACTAGAGAGGCAACATGCTGGCGAGGCTGTGGTCGGGTGGGCACATTGGTACACTTGCTCTGGGACTGCCTTCATCTCCAGGATTACTGGAAGCAAATACTAGATGAGATGCACATTTTGATACGTAGATCCCCAGGTTTCCCTCATACATCCTGCTGGGTTTACCGAATCCTTCGACATACCCGCTGCGCTCCCGCAGGGGGTCGATTGATTGCGATTGCGCTGGGCTCAGAAGTACAGAACATACTACCGCATTGGCGCACCATACATGTCCCTACATTCCATGGCTGGCTCTACCGCTTATGGCTAGTGCTCGGTATCGAGAAGCTTTCACTGACAATGGCGGGGGAGGGAGCTAAGTATGCAGAGCTGTGGCAACCTTTCTTGTCCCTGTTGGCTTCGGAATTCCGGGAGGTCACTTGCCCTCGATATCTTCGTTTACTACGCCTTTCTGACACGGGCCAGCCATCGACAGGCTAGAAGAGGCTTGGGTTTGGATTAAGACCGGCGTGGACTTGGAACAAGGGTGGGGGGTGGGCAGGGATAGGGAAGGGGTTAAGGCTTTTCATCTTATGTTCTTTCTCCTTTCTAATGTTTGCACATACACAGCCCTCCCCAACTAGATTAAGTCCGCATCAGCACGGATGGACTCTTTTGTTCCTTGATCCTTCTATTCTGCTATACTAACGATGTGATGGCTGTGTCGGCAAATGCTCTTTGTATGTGCTCCGATTCTTTCAGTAAAAAGATTTAATACTAAAAAGTAAAAAGAACCAGAGTACCCTCTGGTTTGTAGCTGCATACATGAACATTCTCTCCAAATCATGTTAGCTTTTTACACATGAACGACAACTAGGGGCAGCATCTGCTACCTCTAATGTGCCCTATGTTACTTCCACTACTTTCCTATATTGCAAGAACAAGGGAGTGAGAAGTGGTACATAGTATGCTCACCTTCCCAATCGTCTAACCATTTAAAAACAGGAGGGCATCCCTACTGTTTAAATTTTTAAACTGGTGGTGCTATAAATTGGACGCTATTAAAGAAATGGGCACATAGAGACCAAATGGGTTGGTATGTATGGCATGTATGAGTATGGTGTATGGAAGTTTCACGATTGAATGCACACAAATAGGATACTAACAGGATTCTTGTTAGATCCTGATGAATCCCAACTAACTTGGCGAGGCATTGGCGTGATGGTTGAAATATGTTGACCCTAGGATACAGAGGATAGTCATTTGCTAAGTGCATCCCCATCTGTTTTTAACTCCGTCAGAGTTCCCCATGAAAATAAAATTGACCCTCAGGATATCGTAGACTATGGTAAATTTAGGAGTTCCCCCACCAATAACCAAAGAGCTCCCTTGGCTCCCAAGCTTGAGCCCGTCCAGATGCACTAGGTATCTGGACGAGGACTCTATGATGAAGCATGCCACTTTTAATCCCAATAGGTGAGAATCCTTTTAATACCATAGGATGATCCCTTTGGGCGGGAACGGAGTAACAGGCTAAGCACGGTAGAGGTTCCCTCCTGTTGTTTTTGAATGGTCACTTCCACTACCACAGACATTTTGGTGAATCAATATCAATTAATTTGCCATAATCTGATTTGATCTGCTTCGTGCATGTCGCTGGAAGCTAGGTTTAGATTATTTTGTTCTTCAGGTAGGGTGGGAACAATTCTACAAGTATTTCTAAGTCAGACACCGTAGTTTAGATACATCTTGGAGTCCACCACTATCCAGTGAACTTCAGACAGTGACTGACACATGTGACCTTGTTTACATTGACCTAACATCAGCCAGAGTACTGTATTTTATTCCATTGAAGTTTAGGTTTCTGCACCCTTGTGTTCAGGTGTTGTAATATGCATTTTTTCACAAAGACAGACATTTCCGTTTTTTTAAGATTTAGTTTCAAGTTGTTTCTGCTGCTTCAGTCACCAGTAGTTATTAACTGATCGTTCTCTGCTTGCTGTTGGTGAATTTCTGAATTTGTTTCCAAAATGTCTAGATGACTGAATTCAGGTAAGGAATCGTCAGATACATGCATTGAACAGGACTGCAGAAAGCAATGAGCATTGAGGGATTTTGAATGAGAGAGCCTGAGGCTGGGATTAGTATGTAGGGGTAAACAGTATTTGGGAACTTAAAACTTCATCTCAGACTCTCAAGAGATGTAGACCACTGGTTACAATGCCTTTGATCTACTGTGCTGAAAGTGGCTGAGAGGTTGGGCTAAATGAGGGCAGGTGCTTCTTCCTCTTCTGTATCTCAAGCTTGTCGCCGATAGAGTACGGAGTCAGTGTCCCTACACGGTCTGCGAACAACTTGAGCCTGAATGAACATCATGAGAAAGTCTGTTTGATTAGGGCGGTGGGTAGCAGGAGGCTGGAGATGATCTTCTTTTGCTTTTTGTATTTTTTGTTAAGTGTTGTTTCTTCTGTTGAAGTTACTTGAGATGTTGTGTTTTTTACTTGAGATGCTGACAGAGTTGTGGGAAGATGGTGGAGCAAGGAAGCAGTGCAAAAGGTGTTTGAAAAGAGGTTGTGTAAGGATCAACCACTGAATCTAAGGTCTTGGATATCAGGTTCTGGAATAGCTACGCATTGTTAGTGCTAAAATAATTTAGTATTGGTGGTGCAGGAGACTTCTTGGGCTTGTTTGGTGGTTGGGTATGAATTGAATTGTTTGTGAATTTGTTAGTGAAGTGGTTGTCAAGGCGTCTCACAAAGGCTGAGACAAAATAGAAACATTATATTAAGCTGCTTTTCTGTTTCTTTGATAAGTTAGGACAGCTATTTTTCTGGACAGCAGATGTTAGTTTAAGGGCCTGCTTAAGATCTTGGCGGACGGTTTACTCCATCACAACGGTGTTGGTTACCTCTTCCGCCAAAATATAAATCCCATTATATCCTATGGGGTTTATATTTTGGTAGCTGGGAAAACTCTCACCATTGTGACGGAGTAACCCATCAACAAAGATCTAAATCAAGCCCAAAGTGTCTTATAGACTAGTAACCTCTTTTCACTTTGTGTGTTGTAGACTAAGTGTACAGATGAAGTTTGGACACTAAATCATTGGTGATGTGTCTTCTGCGCTTAGAATCTGTTCCTAGTCCTAATGATGTTTAGGTGGGGGTCAGACCATTTGTGGATTTTCTTTTTTATTCTGGACGTTTGTGGTGAAGTGCGTTAACATACTAAATTTCCATAGATTAATAGTTTTGAGGGGATTTTGTAAACTCCCAATATTCTGGTGTGCTGTGGTGGCTTCAAATGCATGCGCTCTTTTGGGATGTTGATGCTTGTTTAGGGTTGGATGCATAAATGTGTGTGCGTGTCTATATATATTTCGGTCAGGAATCCGTCCTATTTGATTACAGAAAGGGACTGATTTTTTGTCTCTCTAAGGGGAAAATGGTCAGTTAAACACACATTTTTGGTGAAGATGGCACCAAGAAAATGCCCTGCTTTGTGGCGGTGTCATGAACTAGGTGGTGAACTCTCGGGGCTTTTTGGTGCTCAATTAGCACAACTTTTTGGTGCTGAGGGTAACTAATACCTGATGTTCAAAACATCTTGAACAGCAAAGCAGACACGGTCGTGAGTTATGGTGGAAAAGGTGTCATCGCAATCTTCTGTGAATTTGGGATTATCTGGAGGTCTGTAGATGAACAAGAAGGAGGGTGCCTTGATAAGGGTATGTTTCCAGAGGTCAAGTATAGACTAGCAGCTTTGACACTGGAAATGAGTCAGATCTTACGTTTGTCTTCTTTTTCAGTGTCTCCCTCTTCTTCTGCACCTTGGTGTGTGTGCTTTACACAACAGAATTTGTGATAGTTTGTGGATAATCTCCTGTACAATCTAGGAGAAGTTGATTGGTTGAAGGAGTAAATCTGCTTTTACAGGGGTTAGAGGTCGTAGGTTTCATGGTGGTATTTAGAGGCTGCACATGTTTATAAACTTGTAGACGGGGCGTGTTTGGTATTGAATTGCTAGGAGAAACGGGATATTGCCCAGACTCAATATCCCGTTTAGGTCTTGGGACTAGAGTAGGTCATAGAGCAGGTTGGGTCTGGCGTAAGACATGGAACAGGGCTGCAGTGAGCGGCTAGGTAATTAATTTGCTGCAAGTCACTCACATCTGCATAGTGTGACCGGCTGCACACAGTATCCACTGGTTGCGACCTTCCAATGTTGTGCCCGCGTCGCAGATTTCTCAGTGGGAAGGGATGATCAGCTCCTGGTTCACTCATGTCTACTTACGGAGTGAAGGTTCACGAAATGGAAAGTTAGACGTCCTCATTTTCCAAATTAATGGCTCCAAAAGAGCTTTGCCAGAAATCCACACTTTATCCATGCAGCTTCTGCTCATGTTGCAGTGTAGCTGAGGGGGAGGGTGGGTGCTCTGCAGTCAGGTATATATATAACCTAGTGTTGGCCGATTTCCTTTTTTGCGATTACCTGGTAAACTGAGGCGAGAATTAGTCACTCCTGGTCCCGGGCATCCCCGAGGTCTGCCTTATAAAGAAGTATTTTGAACAGGAGTGAAGGACAGGGCATCTTTGAAAGTACCCCCTCGGGGTTTCCCTTGAAGCACAGGCTGCCAGCATTTACTTTAGCTGTTAAGAAAATGAATAATTATTTGCGGTTCAGCAAGAGATGTGGGTTCGCCGGAGGTTAATTGGTAATGATGGGGCTGCTCTGAACAGCCAGGAAGGATATTTCAACTAAAAGGAAAAGATCTCGCGCCTGGCGCTGGATCGCCCTCGTTGCTGGGTGATATCACGAGAGAGCCACCTGCCCCTCGCCCATTTGATGCTTCACTTGGAGTTGGATGGGATTAGGGCAGGCCTGGTGATATGGTCTCAAAGCATCTCAAAGCCAAAACTTTTGCAGGATACTGTCGGTGCCTCCAGTGCAACTTTCTGAAAGAGCTTCCAATGCACGGGCATGAAGCTATGGGGGTTTCATTATAGCTAATGAAGGGGTCACAGTTCACCCCCTGAACGCGCCGCACCAGAAAACCCCTTTAAGTTGCCCGACTGCTTTTCTCTCGGCTCCACGTTTGACATCACCCGAGTGAGACTGTCTGGTGACTGGTGTCTTGTCGAGTGAACCTCTTGGCGCCGTCTTGAGGGGCCCACGTGTGCATTCTTTAAATGTCATGTCTCAGTGACTGCCCCCTCACCTTCTTAGACATGTCAGTTCTGCCCTCTCCTGGAATGGACAATTCTGATTCTTCCTGAGAGCGCAACTGCAATGTACTCCAGATTGTGCCACTTCTGGCTCTTGTATGTCTTTTCTTATTCTTTTTTATTTATTTTGTGAAAGGAATGAAAACCCAGGGGGATTTAGGTGGTAAGCTTCGATATTGAATTCGGGATAGTAGGACAGCATGACACATGTGCGTGTGTGTTAGGTTCGGGTGTGGGGCGCTGATAGAGGAGCATGACTTTATTTATTTATTTTCTTATATAGCGCTTGAATCGACCCCCAAAAGGGTATCTCTGCGCTTAGGACGGGCCGTGAGGGTGTGTTGCATCTATAGCAAAATCAAGCGCAGAAAAGAGTGGTCTTGAGTAGCTTCCAAAATTGTAGGTGATCAGTGCATTGTCTCAAAATCATGGGAAGCTCATTCCAGTATCGTGGGCCAAGATGGGAAAGAGCTCTCCCTCCTAATCTAGCCTTTCTCACTCGAGGTACCACAAAAAGATGTTTGTCACTCGAGCGGAGAGATCTAGAACGTACATATGGTGTGAATTTCTCCGAGAGGCAAGAGGGAACCAGATTAAGCAGTGATTTTTGAATAGTGCATCAGATTTTAAATCTGACCCGTTGGCGGATATGGAGCCAGTGCAGCTTCATAAGAAGAGGGCGAGAAGGGGTCCTGGAGGGAGCATTGAGGACCAATCACCCCGCCGTATTCTGGACTACCTGCAGTCTGCTGAGTGAGGCATCATTGTTTTTCTAGGCGCACTTTAGCAACACCTGCTGGACTTGAGGGGCCTATCATGAAAGGCTGACAGCTGGTTACAGACATCTCTGTAATAGCATTTGTGAGAAAAACTAGAACTTGAGGGAAGAAACACTTTTGCTCATGCATCTGCAGGCATGTTGTGGCCATCCCATGGTAACTTACCTCCCCCCCTCCCCCAGCTACTGCGGTATTGATTTTATTTGTTTATCTATTCGTTTACAAACCACGACTAGGCCCAGCAAAAAGGGCTCCCAGAGTTGTACATACAGAACAACAACAAAGGAACAATTTCCTTCTAGGGAGACGAAAAGATAGTGCAAGAGCAAATCAGAGGCATCTGTAGACATGGTTTTGAAAGTTAGCATGCAAGGAGGCAATGATGAAACTGATGAAACCACCTACAGTGAGAAAACGTAAAATTGTTTCTCTCTATATCTATCTATCCATCTATCTATATATCTATCTATCTATCTATCTATCTACCTATCTATCTATCTATCTACAACTCCCAATTCACCAGGCACCGCACCTCACACCTCAGGGGCCACTCCAGGTGGGGGTGAGACGCTTGTCAATATTTCCACCTGCAACCGCTTCTCCATTGGCCATGAAAGCACACACATGGGAAAATTAAGATTTCCAATATTTAATCAAAAGTCACACAGCAGCACTGACAGACACGTTTCGGCACAACGCTTTGCTCAAAGTCAGTGCATGCAGACACCATTTCACATTTAAATAACAAGGGAATTCATTCATTCATTCATTCGACTCCACCATTAACTCATTGGTGGTGGGCATCTTCATACTAGCAAATAGTGTATATAAATAATTGTAATCTCTTTCATGAATCATCATCAAAGATCTATTAACAAGGGAGAATGGAAAAATATTTACAATTCATATATTCATCAAGTCATTGATATCTTAGTGAGTCTGTTTTCTTTTTAATGTTTGCCTGCTCGCATCAGGTGGGACTATTCATTTACGCCATTTAGGACACTTCTAACATATGTTATGTAAGTGGCTGTGTGACTGTGTGTATCCGGGTGTGAGTGCGTGTCTGGGTGTCTTTATGGGGGCATGAGTTGGTGTATGGATGTGTTAGTGGGTATGCAAATAGCTGTATGGGTGAATGAGTGTCTGTGTGAGTGGCTGTTGAAGAGTGAGTGAGAATGTGAATGGCTGTATGGGTGAGTTAGTGGGTGTGTGAGTGGGTGCCGGAGTGGCTGTATGTGTGGGTGAGTGGCTGTGTGAGTGGCTTTATGGGTGAGTCGGGTGTGTACATGGGTGTATGAGTGTCTGTTTGAGTGGGTGTATGGGTAAGTGAGTGCATGTCTGAGTGGCTGCATTGCAGTCAGTGTCTGTATGAGTGGCTGTATGGGTGAGTATGCGTGTGTGGTTATATGGATGTGTGAATGAGTATGTATGTGCTTGTGTGGGTGAGTGAATGGGTGTGTGAGTGGCAATGTGTGTGAATCCATGGGTGTGTGAGTAGCTGGGTGAGTGAGTGACTGTGTGAGTAGGTATCTGGGTAAGTGAGTGGCTGTGTCAGTGACTGTATGGGTGAGTCTGTTTCCTAGCTATAACATCACTGCAACTTCGTTTTTTTAGTGAATTTCTAAGATTTTTAACATTCTATTTCCTAACTCTAACGTCCCTGTAACCTTTGTTTTTTTAGTAAATTTCAAAGGTTTTTGAAATTCTATTTCTAAAGTATTATACAATGTAATGTTTTGTTTTCTGAGTTAATTTTTAGGGTTTATATTTAATACAAAGTATACTACAATTTATTTGGATTCTTAATTTAGTATTGGACTGCAGGCGTTTAGAAAAACGTTAAATATTTTTTAAAAGGTGAAAAGGACATGCATACCTAATGTAAAAGATATAATATTTTTGTAAATGTAATTTTACAAGTTTTACACATTTTTTTATACATTTTTGGTTCCGCTGTACCTCTGCAGGTCTAAAAACATAGATGGGACCACAAGTATTGCATGCTTTTTAATTCCGACCACGTGATCGAAATAAATCTACGAACCTGTATCCGCGGATTAATGGAAAGTTTTAAAGATTATTTCACATATGTATCTCCCTCTATGTACAAGTATATAAATAGCCCCTACATCTGTTTTTCAAGAAAGTTACTCATTTTGTGCGTTTGGTGAACCTGTGAATATATGGACAAGATTTGTAAATTTGCCTCATGACACACGCAAACCTTTCCTTTAGATTGGGTACATTAGGACCCCACCTATGTACATGTAAAACCACACACAATAACAGTTTTTTTCACCAGTGAACTCTGTAGAAAGAGAAATGCGAACCAGTGGTGCTTTGATTTTTCATATAGTCATCTTCTGTCCAGGATGAACAACCAGAACTTGTTGTCATGAGGCGGAAGATACACAGTATTGATGTGTGGCTTGGTGTGTGGCTAAGTTGGTGTATGAGTGGGTGTGTGAATAACTGTATGGGTGTATGAGTTTATGTAAGTAGGTTTTCACATGTTTAAATGGGTGTGTGACTGAGATTTTTAGTGGGTGTCTATGTGTGGGTGTATCCCTACCTGTGTGAACTACTTTATAGGTGTGTGAGTTCATATATGAGTACCAGTATAGGTGTGTTTGTGACCATTAGTTAACTTAGTAATAACTTCATAAATACATTTAATTTATTTATTAACACATTACAATACAATTTAGATCAAACAATAAACAAATAAAAATAACACAACACAACGAATTTAACCATTTACAAATACACTTTTGTGCACAAGTATTCCAGATAAATGCAGATATATCTTTAGACCAGCAAGGAAAAAACAAATTGATGTCTGGAAGCATTTTGCAATACCTTCAGGGGAAAAGAAGGTAACAGCTAAATATGTGCAGTGTGATCTTTGCAGCAAGTAGTGATCCAGTGGTACTCCCAAAAAGTGTTCACTAGGGACAAGTTCATGTGGAAGCACTTAAAAACAATTAATAAAAGAATCTACATCTGTATGATGTGGGAGAAAGCAGATGCAGCAGGACAGTCCACCTCTACAGCAACTGTGGGAGAAATATCATCAGCTGCAGTCAACACAATGCAAGCTGCCTTAAAAGGTTTGAGTGAGATGGTTTCTCACTAGGCAAAATGCCACATTTCTGTAAAAATTTCTTCTGTGGGTGCATTTTCACCTTTTTTACTGTTCTCAGGTTCTATTCTCATACACCATAAATAATGTACTGTTGAAAGAATCATCATTGAATAGTGAGGAAAAAACATAATGAAGATGGTAGGAAAAAACTGCACACTGTGTATGTAAGTCGGTGTTTGCATGTGTAAATGGGGGTGTGACTGTATGGGAGTTTGAGTGGGTGTGTGAGTGTATGTGTGAGTGTGGCTGTACCTGTGTGAATGTCTCTACAGGAGTGTGAGTTCATATATGAGTACCTCTATAGGTGTGTTTGTGACCCATGAGTTAAATTAGTAATATACATTTTTAAAAGTTTACAAATACAATTTATTGTTACATTACAATACAATTTAAAAGAAACAACAATTACAAGAACACACCAAAACCCAAACTTCCCATTAGCTACACTAGGACCCTACTAATGTGCTGGCAGTGCTGCTGTCTATTTACTTTACATCTCCAAATTTGAAACATTTGATGGTATGCCAACGTGGGACCAAAGAGTACTGGTATTGTCATTATGGTGAGCTCAAGTGTATTTTACATAATTTAGGAACACCAACTAGGTTTCAAACCCTCAGCTGTGCAGATTATCTATGGAACATATATGCCTTTTTGAAAGAATCAAACTCTAACAATAAAGGCATCATATTCAAGACACCAGAAGAACTTAAAGATAGATTTGTGTATTTGTCAAGTTTGTGCAGTCTAACATCTGCGGCAAACAATTATCAAGAGAGACTGGTAAAAAGTATTCTTATGGGACAAGTTCTATGTGAAAATATCTTAAAACCATCTACGAAAAGGACATACAATCACTTAATACAGGAGAAGGTAAGTGGATGAGAACCACACTCCTCACCTGTAATAGTCTTGGGAGAACCTTCAAATGTTCAGCAAATAATACTATCAGTTTACTGCAGAAAGTTATCTGAGATGGTAACATTATTATATAATTATAACAAAATAATTATCAAAGAAACATAACATAGACTATTTAACCATTTTCAAGTACTCTTTTGTGCACAAGTACTTCAGATAGATGCAGGCGTGTATTTAGACCAGAAAGGACAACCTGGCCCTGTACTGCATGAGCCATAAGAGATGCCACCTCTAAAAAAGAAAGTAATGTTTGGAAACATTTCAGTATTCTTTCGTGAAACAAAAGGTTAGTGCCAAGTTTGTCCAGTACAATGTCTTCAACAAGAAATTGTCAAGACAGACTGGGAAGAAGTATTTCCATGAGACAAGTTCCATGTGGAAGTACATCAAAACTATCCATCAATGCATATACCATCGTATAATGAAGGAGCAGACAGGTGCAGCAGAAGAACAATCATTATCTGCAATAGCCTTAGAGGAATCATCGTCACTGGCTCTCTCTGATAAGTTATCTAAGATATTAACTCGCTGTAGCAAATGCCAGATGCTCATGGCTCAAAAGATGTCGTCCGTGGCTGCATACCCGAATACAATGAAGAATCAAAGTTGATTCTTTTTTTTCTCCCCATTGATCCTTTGTTTTTCACGGACTGAAGCCAGTTGCTTCTTCTCAGTTGCCTTCAATTCCCCATTTTAATACCTTGTTTATTTTCTTCCTAGAAAACAATTAGAAAAAGTATACAACTGTTAATGCAGCAGAACCACTACTAGCATTTAATTTACATGCCCTGGGCACACGTAGTGCACTATACTAGAGACGTACAGATAAATACATTTCCTAATTGTGGGTAAGTCAATCCATCTATGTTTAGTGGATAAGCACATATACTTTACCACTATCTAGCAGTGGTAAACTGCTAATTTTCCTGAGGCGAACTGGGTGTCTCAGTATGTGACTGGGTGTCTTAGTGACTGTATGTGTGCTCGAATGGCTATGTTAGTGACTGTATGGATTGGTAACTGACTGTGTTACTGGATGTTTGGGTTCGTATCTGTGTGTGCAAGTGGCATAAATAATGTGTGAGTTGATATGTAAGAGATTCTGTCACTGAGTGGATGTTACAGTGGCAGCATGGAATGCTAAATATGTATGCTTGTGGCTGTATAGGTGGGTGACTGACTGTATAACTGGGTGTATTGGTCTGTAAGTTCGAGTGTGAGGGGCTGAAACCTAAACGTGCATGTCTTACCTTTCACTTCACAGCCCACTGCCCACAGGATGTCTAGGTAGGGCGTACTATAGGGGTGACATTGTATAAAAGGAGAGTTTAAACATTGGCAGAGGGTATTAAATGCCAAGTCAAAGTGGCAGTAAAGTGTGCACACAAGCTCAGCAGTGGCAGGCCTCAGTCAGGTTTAAAGAGCTATTTTATGGATGAGTCAATTAGTGCTGCAGGCCCACTACTAGCATTTAATTTACAGGACCTGGGCATAGGTAGTACATTCAACTATCAATTAAATATATCAATTGTGAATAAGTCAATGAAACCATGTTTAGGTGAGAAGCAAATACACTTTACCCCGATCTTGCAGTGGTAAACTGATCAGATTCCTAAGGTGAACTGGGTGTCTCAGTATGTGACTGGTTGTGTTATAGACTGTATGGTGTCTAAATGTGCTTATAAGTGTCTGTATGGATTAGTAACTGGCTGTGTCAGTCAGTGTTTGGCTGTGTTACTGTGTGTGCAAGTGGATCTATTAGCAGTGAATACATAACTACTGTGTGAGTGGATATGTAAGTGATTCTGTCATTGTCTGACTGGATGTGACACTGGCTGTATGGTTTTCTAAATAGGTATCTTTGTGACTGTATAGGTGGGTGACTGCCTATATAAATGGATGTATGGGTCGGTAAGTGCATGTGTACGTGAATGAAACTTAAAAGTACATGTCTTACATTTTAACTATACAGCACCCTGCCCATTGGGCTACATAGGCTGTATCTTAGAGGTGACCTATGTGTTTTTTAAAAGCGAGTTTAAACATTGGCACAGGGTATTAAATAACAATTTGGCCTAGCAGTAAAACTGCACACACAGGATCTGCAGAAGTAGTCCAGAGACATGTTTAAAAGGTTACTTATCTGGATGGGTGACTAGGAGTGTCAGTACTTGAGTACATATCTGAGTGACTCTTTCAGATCCTCTCTGGGAGTGCCACTGTATTTTGCTATATGATGAGCTCTCTTAGTAACTCTATGGGTCTTTAAATGAGTATGTAAGTGGCTGTATGGATTGCTTACTGGCTTTCTTGGTGAGTGTTGGGATATGTAACTCTGTGTGTAACTGGCTCTGTTACTGCTGGATACATATGTGCTATGTGGGTGTGTGAGTGAATGTGATAGTGCCTCTGTCGCTGTCTGAGTGGGCGTGTTAGTGGCTCTATGCTTTTGTACATAGGCATGCGAGTCACAGTATGGGTGGGAAACTTGATGTATAACTGGGCTTATGGGTCTCTAAGTGCGTATGTAACTTTCTGAAACTTCAAAGTACATGTCTTACCTTTTACCCACATAGCACCCTGCCCTTTGGGCTAACTACATCCTTCCTTAGAGGTGACTTATATGTAATAGAAAGGGAGTTTAAGGCTTGGAAAGGAGTAGTAAAATGCCAAGTCGGCGTGGCAGTAACACTGCACACACAGGCTCTGCAGTAGCAGGCCCGAGACATGTTTAAAGGGCTCCTTGTCTGGATCGGTGACGAGGAGTGTCAGTACTTCAGTACATATCTAAATAAGTGTATCAGTCCATCTGAGAGTGTGCCACTGGATATGTAAGTAACTATGTCAGCATATTATTGGCTCTCTTACTAATTCTATGGGTCTGTAACTATGTATGTAAGTGGCTGAATGGATTGTGTACTGACTGTATTATTGAACATTGGGGTATGTAACTGTGTGTAACTAGCTTAGTTACTCCTGGACACATAAGTGCTGCGTGGGTGTGTGAATGTATATGTAAGTGCCTCTGTCACTCTCACTGGGTGTGTGGTTTTGTAAATAGCTATGTGCGTATCTGTATGGCAGGGTGACAGGGTGTATAACTGGGTGTATAGGTGTGTAAGTGCATGTGTAACTGACTGAGTGCTGGGTACATGAATGCCTGCACATGTATTTGAGTGGGTGTGGTGGTGCCTGTATGAGTCTGTAAATAATTAGGTATGTGTATGTATAGTTGAGTAAATGGGTGTGTGACTGAGTGTAGCAGTAACTGGCTGGCTGTGTGAGTGGTGGGTACATAAGCGTGTTTATGGGACTTTAAGTGGGTGTGTAAGTGCCTGCTGGACTGTGTGAGTGGATACAAATGACATACTATTACTGTACATAATATAAGCAAACACCCAAATCTAATTTCAAATGCATTCCTTCATACTGGTTTAATAAAATTACTATATTTTCAGTATACCAATTCCTCTTTCTCATTTCCTGCTCACTCTATTTTTAGTTAATGTTCTCATCTAAGCTATCTTCTATTCTGCCTTCTTGTATAGTGTCTTGAAAATACACATTTTCTTTTATCTTATATACACTCACAATTTTATATCTAAATATACCTTTTTATACTACAGCCTAATTGATATACATGTACAAGCTCTTTACTGTTCGTCAACTTTAATTTCTATTTCTGTTAACATCTGTTTTAATTGGAAATCTCAAGTCAGAACTATGGCAATCCTCCTCCACCCATAGTACAAAAGCAGTTAAAATGGTTACCCTTCACCATGTACTCTTACTTATTCTCCTGAAGTTAACATATCACAGGCTTCCTTTCATCTTTTTTTTTGTTATACACACATCTAAAGAGTAAGTATTTTTTTAATCCTTTCCATGTTTCCTGGAAAGTAGACCAATTTGTTTGCTTTTTTCCATTAATCCACGTATTCACCGTGATGCTCAGTATACCTCCCTGTGAAACTTCACTGTGGACCCACGGATCATCATGGAAGCCGATATTAGCATTTACCAATCTACCATTATTAGTTTGCATTTATGTTTTACTTTGTAATAACTAAACAATTAAAAGCCAAACACTCCCTAGTCACCAATGTTTCCACACCACTCTTTTTGACTTTCACAGTGCATTCATTTTTGTTCCCCCTGCCCCATATTCTTTTAGCTCCGTGTCCATGGTGGTCATGTTAGCAGCATTATCTATCTACCAATGGGTCAAAAGTACACATTACTTTCTGTAAGCAGCATACAGCTTCAAATTAAACTGTAGGTTGACTGGTTGCAATTTCAAGCATATTCCTAGCAACATAATTTTTTTTTCTTTTTTCAAAACCGATCACAGATGTGCTTACTTTTTATCCAAATCACTAGATAATTTTAGGTCCATGAACATCTCCACCATCCATTCAAATATGTTATTTTACATTCTACTTGCGGTCCTCTTTTCTATCTCCGTTTTGTCTTTAAAACTGCCTTATTCTTTTGCAGCCATCTTCAATGTGCTGCTCCTCCTACTCTCCAAAATGGTCATAGAGCTGATTATGGGTCATACTTTAGTGTTTTGAGCATCGTAGATCCCAAACGAAAAGCACACATTCAACATATAATAGCAACGGGTTCTCCTCAGCCAAAACCATTTATGTAAAACAACAACACATTTAATACAGTAGGGGTATAACTGGTTACATAGGTAGCTAAGAGAGTGGAGTGTGGGAGGGTCTTTATAGGACTGTGAGAAGGTGTGTCAGTCGTGAATGGGTATTTAAGAGGGTGTATGGGTCTCTAACTGGGTGTGTGAGTGGCAGTATGGGTTGCTGAGTGCATTTGTGAGTGTGTGAGTGAATGGATGTTTGACTGACTATGTGAGTGAGTAGGTGTGTCAAAGACTAGATAGCCGTGTGAGTAGATGTGTGAGTGTTTAACTGGGTATGGCACTGGCTGTGTGAGAGGTAATATGGGCATATGAATCTCTGTCAGTACCTGTATGGGTTTGTGAGTGGGGGTATGAGTGGCACTATGGATGTGTGATTGGCACTGTGGGCCTGTGAGAGGGTGTGAAAGTGTGTGGGTCTGTGTATGGGTGTGTGAGTGTCAGTGAGTAGGCTTGTGAGTACCTGTGTGAGTCTGTGAGTGTGTAAGTGTGTCTGAGTGGGAGTGTGAGTTCATGTGTGGTCACTGGGTGTGTGAGTGCCTGTGAGTGGATGTGTGAGTTCCTGTATGGGTATGTCACTGGGTGTGTGAATGCCTGAGTGGATCTGTGAATGCGTGTGTGAGTGCCTGTGTGGGTCTGTGAGTTGGTGTGCATGTCTGAGTGGGTCTGTGAGTTGCTGTCTGAGTGGGTCTGTCAGTGGATGAGTGGGTCTGTTAGTGGGTTTGAGAGTTCAGGTGTGGGTATGTCACTTGGTGTGTGAATGCCTGAGAGGGTCTGCGAATGTGTGTGTGGGTCTGTGAGTAGGTGTGTGAGTGTCTGAGTGGGTCTGTGAGTTGGTGTCTGAGTGGGTCTGTCAGTGGGTGTGTGTGTGTCCATGTGGGTCTGTGAGTTGCTTTGTGAGTGCCTATGTGGGTCTGTCAGTCGGTGTGTACGTAACTACATGGGAATGTGAGTGGGTCTTTGAGTGGGTGCATGGGTGTGAAAGTGGGTGTGTCAGTGCCTACATAGGTCTGTGAGTGGGTGCATGAATGCCTGCATAGGTTTCTGAGTGGGTGTGTGACTGCCTGTGCTGGTCTGTAAATGAATGTGAGAGTACCTGTATGGGTGTCTGAGTGGGTCTGAAAGTGTTTTTTTTTTCTCCAATTGCGTCAAGGTTTTAGACATGTTACCGATTTACATGGGGGAGTACCTGACCCTTGAGGGGGATCCACGGATTCCCGAAGTGGGAAAAAAAAACAATATAACTCAATTTCGTACACAACATTGGTCCTTTTGACACTGACACTATTGGATCAGGGTACCTCTAACCTGACCCCTTTAATTATTTTGCAGAAAAATGTTAAGTCCCCGGGACCATTCCCTGATACTTAAAATGGCAGCTGCACCCTCCCTGTCAGGTTGTGGTCAGCCAATCACGGCTTTCGTGGTAGCACGTTGTTCCGCAGCTCTACCACGGGGATCCGCGGAGGGTCTACGTCCCTAGATATGCAATTTTGTTTTTCCCCCCAACTACTGAATGGATTTCCACCAAATCACAAAAAGGGTTCTTTCTGGACCAAGAGCTATCTCTGTGCCAACTTTGGTGTAATTCAGTCCAGTTGTGTGGGTTGTAGTTGGGTTCAAATTCCCTATTGGAAATTGCATGGATAAAACGCAGATTTTTTTACCTGCCTCCTTCTTCTCTGCCCCCGCTTGACGGATCACTCTGAAACTTTCCATTAAAACTAGTCCAAGCATGCCACATGTTTTGGACAATTTCGTGAAGATTTTTCAAAACAAAAAACGTTTCTCTATGGAAACTATGTACTAACTACAACTGACTACAGGCGGCTGGCCCTAAGATGGGTGGATATATATATATATATATATATCCATCCCTATTAAGGTAAATGTAAACATTTTAAGAAAATGTGTGTGTATGGGTCACCTTAACCATCTTTCCCTCCACCTATTTTATGTATCTTCACAACTTCAGTTGTTGAATCTTGGATCCAATTGAATTCATCATCATTTGGAGGTGGTCTTGCAAGCCACTGTGGACATTTGAGGGAGAGGTGTGGCGCCACGGCCAGGGCGACTGACGCTGGAATCTGGGGACCACGGTTCGATCCCCGGCTCCGGCGGCAGGTTAGCCCAGCACCATGTGACTCTGGGCAATAGCTCGCTTAATCTTCCCGACGGCCCTCAGCGCCTAGAGACCCTTACGGGTGATTGTGCGCTTTACAAATGTGGACTTTACTTTACTTTACATTACTTAAATACATCACTTAATACTAGTAATGAAAGGCATGCCATTTACTTGCATCATGACAATGTAAAGTGAGATCTAGGCAAGTGTCAAAGCTGCTGTACTTGGATATAGGCTATTGGATATTGGTTTCGATCCTTGTTTACTCAAGTTACTCCAGTTATTGTTCTTGATCTTTTTCTTTCATCTCTGTCTCACTTACCATGTCTGCTAAAGATAGGGAGCACTTATGATCAGGACTAAGCTTGCTACTTAAAATAACATGACAATTGTATTTGAAATTTGAGCATTGTATTTGAGAAATGGCATTACTTCAATCCACCATTATTTCAATTTCATTACTAAGACTTGATCTTTGTGTCAGGAATTCAACACCTTGAGTAAACAGATAAGCTATTTTAAATGCAATTAACAATGATAAACAATCGAAATGAACTGAAATTTTAATTAAAGTAAAACATTTATTTAAAAAATAGATAACATAATAATATATCAAAAATAAGGAACACGTAACAAAAGAAGTTTTAAATGTATAGTTTAATCCCATTTGTAATATAATTAAAAATGAAGATGAGGGCATTGAGAAGGCGGCACTGCCCTCTTTGTTTTTCACTTTCTTTAATTTACTTTAAATTAATTTAATAAATCATTTTCAAGGGTTATCTTTCCCTGGTTAGTAAAATTAATTATTATTTAGTTTCATTTATTACTTTAATTATAGAAAAGCATTTTCACATAATGATTGCATGTCGTCAGGGCCAGCCTCTATATTTTACAAATGTTTCATGTATATTAATATAATAAAGACTGCGTTTTGGGTTAGGATATTAAGGTTCTGTTTTGTGTTAGGGTTAGTTATAGTGTCGCAGTTAGTGTTACAATAAGCGTTGTCGTTAAGTGCAGAGATTGTGGGGTTCGTTTTTGGATTATGATTAGTGTTTAGGTACTGGTTTAAGTGATGGTGGTGAAGTAATGGTACATGCAGTTTATTGTGGTGTTTCCTAGGGTACCTCAGTATTGCCTCATAATCACTTTAGAGTTTCAAGCCGGACGATGGAGAGGAAGGGAGAGGAAGGGTTTTGGGTTCTCTCAGTGGTGGAGTCAATCTCTCACAAAAGATCCTTATGACCTAAAGGTGTGGCCTAAGTCTAAGTGGTCTACTGTAACATATTAAAGTAAGTCTATACCACTATGGTGAGGCACCGTATAGACACCAGGCATTTTAAAGTGGCTGAGGTGAGCTTGGCGGGCAGGGAAATGGAGAGTCTTGTGGTAGACTGAGTTTAATTTCTTATGGGACTTTATGTGGGCAGTTTCAGCGTTTCGCTCAGAGCAGGGGTTTACATGGTTCGAGAGGCTTCACACTGGACAAGCAGGCCTTTTACCCATCAGCTTCTGCACCAGGTGTGAGTGCCTCCTTTAGGTGTAGGGAGGGAATAGTTCACTGAAGTAATATGCCCTGTAGACTTTGTGTACTATGCAGACCAACTTGGAGTTAATCCTCTGCTCTATGGTAGCAAGTGTTACAGAAGGGAGCATGTGGCCTTCCATGGTTTGATTCCTGTGCCCTACTTTGCAGCTCGTGTATATGCCATTGGCAGTTATTGTGTGTGTTCCCTGAGGAAGACCCTGTGTATTGCATTAAAGTTGTAAGTAGCCATAGGGATAAGGAGCGATACAAATTGCAGCCCCAACGTCACTGTTTACGACCTTTATGGGCTGATTTATCCAATTATTATATATATTCTAACTTTGGTTAGGTTGCCACAGTACCTGTACATGAGCATTGCACTGTATCCTTAGCTTTGACCTAGTACATGGATCAGGGTTTTCTCCAAGGTTAACGGGCAGGGACTGCGTTTTAACAGTGTTTTCATCCGGATCAGTTATTTACCTTCTCTCAGAGTAATAAAGCATTAGAGAAGCCTATTTCAAACAGTGTCAGTGTTATTACAAGGAAAACAATTGTGAAACGTCACTCCTCAGTGTCTGCACAGTGGTGCAAAATGACATATCTACTGCATACCACAGTAGATATATAATTCTTCACCGTTGTGCAGATACCTGCAGCCTCACCACTGCTACCCTCACAGCTACATATCAAGGGGGTTCACAGCAACTACACAATCTGTGAATATTGATGTTTTGCGAAGAAACATATACATTGTAGCTTTAGGGATCCTGAAACACACACCTGGTGGCATTATTAAAAAGGCTGCATAACTTGCAACAAAAACTTAAGAGCCAAAGACTGACACCTCCCAAATATCAGATTATGCCAGCTGCCAGATGCTCATCAGAGCGATGTGGTTGGCATGCTTTCTTGTGATAGTAAAGAAGTAGGTACAGCCATGCAGTGTGCCTGATTCTGGTGCCAATGCTTGTGCTGATCAGTGACATAGTATTTATAGATTCATGGTCAGTACTACAGAGGCACCTTATGGTTACTTCGGTACCAAGAAGGCAACACACACTGGAAGTTGACCAGGTACCATAGTCTAGGGGGAAGCACAAAGGAATCCCCTTTTCCAGGATTCTTCAATCACTACCTGTTTGGACGTTAGAGGCTGGCTCTGATAACTGCCACCTGTTTCCGGGTGTTTCCTCAATCTCAGGTGATTGGCTTCTGTCATTCAGGAAACTCCTGAAAACTGAACTATTCAATCATTTTGTTTATGTTTGTGCATGAGTGGGTATTTCTAAAGTGCGGGCCTAACTTGTGAGAAAACATATAATGTATACAGCAATGTGGAGATATAAGACACTCTGGGCAGAGAATGGAGGGAATGACTTCTTGTGGTGAAAAATAAGCAAGGGTGACAGAGGGGGCTTCCTGAGGGGACAGTGACCAGAGAAACTGGAATGATCATTATTCGTCTTTTGTATTAATTGAGAAATAGCCCCTAAGTAACAAGGCCTTGCCACATGCATAACATTATTAGATGGTTATTGGAAACCATATGGCACATGAGGCGCAGCATGTAGAGGTCTGATCGGAGTGAAGTAGGACACTTGCGTCACTGATAACAACATGGCATGTGACATACACTGAGCAGAGCATTTAAATAATCTCCATAGATTTGCATCACAGGCAGAAGTGATGCCAGGTAAGCGAGGCCACAGAGAGGGAGTAAATGAAAATAGCTTGAGGAGTGTCTGGTGGAGCGAGGCCAGATTTCAAGTCTAAGACAGACGAAATAAAATGGTCAAGTAATTCGAAATAACTAAACCCGGAAGTGGGGTGGGCGGGCTTTGGTACTGTTAAGAGGTGTAGACTGGCAGAACGTAAGGCAGGGATAGTGCGCAAGGAGTGAACAATATGTACGGAGGGACTTCTGTGTCGTGAATGATTTTGAAAACTAGCACCAGAAGTTTGCAGAAGGTGCTGCGTTTGTAGACTCGACCCGCTTCCTGTCGGCGTGCGCTGGTGGGTGATTGGTGAGGCAAAGTGCACACCATGTAGTGAAATCAATGACTTTAACGAGGCGTGAAAACGAGTGCTGTAGGCGTGCCACAAGAACTCTGTTACACTGAAACGCTTTATTTGTTGCCAGTGAGTTGATTAGAGAAGTGGTACTGATGAAGGGGAGGTCCGAGGAGGAGGCGATTCTGATGGCTGCCAGGGCCAGAAAGTAAATGGTTTTGTGGAAATCAGCTTCAGCGACTGAAGTGCCATTCAGTGTCAGAAAGCTCTAGGTCAGACTAAGATTTGAGTTTGCAGGAGAGGTAAGAAAGGTGTGAAGCAGAATAAAATGCGCCAATAGTTGGCGTATAAAAGATGTGATAAAACAAAGGAGCAAGCATACTACCAGGAGAAGTCTTGTAGAAGATGACAATAGGCGGACCGGAACCAGAGGCTTAGTCAGGGGTAGAGTATCCAATTGTGCATCAGGTGGAATAGGACGGGGGTTTTGGAGTGTGAGGAGCCCACTGCACCCCAAATATATTGTGTGTATTAGGGCCCATAGCACCCTTGCTACTGCACTGACTTTAAATCATAATATCAGTGGTCATATGCTCCTTGAATAAAATACACTTTTGCTCCTTTCTGAATTCTATGAATGACTACGTAAGCCTGATATTTAAATGTGTTTTATTTCACATCCTTGGTGCACAGAGAGATTTGAGTCCTGGTTTTTCTTTTTTGCAGTCTATAGTTTCAAGCATATTATTGTGTTGGCTCCTTTTGCTATATCGGCTACCTGAAGTTGTTAGTTTTTAGGTCTCGGTTAGAAGCGCGTTCTCGCCAGAGAACTATAGTGATCGTTTCAGCCGACAAGCCAGCAACAAGTGGAGACAAGAGCTGGCCGCGCGCACCATTAAGAAGCATGGCAGAGTCGGATTCCGACGCGCACCTTGGGATTGGGTCGCGCGCGTCAGAATCCGACTCTGCCATGCACCTTGGGATTGGGTCGCGCGCGTGAGCTTCTATCGCAGACAGCTCACGTCGCGCAGCTCCTAGGTGTCGGTTTCTTTCCTTCCGGTGGCCGAAGACGTTACAAGACCATCTTGCTCATTCAAAAATAGTGGCTACAAATAAATTGAATTCTACACGTCTGTCAATGTACTTTGGGACATTCTTTCTCCATAGTAGCAAGTATTGTGTGTGCTGGTCCGTCGGACATGCTTTTCAGGTGACGTGAGCTGAGATTCCATCTATCCGTCCAGCCATGGCAACTGGTCGTAGATCCGTTCCTGCAGGAGTGGGGTGGGGGTGTATCATTTTGCGTTAAACCTCTGCATGACAGCAGAAAGCTGGCCCACAAGCCTCAGGAATGTCCGCGTGTAGGTCGGTAGCCCCAGACTTTCTGCAATGAAAGAAGGCTATGTGCAGGGGGCATTCAAGTATCCAAGATCATTTCGTCGTCCCCGTGCTCGGACTCACTAGTAATTTAACCTGCGAACCTGTGGCATTCTCAGCTGGAGTCCTGCACCCCGATTCAACAAATCGTAAGGGGTATCGCGAGAGATGGTCTGTTGGCAATGTTGTGTCCTGCCCTGAACGCCCCGAGCGGAGGAGGCGAACATTCTTTTAGAAAGCAATGTAAAATGCTTCCAAATGCTTATAATAAACACGTACAAACACGAGCATTGCAGGGTGTTGCCGTTAAAATAGCGAGGGAAGCAAATACAGTCCTACGTAGCGCTAGCTCGCAAGAATGCCCTCTAGGCACTGCTAATTGAAGCACATACCCGCCCACACTACCGATCACTCTGTCCTGGGGCACCTCTGAGCAGGGCGGGGCCTCAAAGGGCGCCCAACATGCCCGGTCTACAGTTTGTTTGACACCCCGTAGTTAATCCTTCAACCCCTTTAGAATCCCCCAGTCCACCACAAAAATGGTGACGGGAGAGTTTAAATCCCCATCATCCTTTGCGATCCCTAAGGTCATGCTGAAACGCACATAAACAACAATGGCCGGGTGTACGTGGCACTGCTTCATGCCAGGCTTCGGGCGTCGCACTTTGTCTGCTCAGCCAGACCTTTCTTTTCAGCACAAAGGGCCTTGTTTACCTCCAGCTGCTTCCAGTGGAAATGGGCCCAGCGGGCATTTGTCGTCGTGGGAATTGTTTGGTTTCATTGCCGGTGATCAGAACACTACTAGCTTTCTTCCTCACTCGGAGCGGTTACTCCCGAGCCCCGGGATACCCACGACTGGCTGGGCCGTGTGCTGAGGTCGGGAGCACATGTGCCACATGTATGTAGCTGTGTGCAGGGCCTGATGCCCCAGGATATAGGGTCCCAGCTGTATTGTGTGCTGAGGTCAGGAGCTGTGATCCACTTGTCTCCCAGCACTGACCTGCCTTATATCGACCTAGTAGCCGGTCTATGCCCCCCAGCCCCACTGCAGCCGATTAGGCGCTGCCTGGGCTCGTGACATATTGCGGCCACCATCTTGGGTGAGGAGCAGGCGAGCGGTGCAGTGCTCGGCCCCTCCCGCCCTTGGAGGCATAAAAGATCCTCATTGACGCCAGCCACGATTGATAGTGTGTCTGTGTGTGAGTCCTGAGGCGGAAGCCGGGACTGGTGTGTGCGCATAGCCTAATTATTTCTTTTTAAAAATTACATGCACTCTGCTCACTTGTTCGAATTTTTAACTGTGCAATTTTAAAAACGTTTATTGCTGTGATCCACTTGTCTCCCAGCACTGACCTGCCTTATATCGACCTAGTAGCCAGTCTTTGCCCCCCAGCCCCACCGCAGCCGATTAGGCGCTGCCTGGGCTCGTGACATATTGCGGCCACCATCTTGGGTGAGGAGCAGGCGAGCGGTGCAGTGCTCGGCCCCTCCCGCCCTTGGAGGCATAAAATGGTCTCCTTACCTAGGAAGCGCAGCGGACTAGCGCAGCGGGCGCGTCGGAAGCGCGCCAAAGTCGCGCCTACGTTAAGCCCGTCTGCGCCCGTCCGCGACGGGCCGGGACCAGGGGCCACATCCCCTGTCCAAATGACTAGCGATATCCCAGGAGAGACGTGCTGCATTATATCTTACTCTAGCAGTGAGCTTAGGAATCTCAATAGCACAAGGGTAAGCAAGTCTGCACTATGTGCACGAATGGGACCACTAAATACCATGGGCCCTTTCTGCTGTCATATCTGCAGATAGGAGAGTGACCCCTGGTATGGTCCCACTCCGGCAAACACCCCTAATCTTGCCCTCAAATGCATTTACCTTAACGCTAGATCCCTACCCAAACACGCGACGGAAATATGGGACATACTGACCGATCTTCAACCCGATTTGGCCTTTATAACCGAGTCCTGGCTTGACAACTACAGCACTCACGACGTCGCAATAGCCCTTCCAGCTGAATACAAAATACTCAATTTAAATAGAGTGAAAAAAGGGGTGGAGGGGTAGCTCTGGTATTCAAGGACTCCCTCACCTGTAGACAAGAGGTGATTGCACAGGCCAATAGCCATGAAGCAATGGCATTTTCGGTGTCCATAAACACCAACATTCTACTTGGTGGAGTGATAATTTATAATCCTCCGGGCAGCACTTTAGCCTTTAGTGCCCAGCTTCTTGGACAAATCATGCCGGTCTGTCTTAAAAACAAAAACATCCTGATTATAGGGGATTTCAATATACACTATGACAATAGTAATAACCCCCTAACTAAACAGCTAGTGGAGGGTATGGAAATCCTACAGTTGACTCAGAGAATTGATCAGTCAACACACATGGCAGGACACATATTAGATCTGACGTTCTCTAACATAGGAACCATTGACATCAACGAGATAAAACCAATGATATGGACAGATCATTCTATGATTGTGTTTTCCCTTAAACTACTTACTAAACACTCCAAACTACTAACCTCAGCAGCAGCTAAAATGAGGAGCTGGAAAAACTTCTCTGTAGAAAAATTCCAGCAACACTTTACACACGCAAACACAGGAGTCACTTATACCAACGACGAAATAGAGCTACTCCAGAACAACATTAGGAGTGCACTGGAACATTGCTCAGCATCACACTCCAAACACAAACGTAGATCCACAATATCAGAGAAATGGTACGGACCAGAACTAAAGTCATTGAAAAGAAAGTGCACATCATTTGAACATAATGGAGACTCAATAAAACCCAAGGAACTAGAGTCACATACAAAAGAGAACTTACACTTTACAACAAAGCTGTTAGGAAAGCGAAGAAAGGATATTTCTCACGTAGAATAACAGAAAACAAAAATTCATCGAAAGAACTATTTAGAATAGTCAAAGAATTATGTAGCACTGTGAGTCTTTCATTAGATCTCACTCCTTCACAAGAAGGTTGAAACAAAATAAATGACTACTTTTGCGAGAAAATAGATACAATTTATGCTTCTTTCTCCACTATCGAACTAGAACAATTAGAACCCCACGTGTCACCCACAATCCAGGCTAGCTGTCCCAGGTTCGGCCCCTTCTCAGAAGAGGAGGTGGGCAAAGTCATGCTAGAAGTAAAATCAGGTTCGCCATTGGACCCATGCCCATATCATATTTTCTCACAACTGACTCCAATAATTTGCCCGGTCGTAACAAAAGCATTTAACCTCTCTCTAAACTCTGCTGAATTTCCAAAAATTTGGAAAAATACCACAGTCACTCCGTTATTTAAAAAAAACAGGCTCTGATATTAATAACCCGGCAAAATATCGGCCTATCTCACAGTTACCCTATTTATCAAAAGTATTAGAAAAACTAGTCAATAGGCAGTTATCCAATTTCCTGGAAACCAACAATCTACTAGACATCTCTCAAACAGGGTTCCGGGCCAATAACTGCACAGAGACAACACTCCTGGCAGTGACGGATAACATCAGAACCCAGGTAGATCAGGGAGAAACGGTCGCCCTGATACTATTGGACCTCTCGGCGGCATTTGATACCGTACAACACAATCGGTTATTGGAAATCCTTGCAGCAAAAGGCATCCGGGAAAATTCATTAGGGTGGCTGCAATCCTTTATGCAAGATAGAACACAATCAGTACAGATGGGTGACTTTTCATCCCCTCCCCGGAACATCAAGTATGGGGTCCCGCAAGGGGCCTCTTTGAGCCCGACATTGTTCAACGTGTTTGTCTCCTAGTTGGCTGAAACAGGAAGAAAATGGGGTGTCGATATCTGTTCTCATGCAGACGACACCAAGCTGATGATCACATTAGATGAGGAAGATGACCCAAAGGACAGGTTACTAAATTGCCTCACCGAACTCGCCAACTGGATGCATAGCCACTGCCTTAAGTTAAATGCAGATAAGTCCGAAATACTAATGTTCGGCAGACATGCACAGCTATGGGACAGCAGTTGGTGCCCATAACCCTGGGCACCCCCCCCCAGCCCGACAATGACGGCAAAGAATCTAGGTGTGACATTGGACAACACTCTGAGCATGAAAACCCATGTATCAACAATCTGTGGTAAAGGCTTTGCATTACTGAAAATGCTCAGAAGAGTCTTTCCATGGATTCCTACTGAGTGTAAAAAGATCTTGGTCCAGTCCCTACTGATGAGCAGGCTGGACTATGGAAACTCCCTGTTCGTGGGAATGGCTGATTATCTCGTTTCCAAATTACAGGTCGTACAGAACGCTGCGGCAAAAGCAATCTGCAACAAAAGGAAATACGATCCAGCTAAGAGTTGCATAAGAGAGCTCCACTGGTTGCCAATGAGACAAAGAGCTATCTTTAAACTACTGTGCATAACGCATAGAGCATTGCACAATACAGGCCCATGTATTATAAAAAACAAAATCAAATTATATGCGCCATCCAGGAATTTACACTCCCAAACAACAGCAAGAGCAAGAACTACCCGTGTGAAAACAACAAGGATGGGCGGACGGGCCTTCTCCCACCTGGTGGCGACCAGCTGGAATGAGCTGCCAGTGAATCTTAGATTGACGGACTGCTACCTGTCCTTCAGGAAGCAATTGAAAACAGTTCTCTTCCCCAAGCATGATTAAAACAAGGATTCTATTATCTGCCTACCATTGACACTCACTACTGCCATTATAGCGCCGTGATATCCTACTCAGGATGATTGTTAGCGCTTTACAAGCACCATTAACATAACATAACATAACATGTATGTAGCTGTGTGCAGGGCCTGATGCCCCAGGATACAGGGTCCCAGCTGTATCGCATTTGAATGCTAGCTAGAGTTTGATTCCTACGCAAGATTGATGAAATGGTACACTGGACCAGAGACCTTGGCCGAACATGGAGACTTGTACAGATGTCTTTTTATGGTCGATTGGATATTCTCAACCCAAATCGTTTAGGGAAGAGTGTGGTCTGGTCCGTAGTGAAGCATACTGTGTCGAATACTATTTGTAAGTTGATGTGGACGGTCATTGTGCATATTTATGCCCACAGTAATTCTGATTGTCAGACATTGCCGTTCACTGGTAAAGTGTGTTATTTGCTTGTGATCTTGTATCGACTCATGATCCGGTCACAGAAGGTGAAGTGATTTGCATTAATATATTTGCATCAATATATATAAAATTCCGTAAAGCTGTGAAATGTATATTGCAAGTGCAGCACCTCCCAATTCTTGTAAACAACACAATGGAAAATGAATTCTAAAATACGACATTCTGTAGTATGAGCGACTTGGTTTGACTAAAAGATCCCTACCCCAGCATCACTCAGCACCACCACATTATCACTCAGCACCACCACATTATCACTCAGCAGCACCACAGCATCACTCAGCACCACCACAGCATCACTCAGCACCACCACAGCATCACTCAGCACCACCACAGCATCACTCAGCACCACCACAGCACCACTCAGCACCACCACAGCACCACTCAGCAGCACCACTCAGCAGCACCACTCAGCACCGCCACAGCACCACTCAGCACCACCACATTATCACTCAGCACCACCACATTATCACTCAGCACCACCACAGCACCACTCAGCACCACCACATTATCACTTAGCACCACCACATTATCACTCAGCACCACCACATTATCACTCAGAACCACCACAGCACCACTCAGCACCACCACAGCATCACTCAGCACCACCACAGCATCACTCAGCACCACCACAGCATCACTCAGCACCACCACAACACCGCTCAGCACCACCACAGCATCACTCAGCACCACCCCAGCATCACTCAGCGCAACCCCAGCATCACTCAGCACCACCACAGCATCACTCAGCGCCATCACAGCATCAATCTGTGCAACCATTCAACAACAACTGGTTCAATTATGTTCTCTCAATGTTTCAAGCTTTATTACAAATGTCACAAAAAGATGTTAATATTTCACTTCTGTTCTTGGATTTTCATCACAATAAAATACACTGAACATAATCTTCACAAAAGTTATTTACAGAAGTTTAAGCTATTGCCATTATATATTACAATCACTTTTATTTAAGTATTAATTATTTAAAAAAATTAAGTTGTTGTTATTTGTAATATCAATACATCTAAGTCACGTAAATACAATACATGTTGCATTACAAATGCTATAGGTGTCACATTTGCGAAAGTTATAACTATTGACATTGTAAATGGCAAAGCTATTAATTTAGCTATTTTCAAAACCAACACATAAATAAAAAAATTGTCATTTACAAGACCAATAGCTCAAACTTTCATAATGCAAGACCTATTGCATTGCAAATGCTTGTTTGACTAGGTATGGTAGCGCACTAATTCTGCTCTCTTGGTAAGGCAGCATATTTGGATGATGGTAGAGGTGTGCTAAAGCAGGCCTTGTTGGTGCGTCAGAGTTTGATTGATGTGTTTGTATTTTCCCAGCCCTTTGAATTGTGTACTATGCTATACTGTCCAACACCAAGCGGCCAATGTGGAGACAGGGTCATCGAGGACCAGGACGCTTCTCCTATCTAGTAGGATCAGCTATTGAATGTGTCTTCTGACCTCTACATCTAGAAGACAGCAGTTTACTTTTGCCACCAGTGAAAGCTGGTACCACAGTGTTAGGAGTTATCCTTGCAATGTTTTTCTTTGAAAAGTTGGTGTCATGGGTGAACTTTTGAGAGCTTTAGCTCTACACTGAGGCACTACTAGCAAGATAGCTCAGTGTTTTGAAGCTTGCTGCAGTCATCTGCGGTGAACTGGAAGGTCAAGCGTAAAGCTCAACCCTCCATCATTTCCTGATGTATACAAAAAAGTGAGTCTTGGAATGCCTGATTTAATCTCAGCCACTTGTCATTTACTCAGGCCCGCATCCCACTTCATTGTTATTTTGCACACCATGCTACCTCAGTTTGGACCTAGCCATAGGCAAATGACCTAGCTGTAGGCAAACCAGTTTTGACCTTGCTTGAAGTGGAACAATCCAGCCCAAACTGCCACGCCAGGGTCTTCCTGAACTGGAACACAAGCAAACCAAAACCATTTTCACCCCTATTAAGGCTCATCAGTCTGGTATAGCCTGGTTCCAGTGGTCAATCAATCAATCAATCACTGTATTTGTAAAGCGCGCTACATACCCGTGAGGGTCTCAAGGCGCTGGAGGGGGGGGGCTGCTACTGATCGAAGAGCCAGGTCTTGAGAAGTCTTCTGAAGGTCAGCAGGTCCTGGGTCTGTCGTAGGCTCGTAGGGAGAGCGTTCTAGGTCTTGGCGGCAAGGTAGGAGAAGGATCTGCCGCCGGCAGTGGTTTTCTGGATACGAGGAACTGTGGCGAGGGCGAGGGTGGCAGAGCGGAGGCTGCGGGTGGGGGTGTGGAAGCTGAGTCGGTCGTTGAGGTATGTGGGTCTGGTGTTGTGTAGTGCTTTGTGTGCGTGGATGAGGAGTTTGAAGGTGATCCTCTTGTTGACAGGGAGCCAGCGTAGGCCCCTCAGGTGGGGTGTGATGTGGCTGCATCGGGGGACGTTGAGGATCAGTCGTGCCGAGGCGTTCTGGATTCGTTGTAGTCGTCTCAGGAACTTGGTTGTTATTCCTGAGTAGAGGGCGTTCCCGTAGTCTAGTCTGCTGGTGATAAGGGCATGGGTGACGGTTTTTCTCGTGTTGGGAGGGATCCATTTGAAGATCTTACGGAGCATTTGGAGGGTGTTGAAGCAGGTAGCGGAGACGGCGTTGACTTGCTTGGTCATGGAGAGGGCGGAGTCAAGCCCAGGTTGCGTGCGTGGTTGGTGGGTTCTGGGGCTGTGCCTAGCGATGTGGGCCACCAGGAGTCGTCCCAGGCTGGGGGAGATTGGGATTCGGGGAGCAGCCTTAGATTTACTCACTTCTTTCCTCAACCATCGAGTGCAAAGAGTGAAGTTGGGGGAGTTCCTATCTCCATCCCTGCCTGTGCAATGTGGGGTCCCCCAGGGGTCGGCTTTAAGTCCGACCCTATTTAACATCTATGGGACCCCACTTGCCAGGCTAATTAGATCTTACGGGATGGAGATAGTATCCTATGCAGATGACACCCAGATCCTCGTCTCTCTCTCTCAGTCAGACATCCTGACTGCCTCCAATTTTAGATCTTGTATGGAGGCAGTCGGGAAATGGATGATTTACAATTCATTAAAACTGAATGGAGAAAAGACGGAGGTGATGGTGTTCGGAGGGAAAGAGGATGTGTGGTCATCTGTTTGGTGGCCAGACTCATTAGGAGCCTGCCCTATTCCCACCTCCACTGCAAAAAATCTAGGGGTTATGATCGATACCTCCCTAAATCTGGAAAAACAGGTCAATAGAACCATTTCCACCTGCTGGGGCATTATTCACATCCTTAGGAGGATCAGGCACTACCTGTCACTACAGGCAAGGAAACAGCTGGCAGTGGCCCTTATTGGCTCACGACTGGACTACTGCAATGCGCTGTATGTTGGACTGAATAAAAGTCTACTGCAGCGCTTGCAAGTAGTCCAGAACGCCGCTGCCAGGTTTGTCCTGGATCTCCCCAAACGTGCCTCAGCTACAGCAGCAAGAAAGCTGCTGCACTGGCTTCCCGTGGAACACCGTATCCATTATAAGATCCTGTGTATGACCTACAGGGCATTGGCTAAAAACAGTACCACGGGTGTAGGATCCATCTTATCCCGCCATATTCCGGTCAGGAACCTGCGCTCTTCGAGCAAACTTCTTCTGTCAGTCCCTCGTTTTAGGAGGGCTAAATGGGGGGGTAGGGCTTTTTCCACCCTTGCACCTAAATGGTGGAACTCCCTCCCTTTGGATTTAAGATCTCTACCCACTCTTCAGGCCTTCAGAAGTGCCCTGAAGACCTATTTATTTGTGCAGGCCTATCTGTAATGGTGACATGCCCATGTTTATGATATTTTTGTTAGGCGCCTTGATACCTTCGGGTTACTGTATGCGCATTATACATTTTATTCAATTCAATTCAATTCAGGCTGATGGGGTGGTCCGAGGATGAGGACCTCCGTCTTGTCTGAATTCAGCTTCAGTCTGCTGTCCTTCATCCAGTCGGCGACGGCCTGCATTCCTCTGTGGAAGTTGGCTTTGGCGGTGTGGGGGTCTTCGGTGAGGGATATGATCAGCTGGGTGTTGTCGGCGTAGGAGATTATGTTGAGGTTATATTGTCGCGCGACGTGGGCGAGCTGTGCCATGTAGATATTGAACAGCGTCGGGCTGAGGGAGGATCCCTGTGGGAAGCCGCAGATGATCTTGGTGGTTTTTGAGCGGAAGGGTGGGAGGCGGACGCTATGGGTTCTGCCGGAGAGGAAGGATGTGGTCCAGGCCAGGGCCTTCTCTTGGATTCCGGCGTCCTGGAGGCGTGCTGATAGGGTGCGGTGGCAGACCGTGTCGAAGGCTGCTGATAGGTCCAGGAGGATAAGGGTGGCTGTTTCTCCTTTGTCCATCAGGATCCTGATGGGCAATGGTAGTCTAGTCAGTGGTAGTTTAGTGATGTGGCAATCTGAATGGTAAGGATATGCCCAGAGATGGGTCCCGTGCTCACTGTACCACTGGAACAAAGCTACACCGACGGACAATTCCAAAACAGGAAGAAACTTGGCTTTGGTTCCGTATCTTCCAGTTCAAGGATGACCTGGCCTGGCAGTTCAGTCTGGAATGTTCCTATTGGAGCAGTGTCAACACTAATTTGCACATGGTTGGTTCCAACCTGAGGTGGTATGGTGAGCAAAAGAACAATGGTTTAGAATACTGCCCTAAGTGATTCAATGGTTCGATTTATTGCAAGCATTCCTCCCATCACCTTTTTCTTATTTGATGCATCCCCTATGTGGCGAGGCTATGCCCAGACATGGGCCCTGGTCTCACTGTGGAACTGGAATGACAGACAAGCGCGAATCAGAGCGAAACCGGTCCTGAGTTGCTTGCATTACGGTTCAGAGAGGACCTTGCCTGGCAGTTTGGGCTGGACTCTTCCTATTGGACTACAGCCAAGTCTGATTTGCTTATGGCTTGGTCCAAACTGAGGTGGCATGGTGGGCAAAAGAACGATGGGTTAGAATGCTACTCCGAGCGATTGCCTGTGATTAGACCTATTGCAAGCATTCCTCTCATTAACTTTTGTAGATTTGGTGTTCCTTTTATTTCCCGACCGGTATATTGAATATAATAAATTGGGTAATAGTAACATTGATTATTTATAGTGCTTAGAAGTGGCAAAAATGTAGTATGAATCACTATTTATAAACAAACCACTATTATTCAAGCAAGCAAATGTTAATTAATCTTTAATGTATGTTGCTGTTTGTGAAGAGTAAGAGTTTAGTTTTGGTTGGGTTCAGTTGTTTGACATTCAGTTCGGTGTGAAGAACCTGCAGGTCTAGAATCGTTAGATTTTGATGATGGAAAAAACCTTGATATAGTTTCCTGTCATCTGTGTGTTAATGCATCTTATTACCGTCATTAGTGAGTAGGACTTATATAGGCTCTAATCCAAAATTGAAGGTAAACGTAGGAGCGGAGAATCATTGGTGTACCCGTTGGGTTCCTCTGAGATCTTGAGGAGTTGATGCTGGTGTTAGAGGCACGTGTTCAACCAATGGAGCACAGCGTAAAATACATCTAATCATATTTCAAGGGTGTTTGATCCAGCTTGATAGTAAACTGTGCTGAAGGCCACAGGAAGACCAGCTCCCCGCCCCCCTTCCCAGCTACGCCACTGTGACTGTGTCGCGATATCCGACAGAAACCCTTTATTGATGGACATCCTTCCATGCGTGGTAATATGTGAAGTGGAGTTAATACGAACTACTGTTGGTATACAAAACGTGTCACTTCCAAGTGTGTAAAGTGTTAAAATGATATGGAGTCAGCGAATCAGTGGTATGAGAGAGTAGAGAGAGTAGAAAGAGGGGAAAGGGCATGTGAGCAGTGTTGTGCTCTTAAAATACCCCCTGTCCAAGCTCCATCACTGAACCAGGCGGCAGAATTCATAATTGAAGCAAAATTCCCCGTGGCAACCTCTCCAGAACACTGCATTCTAAGTCTTCATTTGCACTTAAAACAACAAAAGACATAAAAGTGGTATTTAAATCCAGCTCCATTCTCTTTCCCAGAGAAACAAAAAAGTGTGCCCTTCCTTTCAAGCAGGTGCTCTGCAGAGGTCACCCGCGCGCTCGGAGGGCTGCGGCGGCCCCGGCTGGAAGGCGATGAAAGACGCCAGCATCGGGCCTGGCAGAGACAGGGTGCGAGGCCCCGTTACATCCCTTGCTGTATATTATGAATATATTTCTCTTTGGAGCAAAGCGGGGCAGGGCAGGTGGCCCCGCGTGCGAGGCGGTGGCGGTGGTGTTAGTAGGAAGCTTTCCCGCCTCGCAAACCGGAGCACAGTCCGGAAACCGACCCCAGTCCCCGCCGGGTCAGCCTGAGCCCAGAGTCCTTTCTTATCTCAGAAGACGTTCGGTTTAGGCAAGTTGAGAATGCCAGTCATGTGCAGAATGCCTTGCATGTATTTCCAAGTGTGCACGTTCTGCATTGTTCATTGGCTGGCACTGGTTCATTTCTTTTTTTTTAAACAAGCATTGACAATGCCCATAGGTTTGACTTTAAATAAACGTTGTATGTGAATATAAGCATTACTAGGAAAATAGCATAGGAATAGATATGTATTTGTGTGGAAGCAAAGCAAAAAACTGTAGAATACTGGCGTAGGTTAAAAGGTCCAGTGACAGCTACACTGTCAGACCTGACCTCAAAATCAAAGTAGGTTAATGACTGTCCTCCTCCCGCCTGTACTGCTGCCAGAGAAAAACAACGCAAATTATCTAGTTAACTAAAACACTTTAGTGGCATTCCAATGTCATGTGTGTTCCCCTGAAAGTTCAAGCTTAGACAGCTGGATAAATAAGCAAAATAGTCACATCTGAGTGGACCTGGAAGGCAAGCACATTTTGTGGAATCCCTCAATTTCTGCCCAGTCATAACCTATACTCCTGGCTCCCAACATGTGGGTGGAGCCAAAGCCCCTCTCTAGTGATGCTCGCATAATTGTCTGGCAACAGCTTTGCTGTCAAGCCAGACCATACAAAAATCGATTTTGGGTTACACCCAGGGGCGTAACACAGGCCCCCGCAGCCCACGCGGTGCAGGGGGGCCCCTAGCTCCAAGGGGCCCCATCGGCACTGAACTCTGGCCAGGATACTTAAATTATCTTCTTGCAAATATTTTTCTTTCACTAGAACGCTTGCCTTGGGAGAGTCTGGCGTTCTGTGTGCCTAAATGTACTGCATTTAGTTGAGTTTTAGCCTCATTTGCATAAGTATATTCTGCGCGGGTAGGCCAGGACAACCCCTTTGGGAAAAGAGCCTTCATGTCCTCCTGAACTGCTGGAAGTGAATACCTCGCGAGCCTCGCAAGGAGTGCCTCAGAGCAAGAGGTTGTGGCGTGCTGCGCTACTGGAATGAAACACGGCAACACGCGAAAGATGCGGTGGACTTGCAAGAATATAGAATGGGATGCTATAGTGAGATCTATTTCAGTTGTTAACTTTTCAGGTAGTGCTGCTGTCAACTGTACTGTTGTTGTGCCGGAGACAGGTGCAGTTCTAATACTTGTAAGTTGGTAATGAGTCTGTGTGGTACTGTGGCTTGCAACACTGTTTCTCCTAGCGCCTCTACGTTCTGTAATTGAGTAGGTGAAGTGTATTTTGTATACTATTAACTTTGTAGAGGAAATATGTGTATTATGAAGTATAAGCCATGTGTTTTTCTGCTGCTTGTAATACCGTGCTAAAAGAGTACTGCAGTATTACAAATTGGAGTACTGGTAATAGTATCATTATCAGGAAAAGGGGTGCTGGTAGTTGTGTCACTTGGAGCTATTGCGTAATAAGTCTCCTCATACTGCAGACTATTGCTTGTCCTACCCAATAAGAACTGCTGTTTCACAATTAGGCTTCTATTTCAACATGCAGAACAGCTACTTAAAATAGTAATCTAGTGCTGATGATCTTACTACTATTATTAGTGGTAAGCACAGTATAAAAACAGGATATTAATGTACCAACAACATGCAAAAATGTAAGTGAAATCTTGAGGTAGCCTCAGCATGTGGTTGGAACCAAAGAGCAGTCAAGTAGTGCACTGCTAAGTCTTCTATTTATTTTTCTTGGCGATGCATTTCTAGGGCCTCTTATCCATGTAATCACTCTCCGCTGCAAGCGAATCTGCGGATTGTTTTCTTCCCCAGGAGCTGTTGTGTCAGAGTCAGACCCCTCCTGAAGGTGCACATCCTGATTGAATCTCTTCTGCCTCCTCCATCCGCCGGCGACTTGAGCCAATTAATCAAGAGGGACCCTATATGGTCGCAGAGGAGACAACCACTCAAGATTTAGACTTGAGTGGTGCTGCCTATCGGAGACAATCACGGCAGCACTCCTGTCCAATGACAGACGGGCAGAGAGGCCTATGCGCAAAAGGTGAGATACCCCCAAGCACTGGGGCCTCTGAGAGGTGCTTGAGGTATAAGTAGGCACATGTTGGACATGTTATCCCTTTGGATAATGACAGCTAGAATGCACGTGCACAGCACACTTGCAGGAAAAATGTATGGCTCTCTTAGTACTGACCTCAGAAAAATCAGAGTAGCAGGGATTCAAACCTACAGCCTTCAGGTTATACCCAGATCTTGACTGGATGCATTTTTCCCTCTGAGCCATGTCGACACCCTCACGCGTAACCCTGTTTATCCCTGTGGTTTTGCAGAGGTGCACTGACCATAAGATCAACTACCAAAATATTAAGAAAGTAACTTCATGGTCAAAAAATGGCTGTAGGACGAGATCCGGACCATGATATCGTAGATCTCTACCCACTGACACTATCCAAGCCCTCCTGGATAAGTGCCCAAGGCTGCAGTCTTGATATTGAGTAGATAATATTGCGATATCTTAATATCAATGGCTAAATATTGAGAATCAAAATATCCAAAGGTAAGTGTATACAGGTAAGTAAAGATTTACTATTCTTAACTTAATATCTATGTATCTACACAATATGTATATATATATCTTGCAGAGGTACATGTATGTGGAGTTAGGTATATGTTATGTTAAAGAATTTGTAAAGCGCATGGCTGCCCCAGCAACGGGGCGTCCCAGCACTAGCCTCAGAAAGAACAGCTGCAGAAAGAAAAACAAACCAGGAAGGGCCACGGGTGCATTCAAACAGAAAACAACCAGGACTTGAAGGCTTTTCTGAAGGACAAGTGGTTCTGAATGATCCTGATAGATGGGGGGAGTGTGTACCAGAGAGCAGGTGCTTTGGCGTATAGAAAGTCTATGCATACATACATACCTGTCAATATTTTGTTCCTAAATATTTTGGCTATGATATTAAGCTACAGCAATATTCCCTATTGGATATTCAAGACCCACACCCTTGCCCAGCATAGGATTGATTCGATCCCACCCCTCCACTTATGGCAGTGTTGGGAAATCGTACAATGTCCCTGCAGCCCCTTGCTTTCCTGGCGACGCAGAGGACATGGCTGGATAGTTTTGATGCTAGAATCTTGGATTCTGTCTTGGTCTGGGTGGGTTGGAGGCCTCCACGCTCCCCTCTCTTATGCAGTCTTCAGGCCGGAAGATGTGGAGTCTTAATCAAGGAGTACCACCAGGGACAGCAAGTGAAAGTTGCTAAAGTTAGTGGCAATATGTTTCCATAATTGTGCTTCTGATTATGCAGCAGCGGCAGCGCGGCTCTGGAGGACACGTTGGTCCCTCCTTGATTGCGAGCAATCTTTAATCTTCTTGCGCGGTTGAGGCTGCGCATTGCACCGAGGCACCTGAGCCAATGAGTGCATCTGGGGACTTCTCAGTGAAACATAATGTATATAATGATGGGAGAGAGAGGGGGTACATCATACGCATCCATCTCAGAGGCAGGCACGTCTATAGGGAATTGGGGAAATGAGATACCAAGTTGGTTCTGCTTAAAATACTACTGTGGAGCTGGAGGGAAGTCAGTGGCATATTAGGAGAACCTAAAATGCAGATGAGGCCTGTGGTTACTCTCTGGGCCACTTTGCCCCTGACGGGGTTAGGGGGTCACATGCAGTGACTCATTGGTGATTTCTTTATTCCCTGCATTCACTAAAGTGGCAGATATTTCACGCTGCTCCCTGAAAGGACAAATGCTCAGAACTCCCCTTGGCAGCCCTACCACCCCTCGACCTTGTGCTATTTCCCCCCGAAAAGTTCTTCTGGTGCAATGTTTGAACCTGGTGGTCTCAAGACAACCCCGTGCCAGCATGCATGTACCATGAGCAGGGCATAACACCCCGGGCACAAGCATATGTGCGCTCTTACTGAAAATCTGCGGCAAATTAGAGGTGAGTGGCCATTGGTGAGAAAAAGGCAGAGAGGGAGAAATGGAAAAAAGAGGTAAAAATAAGGTACTAAAAGAAATAAAAACAAAGATTTATAGAGAGGCCAGAACAGAACGAACAAAGGCCATTGGTCTGAAATTTAAAAGCAACTTGGAAGTTAAGCTGTATGCACCCACCTGAAGGGAGGCGCCCTGGGCCTGGGCCGAGCTCGTCCATACCTAATGCTGGCCTCGACTATGAGGCAGCTCTAGACTCTGGTGTCAGCTAGCCTGGCGTGCCTTGAGGTCGCGTTAGACTCCGGGGCAGCTTCCATGTACCACATTACATTTTGGCACCAGCTTTGCATGTACTACGAGGCAGTGTTAGAGTCCACACGGTATTCTCCCTGGGGACTCACATATTGGTGTCAGTGTCTTTGGTTGGTGAGGCACAGCTTTTCAGGTCTCGTCTACACAGAGCATGCAGATCCAATTAGTTGTTTTCGTGGTCACTCTTATTTACAATCGTTTGATTGCTTAGCTCCTGCAGGCTTCCCTTCTTTTCTTGTGTTTAGTCCTCCCTGGAGCATGGATCAAGGACATGTGCTCTTCCACGTCTTTGTTTTCTCTCGACTTTTTACAATGCACTGTTTTTTATATTTTATGTGTTGCTGTATTATTCCTGGACGTGCAGTGTGCTCACCACCTTTAAACACAGGGAATCAGATTCTTATTTATGTTGCTTTCACCCTATCTGCCATCTCTATTGATGATTTATTTACTTACACCCACAACTGCACTACTCTATGCTACTCCGCTCTACGCCACTCCACGCTACACCACCCCACTGCACTCTACGCCACTTTACTCTAGGGCAGTCTACTCTGTGCCACTCCACTCTGCACCACTCTACCGTATTCTATGCCACTCCACTGTACTCTACACTGCTCCACTCCATACCACTCTATGACACTCCACTCTATTCTATGCCATTCTACTCAATGCCAGTCAGCTCTATGCACCTTCAATCCACACAATGCCACTTTACGCAACTCCACTCTACGCCACACCACTTTGTTTTTGCATCCTTATGTCATTCCACCACAACCTGCCAGTAGGAGACGTGTTTTTCTGCTGTCTGCCTTGCGAGCTGAAATGGATATCCTGCTCTCGTCTAGGCCAGCCTCGGTAGGCATTGATCAGATGTCCACTTGCCCTGGCTGGTAGGTTCTGCGTTAGCAGAGGCCAAGGTGTGGGCAGCACACAGGAGACAAGTTTTCCTCCTATGTTTCTGTTCAGTTCTGAAGGGAGAGAGCTTCTTGAGTCAGAGGCCCTACAAATAAAATGCCCACCTGCAGGAGAGCTGCCAGTCCTCTGAGGCGAAGGAACTCTTTATCCCCAATGATACAGCACAGTCATTCAACACTTTTGAGTGTGCAGTGCGTGTCTGCTTAAGCTACTGTGATGGCTTTGTTTGGTTTACGCTCTTTTAGTGCCGTTAGTGTTGTTAAAACCACTGTTTGAGCGGTTGAGGCGCTCACGTTTACTGTTGTGCAAACCAAGCAGGAGGGGGTCCCCACTCAACCAACTTTAGAGCAGCTCAACTAATACCCCTGCAGTAGCGCCACGTAGAGGCCAGAGCACTAGCGCCGTAGGTGGGCAGCAGAACAATTGACTAATTCCCCGAGGAGTCTCTTATCACGGTCCATGTACTTTTCTTAATTAACGTTATACGTCATTAGCATCTAGACAACTTTATCTAACCAAGGACAATAGAAATGGCAGAAAGATTTTTAGAGGCATGTGTAATTTACTAATGACATTATTGACTCCATGGCTGAGAACAGTACAACTTCCATCTCATGGCCAGTAGGTGGGCGAGAGGGAGCTTGTGGGTACAACCTGGTCCCCGGCAGGTACATGGAGCACTCTGCTGCAACACAGATGATTTTTTATACAGTCATCAAACTTGTACGGGAAATGAAGCTCAGGCCATAATGCTACTGTTGGAGCCTAAGGTGGGCCTCTGAGGCTACAGCCGGAAGAGAAATTGGGCAGAATTCATAGGTTTGGTTGTCCCTTTTGCCTTCACAGAGACCAGAATACTAGGGAAATATCACAATTTCTGTATAGAAATCCAGTGCCATACGTTTTTATTTAATATCCTTCCAAGTTAGATTATCCATTAATACTGTACCTAGACATTGAAGGCCAGGCCAGTTTGCTGTGGCCATTCCCTTGCCTGCTGCAGCCCTGCAGACCTGTCTACTTCTCCAGTTTACACTTGCTCTGAAATTACAATTAGTACTTTGTGCAAAGGTGGCACTGAGAGCCAATCGTGGGAACCCTACATGTCAGACATGGGGTGAGGATGAAAGGGACTAGAGGAATTGACCTGGTTGGGACCGGTTGACGTCCAGGTGCATTATGCAGCATGGTCAATAGACCTGCATAGGGAAGGCCTGCAGGGGTCTTGCTGGAATCGACCTGGTTGGGGCCAGTTGACATCCATGTGCATTATGCAGCATGGTCAATGGATGTGCACAGGGAAGGCCTGCAGGGGTCCTGTGGTCCATTTTCGTTCTGGGGCCTTCATAATTTTCAACCCTTTAGGGATTGTGTAGAGAGAGTGCAGGAACCAATGGTAGTAGTGGGGGTTAGACGTCCAACCCCTTCTAAAGGTAAGATTTCCCTTAACGATTTAGCTTCTAGCATGGGGCTCCCACTTACATGTAATTTTCAGTGTGGAATCTGCATGAAATGGAGTATGTGATCTCGGGGCTGCACACAGATTTCAGCAGCTAATACTTAGCAGGATTGTTCAGTAAGTTGATTCAGTGCGTGTCTCCGTTGTCATTTCTGTCATCTCGTTCTTCCCTTAATGGACTTTTCCCATGTATAAATATTTTCTCACTTTGGTGCGTTTATTGTTACTGGACTCATTTTTTACCACTCTTCTGGTTTTCTTAAATCTCCTCCATTCTCCTTGAGTCCTTCACAAACTATAACTTCTTTGGAAGCGCCTCTGGATCCTGCCAGAATTAAGACGAAAGGCAAATGCCATGCTGTGCTCCTGGCGTTGGAAATGACCATTGCTTAAATTGGAAGATTGGAACAGGCTGAGGCCTGTCGCTTTAAGATCACTACCCAGGCTCTTTGAATTCGTAATGCAGGACATTGCTCTGGAGCGGAGGTGCCATTACTCAGACCAATGGAGATGTATGCCGCACCGTGGCTGCAGAGTGAGGATACGGTCACCGAGGACTCCGCCGCTCTTATTGCTAGAATCGTGTGCACGAGTCTTCACTTATCTGATGTGCACTTACCCATCAAGGGAAGCCGACTCTGTAGTCTTCCGTGCCTCCAAGCATAATCGCTCATGTGCGTTGCCTTTCTCCGGGCTCCTAAGTGTGCCGCAGTTGTTGAGTGTTGAGAGTACTGAAGATCAAGCATGACTTATACTGGATAATATAAATCCTTTCACAGAATTGAAAATAAACCAGTGCCCGAAGGAGTTTACTCATTTTGGTCATCTTAAGGTTTCTTAGCAATATGTTTCGGCTTGTTTCAAGACCATCGCTGTCTATGTTATCATAGAAGAGGATGCCCTCAGTCAAAGCAAGGAAAGAAGCTGAAGAACAATTACAATAAAACCCATGAATCATCTGTCAACAGCAGTACTGGATTTGGAAACATTTGCCCTGGGACCCATGGGAAACAACCTTTACAACGCAACTTTTACAACGCACTACCATTACGAAACTTTTACAACGCAACATCCATTACAACGCATGCATTTACAACGCAACCATTACAACGCATGACACTACAACGCACACCACTACACGCATGTCATTACAACACATAGTACCCTTACACTATCCTACACTTACCCTACTGTTCCACCCCCTGGAGATAGAATAGTAATTTTTACCCCTACACTATCCAACACTTACCCTCCTGTTGCACCCCCTGGAGTTAGAATAGTAATTTTTACCCCTACACTATCCAACACTTACCTTACATGCAATGTAATGTTATGCGTTGTAATAGTATGCGTTGTAAAGGTAGTATGCGATGTAATGGAATGCGTTGTAAAGGTAGTTTTAAAAAATTCGTTGTAAATGCATGCGTTGTAATGGAATGCGTTGTAATGGATGTTGCGTTGTAAAAAATGCGTTATAAAGGTAGGCGTTGTAAAAGTATACGTTGTAACGTCATACATCCGGGACCCATACATTGGGGGTTAAGTTGTGGAAGAGGAAAGGGGATGGAGTGATGGGGCGGAGCTTGAAAAGCAGAGTCTGACAACTTTTACATTCATTGGCAACAAGGATAAATGTGACGGCAAATCTCTTCTCACTTAATTAATTGGTCACAAAGAGGCTGCATTTTAAAATATCTTACAGGGTTCAGACACCTGCTTCAGAGGTCAGTGTGCCCAGCAATTTTGATGGGCTTATAATAGTAGTAAGATAACTGTAGCATAGAGGGTTAAACTGCCTTTTTCAGATAGGTAAGTGGGCTACTGCTTTTGACAGATCATTTTGTTACTCCCAGTTCATAAGTTGCAAGTGCCTAATATACCCCAGAGACCTATTTACTGGCATCAGGTAGCTGCATGCAATCTGTAAGTCATGGGTTTAAGTATTTATTGTTTTTTTCTCAATTTGTTGGTATTCTAAGATTACAAAGAAGTGTTCCTTTTAAAAGTAATAACGTTGTATTAGTACAGACAATCCCAATCATTGTGTTAAGTTTTATATCCTGACTGTATGTTTCTCCTGACCATTTACTCTTCACATATAATGTCTACAAGTATGGATGACATCTGATTCATTCCTACAGCACATACATTATAACCCTCATTGTCTTATGTAACATTGTCTGTACATTGATTAACACACATGTATTATTTATTGTGCTGCTGTGTGTGATGTAAAGCAATCTGGCACCCTACAGTGGGTTGAGTAGCACTCTAAAGATAAAAAAATTGTAGGTAATTACTCAAACAGACAGATACATCTTGCCTTCCAATAGTGCAAGCACATCTCTTACATAGGGAATTGAACAAGTCATAGTTTTTCTTAAGTACTTGTGAAGTGATAAAATGCTGTGCACCTTTGGTTCCTTCCACTGCTTTGGCTTCTAGGTGTTACGCTCCAGATAGCTTCCATCCAGTATTATACTCAAACAAAAAAGCGCTAATGGCCCTTTAAATCGCGCCTTTGTTTTTGGCCCTTCTGGAAGTGTAAATAAGAAAGCCCCTTAAACGCCTGTATGTTCCTGCACTGAACAGAATGCACACAAAGTGGAGGTGCTGTTGAAATGTGTTCTGGTGCCAGAAAATTATGCCAGGACAAATTCTGCATGTTTTCCTGGGTCCATAAATAACTTTGGGAACCAGGATCTGGTGAGATCCCCCCTACTTTCCAGCACTGGTCAACAAGACTCTAAATTGTACATTCACATACCTGTTTTTTGGCTAAGTCATCATGATGTGGATTAACAAAAACAATGTGCAAACCAAGGCAGACATTGATTTTAGGAAAAAAAGCAATTGGACTGGTAAACTTCCATCCTTCAATGGAGCATCGCCACAGCAGTCGTTCACTCTCACTGCATCAGATCAGTGTAGCTAGCTTGGGCATTCAAGGCACTGAGAGCAGGCACACCAGCTAAATTATGCAAAACCGAGGAAGCAGCTCTGGGATGCAACCAATTTAGGTGGAGAACCTGCTCAATAAAACTCATCAATAATCCACCAGCGACACTATACATTTCCTACCCGAATGTCCATTTCTGATTAGGTTTTAGCTGTATAGATTAGTAAAACTTACCCCTCTCAAGCTACAAAGTAGCTTAAGCATGCATCATGTAAGTTAAATCTTAATTGGTCCTACGCGTTGCTTGAATTCTGTACAAGCACTAGCATTGCCCTTCCAGGTTGTAACTTTGGGTAGGTAGACATGTCCCTTCTGTATACATTTGAGGGCTCTCAGTTGTAGGTGTGGAAGCCCAGTGCTCACCTGAAATGTCTGAGGGGTGACCTTCACTGTCCCTCTTTGAAAGCATGTGTTGGTAGACTATGCTCAGCAGTTGTACCGGTTGTTATTTGTGTGGTATGGGTAGTGAAACATTTTGACACTTAACTAAATGCCCAGCACTAGAAGATTTACACAGGAGTTACTTAAGACATCTTTTTAAATCAAATTCAGACAGTATAGGATGCTGTTAAATTCTGCCGTATAGCAGCATCACATTAAATTTGCCTTGCGGTTGCAAAATATCTGTATGTACTGGCTTCATTTTCAAAATAATGGTGAATATAAATTAGACTTTTTAACCGACATTCTATTTCTGCCTCATGTTCACGCGTTGTTAAAATTACACTTTTAAGAGAACGTGTTTATCCTGTCCTTTTAGTTTGTGAATTGTAAGTTGTGTCATATTGATAACAGCACTGCAATAAAGCTAGTTATTCTGTGCGTGTGCTAAGTATATTTACCAGAGGGTAGTATATGGGAACTCTGATTGGTACAGATGCCAGTTTGATAGCATTCCCCCCCACTCTCCCACTTCTCCCCAAAGGTATTTCCTAGACAACTCTCACTGTTGTTTCACTGGAAGGGTACCTGTTGGAAGTGGGGGTCCTTATTCCTCACCGCCACCAAATGCTGGAGGCGGGAGTCCCTGACCCCCCGTTTCAACGTTAGACTAAGTAAGGACACCGTCTGAGAGCCCTGCTCACCCCCTTAGGAGCTTGGCAGGAGCAGCCCTGTCTATCTCCAAGGCACAAGTGTACAATATGTGCAACCACACTCACAACAACCCAATGATGTCACCACAAATAGACTCCACACGAGTTTTTATAAAATTAGTATAATCTTGATATAAGAAGTTATACGATATGACCACACGATATAAAATCAACATATAAGAATGAGTAGTATTCCTTCCGGTGGGTTGGTAGGTTCTAATCCCAACCACTACTTATAAACAACAGTTAAGCTCACTTCTAACCGTTTCCAAAAGGTTAGGCAAGTCATATTGCTAGAATCGCACATGTTGCAAAAGAAAAGGAATACTGCAACGCGTAAAGATACTCTCTTGTATTGTACAAATGCCATACATAGCTCCACAGTCGTATACTTTGCAATAGAAGGAATAATGCAATGCATATGACTACCAGCATGCCCTGTAACAGGAAGAAACAAAGCAATGCGTCGCGCTGCAATCATGTACTTTGCACGAAAGAAATAATGCACCGCGCCATGTTATAATCAGATATTGTGCGATGAAGAAATAATGCAATGCGCCACGTTACAATCATGTACTCTGCAAGGGAAAAATAACGCAGTGCGTAGCACACCAAGCATGTAGTTCATCAGGCACAAATGAGGTCAAGCGTCATACGACAGTTCGATAGTTCGTTAGCAGCAATAGTGCAAAGTGTAATACGACAGTTTAGGTGCTCCGTTAACAGTGCCCCCAATATGGATCAATGATGACACAAAAGTACTGCTTCTCACTCTGGCCCAAGTACTGCCCCTCCTTGGGTCAGCACGGACTGAGATCTGAGCCGAAGCAACAGGCTTGAAAAGCTGACAAAAGCGAGAGGCCGAGAGAGTGTCCTTCTGGGCTCGCACCCCACACCAGGTGATGATCCACGTTACCTGGGGGGGGTACAACCCAACTCTCCTCTCCTCCTTCAGTGACTTGGGCCTTGATCCAGAACTCCATCAATGTGTACAGCGATCTCGGGTCGGCGGCTCAGCTCCTCTGGGGCTGCCGGTCCGGGCCACTGCTGTTTCACTCCGAGGGCCCAATGACCTGGCCCTCCTTCCGGCGGTCTCAGTGAACACAGAGACCCGCTCTCAGCGCTGTGGAGACTTACTTAGAATTTGGTGTACACACTACCCAGGCACTCCTCAACAGCGCCTCAGGTTGCACCTCGACACGCACTCTGCGCGTCCAAAACTCGCCTCTTCTCTGGTGCTCGCAATGACCCGGCGCTCTTCACCAATGCCTCTGCTTGCACCTCAATATGCACCCTGTGTGTCCGAGTCTCTCCTCTTTTCCCGGTGCACACGATGTCCAGGCGCTCTTCACCAATGCTCTGGCTGCACCACGACACGCACTCTGCGCGTCCGAGGCTCACTTCTTCACTGGATGCACATCCCGACCTGCCGATCTTCACCAACGCCTTGTCTTCACCACGACATGCACTCGCACTCTGCGCGTCCAAATCTCACTTCTTTACTCGGTGCACATGATGACCAGGCGCTCCTCACCAACGCCCTGGCTGCACCACGACACGCATTTTGCACGTCTGACACTCACTTCTTCTTTTGGTGCACACGATGACCAGGCGCTCCTCACCAACGCCCTGGCCTGCACCACGACACGCACTCTGCGCGTCCGAGTCTCACCTCGTCTCCCTGTGCACACAACGACCAGGTGTTCCTCACCAACGCCTTGGCCTGCACCATGACACGCACCCTGCGCTTCTGATACTCAGCTTACTCCTGCGTGCCCACGATCACAAGGCACAACTTCTGGGGTTCTTAAGCTGCAAAAACATGCACACACTGCATTGTTTGGGACTTCTCCGGAAAGTTTTATGTTCCTGTGTTTCCAAACAGGGAGCCAGCTCACCTCGGGCCCTTGGGGTAACAAGGCACAGCACAACACACAGTCTTCTTCAAGTAGGGGGACCCAGCCCCTTCAAGCACAGTCCGAACAGCCTCTCCCTTGGTTAGAACAGCAAACTGCAGACCAGCCCCAGATCACTAAGCAAGGATTGATCTTTTCAGAGCAGTCTCTTCAGTTGCTCCTTCTTCAGCAGATATTCCTCTTGACCACAGAATGGGTCTAAGCCTTTTCAGTCTCAATCCATTTCTGTTTCATTCCAACGTTCAGGGGTTTCAGCTCTCATAGTTATACCCCTTAATGTCTTAGAAGTTCGTTTGTGCTCAGGGGTCCCTGGCCCCACCCTAAATCAGTTCTGGGTGTGCCTTCCCATTGTCACCTTTCTCACTTTGATACTGGGGATCTGGATCCTTAATCACTCAGCAGGAGATGGGTCAATTGGTTTATTGCACCATCCCAGGCATTTTCACCTCCCGGGCTTCTCCGTCCCCTACTCTCCAGATGCAGGGCAGCCTGGTACCATCTCCACCCCTTCCTGGGTCAAGACCTCTCCCAGCTCCTCTCACCTTCGAGATCCAGACAGACAATCCACATTTCAGCAGAGACACACAGAAATGCCTAAAGCACAAAACTCAGCCACTTTCTAAAAGAGTGGTTTCTGAACACACGGTGACAAAACCACATTCACAGAAAGATCTGTTATGACACTATGAGTTCATACATACTAAACTTTAACTCTTCATTATAAACTTACTGGAAACTAGGCTAACAAGCACAACCCAGCCTTCCCCATTCTGTCCTATGGGCAGGATGGCCTTTCAGCAGTGAAAAACTAAATGGTGTGTTTTTCACTGTCAGGACATAATACACACCTTAGTATATGTCCTACCTTTTACCTACACTGCTCCCCGCCCAGGGATTACCTGGGACCTACCACAGGGGTGCCCAATGTGTATGTAAAAGGTACAGTCAGGCCTGACAAGTGGTTGTACTTGCCAGGACAACGTGCTAACTTAGCAAACTGTGTGCAGGCCATACACTGCAGGCAAAGTACCCAAAATATCTATATTGGCAACTCTATGTCAGGAAATCGGTCTAGGGAGAAAGCAAAAAGTTTAGGGAACTTTAGCCAAAAAGGCCAAGTCCTACAGTACTTAATTGGTACTCTCTTGTGTGTCAGGGCCTTTCCTGTGAGAACCATGAAATAGGTGGGCTTTGTCCTGAGATGCAGCAGGGACTCTAAGCCGTGCTCTGGTTACAATCGCCCTCACTGTGGCGCTGCTGTCATTGAGCCGGAAGTGATCCCTGCAATTCCTGAGCTCTGAGGTCACGTGAGGTGCACCTTTTCCACAACTGAAGTGTCGTGCATATCGGGTCTCCACACACTGTGGTGCACCCTGGCAATGTACGGACATATCAGATTCTACAATTTGTAGTGAAAGTTCTGCACAGCCATCTCTGCGGTAAGAAGGTGTGCACCAACAGCAAAGAAGAAGGGAAAACGGTTTCTTCCGTTTTTGTAAATAAAGGAGTAAGCAAAATATTTCAAATATGTCTATTCCCTTATTTCATAATTTTGGAACAAAAACTTGGACCGGCTTGTCAGAATTCTATTAATCCGATATATCCGCCAAGAAAACCACACAGTACTGCTCAGATGAATGTGTCCCAGTGCTCAAGATCACCGACTTGTGACATTTGTAGCTGGAGTCCTTATTCTGCCACTGCCAGCTCAGTGGTAGTGTCTACATACACACTATTGCCAAATCAGAATGACCTTGCTCAGAAATGTATTTGCGCATATCTTTAGCTTCTATTCAGGCCCTTTCCTAGAACGGCCTCCATTTGGAGCCTCCATTGCAAGAGGCTTTCTAACTCATTCCTCTTGCACGTTGATGTTTGATGAATTTCCAATGGCCAAATATGGCCGCCGCATCGGTATGCTTTATATATTTCTCTTGAGGCAGTAGTTAACCCCAGCTACAAGAAGGCTTAACCTCATCCTGGCCTCTAATATCACCATCAGCACCACAGTAGCCAGTATAATTTTCATTAAAATAATCATACATTGGCTGCACAGATTCACCACTTCCCACTCCTTAGCTTCTTCCTTTCCAGGGAAGAGGGTCTCTCTGTGAGGTCATATAGTTGGTTTATTTCATTTCGTTTTCTATAGCATGAACATTACCCAAGACATTACCCAAGAGTGCCCAAGCGCTTTACAGTTAAACTAACGTGAATGTCATTAGCTCAGAATTTAGTTGAAAAGTACACACACACTTGGATCCTACTTACTACGCAGGGGACCACCACCATCAGGCTGTCGTGGTGGTACGCCCAACATTCAGGCTATTGGCCCAACTGCCGAATTATGATACCGGCGTTTAGAGCGTAGAGGTCAGGGGGGGGGGGGAAACCGCCGCATCTGACAGGATCCTAGATCCCGTCGGGCGGAGGTCCAAATCCTATCCCTACAATGGAGGTGGTGCCGGCGCAGACACCACTGTAGGTATTAGGATGTCCCTTTCTGGCTGCCTTTTCATGGCGGTCCGTTGCCATGAAAAGGCAGATGGAAAAGGACTTTGGGGCCACCTAGCAGGTCCCCCGTCCCCCGTGGACCACTGCTAAGCGGCCTGGCAGACACATATAGTACCCCCCCACACACATCCATGCACCGTGTTCCAGGCACCACGTGATGCCTGGCACACGGTGCATGGATGTGCTTAAAAGTGCCTTTTTCTACCTCAGCTTGTGCTGCAGCCCTTAGGACCCGGATCCCCCCAGCATGGCCCCGCCCCCCCTAGTTGACATACTAACCCACAATTGAATCCTTCAAAGCATTGAGTGGGTTATAAAAAGGCCATGTTTAATTTCAACATATCATAAACATGACAAAAGCAAAGTAACATGCATAATCATCATCATCACAGACACTTTTAATATTCATCTTCATAACTGCAAAAATCATAAATGCAAATTCTCTCATCGCCCCCCAGCACCAAGGGGCCTTCTGGCTCGCATCTCGCACTGAGCCTACCACGCCAGGTGCACCGCGCCTGCGTCAAAGAGAAGTGGGCCCCACCCTCTGATCCTTGTCCGCCAATTCCAGGGCCCACTCCCCGACCACCGGACTGCCCAGGGACCCAGGAGGCTCGTGATCTGTCGCCCTAGCCTCCCCAGCCGGTGGTCACATCTTCCCAGCGAAGAGCTTACCGTCTCCCCCCTCAGTGCTGGCCTATGGAGTCCGTAAGGCAGTCCCTTGTGTTAGTCAATGTCACTGATCGCAGGTCTCTCTTCCGCCAAAAAACCACCCCCTCCAACTCTTAAGCAACAGGGATGGTGGGTGGGAATTTAAATTACAAGTAAAAAGGTAGGGGGTGGAAAAAGGAGTCGCCCGGCGAGGTCGTCAGCTGGGGTGGCAGAGGGCAAAGAGAGACAGAAGCCAGGGTTCCTGACCCTAAATAGGGCAAAGGTCTCCGCCCCCTGCCCCCCCAGCCGGACATACGTGTGCCTGACCCGGAAGTACTTGGGCGACCGAGTGCCGATTGGGCGACCGGTCGCCCCAGATCACGTGACCGGGGGCGTGGCCCGGGGTGCCCGGGTCCTAAGGGCGCGCTTCATGATATTCGCGCTTGGCATAGGACCCGGATCCCCCCAGCATGGCCCCGCCCCCCCTAGTTGACATACTAACCCACAATTGAATCCTTCAAAGCATTGAGTGGGTTATAAAAAGGCCATGTTTAATTTCAACATATCATAAACATGACAAAAGCAAAGTAACATGCATAATCATCATCATCACAGACACTTTTAATATTCATCTTCATAACTGCAAAAATCATAAATGCAAATTCTCTCATCGCCCCCCAGCACCAAGGGGCCTTCTGGCTCGCATCTCGCACTGAGCCTACCACGCCAGGTGCACCGCGCCTGCGTCAAAGAGAAGTGGGCCCCACCCTCTGATCCTTGTCCGCCAATTCCAGGGCCCACTCCCCGACCACCGGACTGCCCAGGGACCCAGGAGGCTCGTGATCTGTCGCCCTAGCCTCCCCAGCCGGTGGTCACATCTTCCCAGCGAAGAGCTTACCGTCTCCCCCCTCAGTGCTGGCCTATGGAGTCCGTAAGGCAGTCCCTTGTGTTAGTCAATGTCACTGATCGCAGGTCTCTCTTCCGCCACAAGGGTGGCCAAGGCCCTCAGGTCTGCCACCCTCCCCACCTGCGCTCTGTATAAATGACCAAAGTCCTTTTATCCATGTGTCTGTGCCCAAGTCCGACAAATGCACCCCGTCGTTGTGGTACATAGCCTCTCCCGAGATCATCCGGTGCGGAATGTGCCACAAGCGGCCCTTGACTGAGCACAACCTTGCCATCTCCCCGTTGAGTCGCCTTACTGACACGTTCAAGGACCTTGCGCGGACTCCTGGGCCCCATGTCCTGCGCGTTATCATTGCTGACCAAGCAATCCTGGCCAATGGGAAGATCTTTCCTAACCACGCAAACTCTGTCAGCAACGCCTCTTTGACTGCCAATCGACCACGATCAACCATATCATTCCCCCCCAAGTGAAGGATAATCCAGTCTGGGGACTTGTGCCCTTCTTGATCTCTTAACTCCTCCACGAGCCGCCTCAGGTGACGAATTCGCATGCCCCCGATGCCTCGCCACAGGAATTCGGTCCCGCCCAAGTCTGCCGGTTTCACCACTCGCCGTTGATGTAAACGCACCGTAGCGCGACGCACGAACGAGTGCCCCAACACCCACACCAGTTTTGCGGGCATACTAATTCAGAGAAGAGAAATGGAAAAGTCAGGCACAAGTCACAGTCAATCATTGATCAATCATCACAACAGTTCAGGCCTCACATATCTGCGATAGCAATCGGACGACCAGCGCCCCACCCTTTTAATCGCATCGCTCTGCAGGCCCGCCCCTGCGGCCAAGGTAGCTGCGCCAATCCTAAATGAATGAGAAGAGTATCCTGCATCTCCCAGACCCAGTCGCGCTAGCACCAATCCCAGGACCGCCTTAAACTGAAACTGGGACAAACAGTCCCCGTTCTCATGAACAAACAAGGCCTGCCCGCTCCCTACTGGGCGCAGGGCCAGATACGCTCTCATCCGGGTTACCGGACAGGCCGAGACCCCTGGCGCAGGACCCAGACGAATGGTGACCCCTTTTCCCAATTGGTCGGTCTTAGATCTCCTTAAAGTCACCGCCAAACTACTCGGTGATAGGCAAATGTCCCTGTGTTGAAGGCCCCCTTCCTGGTCTACTCTAGAGGACCCTACCACTTCACCCAGACGGAATGCCCCATAAAAGGTTAAAGTGAAGGCCGCCCCCAACAGGGTGCCTTCGAAGGGGGAATCACAGACCAAGGGCAAAAGGTCCACCATAGCACATAAGGTCGGGATGGTCAAGGGCCTACGAGAATCCCGCCTAGGTCCCTCAAGTCTAGCCCAGCCCGCCACAGCTTTTCTGACTAAAAAAGAGCCACCCGGGTCTCGAACTCCTGCCAGTTTAGCAAAGAAGCCTATTGCTGACAAGTTAGCTTTAACGAAAGAGACAGCCCTGCCCTGATCCCTTAATGTCTGTAGGTACCCATGAATAGCATCTGGGGCAAACAATTGAGGCAACCCAGCCTCCTCCACAAAAGACCTGTAGGAATTAAAATGCCTTTGGTAAGATTTTTTGGTGCGATCGTTCATGGAAGCACCTACCAGCCCCGCTAATGCGGGGCACCAATTGTCCACAGTGATGGTGGGAACTCCGTCATTCGCTCCTCTGCCTGCGGGTGAAACCTCCGGAATTCCTGCAACTTGGAACGAGACAAAGCATCAGCAGCATTGTTGTCAACTCCCGGTATATGTGCCGCCTTGAAAGTCAAGTTCAGCCTCAAGCATACCAACACCAGTTGTTTCAGCAGTCTCAGCACATGCACACAGGAGGCCCCCTGCCTGTTGATAGCTTCCACCACAGCCATGTTGTCCGACCAGAATACTACTGCCCTGTCCCTAAAGCGGTCGGCCCAAATTGTCACAGCTACAACAATAGGAAAGAGTTCTAGGAATGCTATGTTTTTAGTCAGTCCTGTCCTGTGCCACTCTGCTGGCCACTCTGCTCTACACCAGGCAGGGCCTAAAATGGCCCCGAAACCGATGCTGCCGGCCGAATCAGTAAACAGGCCGAGTTCCGAGCTGGACACAGGAGGGGCAGGCCACACCACCCTGCCATTGAACTCGCTGAGAAAGCTGCGCCAAACCTTAAGATCTTCTTTCACCTCTGCCCTCAGCCGAACACGGTGGTGTTTGTGCGTTAACCCACCCATTGACCTGGCTATGGATCTAGAGAAAGGGCGCCCCATGGGAATGATTCTTAGGGCAAAATTGAGCTGGCCAACAAGTACCTGGAGCTGGTGAAGAGTAACCTTAGGTCCCGCCAGAGTGGCGTCAATCGCTCGGGAAAAAGCCTGAACTTTGTCCACAGGCAGCCTGCACTCCCCCGCTACCGTGTCAATTTCTATCCCCAGAAAGGACATGCACGTGGCCGGGCCCACTGTTTTTTCGGGGGCCAGGGGGACCCCGAACTCCCGGAACATCAACACCAGTTCATTGAGTGCTCTAGCGCACTCCCCTGACTCCGCCGGACCCATCACCATGAAATCATCTAGATAGTGCACCACATTGACACAACCTGTCCTGTGCGAAAAAACCCATTGCAGCATGGAACTAAAGGTCTCAAAATACTTGCAAGACACAGCACAACCCATGGGCATGCACTTATCAAAGTAGAATTGCTGCTGAAACTGGAAACCCAACAGTTTGTAATCCTCGGGATGCACCGGCAACAGACGGAAGGCAGACTCGATATCAGTTTTTGCTAACATAGCCCCCGGCCCCAGTTCCCTCACCAGCTGCACAGCAGCATCAAAGGATGAGTATGTCACAGAACACAAGGCTGGGTCAATGCAGTCATTCACAGAGAAACCTTTTGGAGCTGAGAGGTTGTGTATCATCCTAAACTGCCCAGGATCCTTTTTAGGTACTACTCCTAGGGGGGAGCAAACATAACCTGCCATTGGAGGAGCGGGGAAAGGGCCAGCCACCCTACCCAAGGCCACTTCCTTCTCTACCTTTGCTGCTACTATTGTTGGGTGCATTCTAGCTGACATGAGATTGTTGCATCGGTCAACAGGAGGAACGCCTAGGGCGGGAATGCGGAAACCTACAGAAAAACCATTGAACAAAACCTTGGCTGCTGCCCTATCTGGGTACTGATTGAGCCAATAAATCAATTTCCCTATGTCTACAGGAGAAGGAAGCCTATTGCTGGGGAGGCTTGCGTTCCTTGTTCCCAGCCCCCCCGCGTTCTTTGAACTTTTTATTACATTTAGACTCTGGATGCGAGGAGTGACCACAATAGGAGCAGACATGTCTGAATTTACACTGGCCTGTGGGATAATTGCATGACTTCCTATTGAATGCCCAGCAAGCCCCCTTCTTCTCCCCTGGGCCACCCTGTGAAGTCCGAAAAGGCTGCTTGGTGTGGTGCCCCCCACCATTAACGTTCTCAAGCCAGGCATTAATTTCCACCTGGTCCCAGCCAATACTCGGGTTCTCCTCTTTAGCCCACCGGAATTCCCTATCATAATCCAACCATGCTGTTCCCCCATGAGTCGCATGCGCTTTCACAATCTTATTTGTGTAGAAAACCAATGGAATCGCCAACTCCGGCCTTTTCTCCAACAAGACCGTCGTGTACACATGAAAGCCAAAGAGCCAATTAGTAAGAGACTCCTCAACCCTCGGCCTCCTGTCTTTGGAGGAGCCCTCTTTTCCTTCCCTCTCCCTGAACTCCAGGTCCCTCCTAGTAGGTCTGATGAGCGCAAATATATCCACATACGCCCCTTTCCAGATTTTTTCTTTCATTTCCGTGGACACATGCGTGGCTAACATTCCAGGTTGAGATAACACATTCCCGTGACACACCCCCGCCACTAACCCTGCTTCCCCGGCCTTGGCCGCCACCTCGCATGCCTTACCTCCAATAGGCATTGTCGCTATAGCTGGTGTCGCTCCTGTAGTCGCACTGGGCTTCGCACTCCGCGCCTCAACTACAAGTGCCAATTGCCTCTGGATTTCTAACAGCGCCCCCTGTTCCACTGTCTGCCCTGGTGCCCACGGGGCTGCTGCCACTGTGCTGGGAGTCTGCCCCGCCGCCGGGGGTGCTAGTTGTCCCACTAGACTAGCTACAGATGCTAAGAGCCCCGCCATCGGGTCCTGCGCGCCTGCTGCCGCTACCACTGGCTGAGGGGGTGGTACTCCCATCACAGCCTGGTGCGGATTCACCGGGGCCAATGCTTTTAGTGCGTCCTTAATCTCTGCCAATGCTGAACTCACTGGGTCAGCTGGCGTTACTGCAGGTATTGGAGTTCCCCCCGTAGGTCCCGCTCCTAGCGGTAGGTCCCCACCTGGTAAGACTGGTATGAGGGGGGTAGGAATCAAATCTTCCAATGCAGTAGCAGGTATCTCCTCAAACGGAAGAGGGGCGGGACCGACTGGTCTCTCGCCCCCAGCTACCCTGCCATGAGACTTCTTACGTGATGCACTCCCCTTACGCTTCTGCTGAGCCCTGGGCTTCTTCACTAAGGGGGGAAAAGCAGCCCTTGGTGGCACCCCCTCCCTACGCGGTCGCTCGCTAATGACCTCCTGCTCAGGCTCCTCCTGGGAGACATCGCTATCGCTTGCGCTCTCCTGATCCTCACCTAGCTTCGCCAGCATTAGCTTCAATAGTTGTGCAATTTCGGGGTCCTTCCCCTTTCGTTTATGGCTGACCTTCTTGGGAGGCATCGCTCTCTGCTTATCACAATGCGGGATTGCGCGGGAAACTGTGCTTCCGAGATGCCTTAGATAACTAATTTCCCCACACAGCCGCTTTCAAAACAACGCAAATTGCGCGGGAAACTGACTCCTTGAAGTGGGCGCTCCAATTAAGTCCCCCACTGCTGCCCTGCGCACCTGACCCAGCTCCCGTGCAAATACCAACCCCCGCTCCCCAGCCGAGCCGCCCACGTTGCCACAAGGTACCCGGACCCCAGGAGCCCCACCGGCAGCCACCAACCACCGGAAGTAAGCCCACCAGAAAACCCGCGAACCCCCTCCCGCAATCAGCGGCTGCAAGCAGGCCCCCCAGAACTCCCGGCCCCTTACCTGGCAATAATGGGCGTCTCTCCGTCGCAGCGCGCCGATCTCCCGCCGACTTTCTCCACAGCCGCCGAGCCTCGCCGCCGGGCTCCGGAACACCAGCGCCGCCTCCAAGCCGCTCCTCGCACTCCCTCGACAATCCAACGGGGGGTGCGAGCGCCGAAGGGGACGAAGGGACAATTTAAATTTAAATTACAAGTAAAAAGGTAGGGGGTGGAAAAAGGAGTCGCCCGGCGAGGTCGTCAGCTGGGGTGGCAGAGGGCAAAGAGAGACAGAAGCCAGGGTTCCTGACCCTAAATAGGGCAAAGGTCTCCGCCCCCTGCCCCCCCAGCCGGACATACGTGTGCCTGACCCGGAAGTACTTGGGCGACCGAGTGCCGATTGGGCGACCGGTCGCCCCAGATCACGTGACCGGGGGCGTGGCCCGGGGTGCCCGGGTCCTAAGGGCGCGCTTCATGATATTCGCGCTTGGCATATCCTGAGCCGCAGCACAAGCAGCAGTAGAAAAAGGCACTTCCGACCACCAGTACAGCAGTCTGATCGTAATAGGCCGGGTGGGACTGCCAACTCATTGTCAGACTGTCACCTGCACGACACAATGGCGGTCCACGATCTGACTTACTGCCGTCGTCATGTGGCCCTTAGATTAAAACAAAATGACGACTGTGAAAACAGCCAATCATGTAAGTTACATCTTTATGAAGTACAGCTCAAATTATACAATTGTTACAGACTGGAAAAGAGACTATAAGTTGGGAGGATGGGGCTGGGTCAGTCAGCAATAACATGAAGGTAACTTGAGTAGCAGTCCTTTTCACCCAGCCAAGGTGGGGTGTTGGTCAGTGCTTAATTTTAGCCGGTGGCTGCAGGTGGGCCCACCGCCCCACCCACACAAATTTTTGGGGAACATCACTTATTTTTCAACAGACTTTGATCCAGAGCAAGAGAGAAAAATACAAAAGGGAATAGAAGGAGGACGAGAAAGACGGAAAACAATGATAAGGGAGAGAGAATGGATGAAAAAAGCACTGCACGAGTGGGTTAAAGAGGCAAGGGGTGTCTGGTGGTGGATTAAAGAGGCTTGAGGTGGGACCAGGGCTACACAACCTCGGTATTTCACACCAGTACCCTGACATTCGACAGCACTGGCTGCCATCTTGAGAAAAACGTTAGGCACAGGAACTAGCTTTTGCGCAAATTAAGCACTGATGTGGGGGAGAGGAGGGACTGGATTCTTCACAGTAGGAGGTATACAGAAGGCCCTCTTGCTTCATTTCAAGCAGATCAAAGGAGGTCATTGTTTCCATCTCTGGGGTATGGAGTTCCACCGCTATCGGGGACACTTGCTACTTCTTAAATGTAGATGGTTGTTTTTTTTTATCTTTCATTAGAATAACTCGCACTTGGGTCTTTCTACATTAAAGCCTAGTCAATCAGGACACGGTAAAACCCTCAACAAGCCCACAACCAGTAGCCATTATATGGCAAATGACAAACTGGAACAATTAGGAGATCTAACCGAAAACATCAACATATACAGGGCGGTCAGGCAGTGCCTGATGGGTTGGTCCGACAGGTAGTTGTGTAGACTATGCTTTTTGGCCTGTTTGAGGGCCTGTTTTAGGGGCTTTTGGGCTAGCTTTTACTGTTGATTTCCCTGCTTTTACCACAAGTATTACCCGCAGCAACCTCAAATGTGTGTAGTCCCCCATACCTTGTAAAACAGCTAGACAGTGAGTTTTTAGAAGTCTAAAACTGCCTCGATTTGCAAATGTGGGTCACTTTTAATTTGTTTCGTTAGTGGGGGCCACTTCTATTTTGTTGTCTGGGCCTATCTTTTCACCCTGAACGAATAACAGAACAAACACAGTGGTAGTACCTGGATGCTCAATGAGCAGTTTAGAATGTTGTTGAGCCTCTGGTTTGGCGAAAACTCTAACTTTTGTGTGTTCTACCTTAGGTAGACTTTAGGGCATATTTTTTTAAAATATCAGACCGCGGAACTGAGCCAAATTTAGCAGCACCGCGCTCCAACATGTTGAAAACGCAGGGATGCGCCTTATTCACAAGAATACGGTGCACCCCTATGTTTCCCCTAAGGCTTGCGCAAAAAAAGCTGCCTTCCTGTACATAAATAATCTATAATGGCGATTTGCTCTTTCAATATGCAGCACACATAGAAAGAGCAAAAAACGAGGATTGCAAGTTTATTGCCTGGTATTTAATGGCATTCATTTTTGGAGCTTCCTCAGCCTTGTAACTCTGAGGCAGCGTCAAAAAGCAATGCATGTTGCAGTGGAATGCCCACAGCAACACCCATTACACGCTCTCTTGCCACAGAGGACTGCAGCGGAAAGGGGCATATATACAAGGTGGCTTAGCACCATGCTAAGTGGCTTAGCGCCACCTTGTAAATATGGAAAATGGCGCTACGCCATCATGCTGCGGGGGTAAAAGGGGCTTGTAAATATGCCCCTTTGTTAACTGTTGATCCCTAGTGTCATTACGGGTGAAATGCACCACCTGCCTTGCCACCGAGTCCCCCCCCTCTCGGACGCTATTCATTTCCACAGGGTTTGGCGACGAAGCTCATCGCCGCGTGCCGTGGCGGCGAGGGAGCGACACGAGGCCTTTGGTTGACGCCGTCCGTTTGGCTTGTGTTCAGCTGACACCAGACTGACGCTGATCCGACTTGACTCGTACAAGCCCAGGCCCCAGGAGTCCAGCCCCAGCAGCGACAAATCTCACGTTAGATATTTCATAACCCTTTGAAAATGGGATTTAAACAAATAAACATTTCCCCTTATTGAGTTATCTCCGCATCCCGGAGTCTCTGCACAGGCAGCGAGGTGCAGCGCGCATAATGAAGCGCGCTCCTGCGGAGGGTGGGGGCAGCAATCCTTCGGAGGGGCCTTAATGCCCTCCTGTGACGCCGGTTCTGATGACCCCCAGTCACCAAGAGCTGCCTCTTGAACAATGAGTATTGCCCCATAACTGTGTCACTTTCAAGGCAGGTTTGGGACAGTATTTTATATACTTTCGTATTCATTGCACAGCCATCCATGGTACTCAGAAGCTGAATATCATATTATTTTAAAAGACCTGAGATGAGTTATTATATTTCACATCCTCTACCCGCGTATTCTCCTCATGACTCCCCCTACAGGCGGTTCATGATACAAGGGCGGTGGAATATTTCAACCTCAGCGACACCAGTGACCAGTGTTGCTCTTAACATCTGCCCAGGCCCTCAACGCCGAACTGTGGCTGAGTTAGAGGGTCTTTTCCAGGAGATTCCGTCAAGGAAGGAGACTTGTTTACTACGGGTCTCCTCAGAGTGCGCGTGGAAGAGATCAGAGCTGGAAAAGAGGCAGAACTATTGAGGCAAGAGACTGCCACCCCCTACGCCCCGCACAGCCCGCGGTGAGGGGTTTGATGACGTCTCTCACAGCTCCATACATACCTGAAAGTCCAGAGCTAAAGAGGGCTCAAGGGCCACTCATAGGCCATGGAACAGGAAAATCCCTGTCCCTTGGAGGAGCTGAAGTAAACCTGATTGGATAAATTAATGCTTGTCTCCTACACTTGCGGTGAGCAGCAGGTGACAAGTTCGACTTTCAGAATGTCAGATTCATGCATTCAATAGCGCTTCTAACCCATGGTAAGGCCATGAAACACTCCGAGTTACACCACGATTCTAGATGGGTTCCCAAAGAGAAAGGGTGATACTGAATAAGAGGCAAACACATGTTTGCAAACTTGGTGCAGCAAACACTGCTGTGCATAAGGAGGACGTGTTATGCAGAGATTCAGAAATGGATGCACCAGTGCAATGCCAACCATGCTCAGATGTGATCAGTGTCCGATAGCGGAAACCACCCAAGAGTGCTTAGGAACTGACTCTACCAGCAGGGCTGGACTGGGAACTTAAAACAGCCCTGCAGGCTGGCAATAATAAATTCAGCCTACAAGTCGCAGACTTGCTAATGCGCGCTAGAACCAGAGCTACCCTTTCAAGTTGCCGCTGGGGTCGTGTAATATGCACCACCACTCCTGGAGGCCGAAATCGACCTTCACGTGTCAAAACCGGCCTCCCGGGGGTCCAGCCTTCAGGGCGATTGCCCACTTGCCTTGCTGGCCAGTCCTGCCATGTCTGCCAAGGTTCATGCTATTCTACCGAGATGTCATCAACGAGGACCCCGGTATAAAACTACTTTCCTGTAACAGTAGTTTGCAGCTTAAAACCTCCTTAGAACCAAATGCTGCATACCGCTCTGCCAACCAGTGAATGGCTGCCCTAAAAACTCGCCAACCAAACTTAGCCTCAGCGTTGGATGTGAATCACAGAAGGATCTAGGACTATCCACTATCCACCATGAAGCCACATAAACACCAACAGTTGGCTGGCCTCAGGTTCCCGATGACCTTCAGGATAATTGTAATAGCGTGGCGTACATGCATCAACACCTTCTATAGATTGGGATTCTCCCATCCATGGCCCACACCAGGGGAAACCGCATGCCTGTTATGATTTTTTTACTTTATCCACTTGCATATCAAAATCTGAACAGTTGTAACAGCGGCAGTGAGGATCAGGATCATATCAGTTATCGCATCTTTTCTCACTGTACATCCTTCGTCATCCTGCACCAATCACCCCTCACACATCTGGCATTCTTCAGAAAAAACACCTCGGGCTCCTTTTCTCTTTTTTGTGCCTCATTTTCCGCTCATTATTATTGCCTAGTTCATTTATGATCTTCTATCGCTCTGTCATCCGCTGTGGTGGTTTTCATCCTAATTTCTGATGGAAGTGCCCACTCCAGGAAGTCCTTCGCTCTCGCGGCTATCATATCTCCTCGGTTTCAAGCAGATGGAGAGCTATTCGACTTTTCGCTAATACCAGACCCAGTAGATCAAATTTGTATGTCATCCCTAATGTTCTGGATTTGGGGGAGGCCAATACGTAGCTTTACTGCATATCTCCTGGACTGCACAAGCTAGTTCCTTTTCTCTGAGTTCATGGTGATCCTAGATAATTATTCCCTGCCTGTCGTACCTACAGCGGGATTCTCTTTCTTTCCTTCTTTACAATGCTTTGCAGAGGCGCTATATGATGTGGGCGCTGTGTTAAATTTCCAGTATCCCATCTATCGTCAGAGAGGCGTTTGGTGTTCTACGGAACACCAACCAGCTCTCACTAGCTTTGCTGGATAATGTTGCATGCCCTAGGAATTCTCCTGGTATCACCCCAAATTCAACATGTGCCTCTGCAGTTGAGAAACTTGTTTCGCCCCTGGATATAAGTCACCTAATGCGTGTCAACTGTCTCCCCTACAGCGGGCAATCGACCTATCTCTACTGATATTTCTAAATCATTGTAATACCCTGATCTCCAATGGCCTGGAGAAAGGGGGAGCGCCCCAGGACTCTTGACTGCAGTCTCCCTTCCAGTAGCAGTTGGGTGGATAATGCCTGTGCCCTGAACAGGTATATCCCTTCTCTTCATTAGTAGGATGGACCCTTTTCCCACAATTTCGCACCTCTACCGCATGCTGTACTTGCGCCGCAATATAATATAACTCCAAATCTGGAAGTCCGAGGCCACCGTAGTTTCTATCCATCATTAGGACATCTAGATGTGCCATACTTCTTTTTCTCACCCAGACCAAATAATTTAATAGGCTATCTAGTTCTTTGAATGTGGAATGAGGCATGCTGCACAATGTTATATAGGATATGCAAACTGAGGAAGAAGTGCCATCTTTGCGAGGGCGATTCAGCCTATTAAGAAGTCTATTCTAGAACTACCTGGGTTTCCTAAGGTCATGTATCACTCCTGTTGTATGAGCTATCTGTAAGCCCACATATCTAAATTACTCTGTTTCACACTGCAGTCTTATGTTTGGGAGTTCTTCAGATTCAACCCTAGCTAGTCTGCTCAGGACAACAAGCATTGGCATAGCCCAGTGGTTCCCAAAAGTTTTTGACCTGTTGCTCACCCACTATAATACTTTATTTTTGGAGGGTGGGGGATGTAAGCCCAGCCGTACTTCCCTTTTTCTCCCTGAAAATAACTGGTATGTAGCTGGTGATGGTATTATAATAATATATGCAGGGTGTTTCGTATTACTAAGGCAGCACCTCTAATAAAATAGTCCTAATTACACTTTTTTTGCCCATGCCTTTTTTAGAGAACCATCTCAAACTTTTTTATCCCACTTACAGTACAATATAGCAACCCCATCTATGTAGACCCCATTGTCAAAGTGTTTCTGCGCTTCAAGAATATTTTCATGCAACGTCCATTTCTACCCATGTCATATATGCCAACACACCTGTCTCAGCTGGGTGGTTCACGATTTTTTAACCAAATGCAGCTTTATTGCCTCCAATTTAATGCAAGTCAAATAAATTCCTCTAAATTTTTTTAGTTTTAAACGCCCCTTTTTTTGCTTCCAAATGTTGGTATTATGCCCTATATGGTGTTTTACTTCCCTGTTCTCATGGAGGAAACAGGTCTGTCTGGAATAGTGTGTGTACTGGAAGAAATGTGTACTAGAAGGACCTATGGTTCAAGTACACGTCAACACTTAATAACACTTAGTGTGTTTGAGAGACAGGACAACTTTACTTTACTGATAACTTGCATTGGTGTAAAATGCATTTTGAAAAAACTAAACTATGAATGAGTCTAACAAAATAAATCAGGCATCTTCTGCTTACTTTGGGAGTGTTGGAACATGGGGATCCAGTGAAATATGGATGTCATCTCTCTTGACATGCCATCAATTAAGCACTACGTTTCCAGCCTAAGGCATGTCACTTTCAAATCATCAACATCATGCATTTAAGTCTAATTGGTTTAACTGAAGCCAACAAACCCTTCAACTTTAACTGCATTAAAGTGCTTGGTGCGCGGCTCCCCTGGCTAGTTTTGATGGTGCACCAGGGAGCCACGGTGCTAAGATTGGGAACCAGGTCTTGCCTATGCATGAGCTTTTGTCTTTGCCAAAATGTTTTGGCCATATTTTACACCAGCTTGACTGCTGTTCAGCATGGTTAACAGCTAGTGGTGTAAAAGAGAGCGTGGAGTAGAGTGGAGTGTTATGGAGTGGTGTAGAGAATCGTGGAGGGGTGTAGAGGTGAGTAGCATGGAGTGTCATGGAGTCGCATTGAGTGGAGTGGCATATAGTGTTGTGTAGGGTCGTAGAGGGGGTAGAGTGTTGTAGAGTAGAAGGGTGTAGATTGGAGTAGAGTGTTGTGTAGTGAAGTGGTATAGAGTATTGTGTAGAGGTGTAGAGCAGAGTGGAGTGGTGTAGAGGGTGTTGCGTAGAGTGGAGTAGAGTGTTGTAGAGTAGAGTGGCATAGAGCGAAGTAGGTTGTCATAAAGTGGAGGGGCATTGAGTGGAGTAGTGCGGTACAGTGGAATGGCATACAGTGGAGGTGAGCAGAGTGGAGTGGCGTAGAATGTCAGAGTGGAGTAGAGTGTAGTAGAAGAGAGTGGAGTAAAGTGGCTTGGAGTGGCACAGAGAGAGCTGCGTAGAATGTCGTAGCGTAAAGTAGTATCGTAGAGTGACACAGAGTGGAGTAGAGTGTCCCAGTGGAGTAGAGTTTAATAGGGTAGAGCTGCAAAGTGGAGTGTCAATAGAGTGACGTAGAGTGAAGTGGTGTAAAGTACAGTAGTACAGAGTAGATTGCACTGGTAGTGCTTTGGCGTGGAGTGTGCAGAGTAGAGTGGATTGGCCAAGTGTAGATTGCAGTGACATAGAGTGCAAATGGCGTAGATTAGAGTGGTGCAGAGTGGGGTAGAATGACATAGATTGCAGTGTAGTGGTGCAGAATAGAGTACAGAGGTGTAGAGTAGAGTAGCTTAGTGTGCAGTGGTGCCGTGTAGATTAGAGTAATGCAGAGTGCAGTGGCATAGAGTGCAATGGTGCAGAGTAGCGGAGAGTGCAGTCTTGCAGAGTAGAGTGTTTTAGAGTGCAGTGCTGCAGAGTAGCATAGAGTTTAGTGGATAGAGTGCAGTCTTGCAGAGTAGAGTGTCTTAGAGTGCAATGGCGTAGAGGGCGTATAGTAGATTGTTTCAGGGTAGAATGCACTGGCGTAGAATAGACTGACTTAGGCTGGAGTGGTGTAGAGTGCAGTGGTGCATAATGAAGTAGAGTGCATTTGCAGAGTCAAGTGGTGTAGAGTAGAGAGGTGTAGAATGAAGTGGTGAACAGTAGATTAGAGGTGTAGAGTTCAGTGGCGTAGAGTAGAGTATAAGTAGTGCAGTGTTGCAGAGTAGAGTGTTGTTGAGTGCACTGGTGCAGAGTGCAGTGGGGCAGAGTAGAGTGGCACAGAGAGCAGGGGCGTAGAGTACAGTGGTGCAGAGTAGAATAGATTTAAATGACATAGAGAGCAATGGCATAGAGTCGAGTGGTACAGATTAAAGTATAGTGGCATGAAGTGCAGTGGTGTTGTATATTAGTTTTGAATAACGTGGCTTAGAGTGCAGTGGTGTAGAGTGCATTGGTGTAGAGTGGAGTGTTGTAGAGTAGTGCAGAGTGGGTATGGTGCAGTGACTTAGGGTAGAGTGCTGTACAATGCAGTGTAGATTATAGTGGCTTAGAGTGGATTCGCATAGAGTGTAGTGGTGTACAGTGCATTGTCATAGAGTGACATAGTGTGCAGTGATGCAGAGTAGAGAGGTGTAAAGTTCAGTGGAAGTGGGTGCTGTGTTGCAGAGTAAAGTGGCATGGTATACAGTGGAGCGGTGCAGAGTGGAGTGGTGCAGGGTAGAGTGCAGTGGTGTAGAGTGGAGTGATGCAGAGTAGAGTTTTCTTTAGGAAACAACAGTGATCCCATGCAAATGAATTTATGAGAACAATGAATATAGACACAATCGATTCTATATTGATATGACTTGTCCAGCCGGACAGAGGTCTCAAGGTTTTACTTCAGGAGGAATAAACAAGGAATTTCCTTCGACAATTTCACGTGGTGGGGCACAAGCCTGTACCCTACTTAAGCACATACAGATTAGTACATTTGAATAAACAGTGAACAAGAACAGGGCTTTTAGGCAAAAGCTTCAAGGTTCTGAAATAACAATTAGAACAGATAATTCAAAATGCACCTTTACATCTACATAATACATGGTATAAACAATGTATAAGGTACATAAAAGGTCGACGGCGTTTCGATCACACTATTTAATCATGGGGATCATCATCAGGACATTGATTAATGCCTAATTCGGTCAAGCCTCTATTGCCTGGAAGAAATGGGGGGAGAAGGCATAGAAAAATAAGGTGAATTGGAGTAAAATTGTGCAAGTTATCTTACACTGTGGTGATTGGTGAGAAGGTGGTGAAGATGTAAAATTTATAAATTGCGACGTGACATTATCCCTTAGTGGTGGAACATGAAAAGAAACTGGGGCAGAGTAGAGTGGCATAGAGTCTAGTGGCATAGTGCATTGGCATTGCGTGGCACAGAATGGTACAGAATAGAATGCAGTGGCATAGATTCAGTGGCATAGAGTAAAGTTGTGTTGAGTTCAGTGACACAGAGTGCAGTATTGCAGAATAGACTATCATTGAGTGCAGTTGTGTATAGTACAGTGGCATACCGTGATTGGTGTAGAGGGCAGTGGTGTATAATAGAGTGGTGCAGAGTTGTTCAGAGTGGCGTAGAGTGCAGTGGCGCAGAGTGTTTTAGAGTATAATGGCGTAGAGCTCACTGGTTTTGAGTTTAGTGATGAAAATTGCATTGGCATAGAGTGCAGTGGCGTAGACTAGAGTGGTACAGAGTATAGTAGAGTGTCCCAGTGTAGATTGCATTGGCGTACAGTTGAGTGGTGCAGAGTAGATTGTTTCAGACTAGAGTGAAGTGGTGTAGAATAGAATGGCGCAGGCTACAGTGCAGTGGTGCAGAGTAGATTAGAGTGGCATAGAGTGGATGGCTTAGTGTGCACTAGTGTATCGTGGAGTGGTACAGAGTGCGCTGGCATAGAGTTCATGTTTCCAGAGTGGAATGGCAAAGAGTGCAGTGATGCATAGTTGAGTAAAGTGGGGTAGAGTGCATTGACATAGAGTGGTGTGATGCAGAGTAGAGTAGAGAGGCACAGAGTAAATTGGTGCAGAGTGCACTACCGCAGTGCGAAGTGGCGTAGTGTGGCGGGTTCCAGAGTAGAGTGCAGTGGTGTTTCGAGTGGTGTAGACTGGAGTGGGTTAAACTGGAGTATGTATGGTGTGGTAACACATTGCTATGACAGACAACACATCTTCAATTGAAATGACCATTACATTTGCACAGACATACAGTTTTACTGATAAAAGTGTACAGCACACAACCAATAATGTGTGGCAATGTCATCACCTAGTGTATTGATTTGTTTTGATGGCATTCAAATAGTTGTTTCCACCACACTTAACAATTGCCCCCATATCCAGCATGATTGACACAGAAATGCTCTCCCTTTGAAGTAAGAGAAAGAAAAGTAAACACCAAGCTCCATTGAAGACAAAACCTGACATTTGACCTCTACTTTTGAATGCAAAGCAAGTGTGACAAGATAAGAACACAAATTGAAGGTCTGTTTACATAAAGGGAGCACTCAGGAGGATACTGTAAATAAGCTTTGAGTAAAGGAAGGGATGAACCCAAGCTGGACAGCCTAAAACAAATAAAACCAGCAGATAGAAAGAAAATGTGAGTTACAAACCACAAAGTCAATGGTAAGCAACAGGTGGAATACATTCCCAGGGAAGCTTTCTGAATGACCCCAAAATGTCGTTAGCAAATCAGACAGCTGTGCTGTCTGACAGGCTTCGACTTAAAATCACTGTCTTATCTCTGTTTGGTTGTATGACGTTACAACGCATACTTTTACAACACACACCTTTTCAACGCATTTTTTACAACGCAACATCCATTACAACACATTCCATTACAACGCATGCCATTAGAACACATTTTTAAAAACGACCTTTACAATGCATTCCATTACAACGCATACTACCTTTACAACACATACCATTACAACGCATAACATTACATTGCATGTATGGTAAGTATTGGATAGTGTAGGGGTAAAAATTACTATTCTAACTCCAGGGGGTGCAACAGTAGGGTAAGTTTTGGATAGTGGGGGGGTAAAAATTACTATTCTAACTCCAGGGGGTGCAACAGTATGGTAAGTGTTGGATAGTGTGGGGGTAAAAATTACTATTCTAACTCCAGGGGGTGCAACAGTAGGGTAAGTGTTGGATGGTAATGGTATGCGTTGTAATGGTATGCGTTGTAGTGTCATGGGTTGTAATGGTTGTGTTGTAATGGCATACTATGTAATGGATGTTGCGTTGAAAAAGTTTTGTTATAATGGTAGTGCGTTGTAAAAGTTGCATTGTAAAGGTTGTTTCCCTCTCTGTTTATATGTAGACCAGTGGCATCCCTAACCAACTTTGGTCCAGGCAGTGGTATGTGTAGCGATGTATTTGGCCTATTAATGTAAATCAATGCATCGTCGGCATACATGGAAATGTGTGTGTCATGTCTCCACCCTTCTCCCCCAATTGTGCAGCACTGTGAGCTTGATAGCTTGTCGTCCCAGCACAAAGGAAAACAACAGAGGTGACAAAGTCTCTGTCTCCCATTTAGCAATACCATACTACCCTAATTCACCCGAGCTATGGGTTCTGTAAACAATAGTTTAATCCATTCCCAGAAGCGATGCATGAATCCCAGTTTTTGAAAGACCCCAAACATCTGATCCTAATTTAAATTATCAAAAGCATTTCGGATGTCCAAGGCAATCAAGGTACCATCTTGCTCAAGTTGTTGTATAGCATGGAAGATGTGACTAATCCTTCTAATATTTAAAAGCATGCCATGGCCTGGAATAAAGCCACCCAGGTCTTCATGCACTAGATTAACTATCTCTTCTCCGGTTCTTTCCTGCTCCGCCGGTTCTCCCCTGCTCCGCCGGTTCTTCCCTACTCCCTCTGTGATATTCAGTGCTTTAAGTGGGCCGGGATATTCTTAGTCGAACAATGTTTTCTGCCAGTCTGCTCTGTGAGCCATTTGTACCTGATGCCTACACATTCTGTAAAGCCTTCCTCCTTAATCTCGCCCTCTTCTCCCCTCTCTCTTGAAGTTAAGCCTCCCACCAAGTCTGTCCAGATTAATCAGTGTGCCTGGCCCTTTGTCAAAACCTACTCTTTGATGCCGGTTCTCTTGTACTTACTTAAGGATCCCTCCTCTTTCTGCGTAGCAAAGGCTCTGCGCGACCACGTGCTTCCTGGAGTGTTTTATGCGCTCCTATCTAATAGCACATTTGCTTCTATGTTCATTTTTGTGGCACAAGCTGATGCCCAGTTCTCAGTGGTGGTGGGCACTTTTTACCATATTGCAAGAACATTCTCTGCAGTCGACACTTAACTACTCTGTTTGTCTCTGTGGATAACTTTTTTAAACATTACAAAATGCAGCTTTCAGATGTTTATCTTGGTAGTCTAGATCAATTACATCCCTGATCTAAAGCACCCTTTATTTTAATGCTAGTACCCAGTTACTCTGATATACCTACCTGCAGCATTGCCCTTCACAACCATGAGCCCTTTTTTGGTTGTTTTTTTCCTCCAGGGAGCCTCAGGTCACCACAACCCTCTGTACTCTCAAACGTCCTGCACCAAAACATAGGCTGACCCTTTCCCTTCCAGCCCACCCTTCTACCTGGAAGGCGAATCTTTACATTATGCTTGTTTTCCTGACAATTCAAAGCAAAAACGAAAAAAAAAAAAAAAAAAAAAACACATCAGGACTTACAATGCAGGCTAGGTCATACATACTTCATGGGTGCTGGGCATACTATGCCAGTCCTGGAAATGTGAGGAAACACAACCTACATCACAACATCAGGGCATAAAAATGAAGCAGTTAGGTGATGAAGAGAAAACATGCACCACCATACATCACTGGAATAGAAATCACCCACTCAATTATAGGGCGCCAATATGCCTGTGCTCTTATCAGGCATTATATGGTAATTCCCAACACTTGGGTGGCAGGAACATCTGCACACCTCCCACAGGAGTTATGGTAGATTGCCTGGTGCTGTAAAATCACCACTGTACATTTTAACAATGGCTCCTTGGTACCGGGAAGGCAGTGTGGTTAAGGGAGAGCCCAAGTTATGCCAACTGCCTCCCTGTGAAACCTTTGAGCCCGGCGTACTAGTACGCAGGTGAGGCGGTATCCTCTGGACTCACGGGGCGTACGCCGCCCATGGCCAACATCCTTCCAGGTACCTCTGCTGAGGACTTCCCCGGAATGCCACAACTCTGGGGTAGCTGCCCTCACATGCTTGGGAACTCACCTACACACCTGCTCACCAAAGACCCTAAAGCAGCTGCGGCCTGCCAGGCTGTGCAACGCGGTCGGAGGTGGGACCCAGGCCTTCTGCACGGGCACAGCGGACTTGCTCGTCCTAACCTGGGTTTCCACTAAGGGGGCTCCTGGACCAAGGGTCACCTCAATACCATCCCTCAGATTATAACGTCCTGGTGATCAGCGCTGGCTTGGCGGGTTGCTCCTCCAGCAAAGGCTTACTCCCAGCATCACTCCACCAGCATGCTCACAGGACGGCCCGTATTGAGAGGTTCTCGAAATCCAGCTAGCAAATCCCTCGACCAGTGGAGAGTGCCACAGGCAGGGCCGGTCCTACGATTTGCGAGGCCCTGGGCTAAAAGGGAACGTGCGAGGCCCCCTCTAATTTAGATAAGTGGCCCCTTGCAAGGAGACCATTCACAGACACTGTGGGGGGCCCATTGTCCAGCATTTTTGGGCCCCCACAGTTTTAACTTTTACTCCACAAGCATTTCTCACACCTTCAGTCCGATAGGTGTGAGAATTAATTGTGGTCTAAAAGTTAAAACTGTGGGGGGGCGCCAAAATGCTGGACAATGGGCCCCCCACAGTGTCTGTGAATGGTCTCCTTGCAATTGAGGGAGCGTCTCCCTCCCCTCTGCCTCCAGACAGACACCATCCCTCAGAGGCCCGGGGAGGGGGCCCCCTCCAATGGACCTTAATTGCAAGGCGACACCTTTTTTTTAAATAGATCCCCAGGAAAACAACAGGACACATCACCAGTGCGTGGCCCCATGCTGGTGGGCTGAGTGCGAGGCCCTGTGCAGCCGCCCACGCTGCCCATGCCTAGCGCCGGCCCTGGCCACAGGATTGCACTTCTCCCCTCAACAACGGCACGTCAGCAACCACCTTGCCTGGGGGCCGGGCACACGAGAGAGTACCCTGGCAGCGTGAAGCACTGCTCCTGTTTGTCAGAGGCTCAGTGCGGCAGAGCCTCGTGTCGTGGTTAAAAACCAAGCGCCCGCCTAGGGAAGGTTTCGGGTCTCACGTAAAACACAGGGGGCTTCAGGATATAAAGCGCTCACTATGCACTAGTTGCAGGGAAAGTATACAGCACTCTCCATGCTGACAATAGAAAATCAGGGGCACACACAGGGCTAGCCACATGCTGCTTGGAGCCAGGAGCAGGTGATCCTGAAATTGAAATGAACAATAAAGCGCTCATCACAAGCAAAGTTTTCAAATCACGCAGGGCAGGCCAGAAAGGCCTAGGAGATCATTGGGGGCACCATACAGGAATAGATGCAGCAGGCCAGCACACAGAGGCCTTGTAGGGTAGCAGGCTGTCCTTCTTGCAGCCCATCAGGCCACAGAGTAACATAACAAACAAGTGGGTTCAGTGGCGGTTCCTCCTGGCAGCACAACAGTTCCTTCTGGCCAGGTACAGTCTGTAGAGCCAGTGGCGTCTGGCTACAAGTTCCACGCAGTGTCTTAAATCATGGGGTCACAGTCCCTGTACTTATACTCACAAAGTCTTTGTTCTGGGGGCACTTCAAACAACTTTAGAAGTGCACAACACCCCCATTCTTCAATCCCCAGCTCTGGCTCCAGGCACACTACAGGGGGGCGGAGACAGCATTGTGAAAGGCAGACAACTCCTCCCACCAGTCTAAATGCAGACCAGGCCTATTCAGCCCAACTAGGAGTCACCCAGGAAAGGCAGGGCGCACCTCAACCCCAATTGTGACTGTCTACAGTGAATGCACATCTCACCAGGCAGGGCACAAAGAGTACACAGAAATGTCCACTTCTAAAAGTGGCATTTCTAAAATAGTAATACCAAATACACTTTCACCAATAAATAGGATTTATCCCTACGATTCCAAACATACCAAACATGCCTACGCTACCCCTTTCATATCAGAAATTAAGAATGAAAATTGTATCGGGGAATTCCCAATGCAAACGTATGAGGAGCAGCCTCACAGCAGTAATAAACCAAATAGGCTCTTGGTGACTACCAGGACATGCAACACACAACAAAGGCACATGTCGTACCTTTTACCTACATTGCACGCTGCCTATATGGCTACCTAGGCCCGGCCTTAGTGGTGAACTATATGTAGTAAAAGGGGAGTTTCAGACTTGGCAAACACTTTAAATGCCACGTCACTGTGGGAGTAAACTACGCACGCAGGCCCTGCTTCGGCAGAGGCCTGAGACAGGCTTGAAAGGCTGCTTCAGTGGGTGGCGCAAGCAGCGCTGCAAGCCCACTAGTGGCATTTAATTTACAGGCCCTGTACAATTTACAGGCTACCACTGTACAAGGGACTTATGGGTAAATTAAATATGCCAAATAGGTGTAGACCAATCCTTCCCAGCTTACAAGAGAGCACATGCACTTTATCACTGATCAGCAGTGGTAAGTGCTCAGAGTCATAAAACCAACAAAAACAGGTTGGAGAAAGTACAGGAGGAAGGCAAAGCGTTTGGGGATAACCCAGCAAAAAGGTTCAGTTCCAACAACAGCCCTATTGGCATCATCAGTGCTTATTGGTTATTGTATGTGCCAACTTACCTCTGAAAGGAAAACCCCAAAGTCACATGGTATAAGTTAATTATAATGCATTCACAAGCGTAAACACGCTAGAGTGCGCCTCATTTCGCATCTTTCTGTGACAAGGTAAGCGCTGAGAGGCCGTGTTTGCCCAAGAGCCGCTATATGTTAATTTGCAGGTGAAGATCACGAAAGGCAGACCCTAACGATCATGACTCAATCGACATTTATGCATATGAGCAAAGGTCAATTTTCACGTTCGCAGATCACAGTGTGAGCTTTAAATCTTCACTCATCGTTTTCTTGCGCCAAGAGTTACTGTAAGTCGCCTCAAGGCGCTGTGTTTGGGGGGCGCGGCACTGTCCACGTCGATGCAAGTACCGCGCACTGGCAGAAACTCCTTCTGTGGCGCAGAGACGAAGGCTTTTAATGAACTCATTATTGTCCGAGAGAGCTGTGCATCTCTGACAACAAGGCGGGCACGCCGCAGGTGGCGGCACGCTCTCCGCGCACAGGGTGGGCACTGCAGACTGGCTTTACATGTATCGAACACAGCCCACTTTGTGGGAGGTAAACCGCAGCGGCATCTCCGCATAATGAAGCTTAAAATAAAACATTTAAAGAGTGGCGGCGCGGCTCCGAGATGAGAAGGAGGTCTGGACAGGGCCACTGCTTAATGCGACGGCTGACTCGGTGGCTCGGCGGTGGCAGCGGGTCAGAACTGCAGCGGGAAGATGAACTTAGCTCCTATTATAGGCTGTCAGGGCAGAATTATTACCAGGGAGGGGAGTTAGACGGAGGCTCCTCGCTGGGTGTTGTGCAGCCCCGGCACTCCGCTCCCTTTCAGCAACACCAGACATGAAATAAAAGGAAGACGCGGCGACTAAATGCGGGAGTGTCTACAAAAGGCGCTTCTAAAGCTTATCTGAAGCAGGCATGCGCACCGCCGGCTTCAAAAACACGGAAAAGCGCCAGGAGCGATGCTCCAGGAAACGGTGAATCGAGAGAAGGGTATTCTAGAAAGATGCCAGAACATTGTGATACCTGAGAAACTGGTGCTTTGGGGAGATGCCAGGAAATGTTGATACCTGAGGAAATGGTGCTTTGGAGAGATGGTCCGGGAATGTTGATACCTGAGAAAATGGTGCTTTGGAGAGGTGCTAAGGAAATGTTGATACCTGAGGAAATGGTGCTTTGGAGAGATGGTCAGGGAATGTTGATACCTGAGAAAATTGTGCTTTGGAGAGATGGTCAGGGAATGTTGATACCTGAGAAAATTGTGCTTTGGAGAGATGGTCAGGGAATGTTGATACCTGAGAAAATGATGCTTTGGAGAGATGCTCTGGAGATGTTGATACCTGAGAAAATGGTGCTTTGGAGAGATGGTCAGGGAATGTTGATACCTGAGAAAATGATGCTTTGGAGAGATGCTCTGGAGATGTTGATAATGAGAAAATGGTGCTTTGGAGAGATGGTCAGGGAATGTTGATACCTGAGAAAATGGTGCTTTGGAGAGGTGCTAAGGAAATGTTGATACCTGAGAAAATGGTGCTTTGGTGAGATGCTCAGGAAATGTTGATAGCTGAGAACATGGTGCTTTGAAGAGATGCTCAGGAAATGTGAGAAAATGACGCTTTGGAGAGATGCTCTGGAAATGTGAGAATATGCTGCTTTGGAGAGATGCTCAGGAAATGTGATCAAATGGTGCTTTGGAGAGATGCTCAGGAAATGTGAGAAAATGGTGCTATGGAGAGATGCTCTGGAAATGTGAGAAAATAGTGCTTTGGAGAGGGGTTCATGAAATGTTGATAGCTGAGAACATGGTGCTTTGGAGAGATGCTCTGGAAATGGAGAAAATTGTGTTTTGGAGAGATGCTCAGGAAATGTGAGAAAATAGTACTTTGGAGAGATGCTCAGGGATTGTTGATACCTGGGAAAATAGTGCTTTGGAGAGATGCTCAGGAAATGTTGATACCTGAGAAAATAGTGCTTTGGAGAGATGCTCAGGAAATGTTGATACCTGAGAAAATAGTGCTTTGGAGAGATGCTCAGGAAATGTTGATACCTGAGAAACTGGTGTTTTAGAGAGATGATCTGGAAATGTGAGAAAATGGTGCTTTGGAGAGATGCTCAGGAAATTTTGATACCTGAGAAGTGGTGCTTCGGAGACATGTTCAGGAAATGTTGATACCTGAGAAATGGTGCTTCGGAGAGATGCTCAGGAAATGTTGATACCTAGGAAAAAGGTGCTTTGGATAGATGCTCGGAAATGTGAGAACTGGGGCTTTGGAGAGATGCTCAGGAAATGTGGATACCTGAGAAAATAGTGCTTTGGAGAGATGCTCAGGAAATGTGGATACCTGAGAAAATGGTGCTTTGGAGAGATGGTCAGGGAATGTTGATACCTGAGAAAATAGTGCTTTGGAGAGGTGCTAAGGAAATGTTGATACCTGAGAAAATGGTGCTTTGGAGAGATGGTCCGGGAATGTTGATACCTGAGAAAATGGTGCTTTGATGAGATGCTCAGGAAATGTTGATACCTGAGAAAATGGTACTTTGGTAAGATGCTCAGGAAATGTTGATACCTGAGAAAATGGTGCTTTGGAGAGATGGTCAGGGAATGTTGATAACTGAGAAAATAGTGCTTTGGTGAGAAACTCAGGAAATGTTGATACCTGAGAAAATGGTGCTTTGGTGAGATGCTCAGGAAATGTTGATAGCTGAGAACATGGTGCTTTGAAGAGATGCTCAGGAAATGTGAGAAAATGATGCTTTGGAGAGATGCTCTGGAAATGTGAGATTATGCTGCTTTGGAGAGATGCTCAGGAAATGTGATCAAATGGTGCTTTGGAGAGATGGTCAGGGAATGTTGATAACTGAGAAAATAGTGCTTTGGTGAGAAACTCAGGAAATGTTGATACCTGAGAAAATGGTGCTTTGGTGAGATGCTCATGAAATGTTGATAGCTGAGAACATGGTGCTTTGGAGAGATGCTCTGGAAATTGAGAAAATGGTGTTTTGGAGAGATGCTCAGGAAATGTGAGAAAATAGTACTTTGGAGAGATGCTCATGGATTGTTGATACCTGGGAAAATAGTGCTTTGGAGAGATGCTCTGGAAATGTTGATACCTGAGAAAATAGTGCTTTGGAGAGATGCTCAGGAAATGTTGATACCTGAGAAAATAGTGCTTTGGAGAGATGCTCAGGAAATGTTGATACCCGAGAAACTGGTGTTTTAGAGAGATGATCTGGAAATGTGAGAAAATGGTGCTTTGGAGAGATGCTCAGGAAATTTTGATACCTGAGAAGTGGTGCTTCGGAGAGATGTTCAGGAAATGTTGATACCTGAGAAATGGTGCTTCGGAGAGATGCTCAGGAAATGTTGATACCTAGGAAAAAGGTGCTTTGGATAGATGCTCGGAAATGTGAGAACTGGGGCTTTGGAGAGATGCTCAGGAAATGTGGATACCTGAGAAAATAGTGCTTTGGAGAGATGCTCAGGAAATGTTGATACCTGAGAAATGGTGCGTCGGAGAGATCCTTAGGAAATGTTGATACCTGGGGAAAAAGGTGCTTTAGAGAGATGCTCTGGAAATGTGAGAAAATTGTGCTTTGGAGAGATGCTGAAGAAATGTGAGAAATTGGTGCTTTGGAGAGATGCTCTGGAAATGTTGATAATGAGAAAACAGAGATTTTAAGTGATGGTCCTGAAATGTTGAATCTTGTAAAATTGGATCTTTGAAGTGATGCCCATGAAATGTGGAAACGAGTGAAAATGGAGATTAGGAATGATGCTCATGAAATGTTGAAAACTGGAGCATTAGAGTAATCCTCACCGAATGTTAATACGCGAGAAAATGGAGCGTTGGAGTCATGCTCATGAATGTTGAATTGTGAGAAAATGGAGCAGATCAGTTTTGTGCGATATGTAGTCCCCTCGCTCACTTTTTGAAAAGCATTTAATGTCTCTCCTTATTGTTTAAGCATAAACATTTTAGAGCATGAATTTCCTCCAAAATTGTACAGTGATAATCTTTATAATCTTTATGGGGCATGGCTTAGACTGATTTAGGGGAAAGTCTGGTTGCTCTATCGCTTCGTTCAAAAGAAGCAAACATTGTGAAACTTGGCTTGATCCCTTGTTTCCCAGGAGTATGCTCTATATGCACGAAGCACAGAGACCGAGTTCTATAGTAACTTGTTGAGTTGCATATTGGACTATCTTCTCAGTCTGCACAGTTTCGCAGGTCATATAGTTGTGTTGGTGTGGTTGGTTTTAATATATACATAATCGATAGGAGCCAGCAGGATGGATCAGTGAGCTCACTGATTAAATCTGCTGTACCAACTTGTCACCAGTTTAAGTCCCGCCAACTAAGTCTTCCATCCTTCTGAGGTTAAAAAATTGGATACCATTACATTGGGTGATAAAACATTTGATATTTACAGCACTTCATAATGGCAAAAGTCGAGTATAACACTTTATTTGTATATCCAAGACGTTATGGTTGCATAGTCTGTATAGTTGCATAAGGCAGGTGTACAGTGAGTGTAGTTGAATAATAGGTACAGTTACATACTGTGGAAGTATATTTAGTATACGTGTGTAGTCAAACAACGGCTATAGACCACTGGCTGTGTCTGAAAAGTACCAGAACCAGGAACCTTCTTGTTGCCCCAAAAAGCGTGGGTCTCTTGCCACAATCTGGCCTCTCTCTCTCTCTCTCTCTGCCCTTCCCGCCAACCATTCTATTTCAATCAGAAATCTGGGACTTATCTTCTAGTCTGACCTATCATTAACCACTTAGGTTAACTCTGTGATCACCACTTAGGTTAACTCTGTGATCAATAGTGTGTTTTTCACATTCTTGGTCACAGTCTGTTTCCTCTGTGATGCATTCCCACTTCTGCAAACTCAGAACCACTTGCGTCAAAGTAGTGGCTGTCTAATGCATAGAGGTTATAAGGCCCTTTGCAATACCATCTCACTAATAAGTCTGAAATGTTTGGGACAGGTCTTTGGCGCAACGAGTCTCCACTTTCTGCAACTTGCTCTTCTGCATCTTGTCTTTACAATCAGCAGCGAATCTTTTCCCAAACTCCTGAAGCCCAACATCTTCTTCCAACTGACTGACTGAACCTGCCTCTGCTCTCTGTTCCCTCTTCTGCAGGGCATGCACTCCATGACATCCTTTTGTGGTAGGAGCACGGTATAAGGGCATTAACATGCGTGAAGTACATTTACACATGCAGCACAGTGGCGCAGCGGGTAGACCTGCATAGTATGTATTCATAGTGGCATAGCAGAGCAATGTAGTAGAAATTATAAAGTCAAGGCAGCTGCATAACAATGCAGTTATGTCCTTGGTATAGCCCTACATTACAGATGCAAAATCAATGCTGTTATATACTGGGTATGGTTACATTTACACTATAGCCGCACAACCCTACTGTTATATAGTTGTCGTTGGTTACATAGACAGTATAGTGCATGATCATTAGTGCAACAGGTGCAGTGGCGCCAGGATCCGCGAGTGTGAATTATGGAGCTCTATTCAGTAATAGTAAAGAAAACCATTTTCCTTGTAGTATTAGAGCCGCACCACGGTCTCTGTGGACACCAATTTTCTCCCTCCCTTCCTTCAATCTGAATTCCTCCTTTCGCCCACTTCCTGTGCGCATCCGCTCCGGCGTGGTGTTCCTTTAAACTATTGACTGCTTTCAGTGCCCCCGGGGACACTCACAAGGCCGCTTTGTGCCTCCCCGACAGTGCGCGCGCTGCATGCGTAATGCGCCGATAGCGCGCAAAAACGGAGGCGAGCAGCTTGCACGATACATATTCAAACTCTTGAGGTCCAGCAGGACAAAAAAAACAGAAAAATAATCTTTCTTCTGACTAGGCCGTCTCATGGGGTTTGACAATGAGCGCACACAGCTCCTACTGGTGTCTTTTAAACACATTCCATAAAAAGATGCTCTGTTTCAATGACAAGCTTCCCGTCCCTTTCTGGGAAATACTTAAAACGCGCAGCCTTTCTAAGATGTCTCTTCAGTCAGAAATGTGTGAATGCATAACCTTCACTCCACTGAAAAATATAATTTGTTCTTAATAGACTGACTTGTTACTTGTTTTGCTCATGGGTAGATGGACACAATGGCAAATATCTTGGCATCGCATGACGCCTAATATAGGCCTACTCATGAGCGCTCGCAGTGTTTGTAGATAACAGAACTGAAGCTGAAGCAATTTGCCCAGGATCTAACAATTTCATCAAATAAAGAAGGAAGGAAACAAGCTCTTCCTTCTCCCAACTTCTGAACTGTGGCACGTTGGAGGAGGTTTCCTCGCCTCCTGGTTGTGAGCTCAGTCACTGCATTCAATTGAGGCATTTATGCAGCACGTCATGCCCTGACGAGGCTGCAAAGTGCTCCCAGGGATGAGAAGCGTGCAGCTCCAAGGGAGTGCTTGGGTGGAAGATGGTGTCTGTCTCCTGGCCCACATGAGTGCTGTGTCCATGTTGTATGTGGAGTACCAGAGCAGTGCTGTGTTTTTGTTGCTTCTCGTTGAGTGCATCGAAACTCAAAGGAGTGAAGGAGATAGCGTTCTTAAGCATTAGATGCTTGAGTGCCGATGGGTAGAACGTGCAGAGTGACCTCTGTGGTCAGTGCTTTGGTGCTGTGCATACGCGGTAGAGACTGCTCATTCTGTGTCGCAGCAAGCGTGTGGTTGTGCAAAAGCTGGGATGTATGAGACACCATGAGTACACCCAGTCACGTATTGGGGTACCTACCATCTAAATAAACATCACATGAATTATCCAGGTGTTGATTATTTGCACCAAGACACTATTCAGCATGGTAGTTCACTCTGAAGGTTGTGCTGATGTACTCTATGCAGCAGCGGCCAATACTGGAAAGTTTCAGCACTCCATCCATCATCTTGTTGTGTTTGCTTCTTCACCCTAAGTGGCCAATGGTATGCCCTGATGTGGGTCCCTTGCTCCTTGTGCCACTGGATTCAAGCTAGCCTGGCTGATATGGGGTGATCCCCAAAACTTGTCCCAGTATGCTTGTTTCTGGTCCAGGGAGGACTTGGCTTGACAGTTCAGGCTGGACTGTTCTCATAAGGAGCATGGTCAAGACTGATTTGCATATGCCTGTGTTCAAACTGGGAAGGCATAGTGAGCAAAAAAACAATGGATTCAACCCAGATATCTCGACTGGGATGAGTGGTTGAAAGGTTTCAGCACTCCGCCCTTCATCTTGTTGTATTTATTATGTTCGCCCTAAGTTGCCAAGAGTATGCCCAGACATGGGTCCCTTGCTTGCTGCGCCACTGGATTCAAGCTAGCCTGGCTGATAATGGATGATACCCCAAAACTTGTCCCAGGATGCTTGTTTCTGGTCCAGGGAGTACCTGACCTGGCAGTTCTGGCTGAACTGTTCCCATGAGGAGCAGGGTCATAAATTATTGGCATATGGCTGGGTCCAAACTGGAGTGGCATAGTGAGCAAAAGAACAATGGATTCAACCCAGATCTCTTCACTGGAGGTAAGTTGTTGAAAAGTTTCAGCACTCCGCCCATCATCTTGTATTTATTATGTTCGCCCTAAGTTGCCAAGAGTATGCCCAGACATGGGTCCCTTGCTTGCTGCGCCACTGGATTCAAGCTAGCCTGGCTGATAAGGGGTGATACCCCAAAACTTGTCCCAGGATGCTTGTTTCTGGTCCAGGGAGAACCTGGCCAGGCAGTTTGGGCTGGACTGTTCCCATGAGGAGCAGGGTAAGAGTTATTTGCATATGGCTGGGTCCAAACTGAGGTGGCATAGTGAGCAAAAAACCAATGGATTCAACTCGGATCTCTTGACTGGGGCGAGTGGTTGAAAAGTTTCAGCACTCCACCCATCATCTTGTTGTGTTTGTTATGTTCGTCCTAAGTGGCCAAGGGTATGCCCAGACGTGGGACCCTTGCTCACTGTGCCACTGGATTCAAGCTAGCCTAGCTGATGAGGAGTGATCCACGAAACTTGTCTCAGGATGCTTGTTTCTGGTCCAGTGAGGACCTGGCCTGGCAGTTCGGGCTGGACTGTTCCCATGAGGTGCAGGATCAAGACTGAGTTGCATATGGCTGGGTCCAAACCGGGGTGGCGGAGTGAGCAAAAGAACAATGGATACAACCCAGATCTCCTGACTGGGAGTGAGTGGTTGAAAAGTTTCAGCACTCCTCTTTCCATCATATTGTTGTGATTGTATTCTATGTATTAGCAGCCAGTACTGGACTGTGACAGAAAAAGACTTCAATATATACGTTTATGAGCAAAAATTTAAAATATCTGGTGGTAACATAGTTGCCACTTGTAAATTCTGCCTCTTTTACTTAGCTGTTTTCTTGGCAGCATGTAGCGCTGGTAGCAATGACCCATCTTGACAGAGAGTGGTGACTGTAACTATCAAAAATTGTTAAATGTAATACAGCAGTAGAAGTACGCGGAAACCCAGTTGCCGGATATTTTCACCATTCATATACATTACGCCAGCCTTCTACGAATGAAGCTAATAAGCACAATCTTACAATTAGTAATGAGCTGCAAATTTGCACCACCAGGCCTGCATCGATCTAACCAATGGGCGTAGTATTTAACACTAGTTTGACGAGAAGAGTCTAGCCTACGTCCCAAACCCATGGCTTGCAGACTGCCCACCTGCTGTACTTCACCAGGAACACACCACACCTTCATGTGTGGAAGGTATTTTCAGATTCCGTTATCAGGCACCCACTATTGTTTTATTAGCAGATAACCTCCTGGAGCCTTCCTCTCCAGAGGAGGTGATGCCAAGCATGGGCGTCTATTCACCAAAATCCCAGGAGTAGCGGAAGTGACATCACACATACTTTAACTTCAGTGACATCACAGGAAATTGTCATATGACCTTTGACTCCACAGTAAGTAAATAAAATAACACAGCTAACACAAATAAATGTCTATGTTAGACACCACCTGTATTTTAAAAAGAATACTGACATGATGTGCTCAGCTAATATTAAGCATATTTTTTCTCACGAAACAGGACAACACTACGAAGCAAAATTATTATTACCACAAAAAGCCATGATGTAATAGTTCACGTAGCATATATCAAAAATGCAAACTGTATTGATGATACAGCATAGGAGAATGCTTTAAAAAAGATAAGCTTAGTTGATATGCCCTCTTCTATTAACTTGTCTATTTAACATAAACGATGCTATTGCTTGCAGTAGTTCTTATGATTGTTAAAAAGTTTTGATTTATGATCCAAGACACTGACTTGCTAAGCACAAACGTGAAGGTTTTGTTGAAACATTTTTTAATATAGTAACAATAACGAAAAACGAGACGTTTATTATGTGCATGCTTTTAAATTCAGAATTGTTAGACTTGCTCTGCTGAATTAATTTTTTTGAACTTGATTCCAGAAAGGCGCATCAGGAGACTGTTTATCTTCTGCTGTTGCGACGTATTTTGCCACCTTTGAGGCCTGGGGTCGCAAACGCAGAGCCAGGGGTCACAAGGGAAAAGCCAGTGTTCCCATTTGGGACCTCCGGTGACCCTTAAAGGATACCCATGCTGCAGAGATCCCAGTGTCTTCAAGAAACAAGTTGGAAATATCAGAATAGGAACGAAGGTTGCTAATGATAATAAACCACACATGGCAAATCTAGGGGTTGTGTCTGAAGAAGTTGTCTTCAAAGTTGCTAAACCCAAGTAGGGTGATTAAAAAAGTACTGACTTCTTTATCCTTCTGGTCTATTTTGCCTGATTTTTTTTATTTGTTTTAGAGTTATTACAGGGGATTCCCCTTGCTTTTCTTTGAGCCTCACTGAGGCTGAAAAGGAAACTTGTTTGTTTGTCAATTTGGATCGATAGACTGCATGACACTTAAATGTGGGATGGAGTGCCACCTCTTCAGTTAAAAACATCCGGAAGTGTGAAAGAATGTGTCCGGGCTGCGGTTCTCCTAGGGTCTGGCACTAGCTCCAAGAGTTGCTCACTGCTGATTCCCACCATTAGGAGGCTCTGATGTGTGTCTTGTGGCTATATATTTTACACAGTGGCAGTCACCACTACATAGATAGTTCACAGTGCCTATAGGAAGATCATTTTTGTTTTGCCAATAACATTGGTGCTGTTTGACGAATAGTTATAAAGCTTTCCAAATAATGTTCATCCACCTTAGCTTCTTGCTGGAAAAGTTTGCACCAATCTGTCAAGCGAAAAAAAAGGAGGTGCGGTGGCAAAATGTTGTTTTCCTTTTGGTAATTCCCATAGGATACGTCAGTCCCACCTCCTGAAAAAATGGCTGAATGGAATTAGGCCAACTTTGGCAAAACGTTTGAGCATTACTCCCAAAAGTTGCTTTTTGTATTTTGGTGTAAATCCATTCATCTACTTTTTAGAAATTAGCATTTAAAGGGGAGTTTGGGTTGGGCACAAAGGGGTTAAAAAAGATAGGTATATCTGAACTGCCGTTGTCCAGATATGCTCTGATTGGCCACTCCAAAAGGTGAGAGTCAATCCCGATTAGCCAGCCACAACATGAACAATATGCCGTGGCAGCAAGTACAGGACTCTCAGGCATGGTCCCCGCATCCTGATCTGGTCTGTGAGTGGGTGCGTAAGTATCTGAGTGGGTCTGTGAGTGGGTGCATCAGTCTGAGTGGGTGCATGAGTGTCTGAGTGAGGTCTCTGACTCAGTGTCTGAGTCTGTGAGTGAGTCTGTGAGTGTGCGCATGAGTCTCAGAGTGGCTATGTGAGTGTCTCTGTGGATCTGTAAATGGGTGTATAAGTGTCTGAGTGGGCCTATGAGTGGGCTCATTAGTATCTGATTGGATCTTTCAGAGGGACCATCAGTCTCAGAGTTTGTGTCCGAGTGGGTGTGTGAGTGGCTAAGTGAGGCTGAGGGTGGGTGTATAAACATATTTATTTTTCATTGATATTCATAAATGCGTCACAACGTATAATCACAAATTCGTCGTGCCTTTATACAGTGGCTGCGCTGACAGTTGCGGCTAATTCGTGAATATTGCAAGTGGAAAAAAACTGTTTTTCGGCATATTATACTCATAAAAGGTTCCTCAAACCCTCCTATATTGCTTTCATGGGATCAGAACACATGCTGCCTAAATCCTTCTGCCACTTTCCACTATTTGCTTTGAGCCCCGGGAGCTGTTCTGATGAGGTCAATTTGTGGCCGCAACTCTCTGCTCAAGTTCCGACCAGCCAATCATGGCCTTCCTGTTGGTGCAAGCATTCACGATTAATCGCATAAACATTACAAATTCGCTGCAATCCCAGATCAACAGATTTGGATTTCCTTAAGGTTCTCAAGAACTACTGAATATTTTAAACCGGATAACAAAAAGCGTAATCTTGGAAACAAAGGCTACCTTTCTGCCAAATGTGGTCTAATTCCACCCAGCGGTTCGGGCTGAAGTTGTGTCTAACGCTCCTATGGGAATTAATATGGAAAGTTAACTTTTTTTTAAACCCACCCCTCCCATTTTTCTCGCCCCCACATGATGGGTCACCCCAAACCTTTCTATGCACAAAAAAAATCACCGGGAACTTATTGGGGGAAATTTCATGAAGATTCCTCATACAAAGATATAGACAAGTCAAAAAGCTACGTTCCTATGGAAACATGGTCCTAGCTGTAACTACCAACTGGCGACCACCAGTAGGTACTATATATATATATTAATTTTGTGCCATGGCAGTGTAAATTAGTATGACCTGATAACAAAGGAAAAGAGTAGGGCTAGGAAACTCCTGGCGCTGAGGCCTCACTGTCGACTTCAAGAAGATGTGTCACACCTGGAGTCAGATTGAAAGAAAAACCCAGTACAGAGGTGGCTGGACCCCACAAGGGGTAGAAGGCATTAGTAAGTTGCATGTTATGTAGAGCAACTCTACCAATAAACGTGTATTTATACATTTATTCCTACAAAGCAAAGGTCAGATTCGATTTTATTACAAGCGTACAGCAAACGCATATATGCCAACATTTTAGAAGAGGAAAAAGGGAGATTTAAAAAAATAATCGGGAGAATATATTTCTCCCATGAACCTGAATAGGGTCTGTTTTCATGCATGGGACTTGCAAGTGTACTGCTGCAGGATTGGATATAAGAAATGCAAATACATGCTTTTTTCATTACCTATCAAGAGAATGGAGAAAGCGCTATGGCAGGCAGAAACAGCGGGACAAACATGTGCACAGGCCTGAGGGTGCAGGTTACTGACAGTAAATACTCCGAGTCACACAAGACCAGTCCCTGTCGGCAGAAGCCCACCGAGGAATCAAGTGTTTGCAACCAGGAATCAGGAGGTGGGAGACTAGCCTTGAAATCGGTAGCCTCCGACCTGAATCGTGAGGGTTGGCATGCATGCAAGTGACATGAGAAAAATACTTTTTACTGCCTCACAGATTGTATGTCACAATTACTTTCTACATAGAAACAACTCTCCTAGTAGACACCAAATCTCTTGTGTTTGATTTTACCTTGCTGCACAAATCGAACCCCTTGCATCGTGATTTTGGTTAAAAACATTTGTTAAAACAAATACATATGACAAAATGTCAAAGCATATACGATGTATGCAAATGCGTGGAGTATAGTGTGCTACCTATTACCATTTTCGAGTGAGGACAGCGGCATCATGACTTATTCAAGGTCCTCCCCACACTCAAGAGTTATAAAAAATGATAATATTATAAAGCACTTGAACACCGCTGGGGATATTTCTTACTATATGAAATAGCAAACATGAATGATTACGTTTGGCTTAAAAGAATACTAAATGACTATACCCGGATGGATCTACTCTTACATTTAGTGGTTGATGGAGACACAGGTCACATTGATAGGGGTAACTCTGAAATAGATATTGATATTATGTGTAGTCGGGCTGGGACTTTTTTATAGTGAACATCAAAGGCTGGTACAGCTGGTGTTGAGTCTGACCTTGATGGGTTATTGCCTGTGAAAGGCTAGTAATAAAGGAACAGCCTCACTTGCGCCAAGCACACCCGACAGGTGCCTCGTCCCCAGCCTTCAGAGAGACACCACATGTCCCTGTCTGCCCGCCCTCCAGTGTCCCTACTCCGACCTTTAACCGCATGCGTGCGGGCGGAATTCCGCTCGTACGCTGAGATTTTTTAAATCGCATGTTACGTGACGAGCTGGGCTCGTCATGAGCGTGCGAGGAGGCTATGCCATGACGAGCCCAGCTCGTCATCAGCGTCGAAGGGGTTAAGTCCCCCAGTCCTGTCTAATAAAGCAGAACGGCCAATCACCACACAAGCAGCACTATGCAGATTTCATAGATGTTCATTTAAAATGTATCAGTTTGCTCATTTTATCAGACAATTTTGGGGAAAATTAATCTCCTTTTCAACATGGCTAATGAAATGACCAAGCGGAATAACCCCTGTGCCCTGCTTCCTCAACCCTGCTTAATTTTAGAATCAAATGTAATTCACTGCATCCGGATGAGAGCCACAGTGAGATTAAAGACCGGGCCCAGGAAGGCGCGCTCAACCTGTTTCAACAAGATAGGCCAAATATGAGTGTTCAAGCCTTAATCCACCAGCGTCAGTGCACTCTGTGACTAGCCCGACGGGCGCGCGGGGATTGTTTCTGCGGCGGGCACCCTCGTAGGAGCTGTGATGCAGAGGTATGGAGAGATGGGTCCCCTGATACCGGTTGTACCCAACACCATGGCCCACAATGGAACCGAACCTATCCTTGTACTTGGCGCACGCTGTTCGCAGTACCTTCTAAGTGACGCGGAGCCCCATAGGAATGAATGGGAAGACATTCTCAATTTGCGATTCGCAATTTGAGATTCGCAAATTGAGAATGCAATTTCAAGGGTGCTAGGTGCACCCCTGAAATGAGCATTTGGGCGCATGTGGCCACACATACATGCCCTAAGGGCATGTATGTGCTCCACATGGCACTTTGAAAAATGCCAAAAAGTGCATTTTTCAAAGAAATCGCAAATTACCACCAACTTCAAGTTGGTGGTAATTTGCGATTTCTTAAGGAGAAATCGTACAGCTTAGGTGCTTCAAACATTTCATTTAAGGAATCGCAATTTGTGATTCCTTAAATGTAATTGCAAAATAGAGAATCGCATATTTTGAGACTCTCTAATTTGTGATACACTTTTGGGATGTCCCAAAAGGCCTTTTCCCGTTCGCAAACCGGACGATTCTGAGAATCGGCCCGTTTGCGAACGGGAAAAGGGCTTGATACATATGCCCAAAGTGTTTAACTGTGTTGGACATTTTGAGAAGACGGAAGTTCACATTGCATCGCTTTTCAGATCTGATAAAGAGCAATACAAGGATTGTTCAATGTGAAAAGCAAACCAGAGGTATTGAGGAGAACAAGCAAGAACGTGCAAAGCAGGTGCGTGACTGATTTAGGGTTGTTGAAAAGTTGGGTGTGGATTAGTTTGATGGCTGAGGGTGAGATTAATAGCAGAGGCGAATAAAGAAAGCAATACTTGTTCTGAACCCAAACAGGTTTCTGCAGCACCGCGCAGTGGAAAAGATAAGAAGAGGATATTGTCTGATAAAAAAGAGGCAGAGCAGGAGAGAGATTGATGTGCACAAAGAAGAGGAGCAGGATGGGGTTAAACAAAAGAAAAGCAGAAAGCAAGGCTTACTTACTTAAGATGATTTTGTACTTCCCCACCCCATGGCCACCCGTTGAAGCGTGACTTGGCACAGATGTAGCTTGAAAGACGTGTTTTCAATGTATCTGCAAGACGTGAGGCTTCTTTCACACCTTGCTGGATTGAATCGAACTGAGCAGCTCAGCTAGAGAATTTCCTAACACCGAGGAGCATGAGATGAGGAACACTGAGGGGAAGGTAGGTGTAATGGTGTAGATGCAAGTGACCAGTGACCAAACTGGTCAGGCACTAGGACCTGCCCGAGTGAGGGACGAGGGCGGGCGGAAAGGGAGGAGCTGGGGACCAAACAGGCAGATAGCCGTTAGTAAGTGAAGAGTGAGGACGCACAATAAAGAGGTCCATATTTACAACACACTGTGTCTGCCTGCATTCTTTGGGGCTGGACACTACAACTGGCGACGAAGGTACAGGACCGTAAACGCGTAGACGGCTACAGCAGCAACCGGCGACTGACTGAGCCAGAGCTCGCCCCACGTCTGGAGGCTCGAGCGCGCTGCAAGAAAACGCCCAACACATTGCCATTGACTTCTTTGGGCCAATCAAATCAGGCCAATATGTCCTAGCCATCATGGACGAATACTCCCGATTCCCCATCGCACAACCCCCGACCTCGAAAGGAATATCTTTACGGTGTAGCTGACCGTGATCAGCTGAAAGAATACCAGCGTCTCGACATAAAAATTGGCTCCCACCTCACACAGTTCGTGCTAGACAGTGGAGCAACGTTAAATTACTTACCAGTAACGGAGTACCAACGCATGAAACCACCGCCCAAGCTAGCTGATGCCCACGTACGAGTGTATACGTGGATGGCCAAGGAGCCACTAACATGTCTTGGGAAGTTTGAGACCGAACTGTCATATGAAGGTCGGACAATACCAGCCTATATCCACGTCATTGAGGGGCCTGAAGCCGAATGCCTCCTGAGCTTAGCAACTGCTGAGCGACTGAAACGAGTGGACATCTTATTCAGGGTCACTGACAAACCAACACTTATCCGGAAGTTCCCCAAGCTTTTTCAAGGCCTGAGAAAAATGAAGAACTGCCAAATAAAGTTACATATAGATGAACAAGTCACGCCGGAGGCGCAACACCACCGAAAAATCTCGTTCCACCTGCAAGAAGCTGTGGAGAAGGAACTCCAAGACCTGCTGGAAGCCGACATCATCGAGAGAACGAATGGACCAACTCCATGGGTCTCCCCGGTCGTGGTGGTCCCAAAGAAAGGAGAAACTGGCCGAGTCCGTCTGTGTGTAGACATGAGGGCTCCCAACACGGCAATAGAAAGAGAAAGACATCCAGGACCTCACATCAGTGACATGATCACTTCCCTCAATGGAGCAAAGATCTTTTCCAAACTGGATCTCAACAAAGGGTCCCATCAGCTAGAACTGCACGAACAGTCAAGATACATCACAACATTCTCGACACACCTTGGATTATTCAGATACAAAAGACTAAGCTTCGGGGTGTCATCAGCAGCAGAAATATTCCAAGAGGCCATCAGAAGAACAATACACCACATGTCCTAAACTACAGCGATGACATCCTCGTCTATGGAGCAACGACTGCAGAACACAACAAAGCACTGGATCAAGTCTGTCAGGCGCTGACGGAAGCAAACCTCACACTCAACCAAGACAAGTGTGAACTTCACAAACCCACACTAAAATTTTTCGGACACCTATTCTCTGGAAGCGGAATGAAACCAGACCCAGAAAAGGTAGCAGCACTAAACGACACACCAAGCCCGGAGGACGTAGGCGATGTACGATCATTCCTAGGCATGGCCAGCTACTGCTCAAGATATATACCTGACTACGCCACGCTAAGTTACCCGCTAAGGATGCTCACTAAACAAGGACAGCCCTTTCAGTGGTCCACGCAGTGCGAAGGGGCATTCCAAGAAATCAAGAGAACTTTGGAGTCAGCCAAGAACCTAGCATACTTCAATCCGAAAAGAAAGACGGAGATAACCGTGGATGCCAGTCCTGTGGGATTGGGTGTCATCCTCGCGCAGTATGACAGAGAAGGAGACCAACGGCACATAGTAGCATATGCCAGCAGAAGTCTAACGGACACGGAGAGAGCATATTCACAGCCGGAAAAGGAAAGCCTAGCTGTTGTCTGGGCGTGTGAACATTTCCACATTTTCATTTTTGGAAAACATTTCACACTGATAACTGACCACCAGGCGCTGATCACGATATTTGGAAACCCGCGAGCGAAAATGCCACCGAGAATAGAGCGATGGGGCCTACGGCTCCAAGAGTACACCTACACCATAATTCACAAGCCAGGAAAAGACGCAAACCCCGCTGACTACATGTCCCGACACCCCGCTAGATCCAACAAATCAGAACAATCAATTGCGGATGAATACATTCATTTCGTAGTAGACCAAGCGAGACCTCCGGCCGTTCCGCTGGAGGCCATTTGTGAAGCGACGCAAACGGATGTCACCCTACAAGAGGTGAAACGTCTGATCCAAACGAACAGCTGGAGACACACAAGAAGTAATGAACAAGACAACCACGAGATGGCAGCATTCAAGCACGTACATGAAGAACTATCAATAGCTGACAATGGTCTCATCTTACGGGACACCAGAATAGTGATCCCACGACAACTCAGACAAGGGGTCATCAACCTGGCACATGAGGGACACAGGGGCATAATAGCCACAAAAAGAGCACTCCGTGAAAGAGTCTGGTTCCCAACACTAGACCTGATGGTGGAAACAACCCTGAAAGACTGTCCGCAATGTCAACTTGTAAGTCGTCCGGATCCCCCTGCACCACTACAAATGTCTCCACTACCGGAGGGCGTCTGGCAACACATTGCCATTGACTTCTTTGGGCCAATCAAATCAGGCCAATATGTCCTAGCCATCATGGACGAATACTCCCGATTCCCCATCGCACAACTGTGCAAATCCACGAAAGCCTCAAGTGTCATACCGATCCTAGAGGAGGTCTTTGCCTCATGGGGCATCCCCCTAGTGGTGAAGTCAGACAATGGGCCTCCGTTCAACAGCCATGACTTTGCTGATTTTGCTAGGCACCTCAACTTCACACACCGCAAGATCACACCACTATGGCCGCAGGCCAACGGAATGATCGAACGCTTCATGGCCACGATCAAGAAGACCATCCAGCAAGCAGAACTCACCGGGAAGAGCCTTCAGACAGTAATACGCCTCATTCCACCACAGGCAAATGTCCTGCCACTCTCATGCTAGGACGACCAGTGCGCACCAGAATACCCATGATGAGTATGACAGCACACGAACCGGATCTCGACTCTGATCATGAGGAAATCGTGGTCAGAGACAAGATAAAGAAGGAAAAGATGAAGAATTATGCCGATGAGCGACGCCATGCTACTCCCCCTCAAATCCAAGAGGGAGACTGGGTGCTTGCACGACAAGAGCAGCACAGGAAGACCGACTGCCGATACCATGAGGTTCCACTCAAAGTGATCCACCAAAAGGGAACCATGATCACTGCAGAGACTGATGGAAAAAGACTTACTAGGAATGTGACGTACTTTAAAAGGTGCAGCCCCAATGTCAAGGAGCTACTGACCGAACCAAAACTGGAGCCGGGAGACCCAGAGACACTGCCAACTCACAGCCAGTTACTGATGGAGATTGCAGATGAGAATGAGCGCGACAGTCCCAACCTCCAGGCACGCCCCAGACGTGTGATCACGAAGCCGTCTCGCTTTATCGAAGAATTTTAAAGAGAATAGTTTACTGTTTGCTGTGGCGTACATTATCGTGTTTTTTTTTTTTGTTTATTCATAGAGGGGGGAGATGTAATGGTGTCGATGCAACTGACCAGTGACCAAACTGGTCAGGCACTAGGACCTGCCCGAGTGAGGGACGAGGGCGGGCGGAAAGGGAGGAGCTGGGAACCAAACAGGCAGATAGCCGTTAGTAAGTAAAGAGTGAGGACGCACAATAAAGAGGTCCATATTTACAACACACTGTGTCTGCCTGCATTCTTTGGGGCTGGACACTACAGTAGGGTAGACACCGAGGATACAGAGCTCCTCTCACTGCTGCACCCTTGCATCCCGTGTTGCTCTTTAAGTGCCAACTTTCACCATTAATGGTGCTAACGATATAAGGATGGATTGAGGCCTGTAACCTCAGAACAGGCACAGGTTTCTGCAGGACGCATTAACCAAAAAAAACCTCCTAAAAGCTTGCCCTGCATGTTGTTCCCCTGCCTGATGTCACTCAGTGATTATCACTCAATGACAAAGTGCACAGAGGAGTGCAGCAGATCCCGCCTTTTTTCACGAATTTCGTTGCGTGCACTGCATCACCAAATGCGATGCAGTGCGCTCAACAAAATTCTTTTATTTATTTATATGTTTACTTACCTGTTAAACTCCGTTATCCATACATTACTACCCTCCACCCTGCCTTTCCCCCTCCCCACGTCACCGTCCTGCAGGAACTCCTTCTGCCGACCTCGGCTGGTGGAGAAGTAATAATCTCAGAATTCACCAAGCACCAGAAATTCCTCGAGTTGCCTTCACAGATGGCATTATTCATTTCGGGCCACTTTAATTCAAAATAATTTTTTTGTTGCTTTGACACAAAATACTATAGGTTCTTTAAGTCACCTTTAATTCCTTTAGTACAGATAAACTTGGATCTCCCTTTAACTTACGGCAGATCTTATTTACCAACTTTCATTCTACTTTGCATTTAGTATCAAACCCACACACCACCACCCTGTCCTGTGTCTTGAGCATGGGAGGGTCAGGAATTGGATGGGACTTTTGGAATCTGCTCTACTGATTTTATTAAGTGTGCGTGCCACTTTATATTGTGCAGACCCCTCTCACTGAGGTGAGCTCCTCCAATCTTATCCTAAGCAGGACTTCACGGTTGTCTTCAGAGATTGAGACCCTCTTCTTTTCGTTATACACCACTTTATCAACCAATGAGAATGATTTCTTGACTCGGTCCAGACGATTAATATTCGAAACCATGGCATAGTGGTCCCTCGTACCCAAATAAATGACTTTAAAATCAACCGGAGTTTTAAAATGGACCAAAGAGGCAAAAGTATAATGAATTGATGCTTGGCAGGAGCCCAGTGTGAAAGTAGTGCATGCAGGTCAATTCCCCAATAGTCTGCTATTAAGGCTGATTACGTTATCTTACCTTGAAAGGGATAATAGTGGGGTACTTACTTATGAGTTGGAGCTTCTCTTGCGGGATTAACTATATACTCTGGCGATACTCAACAGCAGCAATTTGCCCAAGCTGATGAAGGAAGAGTAAATACCACATCCTTGTTTAACTTGTTTAAAAGATCCCCTCCTTTGCACCTAAGCACGGATAAGGAAACAGGTGAGGCGAGCGCAGATCTAACTCGAGACATTTAATTGTCCTGGAGCTTTATTGAAGTGATTGTTGGGTGACTACAATAGAAGTCAATTGTTGTTTCATGGGCCTTTCCACAGTTAGTTGGTCAATTAACTCATCCATTAAGGCTTTGGGATAAATATGGGAGTCTGTATTCTTCTTTCCTACCCCTTTTATGGGGTTAGGTAGAGCTTAAAGCAGTGGGTTTTAGGTTGCTGTGAGCCTGCTCTAATACCGCATTCATTGGAGATGTTCCCAAAGTATCGGGACTTTTAAACTGTTTTGACTCAAATATCTCACAGCTGCTGGTAATAAAGATGGAGTTGGGTATGTTTGGTTAGAGCTCAGGCTCAATGAGGATTTCAAGCGGTCTGCTCCCTCGCAACCCCCGGAGCTCTCACCTTGTTTGGCATTTTAGTCCCTTGCATGCATGCAATGGTTCAAATTCCAGAACTCAACATCTTAGAGTCAACCAGCAGTAAGCTTCATTTTGCTGTCTCTTGGGGTGGGTCTTACAGTCTGACAGTGAAATAGTCTGTGTATTCACTTATGGTGCATTGTATCTATTCACCTAATTATTAATATGTTTAAACATCCCACATAGTGCTTTTCACCTATTTCCATACAAGTTGGATCTTAGCAGAGAAAACGTGGATATCTGTTTTAATGAAGCTCTGTGGGTTGTGCAGCCACTGCTGAACTGTGTCTTTGACCTACATGTCTTCACATCATCAACTCAGCCTTTCAGCTTTCTGAGTTCCATTAAATGAGTGCTAGCTTCTATTGGGCAACAGTAATTACACACAAAAATGTAAAGTGCTGGGAATACAAAAGCCATACAAAAATATATTGTTAATAATGATCTTCATCTTCTTTAGTCAATTGTACCCAATCCCCCCTTCTGGGCCTAATTTAGAGTAAGCCTATGCTACCTACTGTGTTAACAAAAATTTGCAAAGTCAATATGTCTGGTGTAAGCCTAACTCCCTGCTCCTGAGCAGTGTAAACAATTTGAACATTGTTGGGTGGGATGGGTGACCAATAAAAAAATAGTATATAAGCTTGTATGTTTTTGTTTGGAGTTGTCCAGAAGCAAGATAGCTTGGTTCCAACCGGAGGGACCAGTACTGGAAATGTGGTTTAAGGATCTGCTGGAGTGGGCTGTGGGCGATAACCTGCAGACAGACCGAACACTGGAGAATCATTTAAAGATAAATAATTGGAAATGTTGCCATCACCTGAGGACTTACCGCCTTGAGAGAGGAAGGGAGAGCAGGAAAGTGGAAGCAAAGAGAGAGAGAGGTGAAGGTGGAAAACTATAAAGGGGACACATTTTCCAGAGAGACCATGAATTTCCTGCCTCTCCCCCTCATCCCACAGTTACCCAGTGAAAGCCATGAATGCCAAATGTAAACTGGAAAAAAGACCTCTTGCTAAGAATATGTTATGATAGTTATGGCTTAATTCTCCACTTATATTCGGGAAGTCCCTGCCAGAGCTGCTATCCACAATATTTGGTATTTTGTTGATTCTTTATGTTGATTATCAGAAAACACAAGCACATTGTGTAAATAACATTTTGTAAAATCAGCCCAGTTTCTAGATTGCCCTTCTGGTAAAAAGGTAAACCTGTATTCCCTCCCCAACTTTGGCATTGTTATCCAGATTCTGGTGTTGTCAATGGGCGGTTTCCCCCAATGCCTCACTCACTGGTCTAATCCAAAATAGTCCCTTTAATACAGCGGTGAACATGGCAGCCCCTATGACTGCTGCCACAGGCCGATAACACTGTCCTGCACAACCCCACCGACGCTGCACTGGCTCCCACTGGAAACCAGAGCCATCTCTTAGACCGCTTGGGTTCTGTCTACAAGGTGATCCACTGTGATTGCCTCAGTAGTCATGCCCAACAAGGAACTGTGTTTGATGGTGGCTATTTACTCTGAAGCAGAATCCTCCTAAATTCTCAAAATCTCACACTATACTGAACCCTAACTCTACCTCCATATTTCTCTGGATACGCCAAGACATTTTGAAATTGGACTTCCGTCCTAGTGAATCTGAATCTGTGTCCTCTGGACTCTGCCAGGTATAGCCCTAAAGGTTAGGTTCCCTAAGCCACATCAGCCCCTCCACTCAGCTGTAGCACAAACATGCACTTGCTGACAACCACAAACGCAAAATACTCTATCAAAACTACAGGAAATCTAGATATCCTAAGCCAAGGTTTCTTAACTATGCCTGTGAGCACTAATACGATTTTCAGGGTACATGCAGATGCAGAACGCGTTTCTCTGCCACCACTGCAGGCTCCTGGATACACCTGTCAGGAGTCGATAAAACAAAAATTAATGAATTAAGAGATTGCTTTAAGGAGTTATGCATTCTTAATATTATTTATATTTCAAAGCTATCAACTTTATGCCAGGGAATGCACGAATAGAAGTCTGACATGGTACATTAGATTTGTGATTCTTTTATATTTTTTTCAGTGCTATGAAGCAGCCACTTGACTGTTTGAGTAATATATGAAAGCAAATATATCATAAATAGTATCACATATATACTATAGATGTCATTTTCACTTATTGTGAGTCACTGCCACATGAATCTCTGTCACACTTAAAGAAGTAATTAAGCTTAGAACTCAATCAAGGAGAAACAAAGCAAGCACCTAGTTTCCTTGCTTAACACATTGAAAACCTTTCACTATCATTGAGTAAATGAAATATGCCACTTGCATTTCTTTTTTTTTTTTAAAGTTTGTGTTTGAATGAGTGATGCGACGGAGGATCGGGGATAGACGACATTGCCTGAATATGGGCCCAGATGTACAAAACTTCCAGTTTGCATTTCTTAAATAGCGACTCTGTGGGAATCGCTATTTAAGAAATGCAAAAGGATATGTACTAAATTTGCGATTCCCTATTAGGAATCGCTATTAGAAAATCGCAAATAGGAAATGCCATTGCATTCCCGCCTATGGGCAAAACAGAAAATGGTTTGCATTTCGTAAATTGCGATTTCCTAATAGGAAATCTCAGTTTAACAAATGCGAAGCCAAGGGTGTCTTTAAGCTTAAGCTTCCCCCTTCCCCCGGAGATACCCCAAATGTCCTAGTGCACGTGTAAGAGCATATATGCCCTAGGAGCATATGTGCGCTTCATGTTACATTAAAAATGCATTTTCGAATGCATTTTTTTATTTTGCACATGTTTACCATCGACTTCAAGTCGATGGTAATAGCATTGCCTAAATACCCTATTCACATTTAGGAAATGCTACGTACATATGCTTTAGGAATTGCAAATTGGTCATCCCTATTTGTGATTCCATAATCACTGTCGCAGTTTGCAATTTCTACCAGATAGAAATCGCAAATTACATCCGGTTTGGCCCCTTGTACATCTGAAAAGCCCATTTAGCATCTCTTAACGTGCCAAAATAGCGATTCGGCCCGTTAAGAAATGCTAAATGGCTTCGTACATCTGGGCCTAGAACTCAAAGGACTGACTTCTGAAGCTTTACAATATCTCTGCTGACTCTTAAAGAACTATTTCGCCTCCCATGGCGACACACTCACTAATGATCACTAGAAACTTAAGACCGTTTCTGCCGAGTGCTGCATAGACACCACATCCTTATTAAACTTCTCAGGAGCAGCCTGTGCTAATCACTTTTGCATGCTCTTTGAAAAGATGTTGCTCTGCCATGAACCAATTACTACAACATGAAATGGTTTCCTTGGATAAAATATTTATCTAGCCTATATCTCCTGCCCCACACAAATGCCTGGGTGTGCCAGAATATAGGGCAGGCCCTGCTCTCTGCCTTGCACAAACTTTCAAATAAATAAATAAAATCCTGCCCGTTCAACATCTACCTGACCTACTGCCCAGAAGCCACATTGAGACCTGCAGTAACACACCACTTATGGCTGTCCTAACACCGAAGACAGGACCCCTGATAAAGACCCTAAGAAAGCAAACGATCATTTAACTAATTGGTGCATGTCATTGTTTAAGGATAGCACCCCTGAGGTTTTGGCCTGGATACGTCTCCTTTGTTAACATACTCACCTCACAAGGCATTGTGACTCTTGTGTTCAGATAAGCAGGTATTACACAAAGGGCCTTCGAAAGGTGCACTGGGTTCTGCAGCATCCCCCTACTTTTGTTTCACTTGGGTTTTTCTTTTTACATAATGTTTGCAAAGCCTGTGGAAGGTTGGAGAGTGTTGAGGGAGAGTGGGTGCTAGAGGAGAATGTTTGTTGGACAAAACAGTTATTTGTATAAAGAATGACCATCACAATATTTTCAATTTTTTAATGAACACGAGCCTCTTTAATGCAGGCCAGACTTAAACTAGGCTGAGCATAAGCTTTAACTTATTTAGTTTCAATCATTAACAAAGAGCCTAAAGAAACGCCCTACACAAGGCCATATTTCCGTTCCTCCTTTATACAAGAAGTCCTCTCCTATCATGGAAGGTTATTTGTATTCTTTTTTCCCACTTTAATGAAATGCCTACTAATGCATTTCAATTTAAAGATGGAATCAGGTTTTTTAATTCTTATTTCCCCTTTTTGTGCAGTATTCTAATGTTAATGTATCTGAAATGTGTGCAAATTTTAACCTTCACTTAGACGTTAGCTATTTTATAACACTGACAGGCTTTTGTCAGCTTCTCCAAACCGTTGGAGTATAAGAAGATTAGACTACATCCACCTTTGTATAAAATCAAAAAGGCTTTGTGCATCCCCAAAACAGACATTGGGAAGGGGTGTAGGTCATTAGACAACTAAACTTTTAGCAGTTAAGTGTTGAAAAAAATGAGAATTCCCTGTTGGACATTCCAATTAGCCAGTTACAACTGGTTCTACTGGCCGTAGTTGCTTGCTTATTGGTTTGGGCTGTGAAGAATAATCCACTTGAAATTTTGCAACCACTTATTGTGTTTATTGGTGCATGTTGTCTATACGCTCTATATTGTAATTAGGAGAATGGCACTTTTTTGTTTCTTATTTGAATAGTACAACGTCCAATTATCCATGTAACGCAGCCAGTCCAGCACACTTGAAATGGAACTGGTCTCGTGGGATTTCACCATGAGTGTTGAGTGAGTTACTTGTAAAGCATATGGTTGCCTGAAAACATCACACAGAAGAAAAGAAGAGAAGCCCAAAGAAGCTAATCAAACAAGTCCGCCTTTAGTCACGCTGCCTTATGTAGAGGCCTTGCCGTGTGTTGTAAGGATATAAGCCAATGGTTCCAGGTGAGTGGGACGGCAGAGGAAAAAGCGTCTCCTGCATTCTAATTTTTGCCTGCTTAAAATGCTGCACTACCACAAGATGGGTTCTTCTGAGTAGAGATCTCAAACAGGAGCACACTGGCAAATTATGGAGCAAAAGCATATTAGCTCTGAACCATTCAAGGACCACTTAACCATACATATAGTTTAAACTGGATCCTTTCTGAGACGAGAAACCAGTGGAGATCCCAACACACGTCCTGTGGCATGGTCAAATTTACACAAATCTACAGCACACCGGATTGCCTTATTTAATGGACCCCTTGATTTTTTTTTATTATCCTATTATCAAACCAAAGTAGCAATCAAGCTGTAGATGGTACCAGTAGGGTCCAAAATGGTCCAATGAGAACACAGTGGATCTTTTTAAGACCCTCATTTGAAAAAAGCGAGAAGCAGGCGCTAAATCCTGGTCAAAGTAATTACAAGCTTCTTGTTTTCACCCCTGGGGAGCTTTTTTCGGGTCAAAAGGTTGGTTTTCATGTACCATCATTTCTGAAGAGTAGGGCCCAGTATTTATGTCTAGGTTTTAGCAAGTGTACACTCATTCATGCTTGAATGGCTGGGAGACAGATCTGGAGGGTCAGATGTAACTCTTGAAAGGGCCGGTCAAAATGCAAAATAAACTGAGTGTAATGCAAATACGAAACAGATTCCACTTCTAAAGGTCATGTCAGACCTGTTACCAACTGCAAATAGCTATTAAAAAGGATGGAGAAAGCTGAGAAACACTACTCCTAGACAGAATAGGTTAGGATTGGAAAAGCAAGAAAGCCAGGGAATGTATTAATTTCACTCAAGTAAGAAAATAAATGAAAGGGCAAACCTTAATAGATACACCACCGAGTGCGTGGACAAAGATATTATGGTCCAGGCTATCAAAGCGTTAGATAAGTGTGAAAGATGTAAGCCGCCAGGGATGTACTTATCAAGGCTGAGCCTCAGATTGCCCAATAATGTAAATAGTATGGCATCAGTTCCCAAGAGCAGGTTGAAGCAGTCTGAGCATGGCACAAGAGTTGTGGAAGCTCACGACTGTTGCAGAGCCTGCGGGCTGCATACTTCTCACCAATCTTATTAATGGCAGTTAGGAATGTAATATGTCAGTAACCGCTAGTAATTAATATCTAAATGTGTTTTTTAATTAGAGCGTCTATGCCTCATTCTTGCATTACTAGAGCACTACCAAAGCAGGGATAGATGTATATTTAACATAGAAACCAAAGCTGGAATTATTGATTGGGCAAGTGTAGCACAGTAACCAGCAAGATGTTGTCCCGGGAGACAGATTTTAGTGAAAAAATGGGCCATAATGAAATATCTGTAGTAGTGACAAGGTATGAGAATATTTATTGTTAAGTTGGAGTTTTTTTGCTAAGAGACTTTTTTTGTAGTTTATTACTGTGTTTACGAAATATAATAATGATAAACAATTTACTAGGTCAAAGAAAATGTAAGAATGACTTGTTGAGCCAATTTCTTAAATGTTCCATGAAACCCCCCATCACCCTATAACAGTTCCCTCTGAAATCTGATCTGTTTTGATCAATGGAAAGTGTCACTGTGTCTCCCAGTTTTCGCATATTCTGCTTTGTTGAACCTTCATTGAGGGAGTGATCCTAGTTCTTCAATCTTGACTTTCCACCATGATTTAACCAAACACTTCCACCTGCCTTTCCGCATTGGATACAACCTGTAATGGTGGCAGTACAGTGTCCCAGACAATACTTGGAAAGGCTGAGCAAAAACATTCAGAGCAATGGATGATCTGTAATAGTAAATGCACCAATCTGAATAAGGCATGTTGAAACACTAACAATTTCACTACTGTGTGGACAATTTTCAAACATGTGCTAAACATATAATTTTTAAACAAAGAGAAAAAAAGTCATTCTTGAAGGTAGATTTTTGTTTTCAAAATGAAGAGAAAGTCATCTACATTTCTAAAAAAGAGGCCATGCCTGTACTGAAATTACCATTTTGTGTTAAATAATACAGGTTCCCAGTCCAATTGTGTATCACTAATCACTAACAGAATTGAAAATGACTTCAGCAAATGGAAATATAGCATTCACCTTTGGATAAAAGACATAAATCAATCAGCAAACTCCACTAAAGGATTTAATTCAGGTCAATCTCACAGTCAAAGATCAATTTGCACTCATAGTTCACTTTCGAGGTCAGAGGAGCAACCTAAAGAAGTTATTTTCTCTAGAATGGACCAGTTGATTGTGGATGTGTTCAATTTGGACTGGCAAAACTGTGGCACCAAAGGAACCCCAACTCTTTTATGTGAATGCACAACCAGTGCTATAGGAATCTGAGTTTGACTGAACAGCACATTTGACGAATATATGGTATTCCACCCAGGCACTGTGTAATATAAATTACACCCTTGCTATTGTATTTAGGGGTCGATTAGGATCGCGGACGGACTTGAGTCCGTCCGCGACCCCTGAGGAGGAGGGAACGTCCGCATGGGCTGCGGCGTTCCCTCCGATCAAATTAGGATGTGACCGCCAGGGTGGCGGTCACATCCTCTATCACTAACATTGCGGCGGGTGCAGCTTCAAGCTGCATCCGCCGCAATGTAAAAAATCCATGCACAGCATTTGCGTGCACAAAGCGGCAGGCACCGCGCGGTGCCTGCTGCATTGTGCACGCAAATGCAGGGGGGTACCATAGGTACCCCCCATGTGCACCCCCCACCCCACCTTCACCCAGGGGGCCCGCAACGGGCCCCCAAAGTGAAGGTCCGTATGCTTTTCCACAGCGGTAAAGCCGCCGCGGAAAAGCATATATTTTCAGACATCCTAATATGCCTGGCGGTGTCTGATAGACACCGCCAGACATGTTAGTGCTTTTCCGCCGCGGTCGCCTTCCGACCGCGGCGGAAAAGCGGCGGACAGATTATCAGACCCACCAGCCATCCTAATTTGGCGGTGGGTCTTTGGAGTCTCCGCCGCGGTTTTTCCGCATCCTCCAGGCCGGCGGACACTTCCGCCGGCCCGGAGGATGCGGAAAAACCGCCATCCTAATCGGCCCCTATGTATGTGCCTGTGGGTGCACTCTACTGATACATTTCTTTACAGGTTAACTGTGCACCGTGGAGTTGGGAGGATTGGGGACAGTGTTAAAATCAAATCACGAGGCAATATGTCCCTGAAACAAGGGTCGAGACAACATTTCGAATTTGACTGAAAAAGTGATTTCTAGAATGGAATTGTAGCAAAACCATAAAGGTTTATTACAAAATTCAAAAAAAGGAACAATGCAGAAATAATACAGTGCAGATGCAGCAAATCTCATTTAAATGCATGAAATCATTGCCATGAAGGCTCTCAGAAATAAGAACAATGAAAAATAATCGGCAAAAACAATAATAGACCAACATTCAATATGCAGCAAAGTCAGCAGGAAATTGGAAGCATCCTTAGTAGCAAAGGAAGGGTCTCTGGCTCACCCCCAAATTCAAGGGTTTATATAGCTGTTTTCTCCATGAGATAGCATTTGAACTGCAAACTCATCATGGTGTGAGCAAAGAATTACATTTTCAACAATTGAGCTTACAGAACTGTAAATCCTAACATAACCCTACCACCTTAGCACTAACCCACTACATGAATATTGACCTAATATCATTCAGAGGTGTCAGAACAAAGTAGTTACATAAACAAAAGTGAACCATTGTGAATTAATGCAATACCGCATGCTAGCAGGCGGCCCTTGAAAAAGTGTTGAAGTAGGCCTTCTAGCACACGTTCTTTGAGAACATTGTAATCAACAAATCCACATCTTGCTTGACTGCATGCAGCAGAAGCATAAACAGAATAAACATGATGTGGTGACCTTCATTTTTAACAAGATGGCGTCAAGGCCTAACTGTTGCCTGGTTAACATAAGCCAGGTAAACACATTGCGACAAGCCGTGGCAAAATTATTTCAACTACATTAGCGTAATGTCAATGTGAACATGGGAATCCAAGTGTAGATTAATTGCTCTACACACTATTAATAATATACATTTTGAATAAAGTGTTTAAACACCCTAAGAGCAGTCGTCTTGCTAACAATCTTAACTGGCCTCCCATGTCCATTTTGCATATGCAAAATATGCCACATTTAAAGTGGCCGTTGACTTGTGGTAAATACCATATGTCTTGAAGCTTGTTTCTCTTGACTGGTTCGGATTTAGAGCATGCAACAATTTTCTCTTAAACACATATTCCATCTTTTTGCTGCTACAGGAAGCAGCAGCTCTCTGGTGTTGGGGTCCAATCACTTTGGCTCAATTCTTAATTGCATCACACATAGTAAATTATCTTTTCCTGTGTCCAAAGTCCCATAGTCAGTCACACCACAAGAGATAATGCCCTGAACTGAGCAGAACCAGATCAGGAGAAGGATATTTCCATATTGCAAGTTCTAAGTCCATTCCCTTTTCAAAGGACTTGGACATGAAGAATGTCCCAGGACTGATGCCTCTTCTTCGCTCACATGCCAGGAATTGAAGGTGCTTGTTCTAGAAGCATGACCCCACTACTCACTCTCACCTAATCCGAAAAGAAAATATAAGCAATTTTTCACTTGAACCTTAGTACACCATGAGGTGCTCCAGCATGGTCGCCGCTCCATCAATTCCTGGGTAGCTGACTGCTCTGTTCACATATACTGAACAGGAATGGGTTTTTTTTGCATCCGCTCACCCAGCAGGCAGTGACACTGCAAACTCTCCTCATCACCCTCTAGCGCTGTTGATCGCTCAAGGAGGATTGGCACCTGCATCCTCTATGGACAAGTAACTTAGCGATAGGCGGATTGTCAAGTTGTGTTATTGACCCTTCGCTTAATGACACTCATGATATAAAAATAAGACAATTGCTGCCTTTATATGACATAAAACAACAGCAGGGCACAAGTCAAGGATACAGGTGGGTATACGGCATCGACCCTGTCTTTCCACCGGGTGGACTCAGTCCACCCTGCCAAGCCAGAAAGTTGAGCCCCACGTAAATATGCTGAACTCTTCCCAATGTAAGTTTCAGACACCAGGACACATTCAGCGGCACCTACACGTGGCCTGCTTTCCTTCAGGGCAGCAACGTGCAGGCGGTGAGGAGGCTTTGATATTTGTTGGAGTATCCTGGCAGGGAGCTATCCGGAGCCCACCCTTGGATGCAAATATAATGTATGGGGAACAAAAAGACACTGATTTTTATTACTTCACCAGTACTTGAGAGGCATGGTTTTGACTTTGTTCACTCCCTGTTTATAAGAAGTATACCTGCACTGTAAGAATGTCAGATGTATTGGTCTGTCGCAGTATTTACACACATAAAAATGTAAATACAATTATTTTGTTTTATTTCTTTTGTAGCGCTACTCATCCCAGTGCAGTGTCAGAGCGCTGTACATCACACATACATATTATACATTGACAATACATCATGTGTCTAAGCCAGTGTATAGGATGTGTTATGTATGACAGTGAGGGTTACAAGTTGTAGGAGTCACATGTCCTTCGTAGCTCACTGTGCTATTTTAGAAGAATTAGAATTTATGAACTGAAAGTAACAAGAGGATCACCGTGTTTAAAGCAGTAACCCACTTACCGTTTACATAAATAGAAATCTGTCATCTGTGTGTTACATGATGTGCTTTGTAGGCGACATATTAATCCTCTATGCTACTTTGATTCAAAACTGGAAGTCGACAAAACACAAATCTCTCCAGCAAATATGTTAATCTTCAGACTTATTTTACAATTATTATTCCCTGACATTTATTGGGCACACAAAGATCTCTGCAGCAGTGCCTTAACCCCATAAGATATTTAGAAATGCAGACTTTGCAACAAACTAAGCAGAACAAATTTAGTGCCACGTTTCTCCTTGTTGCCAATTTCTTTGTGGCAGAATTAAAAAAATATATATATATAAAATGAGGGCCAGATTTTGCATTGGCGTTGCATCACTTTGTTGGCACGATCCTGGCACAAAATAGAATTGGTTAAATATTATAATGTGCTCAAATGCACTCATGATAGACTAAACATGTATGTGAGGTCCTATGATCTAATGCTACCATTTGTGATGCCACTTCCTGTGATACCACGTGCGATGCCATGTGCCGTGATGTCATTTGCATACTGCTAACTTCATTAGTCCCTCCAACTTCTTTTTTTAGGACTTGGGCCCTGAATAAAGCGTTAGAAATAGTTTTTGACTTCCTCAAATGCAAAATGATTTTGCTTGTTTCCTCAACTTTTTTGTAGTTGTAGCACAAGCATCCTAGGTGTTCAGTGCTCTGATTCCCTCTGGTATGGTTAAAATTTTTTTTTTTTAGTATTTTAAAAAGTGCTTTTTTCCCTACTCCTGAATGGAAGCTTGACCCGCTTTAGACTTTCACTTCCTTCGTTTTGCATGATAGCACAACCCACTCTATTAATCCAATGGTAAAATCTGTTGTTTTAGGAAATACTAGAATTTGTCAGTCACCCTAAGACTTCTAACAGAAAGCAGCTACACAGGGAAAAGTTACAAATGTGTTTTTGGCCGTAAATGTATGTTTATGTACAAAAAGACCTCCATTTACACCTGACTTGAATTCACAAAAGGTTTGCTGGCCGGCATACATGCAGTGGAGGCTGCTGCCATATAATGTGGAGAGGATGGGGGAATAATATAAATTAAATAAAAAAGACTTACCTCACTGCTGGCCGCCTCAGTGCTCCTCTGCCACACAGCACACAGAACAGGCTCTCACACTCCTCCACCCAATCTCAAAGCTGCTCTCATGCTTTACAAAGCATGAGAGCAAGGCTGGGATTGGCCTGAGGGACATCATCCCGGTATTTTCCGACTCAGCCTATGTTACAACTACAGTACATTTCAGTATTAGCAGATGGAAGAGAAGAGGCTTTCTCAAACATGAAGGCACACCAGTAATGCACAGGGGTCTGGTAGAACTCCTCATCAACGCATTGACACTGACGAAAGCAGTAGCAGTCATCAAGTCTACTGCACATACAGGAGGTCAGGACTTTATCACCCGGGGCAAAGCGCTCGCTGACTGGGCCGCAAAGGAGGTGACCTACAGGACCACAGGAGCAATCCACGAGTTCCCAGTACAGGATGCTGAGAAGCAACCTTCAGAGGACTCCTCACCACCTACTGAACTACCATACACTGAGACGGCTAGGTTGTACCTTAGTGATATACAGAAAGCGGCTCTCCCACAGGAGTAAGAACTCTGGGAATCTAGGTGATGCACACAGACCCCAACGATCTCATCTACAGGGAAACTGGTCATTATCCCAAAGCCTATTCTACAAAACCCTGAACCAGCTCCACCTCCCGGCATACAGCCCTAAAGAGAACATGCTTGCTAACCTACAGCTAGACTGGTTCATTCCTCATGCAGCCAGAATAATCTTTATGGGAGGGGCAGCAGCAAAACATTCAGCACCGAGATCAGTAGGGCGAAGTGGCCACTGCGCAATGTGATATAAAAACTATGCTCAATATTATTTTGGATGAAATTAGAGATCTTAAGGCCTCACAGGCAATTGAAATAGCAGCCATACATGAGAGAATATTCAAAATGGAGGAAACTATGGCTCAACTCCTAGGGAGGTTGAAGGAGGCTGAACCCAGAATATCGGAACTGGAAGATCTAGTTACTACCATGCTGGAAGAAGTCAGCCAGTTCCGAAAGTGAAAATCCTAACTGGAGTACAAGATAGAGGAGCTCGAAAACCATTCACTGTGCTCTAACCTACACATAGTAGAAATCCCATAGGGGTGCGAGGGCCCATAGGTTCTCCAATGCGTAGGTTTATTTATTAAGACTGATGTGCTACCGGAACACTCAGGTGATTTAACCATTTCAAGAGCTCGTCAGATTCTGGCCCAACACTTTCCAGGTTTGACATTTCCACATACTATCTGGGCAATATCTTGGACTGTTGAGTAAAAGATCATATTCTGCCCAAGCCAATTGAGAAAAAACAATTTTCAACACCAGAAATACCCTTTGTCATATATTTGCAGATGTGTCAGCCTCTGCGACTCGCTGTCGAAAATACTTTGTCAAAATGTTGAACTTGTTTAATGCGCAGGGTGCTCAGGCTACCATTGCACAGCAGTCTAAATTGAAAGTGCTGGTAAAGGGGCAGTACCATCTGTTTACTAGTTTTACAGAGGCTCTGGAGTTCCTGCAGAAGATCTCTAATTAATTATCCGTGTTTCTGTGTCTAAGCTATGGTCCTAATGTCCTTGGCCATGTTGATAAAGTTGATAATGTTGATGAGCACTGTTAAATGCTGAGGCAGGCATAGCTGAAGGACTTAAGTGTGCATGAGGTTGCAACTCCAGGAGCTTCCCCCTTTACAGGAGAAGTTAGTCTGATAGAGGCGCAGAAGCCTCCAAAGATAGCTAAAAAAAAATGTAATGATGCCTTGCGCCATGATCTTGAGGATGTTCATGATGTTAATGATGTCAATGCACTATATTTGGGGGCTGTGGTGGGTGTGGTGCGAGGGCTATGTGTGCACCTGGGTGCAGTTCCATGGCACTCTGTTGGGTAAGAAGAGCTATGAGAGGGGTATTGTGGGTTATTTCCTCCACGTAGGGTTTCGTTTTATTTTGGGTCATGTTGGGTTGTTGGTGGTGGCTGCATGGGTGGTGGGGAGCACTTATTTTCAAAAGGAGCAGAATCGAGACAGGATTTGAACTGTTATTGATTAATGACAAGGAAAGGATGTGTATGTAATGGGTCTTAAAGTTAGATTTAGCTTGTGCAATGTTCACGGCATGTCAAACAAGCGGAAATATGGAGGGCTTATTAGATGGTTGGCCTCTTTTCCCCCTAGAAGTGTTATTTTTCCAGGAGACCCATCTTGAGAACAACTACCAGAATGTTTTCATTCCGAAGCAGTATCCACACGCTTATTTTGCTTTAGGCCTGCTGGCAATAAGAGGGGTGAGGTTTTGCTAGTCAGGGGGCTTGATTGGATGGTAACCGACGTAGTTAGAGATCCTAATGGAAGGCAACTATAGCTTAAAGTTCTCAGAAATGGAATCCCTCTGAATTTAGTCAATTATTTCACTCTAATTTCTGATGAAGTAGATTCATTATTACTGATTTACAATATTGCTATGGGAGCAGTGGGGCCGATAATTATAGGGGGTGATTTTATTATATCCAGGATTTGGTGTTGGATACATTGAACAAAGCTAAAAAGCAATTGAAGCCCCAAACTAAAAGACTGGTCAATGTGCTGAAGCAGGATTTCCAATTAATTGATCCATGGTGTAGTGACCATCCTGGCATTTTACAATATACTTGTTTCTCTCCTCGATTTTACACCTCCTCCCGTATTGATGTTTTTTTTACTCTCTCATTCAGTTAAAAGAGTGGAAATTTGGGCTAACTCTTTTTCCAAACATTTGTTGGCTTACCATCATTGTAGAGTTGGATACACCTAGAGGGGAAAGACCTAGGTGGCAGCTGGACTGGAACCTTCTTTCTAAACAAGAGTGACTTATAGAAATGAAAAATATATTCAGGACTTTTTTTCGATTAAATAGGGGTATGGCATCTTTGTTTTCTGTGTGGGAAGCCTTTAAGGCTACAGCTCTCAGAGACAGATTATTGCTTATAAAGCTCAGCAAAGTAGCTGCAATCAGCATTTGATTTAGCCCTTCAGATCAAGAATAGACCTCAAGACTCACAGCTTCCTTTAGAGAACCTTCTTGAAAACGCTAAAAAAATTTGAGGGATTTTTTTTATTATGGACGAAATCAACAGCTCTAGGGCCTTTCAGCAACAAGTATAAAAAGAGGGTCAGCAGATTGGGAAACTCCTTGCATGATCGACACAGGTTAAGAGGGATGCTGCGTTTGTTAGGAGGCCACAGAACCCTGCTACTGGAGAATTATTTTTAGAGAGAAGGCTGAAGTGTCTCAAGTTTTTTGCATCAATATAAAACCTTGTATGCAACTAAATATTCGACCCCACAGTTAAACATATCCCAATATGATTAGTCCATTAGGCTACCTGAGCTGGTAAACTCTCAGGCCGAAAATGTGACTTCTAACATATCAGCGACAGAGGTACATGAAGCTCTTGCCACAATGCCTAGTGGAAAGGCATGTGGCAATGATGGGTTCCTGCCCGAGTTTTATGGAACATTTGCAATTGAACTTATACCCTTTTTGACCAATTTGTTTAACTTTGTTAAAGAGGGTGGGGTGGTTCCCTCGTTCTTTAAGGAATCCACCATTGTTCGTGTTTTGAAGAAATATAAGAATGTTATCAATGTCAATTCATATCGACCTATCAGATAATTGAATGCTGACCACCGGCTGTTAATGGAAATATGGGCTATTCATATTACTCCGGCAGCCCAGGCATTAATTCATATAGATCAGACAGAGTTTGTGGCTAATTATTTGATGTCTGCAAACACAGGTTTTCAAATACATGCGCTGCACTATTTCTCTGTTAACCAGATTAGAACAGCAGTAATAATGGTCGATGCAGAGAAAGAGTTTGACCTGGTTAATTGGGGTGCACTGTTTTATGGTCTTGACAAGTTTGATTTTCCTGCTCAATTAATTTTAGTGTTGGGGAATCTATATCAAGGGGCACAAGTGAAGAATTTTTGTGAATTCCAACCTCGAAGGAACAGTAGCTATTAACAGGGGAACACGTCAGGGGTGTCCTTTGTTCCCAATTTTATTGCTGCTTGGATTCAGGGTAATGAGGTGATTGATGCCCCATGTCTTGTATTTAAAAGAACATTGGTCCCTACGCAATAAATGTGAACACAATACTATTGGGAAAGTAATGATTTCTAAACAGTGTTCCAATGACTATAAAGAAAAAATGTTATTATTTTGTAAGTAAAAACCACATTAAAGTATATACCCCATCTGGGGTAGTTCCAAAACAAGTGTTACAATCAGCCAAAACTAAGAGAAAAATCCAAAAACATACAGACGAAGAGCAAAGTATGACCAGCAATTATGTGCAAAGTTATGGTCACTTATTTCAAGAACTAAACACTTCTACACTCAAGGAGAACGTTTATACAAAGTCTAGTGGGTCTGAGTGTGAGTCGACGGCGTTTCGATTCATTAATATTGTGGGATCATTATCAGGACAAGTAATTTGCCTGAAACAAAACTCAGTAGTACAATAATGATCCATGAAAGTCCAGCTGAGCTGAGTCAGGTGAGTATATGAGCATTTTCCAAGTCGTCAAAGACCAGCCTTCTGTTTAATTGAGCCATATAATGCAGAAGAATACAGACTCAGAAAGCGTTCGCTCAGGGTCCAGTCACAATTCAGTGTGGAATCACAGTTTGTACTTCCAAAATAATAAAATATTTTTCCTTATAGTCATTGGAACCGTTTTTGGGAATTATGACTTTTTCAACAGTATTGTGTTCACATTTATTGCTTAGGGACCAGTGTTCCTTTATATATCAACCTAGGCCCCTAATGATCCTTGGGTACCCTTGTTTCTAAAACACCGTATCTGGTATGGCAACATTAAAGAATTTTGTTGATGACATTAACCTATATTTGAAGCCTGAAAAGGAGATTGTCCAGGGGGTGCTAAATAAGTTCAAGCAGTTTAAAAGGATTGGGGGGGTTTAAAATGAATCAAAATAAAACAGAGCTGCTCCTTTTCAACACTTCAGCTGGTAATCTCCCCATTTTCTTGCAGCACCAAGCCTGTTCCCAAAGCCCGCTATGTTATTTGGGGCTATTGGTGACAAATTAATACTCCCAGCTCTATAAATTGAATTATGTAGCAATGCTGAAGAAAATTAAGGGTTTGCTTGATAGATGAGTGCTTCTTCCCCTGACATTGGTCGGCAGGGTAGTGCATATTAAAATCTATATTTTACTGTTGCTTTTATTTCTCTTCTCGAATGTTCCCATTAAAGTTAGTCAGAGCTATTTTAGGGATCTGGACATACTTTATAGGCATTTTGTTTGGAACAAGAAGGCACCTAGGATAAAATACTCAGCACTTCAGGGAGGGCTGGCACTTCCCCATGTTCAGACATATTACGAAGTGTCTTTTTTAGATGCTCTGGCAAGAACATTGGATGGAAGAAGGACTGTCGATCTCTTTTTTATAGATAAAATGATGCAGGAAGCTGAAACTTGGTTGCCATTTTTTATTAAAACAGCGAAGTTTCCTAAGAAAACTAGATACAAGGTGCTTCAGGAGCTTAGAGTACGACTCAAATCATTATACCTATCTAAACATGTTCCATTAGTATCTCACATTACAGAAGTGACATTGTGCTGGCCTGACAATATCACATTCTCAGACCAGATATTGGAATGCTGATGGATTTAAGGAGCTTGGGCACTTTTTGTTAAGGGGTATATAATTTACATAGCATGAACTTCATGCTCGGTGTGGTGATCGCTGTAAGCATTTTTTTAGGGGCTTCTAGCAGATCATCCTATTCTTGAGGAACCATTGCCAGGAATCTAGTCAGACACTAATCCATCATGATGTACGCTTAGTTTTAAGGCCTAAGGCCTAAGCTCAAGGGAATTGGAATTTTTATAGGTCATTATGTAATCAGGGGGAGTGGCAGCATTTGGTCAGCTTTTGTGGCTGACTACACAATGTCCCTTCTCTGAGGTGGAATGGCAGACTATCTCAGTAACAGGCTATAAAGCATTAAGAGTGTCAACTTTTCAGAGGATGTCTTTTTTATTCTGGTGGATGGCTTATTATACTTCTGCTGCTATTCATAAAATGTATCCATCAGTCGAGGATCCCTGCTTTCGATGCCAGCAGCGGGGGTTGGAATATAGCTCCATATTCTTTATACTTGCGACATGTTGGGACAGTTTTGGGAAAAGCTTTTCTCTGCTCTCAGTCTTGGTCTCTAGGTTAAGATAGACCCAGAAGCTTGTTTGGCACTCTTCAGGCTTCTCAAGCAGAGCCAGGGCTCTAGCATTGACAAATGGGGTTCGGTGTTTATATCAATAGCATTTTCAATTGCTCTTTCATTGATTCTATGACAACAGAGAACATGTAGGGTTCCAACATATCAAGATTGGCTCAATAAAATGCTCATAACAAAAAAGTTTGAGGAGGCATATGGAAATCAGTTTGGGGGCATAAAGAAATGTAATGCCTCCTGGCAATTTTTGGATTTATGTGATAAGGCAGGCCCTGACCTTCTTTTAGTACAACCTGAGATAACTTGATGGTGTAGGTGGTGTTGAAGAAGCATGTTATCCGTACGTTTTTAAGCATGGGTAAGGAGTCACGGCATGGTTGTGCTTTACTGTACTGTACTGTAATTGCTTTTGCTGTTTTTTGAGAGCTAGGGAGCGTAGGGATGCTTGACTCCGGCTACTGGCACTTTTTACTGATTTGATGCTAGAAGCTTGGTTTTGTTCAGTGCTGCCATCCTACTTTCATTGTATATAATTGGGATCATTGAATCAATTGTGGATAGGTTGCCCTGATGGGACACTATATACCATTTTATTGTGTATCTTATGTCTTCTGTACTACATTAGCTGTACTTGCTAGTATACGGGTGTTCGATTCTCAATAAAAATAAATATACAGAAAAAAGAAAAATAATAAATGATCTGTGTACCTAAATGAGTGCACAGTATGTCAGTTGCACTCACCTAACTTCACACTGAAGGTCAGAACCTCATCTATCCCAAGACTTTCTGGGCCATTCCAGGCACTACAGATAGATTGTGATCTATTCCTATAGGTTCTGTATCGATCCCCCTATTCCTGACCCTATTCTGGTTAGCAAACTAACAAGTTAACTAGCAGTCAGCCCATGAGGCAGAAAACCCCCATGATGCAGGAACCGTTATCTGATAAAGCCACACTACGGCACAGGAACGTGTTATCTGATTAGGTCATAACGCTTGCCATCTAATTAGACAAGCGATATTCCTCCAGCCCCTGATAAGGCATACGGAGTTCTCATAACAAATCAAACCTATGACAGACCTGGGAAAAACCCTGCGGCCATTGTTTTGATTTCACCGAGAACTTCAGCAAAAGAATGTGCTAACGACCTGGTCGTATGACATCCTTATTGACGTATCTATGTCCATCCTTACGTCAATCTCGGCACCATTAAAGGTATAAATATTACCGATATTGCCCTATGCAAACACACGCGGTGGTGACGAGACGGAGCAGCCAGACTTGCCGAAGCCCAGAGCAGAGCAGACCCCGCTGGCGCAGCCCCGCCTTCCTGACGCGCTGAGAACGAGACGCGCTGCTTTCTCCTGCCGAGAAATCCAGCTCCGGCGTTTCTGGGTAGCCCTCGCAGGCAGCCTAGAATATCGAGACCAGAGACGAGAGATACCATCCCTCATCCATCCTAGATTCCAGGTACAGAACTGAATAACCCCTCGCAGAGAATTCTTTAGTCAGTCACTTGGCAAAACAAACTTAACTTAAACTGTAACTTTCTATTCCCGCCCACGTATTAGGCTTAGGTCAGGTACACGGGGTAGGCGAATCTAGAAACACCAGTTGAGTACGTTTAGTCAAATGTATATGTGTATGTAATATATTTTATTCATTTTAAAACCTTCATATGGCTTAGAAACCATATCAATGTTTTTACAGTATTATTTTATACTTCTGCTTTTAATGTATGCACTTTACTTAACTATAAGTATTGCAATAATATCGATCCATTTCTCTTGTACGAGAAAAGAGACTGATCAATAAATAACACCTTTTTATTGAACACGCCCGTCTCTTCCTTTTCTCTACATTCTGATGAGACTAAGAATGCACGTACTGACTGAGTAAAATAAATTGCCTTTTGTTCACACGACTCTCGAGATACACTCTTGATTAGGGGAGAGCAAAGTTGTCATGTTCTATGGTTGTCAGAAACTAAATCCCTTCTTGTCTAATCAGGGAAGTTAATTCCTTCCTGAACATTCGAGAAAGTTTCTAGTGAACTCTGAGCTAGCTGGCAAACCCAAAACTTTAAGTCTAATATCGACAGTAGTAGACCTAGTTAACGTCTGGTCTAGGCCTATACTATTGAAGGTATTATTCCAATGCGCAGAGCCTATTGGGATAATAGGAACTACACTACATGGCGCCCAACGCGTTTGGAAAGGGCGATAAAACTAACGTAAGACATTTAGAGTAACTCAGTCGTGCTTTCTCACTCAGACCCCTTTTTCCCATTATACTCCAAAGACGTCTGGAGTGGGTGAAAGGTCATATCCGCCAGACCTCGCAGGAGGGAACTCCTATGTATGGTTCTTGGTATAGTCAACGTTGAAGGATACACTGTTCCAAAATATTGTGCATCTAATCTTTGTTTCCATAAGAAACCTGATCTGCAAACAAACAGAATAACCTCCCTGTCGGTAAAAGGGTAGACAGTGATGAGGAAAGAGAGGCAGTTAGATTAGCAGCTGACATAGCAGAAGCTGATACTGCACTACAAAATGCAGACCCGGAGATAATACTCATCCCGGTCATCAAAAGGAAATCTATAACCTTAAAACTTATAGAAAATGGACTGACACCTAGAGGTGGCACAGTCATCCGTAATTGAGGCACACGAATATCGGCAGACAGAGGTATACTATTCATGGATACATTTTCCTGCAGCAAATGCTGTAACAAAGTACTTCCACTATTACAAAATAGAGGAACCTCCTGAAACGTACACTCCTTTCGAGGAGGTGGAAGTACCACTCAAATTTCAAGAGCACCTGCTCTTATTTGATGGCGCCCTAAAACATAATAATCACATCACCAGGCTCGGTCCTTTAGGTAGACCAGGAGCAACGTGGCCGGTCCTAGCCGGATACACACCACATCCAGACATCGACGGGATGTCTGCAGCAAACCTTTTAACACAGCTAAAACAATTAATAAAAATACATAGACAATTAGTCCAATATGTGATGCAGACTTCTACAATTCAACCAGCAATTAAAATTCCACAGCTGACCCCGCACCAGGGGAACACAAATAAAATTACACCACAGAACATACAGTCCTGCCTAGGTAAAGTACCGGCTAAACGGGAACAAATACCATTCTGGTTGGCACAGAAAATCACCCAAATAGAGGCGGTGTTTCCAGACACCACCCCGTTAGAAAAACACAGGATTCTGACTATCTGTCTTCCAATGGGAATCGCACCACACATTGAGGACTGTAACACTTGGGGTACAGTTTTTGCTTCCATCTACACAAAAACGCACGGTGTTCCATCCATTTCGGTAATACCAGATGTGCTAAAACAAATTCAAGACGAATATGGTCCAGAACCCGCTTTAACTCTTGGTATGAAATTACTAAAAGACTTCAAGCAGGTCTCGGCTATATTATTAGCCAACATAAAGGGAGAAGCAGCAAACATGGCGATCCGCCAGAGGTTAAAGGAGACAGATATAGCAGACCAACCAGCTGAAATTGCCAGAATCATAGAAAAATCCTATGAGGAACTAGGTAGAGATAGTTTAGGTGGAATACCAGTAAAACCACAACTGATTGAAAGTCCTGAAAAAATATTTTTTAATAATAATTCAACATCACAGAAAAAGAGCTGGGATGGAAACAAACAATCCAATCCTAAAGAAAAGAAATTCCAGTCCAGAGGAAGGTCTCCTAGGCGAAGAGAAAAATCTCCGAACCAAAGACACAGGTCACCCCAGAGTGACCCCTCTGGGAAAAGATATAACCTTAGAAATAGGGATAATATAAAAAAGCCTGATAGATATCAAGACATTGATACACGTCCCTCTCAATCTTTTCAGACTTCCTCGCAGAAATCGGAAAGAAGAGGACGATCAGAACAAAGAGAGGAGCACGCCAAGTCCAAAGACAAGGAACCTGCTCAGCTAAAAAAGAAATTACAATTTCCAAAAAAGAAGGTAGCCAGTATCAAGGTAGTTAACAATGCCGAGAATACTGAGGACACAACTGAAAAACGGAGAATGGGCTCAGACAATGCTAGACAGCGCAGCAGAAGTGAGCATAGCTCGCAAAGTCCTTATGAATCATCTGGAGACAGTGGACACGAATGAATATCTTCAAGTGGAAACTGCAGACACCAGAGTTAGCAAACCTCACAAAATATACGAAATAACATTACGTATAGAGGGGGATAAGACTAGAAAAATAAGGGGACTATTTTGGGATAATCTCTCCAAGGGCTATGACATCCTTCTAGCTGAAAAAGACTGGCCACCAGAGTTTGTCAGGGACTGCCCTCATGGCGAAGAAATAATTATGCCTGCCTTCTCAAATCACATCCCAATTCATAAAAAATACACACTTGCTAGAAAGTGGGCAGTAGCTCTAGCTCCTGCTTTATATAAAAATCACGTAGGATGGGATGAGGACTCTCCTCCTCACAAAATCCAGTTAAAATCACAACCTACTGCACAGAGACAGTACCCAATTAAGCAAGAAGCTAAAAAACAGGTAAAAGAAATCCTAGATCAGCTAGAATACCAGGGGGTGATTGAAACTTGCACCTCACAAATGAACAACCCTTTGTTTCCGGTCTCCAAACCAGACAATTCATATCGTCTAGTTTTGGATTACCGACACCTTAACTCATGTTGCAAAACTTTTGCAGTGCAAAATTCGCATAGTGCTGCACTAATGAATAACATAGTGCGCAAAAAATACAAAACAACCTTAGACATCTCTAATGGATTCTTTTGTCAAAACATAGCACCAGAGAGCAGATATTTGTCTGCATTCTCAATAAATGGCACTCAAAAACAATTCTGTCGATTAGCCCAGGGGTACAAGAACAGCCCGGGAGTATTCTCAGCGAGAGTAACAGAATTACTACAAATATATGACGACGAAGCATTATCGTATGTCGACGACATTTACTTAACAGATGATGACTTGGAGACTCACTTGAAGAGAGTGAACACCATAATACTTGGGTTCGCAGCAGAGGGTTACAAATTCAACTTTAAAAAATCCAGAATTGCCCATCTGACAGTCCTGTTCCTAGGATACGAGTTATCAAGTGAAGGCAAAAGCCTGGCTGACAATTTTCTAGAAAAATGTGCCGTACTCCAAGCACCTAGAACACTAAAAAACATACAGTCAATTCTAGGCTTCCTAAATTTCGGAAGAACATACATTGCAAATTACGCAGAAAGGGTCAAACCCCTTTATGATCTAATTAAACCAGATTTTAAAAGAACCAATTGGACTCAAATACACACAGAAATTTTGAGATCCTTACAAAAAGACATGCTAATTAAAACAAAATTAGAAACACGTGATAACACACGCAATCTTGTGATTCGAGTCATCCCAGGGAGATGCGGATTCACATACCTGACCTCTAATGAGGGAGAAAAGGTACCAATTGCATTCAAATCACACTTGTACACAGAAGCTGAAAAGAAGTTCAGTATTAAAGAAAACATTGTTCATGCAGTTCAAACCGCAATAGCTAAAGAAAAAGATAAAGCTGACGGTAGACATATCACAGTCAGAACAGCAGAATCAGCCTTTGAGGCACTAACAACACCATGTAATTTACCAACAACAACATTGAATCCGGAATGGATACAATGGGTGAATTCCATTACAACGGACAAAGTATACTACTACTTTGATCCAGAACTAGAAGAATTAAAAAATCTAGAATATGAAAGAACATTCCCTCTGCCAATCGACATTCTGCCCTTACGACACTACGCTTGTGTGATCTATACAGACGGACATGCTCAACCCTCCGTTTGGGGAGAACAAGCATACAACCCCACATGTGAGATTACAAAAGAAGTGTGGCGCGGAGGTAAACTAAGACCTCTATTAACAAAATCACACTCAGTAGAAACTAATTCAGAACAACAGACTGAAATAATGGCATTGAAAATGGCGCTAGATAATGCGGATCGCGAATTCCCGACACTTATAGTGTCAGATTCATATTACTGCGTCAAATCATATAACAGCGATTTGCAGACATGGATTCAAAACGGTTACAAAGATGACACAGATGCACCAATAAAGCAGAAAATGCTCTGGGAACAAATAGCTCTTTTACAAAAAGAACTACCAAAGACTCACGTGACACATTCACTGAGTCATCAGCGTGATGGCGTTCACGTTGCAGGGAATTCATTGGCTGACAAAGCCACAGCGGTAGCAACCAAATCGGCTTCCGTAGTTCGAAAAAAGCGTACAGTGAAGTATATTGACGGTGAAACAGTGCTGGCGGTGAAAACGTCATCAAAAGGCGACTGCTCAGCGTTACCGATCAACTATCCACTCAATTATACATACATAATCGATGCAAACTCCGTCCCTTTTGCTTGAATCCCTGGAGTGGGGGATAGAGTGATTCCAAACATGGACAGGAGAAACTTGTTAATCGCAGACGCACATATGGGCGAGGGTCTCAGACACCTCAAACTAAAAGATTCTCTGGAAGAATTACAATCAAGGTACTGGTGGCCAGGCATGAGCCTGCATCACACCATGTTTGTAAAAAAACTGCCCAAACTGCAACAGAAATCGCAGTGGGGAGAGAAACAGTGTAATACCTCGTCGTTTCACTCCAGAAAAAATCAACAGTAAAAGCAAGGCTTGCGATTAACATATACAGGCTAGTTTCCACTTATAATGTAGATCACCAGCACTCGGCTGACGTCTGGACTGTTATACAAGATTTGCGAGTCTAAATGGCATATACGCTAAGAGCATGCTACGTTTGACCATTGTTTTCACTCTAGCCCTCCAGCCTGAGGGGAAACATGGCCAAATGAGCATAGCACAGCGGGAATCTTCTCACTTCCTTCCTGAGGGATACGGGATGGTGTAAAGAAAAAACCAAGGCATAAAGCAATCTACAGCGGAAAGGATATTAGGTTCGGGAGCTGGGTGGGTCAAACATCTAATAAGTGTCCAACGTAGTCTAAATAACTTGCCAAGAAATTCTCTGAAGGGATTCAGTCCGTACGAATTATTATTTGGAACTAGGATGTTAATCTCTGACCTTGATAGTCAGACTTCAGTGGTGAAGGAAAAAAGCTTTGATATCAAAGACCGTTTGGCTATTTTACAGGACTTAAATGAAACAAGAAAAGACCTGAGCAACATAAAATTGAAACAACAGCCAACAACCACTGAAGAACCACCACCTGTCCCAGCAAGACCTGTCTGGATTCCAAAAGTCGGGGATCTAGTCAGAGAAAAGATCGCGGTAAAGAAGGAATTTGGGCCTTCTTACAGAAAAGCAGTTCCTGTCTTGTCTGTCAACGGGACAAGATCAGTTGTACTACCGCCACTTGCTGGTAAAAAGGAGAACCGAGTTGTATCCATCGACCTGGTAAAACCACAATCATGTGGCCGATAACAAATAGTAGGCCAAGTGGACTCCCAATAAGTAGCAGAACACCAAGGTTTGCTACCAGTACAGAGGTCCTAACAAAGAGGCTCATCACATTCGAAACGCCTACAGAAGAACAACAAGGACTATGCAACAATGCAATGGAACTTAGACCTCTGAAAACCCAAATAAAAACATTTAGCAGAGACACACCAATCTACAATGAAGTACCAAATGATAATGCAAGAAACATTAATCCTGAAGCAATTGGAACTATTGACAGAACTGCATCCGGCTACTTCATAAACTTCGATGATTCCTCTGAAGGCTTCACTGAATCAAAGACACAGCCATCATCAAAAACCTTTAAAGATAAAGCTAAAGAACTTTTGAAACAACTGAAAGAAACATATCTGATTTCTCCATGGATTGAATTTTGGGTGGGTTTTGGTGCATTTATCCTCATACTTTGGCTCATCATGATACTAACTTTGGGACGCTTCATTGAGGGAAAATATGCTAAAATGGACACAGCAAGTCAGAAAATCAACTTGATCCTCAAACCACACACATCTTCACACGTCGAGAAAAGAGTACTTTCTTCAGCCAACTTCACAGCCAGTCCTATACCGGGTGGGGTAGCATGGGACAACACAGACTACGAAATATATGGTCCGGTTGAAATCCTGAAATATCCACACCAAATTAAGATCTCTTTGAGTGACTTTGTAAAACCAAGCTCATTTGCTGATGATTGGGACTTCGAAAGCATTAATAATATGATGTCTGACTTAGTAATGTCTGCTAAATTTACCAAACATGATTATTTGCAGGGTTCTACAAATTATGATAGTATGTACTGTTATAACCACTATGGTAACCATTTTCTACATAGATCTGCACAACCTAGAAATGTTTTAAATTATAATCAATGGGAACATTGTGCAACCCCTCCAAAAGGAAGCTCAAGAACCGTTTACGACAAATATTCATACTTTTCAGGTTTTAACATAAGTAATGCTGAAACATTTTATTTCAAATTGTCAAATAAGACAGGGATGAAGACCATGATAAGAAACACTAAATTGATATATTCAGACTCATTCTTTGAACAAATGAATACTTTTGGTTTTGATTATTGGGACAAAAATGTTGAATTGAAAAGTGTTTGGGGCACAAAAGAATGGCAAGTACAGGGTATAGAATCTTTGTTTAGAGCCTGCATGATCCCAGAACAAATTATATTTTTAAATGACACTGTTCAACAAACCACCTGTCTTGGCCTAGCCAAAATCAAAGACTTAAATAAACCGTCTATTCCAAAGCCAACAATGTACAGCAATACCTCTACAGATGAGGAGATAGACGTAAATTATGTATTAAACCAAAACAGAACACATCCAGATTGGAAAAAGTGGTTGATCTGGCCCACAGATACTAATAACTGTCAAGACAGATTCCTGAACAAAACACAGGGGTTCAAAATGACCAGGCCAGACCCTAGATATCCTCAAAGACAACACCCAGGGATAATAACCACCTACAGTGTGGGCAAATTATGCCTTCAATGGCTACAAACTTCCACACTGGCAGAAATTAAGCAACACCTAACTTTACTTACTGATGGTGCTGACTTGCGTGATTTCACTATGGGACCACGCAAACAGCGTCAAAAGCGTTTCATAGCAGCCTCTGTATATGCAGCATACAATGAGGCCTGGAAGGTTACTCAAATTGAAACAGCAGAGAGAATACGGGAAATTGACCGTATTAATTTGGAAAAATCACTTTCTGTAGTGGACAATGGGTTAATGACTCTGTCCTCCAGAATTTTTTCTTTGGACAGCATTGTGTCTTCAGCAATCGACATATTATCGCAAGACTTACTGTTATTACAACACGGTCAGTCACAATTGCGTTCTATTGTACAGCTTGGCTGGACGTTACAAAATCTGCGTTCAGGCTATGTGCCTTGGCGTTTAATCAACACAACGTCACTATTCTATATCTTTAACCTTACTGATAGACAAATCAGTATGGCCCAAAAGGGAGCTGATTATACAATCCTGAGCATTGAGAACCTTGAGAGATTACCAGTGACAATGTCAGAACGACCTGTCAGTGAATGGATAATACATGGGATAATAAATATTCCAATTTCAACCTTCAGGTTTCAATACTGCCAAAAATATATACAGGCTGGCATGTACGAAAAATTGGGAAAGGGGTACATTAAAACAACATGGAACCTGCCCTATTCACATGCATGTGTCAGTAATAAAGGACAGAAAGTGTTTCTTAGTGGCAATAATTGTGCAATGTCACTAAGCGGTACACTTCTGTGTAACGGAATTAGTTTGCATGGAGCCTGTGAAGGGAACTCAAATAACCTTTCATGTCACCAGCAAGGCGCACCTGCAACAGAGATAGAACCATTCTTTCAAAGACTCTATAATGGGAGTTACATTCTAATTGTAGATCGGAGATGTTGTAGTCTTATGCCCGGGACTCCTTATCTCGTAACTACGACTGCGAAGGTCAAGTGCTGTGGACACTCATTGTTCCCCAGCTCCTTTCCAGACAGGGAGGCAAGGGCATGGCCCAACTTGAAAATTACTTCTATTCGAATAGATACTTTAAGCAGAATGAAAACAGTGCTTCTTCAGACGCCGACCAGGCTCACGTCATCAAAAGAAACGTATGATCTACAAGTCGCAAGGACGACTGCAGAGATACATTCATTGTTATCAACTAATTCCCCCATACATTTCGCAGAAATCCTGAATGAAATCTTAAATATTTCTGATACCAGTGGGGTCTCACAAGTATTTAAGACAGTATTTTCGATGGCATTAACACCATTCAAAGCCATACTGGGTATTTTTCCAGATTTCGTCCACTCGATTTTTGGCGGACTTCCCCTCATTTTAGGACTGATTGCAGGAATCCTGTTCCTAGTCCTTATATTTCGTTATGGCAAACCATGTCACAGACAAAACACCTGCGACAAGGGAAGAAACAATCCTAGCCATTGGATACCGGGACCGGATATCAAAAATCCTGGGACTATCCCGGCTTAGAGACCTGAACATGACTTGGTTTCTATCATTTCGACCAATGTGGCAACGATGTGTTTTACCTGTATTAAGGTGCCTGCTATGCGGAGAAGAATGCGTGTTAGACACCTGTCTGATGCTACAATCGGATGCGCCAATGGATGCAGAAACATTGTTGAGTCCGATCAAGGCTCTTGCTTTGTGCTGCCCTCAAAGGCTACCAATCCTGATGACGGCATTCGTGGAAGCTTCACCACTACGATTAAGGGGTAGTGAAGTTCAAGATGAAAGCAGCATCGATCAGGTACGACCTTCTGTCAGCAATCCAAATCAGAATGTCAATGGAGACAATCATGCGCACGAATGCATGGTTACACCTATTTCCGAGTTAGTGGAACTCTCCCAGGAAGCTGTTGACAACTTTTTCGAAAGCCTAAATGATATGATGTTCTCACCAGAGCAGAAATAGAGACTTTTGAACAAGCTCGCACACGGCGTTCCCTGAATTTGGCCTTCAACTTTAATAATAGAGTCACATGAACATTTTTCCCTCCAGTTCACGGACAGCAACTTTTTCAGCAGCCTCATAATATTTTTGCATATTTTTCGGGACACTATCTTCTGCTTAAAGTAAGAACTATTCTTAGAGAACTAAGATTTCTTAATTTAGATAGCTTATAGACATTAGCTGCCCGCTGGCATGTTCATGGTTATTATTATTATGTGATGAAATGGTCTCGAACCTTTTTTCTGTATTAAGAGCCATTTCATGTGTAAATTTTCATATACAAAATAGCAATAATGTATACAAATGCGTGATTACTTTAGCATTATTCTACAGCTTGAGTGCATACTATACATATGACTGCATTTTTCCGTATATTTGATAATTTCAAAATGCATTTATGTATTTTGGGGTGGTAAGGTATACACAATACTCTACAGTACGTTTTACTATGCATAGATTAGTAAATATGACCATAGTTAGCGTGGAGTGGGTGTGATGTATTCCTATAGGTTCTGTATCGATCCCCCTATTCCTGACCCTATTCTGGTTAGCAAACTAACAAGTTAACTAGCAGTCAGCCCATGAGGCAGAAAACCCCCATGATGCAGGAACCGTTATCTGATAAAGCCACACTACGGCACAGGAACGTGTTATCTGATTAGGTCATAATGCTTGCCATCTAATTAGACAAGCGATATTCCTCCAGCCCCTGATAAGGCATACGGAGTTCTCATAACAAATCAAACCTATGACAGACCTGGGAAAAACCCTGCGGCCATTGTTTTGATTTCACCGAGAACTTCAGCAAAAGAATGTGCTAACGACCTGGTCGTATGACATCCTTATTGACGTATCTATGTCCATCCTTACGTCAATCTCGGCACCATTAAAGGTATAAATATTACCGATATTGCCCTATGCAAACACACGCGGTGGTGACGAGACGGAGCAGCCAGACTTGCCGAAGCCCAGAGCAGAGCAGACCCCGCTGGCGCAGCCCCGCCTTCCTGACGCGCTGAGAACGAGACGCGCTGCTTTCTCCTGCCGAGAAATCCAGCTCCGGCGTTTCTGGGTAGCCCTCGCAGGCAGCCTAGAATATCGAGACCAGAGACGAGAGATACCATCCCTCATCCATCCTAGATTCCAGGTACAGAACTGAATAACCCCTCGCAGAGAATTCTTTAGTCAGTCACTTGGCAAAACAAACTTAACTTAAACTGTAACTTTCTATTCCCGCCCACGTATTAGGCTTAGGTCAGGTACACGGGGTAGGCGTATCTAGAAACACCAGTTGAGTACGTTTAGTCAAATGTATATGTGTATGTAATATATTTTATTCATTTTAAAACCTTCATATGGCTTAGAAACCATATCAATGTTTTTACAGTATTATTTTATACTTCTGCTTTTAATGTATGCACTTTACTTAACTATAAGTATTGCAATAATATCGATCCATTTCTCTTGTACGAGAAAAGAGACTGATCAATAAATAACACCTTTTTATTGAACACGCCCGTCTCTTCCTTTTCTCTACATTCTGATGAGACTAAGAATGCACGTACTGACTGAGTAAAATAAATTGCCCTTTGTTCACACGACTCTCGAGATACACTCTTGATTAGGGGAGAGCAAAGTTGTCATGTTCTATGGTTGTCAGAAACTAAATCCCTTCTTGTCTAATCAGGGAAGTTAATTCCTTCCTGAACATTCGAGAAAGTTTCTAGTGAACTCTGAGCTAGCTGGCAAACCCAAAACTTTAAGTCTAATATCGACAGTAGTAGACCTAGTTAACGTCTGGTCTAGGCCTATACTATTGAAGGTATTATTCCAATGCGCAGAGCCTATTGGGATAATAGGAACTACACTACAAGATTTCATCAACATGATTGACAGATGTGCCACGTACCGATAAATCAACTAGAGGGGGGAATGTTACCTTCGGATCGATTCGGAAAAGGTCCCGCTTTTAGGAGCCAGCACACAACAGAACAACTGTTGCCTGTGCTACCCACATTCACAATAAAAACCTTGTTACAGTTTCAAAGTCACCCTTTGTCAGATCAACATAACACAGCTGCCCTTTGTCCACTCCCAGTGCTTCCTGTGATGGAAATACCAGATATAAAACAGCCTCAAAACGTACCTGTAAGATTGCAGCTGTAAACCACATATGGCCCATGGATGTAGTGCCTAAGATACGAGTCAGATGCACACACTCATAAACACAAAGAAATACTCAGCAGAGGGCCTGCATTTGGCCTAAGGACACGGTACCAGAGCAACCTGTCAGTTGCATTCATCAGATAAAGCCCAAAAAATGCCCAGTAGTAAGAGTCACCCTAGATTATTCACACTCATGACCAACCTTGCCACCTGGACCACCTCAGAATGTCACCTTCATTTGGTATTTATAGCCCCTTCTATCAGGTTGGGATCAAGCATCTAACATATAATTTATGGCCCACTGTACCAGTATTTCCTACTCAAAAGGGGATGAGCTTCTCTTTATTGCACTCGCTGTACAATATAAAGCAGTGATACTTAAAGTATGGCCTGGGGGCCTCATGCGACCCTCCTGACCTTTACATGCGGTCCCTGGTTATCAGCAGCACTGTGCAGTTGTTTCTCGACTCAGCACTGACTTTAAGAAATATATTAAATAAAGGGTCACACATTTATTTACAGCTTCACTGAAGTTAAAGCAAGTAATTAAAGCATTGGGCACGATTTAAACTTAAGAAGACCTTCATTTTCAAAGACATGTTGCAACTGTAAAAATCTGATTGTCTCTTCAAAATTCAAAAAGTGTATTTCTTTAACATGCGGAAGCGTTTCGTCCTATGAAATTAGATTATATCAGGGCATTGCGAATTTTTTTCTCTTTATAGTGATAGTTTGCAAAGATGAATTTAGAAACATTTATGCTTCCCCCTCCACCCAGGGTTCCTATTATATATGGAAGACATTATAGTTTAGCAAATAAAGTGCACAAGAAGGTTTCATACAGTGCGTATCCTGAAGTCATGTCTTTCGAGGTCCTCTTACATATGATAATGAAGAAAAAAAAGGGTAAAGTGAAATAAAACAATTGTCTAGGATCACACTGTTTGGTCAAGTGGGGAAGCCAGGATTGATCCCAGGTGTTCTTTCTTCATAACGTGCAATTCAACCTTTATATGTACATGCTTTGCTTTCCCTATGCCCACCTTACACCCCCACCCCCACCTGCCATCAATGCAGCCCTCAATCACACGACATGCAAACTTTTTGGCCCCCTGTAAAATGTGTGCGAGTACCCATGTTATGAAACATGCCTCGTACATAATGCAAGTTGAATTCCAGCACTCAACTGTAAGAGATGTGGCTGCTATTCCCGGCCATTATTGTTTAATTAAACAAACTGTTCCTGATTGCCAAGCGCTGTTCTCCTTTTTGATAGTCTGGACCTGCTTTCAACATTGGAATTACCACCGCCTTAAAGATTGTGTTCACCTGGAATGTTCAAGAAATTCTGTATAAAATCTAGTGCATTATTGCAATTAAATAGTTAATATGTTTTCATAAACAGTTAAGCAACTCGGTAATGTTACTTTGAAAATTACCCTAATATAGCATGCCATCTTTTTTATATTTGTAAATTACTGAGACTGTTCAGAAACATTACCACAATTAACTTTTATGATAATCGAAATTAAAAGAATTAGTTGCAGCACTCAGGCTCTCGCTGCAGATTTGTAAAGTTATTACATGCTTTCTTTGTGCCAGCTCGTTGTATTGTTATTCATAACATTTTCAATTTCCGTCAGTTTTGATTATTATACTCACTTGGGAAAGTGCATTGTACTTTTCTAATGATGTCACCTGTGTATTTTAACGTTAACTGCTACACACAAACTTTGGAAATCAAAGGCTTACATTGCCTTTGACACGGGATGCGATTTTCTTGGGCAAACTTGTAAATTACAATGGCGTTTCAAAAAGATAAATAGAGAGAAATACGTATCTCATGCCTTCCTGCAGAAGATGCATAACGCTGCTGAAAAAACGCAAGACTGGCATATGCACGCACTCCCAGCAAAGTTTCAATTCAATATTATGTATTTTCCTACATTAAGAAACAAAATGCGCAGAATTCCTTCCCATGAGCTGGACAACTTGAGTTTATTGTGCTATTTGGCCCCCTATCTACCTGTTTGTCGTTTTTATGTTTATTTGAGAACGTTTTTTCAAAATATCCAACAAGACATTTCCTTATCCCTGTCTGTCAGATATAGTGACTGTTCTCATCCGAACCTTTCCCAAAAACAGCATTTCCAAAAAGTTGCCCTTCCTTGCTGCCAGCGACATGCGAATGGTCATGATTACACGCTGGACATCCAAACTTTACACTGCGGCCAGTAGGGGAAGTTGGTATAGCATGTAGTGTGAGGAGACGCCCCTGAAGGGTGGTGTGAAGAACAGACTCTGATGGGTTCAAATAAGCTGGGACTAGTGGGCACTGTGAGCCGATGGTACTGGTGGGGCTCATAGGAATCTCCCGCAGCAGCGTGGGAAGTTGGCATAGGCGACCGTGTGGAAAACTCAGACTGGTTTGTAAGGCAAGAAGCTCCCATTGGCAGACAGTGTGAGATTTGTTGCAGTGGAGGACCATGTGATGAATTGCCACTTGTGGGACTCTTCTCTTTGGAGATACGGCAGATTCAGCCTTGGAGAGATTCGAGGACAGTAGGGCCACTGGCACACTCTGTGACCGTAGAAAAGCAGCATGCTGCCTTACACCCCATCTGTGGCTACGGTAGGGGCTATCAGCTGCATCCATTTCTCCCGAGCCACCATGGCTAGCAGGCTCAGTCCTTTCGTGGTTGAGGAAGTGGCTCCCACAAGCCTCGGGGGATCCAAAGCCAGAGGTCCGCCCAATCCGCTCCTCGTAGCAGCCACACAATAAAAGTCTCTTTAGTATGCCATTCGTCCAGTTTGAGCATCAAGTTGGTGGCAGAATCCAACATTCTCTGCCCCAATGGCTGGAGAGCACGACTTACAAATGGGCACTCCAGATTGTTCAATGGGGTAATGCCCTCCCCTTTCAGCAAACCCTGCCACTACTGCCTCCATCATCAGATCGGCTTACAGAGGACCACCTTGCACTCTTGTGACAAAAAGTACTGGCCCAGCATCAGAAGTAAGTTGTGGTTGCTATTCTCACTACTTTCTGGTGCCAAAGAAGGATGGAGGCTGCCATCCTATATTAGATCTCCACTCTCTCAATTATTTCTTGAAAAAGTAAAAATTCAAGATGCTACCCTGGCTCAGGTCTTATCTGCCCTCGACCCATGACACTGGAGTTGGGCTTGCAGGATGCATATCTCCACATTCCCATGCTGGCTGCCCACAGACGCTATCTGTGGTTTGTCGTGGGACGTAGCTTTATCTGTTTACTGTGCTCCCCTTTGACCTTACCAGTCCCCCTCGTTATTCACCAAAGTGATAGCGGTGGTTGAAGCACATTGGCGGAGGTCAATGGTTCCAGTCTTCCCCTTCCTTGACAATTGGCTGTTGAAGGTGGGCTCACTCCAGGCAGACATCTTCCACCTCAGGATTATGGTGGACCTCTTGCATACACTGGGATTCACTGCCAATGTGCCGAAGTCACACCTGACTTCCTCTCAGAAGCTCCATTTCATCAGAGTTGTTCTGGATGCAGTGCAATTTAGGGCTTATCTTCCGGAACAAGGAGTCCAGGATTTTCAGGCTATGATTCTGATGTTTCAGCCTCTATCCTGAATTTAGTGAGACAGACTCTGAGGCTGCTGGGTCTCATCGCCTCTTTCATCCTGTTAGTAAAATATACCCAGGGGACACAGCATCAGGGAAATCTATCCGACCTGGACCAGATATTGGAGGAAATTGCAAATGACCCACAGTGGTGGCTCACTGACTGCGTCGCTCTCTTCCCCACCCAGATCTCACAGTGGGGACAGATACATTGCTTCTGGGTGGCCACACGGAAGAGGTGGATATCAGAGGCCTCTGGTCTATGGCGGGGTGTCGGCTCCACATCAGTCTGTTGGAACTGAGAGTGATCCGACTGGCATTGAAAGCCTTTCTTCCATCCATCAAGGGAAGGCTAGTTTAGGTGTTCACAAACAACACCAACGCCATGTGGTACTGCAACAAGCAGAGCAGGGTGGTGTTGCGGACCCTATGCCAAAAGGCTCTTTATGTTTAGACATGGCTGGAACATCAGGACTAATTCCTGGTGTTTCAACATCTGATGGGCTCTGTGAACTCCAGAGAAGATGAATCCATGCATCAATGCCTAGTGGATCATAAATGGCGTCTTCATCTGGAGGTGGTGCAAGGTCTTTTCCGAGATTGGGTAGAGCCTTGGTTAGATCTGTTTGCTTTTATTGAGAATGCGTAATGTCAGCACTTCTGCATTCTGGAGTTTTCAAGATGTCTCTGTCTCAGATGCATTCCATCTCAAATGGAGCTTTCCACCAATACCACTCCTGTCCAAAGTTCTCAAGAAGATCAAGAAAGATTGAGCCCTAGTCATCTTAGTTGCCCCGACTGGGCACAGAAAGTATGGCATCTCGAACTGAGGATGAACGTCTGCCCTCCAGTCAGGCTGCCTATTCAGAAAGATTTTCTGTGGCAGCAACAAGGCAGGGCACTGCATTAAACCTGTCCACTCACCACCATGATGTGTGGAGATTGAGTGGCGGCAGTTGTGTTAGATCTCACTCCTGAAGTATGTGATGTCATTCTGGCAGCCAGGCCTTTTACTAAAACTGTTTACGCCTGCTGATGGGACAAGTCTGAAGCTTTATGTGCATCTAAATCAGTTGATCCTCCGCCTGCATCCTTGTCTGAAGTTCTTTTTATTATAACTCTGGTCCGGCAAGACTTTGCTTTGGGCACAGTGAAAAGATATCTGTCCAACATTTCCGCCTTGCTACGGTTGCCTGATCAACATTCCCTGTTTAAGTCACATGTTGTGATTAGAATCCTTAAACATATGTTTCCTACCATTCCCTTCATTATGTCCCAATTGGACTTGAATGTAATTCTCACCTTCCTCATGTGTTCCTCTTTTGAGCTGATGCACAGCTATGCCCTATGGCTCCCAACTCTCAAAACTGTTTCCTTGTGGTGATAACATCTGCCAGGAGTGTTAACAAATTGCAAGTGCTTTCAGTTATTCCTCACTACACTACATTCTTCCACGGCAAGCTGGTTCTTTGAACTGGAGCATCCTTTTTGACGAAGGTGGTCACACCTTTTCACGTTGGGTGGAGCATCACCCTGCCTACCTTTTTTCCTCCTCAAGAATAGGAACTACTCCACCGCCTGGATCCAAAAAGAGTGTTATCGTTCTATATTGATAGTACCAAAGTATTCTGAGTGGACGATCAACTTTTTGTTGGATTTGCAGGGTCGAAGAAAGTGAAGGCAATTCAGAAGAGAACCCTCTCTTGGTGAATCATTCTTTGAATTAAGATCTGCTACGCAATGGTCAAGACACAGCCCACTGAGGGTTTAAGAGCCCACTCCACCAGAGCTACAGCTGCAATCACTGCATTGGCTAAAGGGGTCCCAGTCCTGGACAACAGTCAGGCAGCTATGTGTGCATCACTACACATGTTCGACATTCACTACTGCCTCGACAGCCGGGTCTGGCAAGATGGACATTTTGCCCCTCAAGTCTATCAGGACTTTTTAGTTTAAAACAGTCTGCTGACCCTCCATTGGTTAGAGATTGCTTTGGTGTCTATTCTAAGGTAAGGAATCTGCAGTTAAAAGTCTCTATCAAAAGAACAAGTAACCTTCCTTCTGTAACGCCTTATCTGATAGAGACTCTATCTAGCCGCAGATTCCTTAGCGACCCACCCATACTCCCTGTTCTGCAAACTGCCTTCTCACTTAAAGAGATAGATTAGGACCTCAGTTTTGGCACGCCAGTCATTCTTCCTCAACTTGGTTCCTTGTTTCAGGAGGGAAAAAACATGTAAGAACTGAGGTGAGAGAGCTAGGGTGGCGCCTATATAAGCACTGCACAGGTCACTTCCGGCTTGGACAATGCCAATGATGACATACAGAGTGAAGCTACCTACCAGCATGCAAGGGGATTGCTTAAAAATTTCCAGACCGAGTCTGATGCATGGGGAATATTCTAGGGAAATCTGTGGCTAGATAGAGACTCTACCAGATAAGGTGTTACCGAACATAAGTAACTTGTGCATCCATCTTCCACAGTAACCACACGTGGCTATTTACAAACAGAGGTGAACTAAAGGCTGTCAAGGTGATCTCTGGCTCATCTACTGGGAGACAGGCCAAGCTCAAGGCTTTATAGCATGCCAGAGAATCTATAAAGCAGGACACCCACTCAGCGTCAAGCCGTTAAGAGATGAAAGGCTGACTCACAAACAGCTGCATTTCTCTGTATGGTTCACACCTAATCACTGTAAGGGTTTATGCCTTTTAATTCATAAAATGTCCAGGCATGCGTGCAAGCCTCTTAGTTTCAGAACTTCTGCATGTAAATTATGGATGTTAGTGCACTTTTCCACATTTATTGTACCTAATAAAGTTGATTCATTCATGTGTAGGCTTTGAGGCATCTGAAGTGCCTGTACAAATCCATTGGTGTTCAGCTCAATGGTACTGTATTTTTCCGACCAACCCCGATCTCTTTCTTGGGAAAGCTGCAACTACTCTTTTTGATGCCACTCAAGAAATCAGAAAATTTGCAGAGGTAGCAATTTGCACTGACTCTGCATGTGATGCATTTCAGATATTTTCAATGAGTAAGCTTGACTTATGTAATGAAAAAACCTTTGTGAATAGTAAGTAAAGAACTTACAACCAAGACAGTCTGAGAAATAAGTACGATTCATATAAACAATAACTGCCTGTAAAAAATGAATATTTTTTTTTTTAAAAAGCCCAACTGCGATAACGTTTTCTTAATGGAGTCAGAATATTGTTCGCAAAATATTGTATGACAGATATTCATTCCTAAATGTTTATTCAGCATTACCGCCATAAAAATCTTTATTCGCCATTACTGCCATAAATGCACATAAAATATAAAACAAGAAACAATAATATAAAAACAATAAAAAGTAACAACGGTTAAATGGCTGAAATGTTCTAAAAGACATTCTGTAACAGTGCAATAAACATAGGTCAGCCACATTCCTATTGCTAACCCCGTCCCATCTACCTTGCAAATCTAATAACAGAGACTCAAAAGGGACAATCCATTGGCAACCCTTCAGCTGGCTAACCTTTTGTGCAAGATCTTCTTTACATTCAGCTAAAAACGTGAGATGGCAAATACAGTAAATTGACTGGCATCACTACTCAGGATTCTAAACACTGATCTACAGTCCCTGATTCCCTGGTTATGGCATAGCGGTAGAATCCACTTCCTTCAGTATCCATAGTATATTGGCCAAAAGACGATAACATGTTTTATGTATTTGATCATCTGGGGATGGAAGGGACAAAACACATTAGACTCTTTGGGTGCACATAAAGACATTGTTGTCATAACTGAACAGAGTGTCATGGTCCCGACCCGAAATTTCATATATGTTTTTGTACAGGAGACCCAGTCTCATCCAAATATCCGTCTATGATGTAATCGTCTTTGAGCTAAAAGAAGGGGGCAGTAAGGGTACCCACCCTAGCATGCCCTCAAGTCAGATCATCAGTATTGTGCCAGTATGCACCCTTGAATGATTCTTTTGGGACCCCAGTGGCTCGTGCGGGGTAGACCAGAAGTTTCCACACCTCATCTCAGTCAGTCGACATTTTATAACCCCAGGCCCCAGGTAGCCCCAGAACATCCTTCAGACACTGTTGGTATGGCAATAGCTCTATGGTCGACCAAATCCTATGACGACACCGTGTCCGCCTAAGACCCACCCTGTCGGAGAGAGATCTGAGGCCCAAGTCAAGCCGTAGGGGAATAAGTGGGGTACTGACAGGGAGGTTAATGAGGAGTCATAAAAGCGTTGTTTGATTATCCCCAGACTTCTTGCATCCTCACCTCAGGGGTCTGGAGATTATAATTTTGGAGGGCTGGGGATACAAAATGAAATGAAGAGCCTCGCTGTGACCTTACAATACCCCCTGTATGTTGCTCTACAGCTTGAGTCTACACTTTGGAATGTTGGTAACTAGTCAAACTGCTCCGTGAGCGTGACCCCCATATAATCAAATACATGGACTCGCTCTAGGGGACACCATTTAAAGTTGGATAAGAATGAGCCAATGGGCAGGGGTTAAAAAGAAACCATGTATCAGGGATCTTATCTAGCCCAGGTGCTTTGTTAAGGGTGATCTAAACTATTGCCTTATTAGTTTCACCAGTAGAGATATGTCAATCTTCTAGTGCATCCCGACAGGGGTGGAAACTCTTGAAGAAGCACTAGCTGCAATACTACCCCATCATCGACCAGTGACCCAACTGTCTCAATCGCAGAGGGATCTGCGCCTGCATCGCAAGAGTACACTTTAGAAAAGTGGTCGGGCCAGGCAACTACAGAGATGTTGCTATAAATTGGTGAATTGATGTCAGGGCCACCCCTTCCAAGGATGCACAAAAAGGAACAATGGTCTTTTCCTCTGACAGTGGTTAACGTGCATCCCATTTTGCGCATTTGCAATCTCTTTTAGTGCTTAATGTAGCAGCTTTGTAGGACAACCAGGATTCTTGGATCAGAATCCAGTTCCCATCTCTGATAGCGATGGACAGGGCTCACCTCACAATTCTACATGATTTGGAGTACCAGGAAGCCTTTTCTTTCGTCTTGGGAAGGGTTCTAGATTCCACCAAAATTAAATTCCTGCGGGAGGCAAACATAGTGTTGTGAATATCATAAATTTTCGTCTGGGAGTCAGATTGCAACAGGTTAGCTCCCTCAGCCTGCACAGCTTCCAGGCCAGTGGCAACCACCTCATAAACCTGTCTCAAAGCTGCTGGGGAATCTGCCAGAGAGCTCCACTTTAGCCTGCTGTGATAGCTAGTGGGGGTGAGCCTTCTATCAAAGCGTTCAGTGTCGGAACCGGAAATATTAGAACCCAGCGATCTCATTGTAAGATCCAGAGTGTTTCGTTTGGGTATCACCTGCATGTCAATCATTATGGGCCATAATCTAATGTCCAACATAATGTAGTCTATAAGGTTAGCCCTATGCAAGTGGTTGAACATATGCCTCCCCTCTCTGTCTGACGAATATATGATTATTCAACGATTTCAAGTTCCACGCATGCCTTTACCACGCGAATTTTACTTCGCATGTGTCTTTTGCACGCAGCATTTGACAACGCATGTTTTTACTCCGCAATCATAACGTTACGAAACATCTGACGTCCCATTTACATAATGATACTGATAGGCTACATGCAGTACGAAGGAAAAGATCGATGTTTTAAACAATAATAAACAGATTCCCTTACATTATATTTTTATTTTTTTCATAATGCGCTTAATTAATACCCTAATTTACAAAGTTTTGATTCATATCTTACCCCTGTACGTCTTTCACCATCAGCCCTTTCTTCCACCGACCACGGAAACAAGCGTCAAAACACGTCTATCAAAACTGATAACGGACTTCTATTATGACGTGCTCTTTTACTTCAGCGTTTTGAGGCATTGTAGAGCGTTTTTTTTTACGTTTTTGAAATTTTCTTCTTCTTTATTATTTATTAATATCCGCTTGGTTTTTTTTTGGGGGGGGAGACCCCCCCAACCCCCCCTAGCCTCCCCCCAGTCCCCCCCCAGCCCCCCAGCCCCTTAATCCCCCCTCCCCCCAGCCCCCCAAAGCCAACGCAGATCGTACTTGCGGAACGACGACAGGAAGGAATACCACTCGCGTGGTAAAGACGGTCGTTGAAGGTTTACGCGTGGGAAAGACCTTTGCGTGGTGAGTGACGCGTGGTAAACGTTATGCGTGTTATTTGCTTCGTGGTAAATGATGTTTCCCCTGTCTGACATTGATCTACCATTACAAGATTGAAGGTTGTTATTTAAGGTTAAAGTGTTTAGCTGTAAAGTGGCAGCTGTCAACTTCTCAATAGGTGGAAGTGAGAGCGCAGGAACTGACCAAGTTAGACCCTCTTTGCCAAACAGGATTTCAGAATTAGTACTGAGTGGCTCAAAGTTACAATTAAAATCAACCGTCACAGGTGCTTCTCCGACTGCCAGGGTGGAGCCAGAGGTAAGAGTATGAAATGAAAGATGTTACAAAAGGGGCTGTGAATGCGGCCACTCTTCTACAAGTTCCCTGTCATCAACCACAGAGGATGGATGCCAATCGTTGCTATCCAAGCCTGACAGAGGGAGGTATTGGTTCGAGGTTGGAACAGAAAAAGCGCCAAATACGTCAGACCTAGCAACCTAGGCAGCCACCCCTCTGCCTAGGTGGGACAGGTTTGTAGAAGAAGCCTAGTGGAATAATGTTGACAAGGGTTCCCTCTAAATCATCCCTGGTACCAGAATGGATTAGGCGATGGACCAGACCCGGTTGCTTACAATGTATGACAACACAATTCACTATGCTTGGTTGAAGGCCAACCCCATCAACCTTCCTCACAAACAGAATATCATTGAACTCAGAAATGTCAAAGTCAGTATCTTGGGTCAGCCAGTGGCAAACTTTGTTTTTAAGCTGTGTGGTTGATTCCTCCCCAGAAGGACAAAGAGGCAGTAGCCACATAAGGGCAGCAATCTGGGTAAGGTTCAAAGAAAACTAGTTGGGGGGAGGGTCGGGACTGTAAGTTAAGCTCTTTATTGTGCGATCCGCTCACAGCTCTAAATGGACCTGCTCACCCCCGCTGGTCTTGATCGCTGCCCACATGGCTTGAAGCTCCCATACCTTGTAAAGTCAAGGGATGACCACTGTTAGTAGGGGGCACACCATAGGATGGTAAAGTCCTTAAGTTGTGGCAGGGCTTTCCTCTGTAGGCCTGCGGTCTAATGATAGACGGATAAGCAGGAACTGGCTGTGCCAACAAGACATTCAGAAAGTTGCAAAATAGTATCTTCTAAACTCTGAGTCACAAAAGGAGTGACACAAGTGGTCACCAGGGATTTAAACTTCTCCAGAACAATTTCCCAGTCAGTGATGGAGGTCTCAGAGTTCCCCCCATTAGCGGCAGGAAGTATCAGACCCGTCTGCAATGAAGTGTGCCCTGCAAACTCATTGGATCTGTCTATGGTTCGATCCAAGGGCCTATGTCCAGTAGATGACCCAGAAGCAACCCCTTGCTTCAATTTTAACTTCCTTTTAGCAGAAGGTCCACAAGCACTTGTGTTTGTAGTGTCAGGGATGCTGTGCAAACTAATTTCGGATAGTGGAAGAGCTTGTTCAAAAATATCCACAACAGACAACGGGTCACAGTTAACTGAGGGGTCCTCGTTGGAAGTACCAGATTGGGGAACTGCCAGGCACAGCAGGGGACTACTTAGCCCCTCTCCCATGTCTACAGATAAACGCCTCTCTGTCACGTCAATTTCCTTAGAAATTACACAAACTGCCCAGGCCAGCAAAGGGTCAAGCGTTGTACCAACCAGCTGTTTTGCAGCAACATTCTTTGTCCCCAGGTGTCTTCTTATTGCCCATTTTCACCCCTAGATAGCACTGACAACAGGTAGGTGGAACAAGCTCATAGAATAAAGCTCACCAGCACCATCGAATCCTACAGCCAAGGGAGATGGCCCAGGCCAAGCTCTTGCTGGCCCGGGCACACGCCCGTTCCGTGCTGCGGGACGGGCGTCGCTCCTATATACGCCTGTGTGGCACGCTGAAGTGCGGGTAGATGGCCTCACTCCTGTTGCGATTTCCTGGACCTGCAGTCCCGGGGCAGCGCAGTGGAGCTGAGGATGGCCGATATATCATGTACAAAATATTGTGCCATTGGGTGTAGACTTTTTATTATTAACTCCAATTGGGCGACAGTTCTGTAAACAATATTTAGGACACAGTATATTCACATACCATACATTCCTGAACTGTTTTACAAGATAGTCAAATAAATTCAAGGAAATCAGTTATGCGTGTTGTACTGAATCGTGTTCAGGATCAAAAATAGTCTTTTAAAAAGCCAGCATCCTCAAGAGGGCTTTAGGTTCAAAAACAAAGCTTGTTTAATAATATTAACTTGTTCTTCAACAGTATTTGATACCCCTGTTTTATAGATTCATAGCACTGTAAAAATATTTTACAGGCTCCTTAAGTCTTTTTCTCAATATCCAAAAGCTCTCACCCTGAAGCTGTACTGCCACGTACCTAACCTCCACACACCTCTTTGTACATTCACTCCCATGACACTCCTCTGCTGTATCTACTCTGAATTTAATAATGTCTTCTCAATTACCCTCTCCTTCTTCCATATCAAGCACGATGTGAGCGATAGATATTGTGTATACTGCTGATCTCAACATAAACATATTTGTATGCCGTTGTGTGCCCTTTCAGAGGATGTGGCCTATCAGCTAGAGTGGTTGACCTCGCAGCTGGGCTGGGGGTTCGAGTCTCAGCAGGGACACTCAACATACTGTGATTCTGGGCAAATCACTTAGGGCCATATGTATCAAGCCTTTTTCCCATTTGCAAACCGGCTTATTCTCAGAATCGGCCTGTTTGCGAATTGGAAAAAGCCTTTTTGGCTGTATCATCCCAAAAGGCCATAGCAAAATAGAGAATTGTAAAATTTGTGATCTCTATTTTGCAAATGCAATGAAGGAATTGCAAATTGTGATTCCTTAAATGCAATTGTGGAAGCACCAGAAATTTGCTATTTGGCCGTAAGGAATTGCAAATTACCACCAACTTCAAGTTGGTGGTAATTTGCGATTTTCTTTAAAAAAGCACTTTTTTGATTTTTAAAAGTGTCATATGTCTCACAATGGGCATGTATGTGGGCAAATTGTGCACACATGCATATTTCAGGGGTGCAACAGGGTGGCCTTTTGGCAACCTTGAAATTGCTTTCTCAATTTGTGATTCTCTAATTGGTAATCGCAAATTGAGAAGGTCTTCCCATTCATTCCTATGGGCCTTCTAACCCATAGGAATGAATGGGAAGGTATTCCTTAATTGCGAATCTCAATTTGCGATTCGCAAATAAGGAAGATGTAGGATTCGCAAAATTTTCAGCAAATCCTACATACTTTGCATTTTGCAAATCTCCAATTGCGATTCGCTAAAAATCGAAATTTGAGAATCGCAAAACTCTTTTTTGATACATATGGCCCCAAATCTCTCTGTGCCTAATAAAAATGAATGTGTCCATCTGTAATGTAATGTAATTGGTGCTCATGTAAAGTGCTCCGATACCTTCGGGTCAAGTTTGCGCTATATAAAACTAAAAAAACTCAACAAACAAAATCCCAAATTGGTGTAATGCCTCTCCTAGATCACTCTGTATGCTCAACTTGCCAGAGTGTGGGTTAGAAAAATCGATGGGTCCCAATACTGGCACCAGAATACGGAAGGACAAAATATCGAATAGTAAGTGTGTACAGATTTACAATACCTAATTCCATGTATACATACCTTGGTGATGTGTGTTGAAGGTACGTAGATGTGAAGTTAAGAACAATCAATCTATACCTCCCTTTGTACACTTCCATATTTTGTCACTCTATATTCACATCGCGATGTTGTGAACCTTCAATATTCTGCCTTCGATATTCCCTACTGCAATCCTCTGCAGTCTTTTCTTTCCCTCACTATACAGTACTCTCATTCACTTTGGCACCTCAACCATGCTAAATGAAACTTGAAAAAAAGCTGTGAGTTGACCATACATACATGGGTTGTAGCTCTTATGACATCATTCTCACTCACATAGGGCTATGTGCAACCAAAAAGCAACTGCTTATAATGTAATAACTGCAAATAATCCAATTGTATCTCCTCAACATGCATTAGGGGGCAGAAATCCCGTGTTTAGAAACAAATGTAGATTGGGAGAAATTTGAAGGACACTTAAAAACGGCTTCTTGTCCTTTCAAGTGCTCCACGATTCAAGCCGTAATTTCAGAAATAAATATTAAATCATTGAACTGTATTGCAGAAATCCATAGTATACAATTCTTACGCAGACAGCTAATTGCCCTGATGCCAAAAGTTGTATGTTTTTGCGTTAATCAAATAATATTTAGTGAATTAAAGTTTTGCAAGATCACTATGGGAGCATGATGCCGGATTGCCAATTATTTGAAATTAGACAATCTCAATATTGAGGAATTCTCACTTTGATCAAAGAATGATGTAGATGTTAGACGGTTTATGGAGTCAAGCGCCAATGATTTTTTATAATAGTTATTGAAAATAGCCACCCTTCATTTGAGGGCCTGCTGGGCTAATCTAACTGTTGTCACGTACTTAATGGAAATACCAAATCCCACTATGAGATATTTTTTTTAATCAAATTTAGAAGCAGACTAAATCCCCAATATTATTTAGGCAATGGATTCACATAGTTTGTCAACTAGTATGGTAAAGGTGGTTGTAGCTTAAAGGACGTTGCATTACTGCTCATGTTCTCTGCAAATGCTTATATTTTTTATTGCTGAGGCGTCGGTTATTCAAATTCTTTAGGTGCCTGGTGAATTAAGCGTAAGCCCGGGTATACCGCGTCTTCAACTGGAACCCTTTGTAGAGAACAAGCTCACAATACAATACAATGGTTTAGCCCTCTCCTACTATGAACACGGTTATAGACAGAGACTATGTTAAGTCTTTTCTCTGCCAAATAGGTTGTTGTGACCATGTGATGATCTAGAATTGGTTCACGTCTGGTAGCACTCCAATGCGATAACCGCACTGGATGCCGGATTGGGATTGGTGACTGCCCTAATCCTTTCCTCCCCTTCCTTCCTCTACCCCTCCTCCCACCTCCTTCCCTGCCTGTCATGGTAATGATTATGTTTCTGACGCTCAGTCTTAAGAAAATGCATGTAATCCTTCCTTAAATGCCTTTGAAATTTCAAGAAAAATGTGTTTAAAAATAAATAAATCTAGAATTGGTGACTAGTGCTTTGACTGCCTTGGTATATATACAAGTCTGGCTTTTAGGAAGAATCCTGTGAGATACATCAACGCCTGCCTTTCAGTACCTATATATTTTCACTGCCAATTAATAGCTATGAGGGGTACATTATCATACAACACCTCCTGTACTGCACACTTCTGGGTGTTTCACCCCATGCCTCATACGCCAGGAAGCGGGAAGTCTCAGATGCTGTGTAGGGAAGGTGCTTCTGACTACACTGCCCAAGGAACTCCCGCTCTTTCCAGTGTCTACGTTCTAAGGGGCACATGCATCATTGGAACTTGCGGTCGCAAAGGGGCAGATTAGCAGAATCTGCCCCTTTGCCATCGCAATTTTTGCTTTTGGGATGGATCATCCCAAATGCACAAATCGCTATTTAAGTAATCGCTAAATTTGTGATTACTTAAATTGCGATTGCATTTGGGGAACCGCAATTTGCAATTCCCTAAATGCAATGCAAAAAAAAATTGTGATTTCGCATTTAATAAACACAAATTACCATCAACTCAAAGTTTCAGAAATGCACAAAAGTGTTTTTCAAAGTTCTATGTTGCACACATACATGCCCTTTGGGCATGTGTGTGTGCAACATGTTTTTAAACCGTAATTTCAGGGGTGCATCAGGGTGTCATTTTGACACCCTTGCACCCTTGCAATTGCATGCGCAATTTGCGAGTACCTATTTGGTACTCGCAAATTGCTCATGCTCATGCTTATGCAATTCCCATTGATTCCTATGGGCCTTCAGGCCCATAGTAATGAATGGGAAGCAATTCCTTTTTGCCATTCACAATTTGCGAGTCGCAAATATGGAATGTGTAGGAATCACAATTTTTTTTGCAATTCCTACATGCATAAGGAATAGCGATTCCTAAATTATGATTTCTAAAAAATTGCAATTTAGGAATTGCAATTCCTAACTTTGATGCAGGTGGCCCTAAGTGTTTTGGGAGGTGAACGTGACTCAACTCTCTGTAAATTTGTTAACTTTATTAGTATGTACTGTCGACATTGCTGCTTAGTTCACCGATATCGATATGGCTGTTTTAGGTGCAATATACTCTGGCTAAATACATTTTGCCGCCCTGAAAAGCGAGAATGAAACACAGAGGACAGACAAGCGAGTGTGGTGCTCTCTTCAAATTATGTTTGGAGAGGAGCAAAGTTGACTACGTTTGGTGAGAATTATGAGCTGCAATTTCATGTGACTATTTTCAGAGACGTAATCATAGAGTTTTAGTCAGTGGCGTAGCTAGACGGTCCCTGCATTTGCCGCCTGCGACGGCAGCAGGTAAGAAGGGTGGTGTTGAACCCATCACAGCATGAAACTTCACTGTACATTATATGTTTATTATGTAATTGTGTCTTAAATAGGAACATTAAGATGCAAGTCCGCAGACCTAAAAAAATAAAATACAAAATGTGTGGGATTCTTCTAAATATTGAGTGACCTCTTGAAATTACAGCTTCTTTAAGAACTGTGTGAGGTGAACACAAATTGTAATGAAAAAACACAAAGTGGCTGATTACGATGTCGGGCGGATGCAACTGTCTCGTAAACGGGAACGACCGAACTCTGGTTGGCGGGCCCAACCACCTGATTTGGATGCAGCCGAACACTGTTTGGTCGCATTCTGACATTTCCCAATGGGAACATGTGTTATGGCCGTAAACCAGCAGTAGTACATGCTCCCAGAGGGAAAGTGGGAGAAGGGTGTTAATCCCTGTACCCCGTGGCAGGCACCTCAAAGTATCTACCACAAGGTGCAGGGATTAACAGGGGGGCACCATGGGTACCCACTCGGCCGCAAACCAGAGGCTGCGCACAGAAGGGGACCCTGGTAGGGGCCCCCAAACATGCTTTACGATAGGGTTTCCAAGTCGGAAAGGCCAGCATGGAAACCCTGCTGAAAACTGTGCTTCGTAATCCCAAGGGCGTAATGACCGCCCTTTGGTATTATAGGCTGGACTCCAACTGGCCGACAGGCTCCTTGAGCCTATCGGAAGTCAGCCAGAATGACCTTCCGGTTTCAATTCCAATAGGCTGATTCATAATCAGCCGGTCGGAATTGAACCCTCCGATGGCGGTCGGTTGGAGGCTTTCCGACCGCCATCGTAATAAGCCCCAAAATGTTCAAGACAATGAAGGAATCATCTTTCTACCTGTTAAAATATATTTTTATATGTAGGGTTTCTGGTTCTTGATGTAGATAAAAGCATATTCCCTTGTCGTTATATCAGGGTTAACAGCATCTGGGTGAAATTTTAGTGTTTTGAAGCCCGGGTAAATCAATCAACAGTTGATAGCTGACGGTTTATAATTGTTTTTATAAAGTGTCGAGTTCCAATGAATTCCGTATGTTTCTTTCTTTGCAATGTTATAATCTGCAAGACTCTTATTATGCAGAGGACGCTTGTGCCACAGGATGGTGCTTGCACAGAAGTATATGAGGCCAGTTTCACAGAGACTTAACAATTATTCCTTGATACTAAGCAACCTGAGGGGCTTTCCTTGGCGTAGCGGAAACAGACAAACCCTCATTGGGGCCCTTCGGGAGACGGGGGGGGGGGGGGTGGGGGGGGGAACAGACTGACCGGAGACAATATATGGTGTGTGATAAAGGCCGCTTTATTGGGAAACAGGTGCATCTTACCACAATACCAAATCCTTGGCCTTTGCCATACAAAACTAGGCCTAACTAAATATATACATACCTGCCACAACCCCCGCCCCCACCCCTAAAATGTTCCCCCACAAACAGCATATACATCATTACCAACTACCCAAACGCCTGCTTCAACTGTTTATACACTTGCCATATGTACACTCCCTCCCCCTCTGTCCAGAAAACCTCATTCCTCCTATCCTACCCCCCTTAAACTAGGAAAAAACGCCATCCCAACAATATCCCACCAGCACCTGTCCCCAGCGACATCAAACCCCCGCAATCCTGACAAAGAAAGCACCTGCTCCCAACAAAACTCCTACCGGAAACCGTCCTCCCATGGCCACAGACCCCGCAACCCCCTACATACCCTGCCACCATAGGGCGGGACAAAATTTTCCCTGCCAGCAACTCGACTGCTGGCCCTCCCCTTCCTTCCGGGGCCTCAAAATTCCCTGGGGGGGCAAGCCTCCCTCCGGTCGGCCGCCCACCGCCAAGCCCCAGTGTAATAAGCAAACACATCTCTAAAGAGATTGACTTCAAGCCATCTGTGTTTTATAGAAACAGCGCAAAAAAGGTGAATTCGAGGATGCAAACCAACAATAAACAAATCAAGCCTTACACTTCATAAGACATGGGGGGGGGGCAGGAACAGGAAAGCATTGGTCACACTGGGCTTTACAATTATTCATTCAGGTAGCCAGATACAGCCGCACCCAGAAGCATCACATGCACAAACTTGTGACAACCGTGAGTTTGGAAATCCCAGCAGCCAGGCCCCGCGCTTCCACTGAGGTCATACAGGCGGGCCGACTACTTCCGGTTATTATTTACTCCAGCAGTGAGCAATTACTGACTGAGTGCTCTTCCATTGCCCACAGTACCAGCAGCGGTCTCTTGGCTTTGTGTCCCGCAGAGGATGCTGGGATACGAGGGGCACTCTCAGCTGGCTTCTGACCAAGATCAAGGGCCACGTGGACCCAACTTAAAGGAGCGTGTGTTACAGGTCAGCAAAGTGTGGACTGCAGGGCATCTCCTGCCTTTGAAAGAGAGCTGGAAAGATGCAACAGAAAGCAAGTGTGCGCCAGAGGGCTCACAGGGCGATAGCATCACAGTGGAGAACTTACATGAAAGGTATCGGGAAGTATTGGGAGCAACTAGGAGAATGCAAGATTGCAAAGTTTGTTCACGAAGTTTTATACTTTTACTCTTTCCACATTTTAGTGATAATCGTGACTTCCGAGACAATTTCTTTCACATAAGGTAGACCTGCAGGCAGGGCTTAAAGTGGGATGAAAAAACTCGGGGGTCTCTCTAAGGGGCGTGGACAATGTAATTAAAGGCGTGGTTTAAAAACACATAAGCTAAAATTCTGTGCTTAGCATAGAGTGGCGCCCGATTTGCATTTTGCTGTTTCTGTCATTGTATCTAAATACAGCAAGTAACATCATACCTGCAAGTCAGGACTATTGGCTTTGTCAATAGTTGTTAGTTGCAGAAGATCAATAAGCAGCAACTATGGCTTGTACATAATATTGAAAAAGATTTCACTTAAAAAGCCCTGGTGATACCACGACTGTTGCTGCTCCTGAGTTTCAAAAATAGAAGGGAAATCCAGAGAGAAAATGACTCTCATTAAAGGATTTCCCTTCCCCTACAACGCTCCCCTGGCATGACGTCATGCCGAAACTTCTCCACTAGTGAGAAGTGAGCAGTGTGAGCATGCGCACATCGATGTGTCTGCTGTCACTGCCGTCCGCCTGTGCCAGAGCACAAAACAGAGCCCGATAGAGACCCGTTTCGATTCCCCCTTTAATAACCTGCTCAGCACTGGTGAGACCCGGCCCACTTAAAGACCTGCCTCCAGGATAAAAATCTGCATATGTTTATCGTTCTAGAAAGAAAAAAATCTGCCACAGTTAGACTTGGAAGTAAAAAGTTTGCATGCATTTTCTATTATGGTTGGGTTTAATTTGAGTTACCAGGGCCATCATCCCTAGTCCTCTATATACTAACGCTTACTTTGTCAAAATTCTGGTTTGCAGTAACCAGACTGAACATTTTCTGTCTTTGGTCTAGTTTTTTCTGCTGCAGTCATTTCTGGGTTTGGTCTGGTTGCAGTAACCAGCCTGAACATTTTCGTTCTTTGGTCTAGCGTTCTCTGCTGCAGTCACTTCTGTTTTGGTCTGGTTGCAGTAACCATACTGAACATTTTCCGTCTTTGGTCTAACTTTCTCTGCTGCAGGCACTTTTGGTTTTGGTCTGGATCACCAACTGCGCCAACGACCTCGCTCCACTGAAAAACACCCACAGCAAGACCACCACCACAAAACCCTCATGGTTCACAGACGCCCTCAAAACCGCAAAGAGAACCTGCCGAACACTTGAAAAGACCTGGCGCCAAGAACGGACGACAGAAAACATGACAGCCCTCAAAGCCGCCACCCGCAAATATCATCAGCAGATCCGGACCACCAAGAGAACATCGTTCAAAGAGTGACTGGACAACAACACCCATAACAGCAAGGAACTCTTCAGCATCGTCAAAGAGCTCTCCAACCCCAACGCCAGCAACAACGACATCACCCCTTCGCAAGACCTCTGCAACTCCCTCGCCACGTTCTTCCACCGCAAAATTGCAGACATACACAACAGCTTCGGACCCCAAACTCCACTTCAGGACACCAAACCAACGACCCCCAGCATCACAATCAACTCCTGGACCCCCATCAGCAGTGAAGACACCATCCACGTCATGAGCACCATCCACTCCGGCTCCCCCTCCGACCCATGACCCACCACATCTTCAACAAAGCCGGCACCACCATCGCACCCCACCTGCGGAACGTCATAAACAGCTCCTTCACGTCAGCGACCTTCCCTGAAAGCTGGAAACACGCAGAGATCAACGCCCTCCTGAAGAAACCCACAGCAGACCCCAAGGACCTCAAGAACTTCCGACCCATCTCTCTTCTCCCCTTCCCGGCTAAAGTCATCGAGAAGACCGTCAACAAACAGCTGACTGCTTTCCTCGAGGACAACAACTCGCTCTACCCTTCCCAGTCCGGATTCCGAGCCAACCACAGCACCGAGACCGCCCTCATCGCAGCCACAGACGACATCAGAACCCTGATAGACAACGGGGAAACAGCCGCCGTTATCCTCCTGGACCTCTCACCAGCCTTTGACACCGTATGCCACCGCACCCTAATACACCGCCTCAGCAACACTGGAATCCAAGGAAAGGCCCATGAATGGATCACCTTGTTCCCAGAGAGTCCGCCTCCCCCACTTCCGATCCGAGGCCACCGAGATCATCTGCGGCGTTCCTCAAGGATCCTCACTCAGTCCAACACTCTTCAATATCTACATGAGCCCTTCGCCACCATCGCACGAAAACACAACATCAACATTATCTCCTACGCCGACGACACCCAGCTGATACTATCCCTCACCAAGGACCCAGCCACCGCCAAAACCAACTTCCAGGAAGGAATGAAAGAAGTAGCAGACTGGATGAAGCACAGCCCTCTCGAGCTCAACTCAGACAAGACGGAAGTCCTCATCCTCGGACAATCCCCATCTGCCTGGGACAACTCATGGTGGCCCTCGGCGCTGGGAACCGCACCGACACCCATGGACCACGCACGCAACCTGGGTTTCATCCTGGATTCCTCCCTCACGATGACCAAACAAGTCAACGCCGTCTCATCCTCATGCTTCAACACCCTGCGAATGCTTCGAAAGATCTTCCAATGGATCCCTACAGAAACCAGAAGAACAGTCACCCAGGCCCTCGTCACCAGCCGACTGGACTACGGGAACGCCCTATACGCAGGAACCACCGCCAAACTTCAGACTAGGCTCCAGCGCATACAAAACGCCGCTGCACGACTCATCCTCAACATACCTCGCCACAGCCACATAACCACCCACCTGAGAAACCTCCACTGGCTCCCCGTCAACAAAAGGATCACGTTCAGACTGCTCACCCACGCACACAAAGCGCACCACAACATGGGCCCCGACTACCTCAACAGCCGACTCTCGTTCTACACCCCCACCCGCCAGCTTCGCTCCACCAGTCTCGACCTCGCCATCGTCCCACGAATTCGCAGAACCACCTCCGGAGGAAGATCATTCTCCTACCTGGCAGCAAAGACCTGGAACTCCCTCCCCACTCATCTACGACTGACCCAGGACCATCTCAGCTTCAGAAGGCACCTCAAGACCTGGCTCTTCGAGCAGTAGCAGTACCCCCCCCCCCCAGCGCCTTGGGACCCTCACGGGTGAGTAGTGTGCTCTATAAATGTTTTGATTGATTGATTGGTTGCAGTAACCAGACTGAACATTTTCCGTCTTTGGTCTAGCTTTCTCTGCAGCAGTCACTTTTGGTTTTGGGCTGGTTAAGGAACCAAACAGAACATTTTCCTTCTCTTCTTTGTTCTAGTTTTCTCTGCTGCAGTCACTTCTGGTTTTGGTCTGGTTGCAGTAACCAGCCTGAACATTTTCGTTCTTTGGTCTAGCCTTCTCTGCTGCAGTCACTTCTGTTTTGGTCTGGTTGCAGTAACCAGACAGAACATTTTCTGTCTTTGGTCTAGCTTCCTCTGCTGTAGTCACTTCTAGTTTTGGTCTGGTTGAAGTAACCAGACTGAACATTTTCCTTCTTTGGTCTAGCCTTCTCTGCTGCAGTCACTTCTGGTTTTGGTCTGGTTGCAGTAACCAGACTGAACATTTTCCGTCTTTGGTCTAACTTCCTCTGCTGTAGTCACTTCTGGTTTTGGTCTGGTTGAAGTAACCAGACTGAACATTTTCGTTCTTTGGTCTAGCCTTCTCTGCTGCAGTCACTTCTGTTTTGGTCTGGTTGCAGTAACCAGACAGAACATTTTCTGTCTTTGGACTAGCTTTCTCTGCTGCAGTCACTTCTGGTTTTGGTCTGGTTGCAGTAACCAGCCTGAACATTTGCCTTCTTTGGTCTAGCCTTCTCTGCTGCAGTCACTTCTGTTTTGGTCTGGTTGCAGTAACCAGACAGAACATTTTCCGTCTTTGGTCTTACTTCCTCTGCTGTAGTCACTTCTGGTTTTGGTCTGGTTGAAGTAACCAGACTGAACATTTTCCTTCTTTGGTCTAGCCTTCTTTGCTGCAGTCACTTCTGGTTTTGGTCTGGTTGCAGTAACCAGACTGAACATTTTCCGTCTTTGGTCTAACTTCCTCTGCTGTAGTCACTTCTGGTTTTGGTCTGGTTGAAGTAACCAGACTGAACATTTTCCTTCTTTGGTCTAGCCTTCTCTGCTGCAGTCACTTCTGGTTTTGGTCTGGTTGCAGTAACCAGACTGAACATGTTCCGTCTGTGGTCTAGCTTCCTCTGCTGTAGTCACTTCTGGTTTTGGTATGGTTGCAGTAACCAGCCTGAACATTTTCTGTCTGTGGTCTAGCTTCCTCTGCTGGAGTCACTTCTGGTTTTGGTCTGGTGGAAGTAACCAGACTGAACATTTTCCTTCTTTGGTCTAGCCTTCTCTGCTGCAGTCACTTCTGGTTTTGGTCTGGTTGCAGTAACCAGACTGAACATTTTCCGTCTGTGGTTTAGCTTCCTCTGCTGTAGTCACTTCTGGTTTTGGTCTGGTGGAAGTAACCAGACTGAACATTTTCCTTCTTTGGTCTAGCCTTCTCTGCTGTAGTCACTTCTGGTTTTGGTCTGGTGGAAGTAACCAGACTGAACATTTTCGTTCTTTGGTCTAGCCTTCTCTGCTGCAGTCACTTCTGTTTTGGTCTGGTTGCAGTAACCAGACTGAACATTTTCCGTCTGTGGTCTAGCTTCCTCTGCTGTAGTCACTTCTGGTTTTGGTCTGGTGGAAGTAACCAGACTGAACATTTTCCTTCTTTGGTCTAGCCTTCTCTGCTGCAGTCACTTCTGTTTTGGTCTGGTTGCAGTAACCAGACAGAACATTTTCTGTCTTGAGACTAGCTTTCTCTGCTGCAGTCAGTTCTGGTTTTGGTCTGGTTGCAGTAACTAGACTGAACATTTTCTGTCTTTGGTCTAGCTTTCTCTGCTGCAGTCACTTCTGTTTTGGTCTGGTTACAGTAACCAGACTGAACATTTCTCTGCCTTTGCTCCAGCTTTCTCTACTGCAGTCACTTCCAGCCAGTCAAATTGTCGCTGTTTGTCCTCAATCCAGCATATACAAGCCAGACATTCCTTCTGTATATCCACCATCCAGCCATGCTCACGTTAATGCTCTGTTTTGACTACGTGCATCGTAAGGCCTCAGTCCTGTGCATCTAGTAATTCATTTTTCAATTGACCTGTGTAATCTGCACCGCCTCTCATCTCGTGCCTCACGTTACGAGAGCAGAGGCAGTGAGGAAACCAGGCTAATTTACGGAGGTTGATAGAGATTACAGGTCGATCTAGCTGGATCTGGAAACCATGACTATTAGTGCATTCCTCTAAGACACTTTGGGGAATATTTACAAGATAATGTCACAGGGCAATGCTGCAAGCCATCTTGCTGTGCTAAGCTGTGTCATTAGGAAAGCGCAGAGATGCATCGTATTTACTACAATACGACGCATCCCTGTGCTTTCCTCTGCACTGGTGCACAAAGGGCTGCCTAGCTCCAATGCAGGCACCCTTGCATCATGCTGCTTGCGTTGCAGGGATGATTGTTTTTGTGCAGGAAGGGAAATCTTCCTGCACAAAAACAATCAGCATTTCCTCCTTCAATGTGTGCTGCATTCTGCAGCACACATTGAAAGAGGAAAAAACGAGAAGAAATAAACATATTTCTTCTTGTTGTGCCACTTTAACACCTTCCCTGGGGAGGCGTTACAATCTGACGCATTCTCAGGTTTATGAAACCTTGCAAATCTGGGAATATGAATCCATGAGTGCAGCATGGAAACACCCACGGCAATACCCATGGAATGTCCCTTTCACACAGAGTAATGCATGAAAGGGGTCCATATTTACAAGGCCATTAAAAGCCACGCAGGCTGCCTTTGCGATGGCCTTATAAATATGGGACACCAACCAGCGCCGCCAGAGCGTTTAAAAAAAGTGACGCCCTGGTGGCGCAAGAGGCTTGCTAATATGTCCCTTTGTGCTTATCAGACCCCCGGCTTTAAGTCATTGCGTAATTTGTGTTTTTACCGCAAAATCCATCATGATGATCAATGCATGTAATGTCTGTTAAAGGAACGCTAAAAAGATGAAACTTTCCGAACAGAGGTTGTTTTTTTCCGGTTTCTTTTTTTAATGATGCACGGCTATCCGTACCAAACACACTGGTGGCCCTCAATATTTTAAACAGGTGCAGCACCAATGCCAAGATTGGAATGGCACACGCTTGCGTGCATCCAAAATCTTTTAAGTGTTCTAGGTATGTTGATCTCCAAGCAACATGTTCTAATGTCATGGAGGCTAATGAATCAACACAACTAGCAATCCACCCTCAGAAGCCTAATGGCTTTAACGTATGCTTTTTTACAAGACATAACCCAGGGCTACTGCCTTTGTTGTAATCATAACACATTGTATATATGCTGTCTGAAATAACTTTTTATAAAGAACCAGAGAAAAGGGCTATAGGAATGATATGTTCATTAGAGAAAGTTATTTCAGACACCACACGGAACCAATTAAGCATACAGTCATAAAATTACAAATATTTCCACACAATTTGGTTTGGCAAAACACTCTACAACCTCATTTATGAAGACATAACAAGGCTTATCGCAGTAAAAACATTTTCATGGGTTTTCAGAGGAGATAATCAACACCAAAACCCTTCCTTAAAATGGTAATCTGTAAGAAGATTCCAAGTAATAAAAGGCTTGTCTTTAACTCAATATATCAACCCAACCTTAAAAATCTGTTGGTCACAATAAACATATCAGTTCGATTGCCTCTGCCATAACCTTTTATAATATAGCCTTATAGCCCACCCTAGCAGACTATACCGGCTATTATAGACCCAATCCAGCGTTAAAGGTCCGAACCGAAGGCGAGAGCCTTTAACAAGCGAGCAGGACTTTAATAGCTGGTATAGCCCAGCTAAGAAGGGCTATATGGATATTAGAACATTCTGCCACTAGAGGGCAGAATGTTCTAACAAATAAAAGACAGGCTTCAAGGAGCGCGAATGGATTGAAATCTCCTCAGGCTCCCTAAAGCCTTTGTTCACGGCCACAGCTGTGAACAAAGAAACATTGGAATGTTGGAGCCCCGGGCTTATAGCAGCCATTATAAGCCTGGAGCACTCCATTGTTTTCAATGGAGCTCCCAACATTCCAATGTTCTAATATAGGCTTATATCCCGCCATTGCTGGCTATACAGGCTATTAAAGGCCCGCTCCCGCGTTAAAGGCCCAAGCCGAAGGTGAGGGACTTTAACAAGGGACGGGACTTTAATAGCCGGTATAGTCCTGCTACGAAGGGCTATAAGGCTATAAGAACATCATTCGGCCACTAGAAGGCAGAATGTTCTAACAAATAAAACAAAGGCTTCTCGAAGCTCGAGGGGATTTAAATCCCCTCGAGCTCTGAGAGGCCTTTGTAAAACATTGGAATGTTGCTCTGCGGACCTTTACCGGCCCGTAGAATCAGAGAGCACTCCTTTGTCTTCAATGGAGCTCCCAACATTCCAATGTTCTAATAAACAATAGAGACCCATGACAAGTAAATAAGGATTCGCACAGTACAAGTTGGCTACATCCAGTGCTTGTCGGAGGGCATAACCAACACCAACAACTTTGACTACTACAGTAATCTAAATACCAAATTGTACACCTATGGTCTCTGACATGTGTGTATGAGCAAATAAGTAGTGCCTCTCTCAAACAAAATACTACAAGTGAAAATTAGCTGGGGAAGACATCCCTTATGGATAAGAACCCTCACTCACCCGAAGGTGACATGCTTCATCATATGGGTCCTCCTTACCAGTCTAGAAAACCTAGTCACCACTGGGAGCTACTACTTCGGTGTTTAAAGAAGGAGCTCAGAGATGTTTTGGTAAGGAACAGGATGGTAATCCCATAATTGAGATGATGGATGTAGTGAGGTACGCAGCGCTGTATTAAGGAGTGAATGGGTGACATTAAAACTGACTAAGTAGAATCACTACATAACTTTATTAATGTGTTCTACTTGACAGGGTTAAAATGAAACAGCACAGTGGTATGGATATAAAACCACTGTCACTTAATGGTCGACATGTTTCAGCCTATTGATCTATTCCAAAGTATCAGCGGCTTTCTTCAGGACCAGATTTACTATGTGCTAATGCTGCTGCAATCAAGTGGAAGAAATTATATGGTATTAGAAAAAAAACACCGGTATTCCTGCGTTTCATTTGTCTGTCAGGTCATGCCCAGGATATCCTCAATTGTAGGATCATCCTGCCTCACCTCCCGGGGCGAGCTCTTTTGGGCATCGAGGTACCGACGGACAGTGCGGGGCCTCCTTCCAGAGCAGCCAGCCAGGTAGAGGTGTGGCAGGACTATCCTACAATTGAGGATACCTGGGTATGACCTGACAGACAAATGAAACGCAGGAATACCGGTGTTGTATAATATATATATTTTTTCTAATACCGTATAATTTCTTCCACTTGATTGCAGCAGCATTAGCACATAGTAAATCTGGTCCTGAAGAAAGCCGCTGATACTTTGGAATAGATCAATAGGCTGAAACATGTCGACCATTAAGTGACAGTGGTTTTATATCCATACCACTGTGCTGTTTCATTTTAACCCTGTCAAGTAGAACACATTAATAAAGTTATGTAGTGATTCTACATAGTCAGTTTTAATGTCACCCATTCACTCCTTAATACAGCGCTGCGTACCTCACTACATCCATCATCTCACTTATGGGATTACCATCCTGTTCCTTACCAAAACATCTCTGAGCTCCTTCTTTAAACACCGAAGTAGTAGCTCCCAGTGGTGACTAGGTTTTCTACACTGGTAAGGAGGACCCATATGATGAAGCATGTCACCTTTGGGTGAGTGAGGGTTCTTATCCTTAAGGGATGTCTTCCCCAGCTAATTTTCACTTGTAGTATTTTGTTTGAGAGAGGCACTACTTATGTGCTCATACACACATGTCAGATACCATAGGTGTAAAATTTGGTATTTAGACTGTAAGTGGGAACATACACCTAGTGGTCTATAATCTGTCCCTTTAGACCCCCAATCCACGGTAGTTTCACCTTACTACAGTAATCTGCCAATTGAAATGTAAACAATATCTATCAAAAGTCTTCAACACAGTGTAATCATAATCCACCCTTAAAGGCCTATTGGCTTTTACATGCTGCCTTGGCTGGACTGCCCCAGGTAGGACTCAAACTCGTTTCCGTCCCATGCTATTGTTCACAGGAATTGTCACCAACTTAAAGAAGTTGATCGTAATGGAATAACTGCATTCTCATCCGCCACAAACTCTCCCTCTACCCCTTGCTTGCGTCCCCTTTACCCCTCGGAAACGCTAATTGGCGGATATGGTGGAAACAAGGGAGTGGTGGCAGCTTTTCTGGCCTCAGAAGTCCTCCCAGGATCAATATCGCTTTTTCTGAAGTCATGGCAAACTTTTATGCTGCATCACAAGAACTTTAGAGACAAGCGTCTTGCTCAGAACAAGTGCAGCACAGGCTGCAGGTGCTGCCCCGCGAGGGCCGTCAGTGAAAAGCACTTCATAATGTGCCAAGGGGGCCTGGGTGGAGCCGGCCGAAGATTACATTTCTATTCCGTTCTCTCCTAGAGCAGGTGAGGGCGTCTCAGTGACATGGCTGCAGCTGTATCCACACATTTTCATAGTTGGTGTTCTGCTTGTTTCTGTAGGACAGGCTGGGTTCCTCCTGCAGGTATCTGTACAGCATGCCTACCAACTCACACGATGCCACAGTGTGTGACACAATTTCGTCTCCCTTCACACGGTCACCTGGTGAGGAGCCAAAATCACACAGTGGCAGGGAAAACGAGTTAAAAACCACTGTAAAAAGTGGATTTTCAGCTCTTTTTCGGAGGCTGTAAGCAGCCAATGTCCATTAACAGGTGTGAAAACGCCCCAGGACATCGGCGACAGCCTAAACCCTTTTTATTTTTTCCGAGGGGTGGGGGACTTGGTGAGGGGCAAAGTGGCTCTAAGATTGCTCTGGGATCCAGGCCCTGCCACCTCAAAAGCCCCGCCTCCTCACACAGTGAAGAGATTTTGTAAGTTGGCAGGTATGGGGCAGCAAAATGCTGGGGGAGCGCGGCCTGGCACTGTGCATGCCATGTGATGAGGCCTCCCTTTGCCATGGGTGCAAGGAGGCGATGCCTTTGCTCCCACCAATCAATGTTACAGAAGGGGGCGTGCAGGCATGTGTGCAGCCCCTGTGTACTGCAGAGTGAGGAGTTCGCAGGCACTCTTGCTGCTTTGCTGCCTTTGCAATTACCAGTGCTCAGCTCTGCTGCCAGAGGACAGTTATTGCTAAAGACAACATTGAGCAGCTCGCATTTTAAATATTGCTAAGTCAGCTGACTCCACTCTGCACGCATTGAGCTAATAGTTACTGTCGCGTGCTTTAATTGAAGTGTCCTTTAGCTTATTTTATAACTTAATTACAGATGGACTCTACTTACAGCTGGTAGCTTATTGGCAGTTTTCCCTTTTCTCCCAAGGTCACTGGGCTGAAGAGGAGTCACACCCACCGCACAGACTCCAGCACCAGGGAAGAATTCAACATGCAAACCTTGAAGAGGGGGAAGCTTTACAGCTTCTCATAGGAGGGTTTACGAAACACAGCATAGTATTCTTAGAAATTAAACACAACTTAAATATAGGATACAACGTCAAAGGCCTTACATTTAAAATGTACAGGATTTTAGTAAACTAGCACCATCCATAAACTGAGGTAGGATTAAAACTCGCAAGGTACATCTAGAAGTGGACGGAAAACAATATTCATTCTTAGATTGTTGTATACAAATTTAATAAAATACTTTGAAATAAAAAAACTAGCTCTACAATCCGTCAGTAGGCGAGGCTGACCAGCTACACAGGTATGAGGTTACCCCAGACCTACTTTCTGAAAATATGGGGCAAAGTGCCGCCTTTTTAATTTCGGTGTCTCCCTTATTGGTGCACCCTCACACATCAACAGTCAGTGCAGTGATAAGGCCCTGTATATTGACTTGCAGTGACCTTGACTAGGGTTTAACACGTTTTTCTCAGGCAAGCAAAGTCTTGAGTAGGTCTCAGTTATTGGCCCGTACGTGCCGTCTCTGCTTTCTCTGTGTCTACTCTCTGCTGTGGTTTTCCCTTCACACTGACACTATTGCTTTGATACTGCTGGTTGTTGTTGAAGATGAATGTATTGTTCTCTCGCAGGCCAACTTTAAAACAGTTTCCTTCGCAACTTTGAATGTGAATGGATGCGGGTGGTATTTCTTTTCTTCAAACAACTTAAAGGTACTTTCGGATTTTAATGTGAAAAAAACAAATGTATTTGTGAAGAATACAGGAAGTGTGCAAAAGAATAAATGTGTACATCCTCACATCACTCCATACCTGCCAACCGCAACAAAAATCTCACTGTGTGAGGAGGGAAGGGGCCTTGGAGGGGCGGGGCCTCGTGCCCAGAAGTACCTAAGACATGGGTACTCACAAACTTTCTCTCGGGGGCCAAATTTACAGTGTGGTTTGTGGCCGAGGGCAGCACCAATGGGGGCGGGGTTGGAGGGGGTGGGGTTAAAGCAAAAACAAATTGTGACCATGAGGTTGAACCCAGATCCCTGCAGCAGACGCCTTCGTCCACTGAGCCACCAGACCCGGCATACACACATCTCTCCCTCCCTTTCTTTGTCTCCCTCCCTCCCTCCCTCTCCCTCCCTCCCCCTCTTTTTCTGTCTGTCTCCCTCCCTCTGTCCCCCTACGCCTCCCTCTCTCTCTGTCCCCTCTCTCTGTCCCCCTCTCTCTGACCCCCTCTCTCTGTCCCCCCCTGTCTCTGTCCCTCGGTCTCTCTCCACTGTCGCCCTCCTCCCTCTTTCACCCTCCCTCTGTCTCCCTCCCTGCCTCCCTCCCTGTCTCCCTCCCTCCCTGTCTCCCTCTCTCTCTGTCTCCCCCCACTCTGTCTCCCTCCCTCTCTGTCTCTCTCCCACTCTGTCTTTCTCCCACTCTGTCTCTCTCCCACTCTGTCTACCTTTCTCTGTGTCTCCCTCCCTCTGTGTCTCCCTCCCTCTGTGTCTGCCACTCTGTCTCCCTCTCTGTCTCCCTCCCTCTGTCTCCCTCCCTCTGTCCCCCTCCGCCTCCCTCTCTCTCTGTCCCCTCTCTCTGTCCCCCTCTCTCTGACCCCCTCTCTCTGTGTCCCCCTGTCTCTGTCCCTCGGTCTCTCTCCACTGTCGCCCTCCTCCCTCTTTCACCCTCCCTCTGTCTCCCTCCCTGCCTCCCTCCCTGTCTCCCTCCCTCCCTGTCTCCCTCTCTCTCTGTCTCCCCCACTCTGTCTCCCTCCCTCTCTGTCTCTCTCCCACTCTGTCTTTATCCCACTCTGTCTCTCTCCCACTCTGTCTACCTTTCTCTGTGTCTCCCTCCCTCTGTGTCTCCCTCCCTCTGTGTCTGCCACTCTGTCTCCCTCTCTGTCTCCCTCCCTCTGTCAACCTCCCTCTCCCTCCCTCTCCTTTCCTCCCTTTCCCTCTGTCTCCCTCTGTCATCTCACCCCATGTGTGTGTCAGCCCTCATCCCGGATTGAGACAGCTTCCCCAGTGCACACACACATCCGCACCTCAGTATTTCACAGGTCTTCAAAAGACCAATTACATGTTAATTAAGCTTTGTTGTATTTCACTTCTTAGCGCCCCTGCATCTCCACTCTGTTACCCCGGCCCCCACAGAGCAGAGTCTCTGAGAGTCCTGGCTGCCACAAACGACAGTGTTTGCTGACACAATAACATTTTTTTTTTAAATACCGGTACGATGTCTGCACGGTCCGCGGGTCGCCAAGGAAGGCTTGTCGGGCCGCTGGCGGCCCGCGGGCCGTACTATGAGTACCCGTGACCTAAGAGGTGTTTTACCCCCACCCTGCAGCCAAGCCCTCTCCTCCAAAAGCGAAACAAAAAGCTTGCTGAGGCTGGTGCCAGGTCCTGGAGTGTATTTACACCCCTTAATGGACGTCGGCAGTTCAAAGTCTCTGAAAACTTGCTGGAAAACCACTATTTATAGTGGTTTTAACAAGCTGGAAAACCACTATTTACAGCGGTTTTCAGCTCGTTTTCCCTGCCACCGAGTGCTATCGGCTCCTCGCCGGGTGATGGGAGCCGATTTGTGTAACACACCCTGGCACCGTGTGAGTTGGCAGTTTGCTATGTTTACATAGAACTCTGTGGTTCTTACTGTGGATGTTGAATGGACAGCCCTCCTTTTTGTGCACCTCCCTACTTGGTAATAAAGACTTAAATAAGTGCTGACATTTGAGTGAATGCCAGGGAACCATAATTCACCCCTTTCTATTTAATCAGCATTGGAATGATCAGCCTTTCCTATGCACCGCCCTGCCAAGTAAACTGCAAGGTAAGGTAAGAAAAGTGCTGAAAACATGGCTCCTCTCTGAGAAGTGCACAAAGCCCCTTTGAAAGGTGTCTTTCGGGTGCCAGTGAGTAGCAGAGCTGCGGAGACTTTAGACCAGTGGACTTCAAACTTTTTAATTCCGCACCCCCAGTGAAAAAAAAAACATCCACCCCCCTCCCCTCAACACTTTTGACAATTATTCTAAGAAAGTGGCAATGTTTAAATATATCTAGAGTTATTTAAACATTGCAGTTAGGTTCTGTTATAGTTTAAAAAATGCAATCAAATACGATTGCCAAACGTACTATTCTGGTCACGCATGCCATATTAACGTGTTAAAGTAGCCACAGTGTTATTATTAGAAATAGGGGTGGAGGCTTTGAAAAATAATTGGAGTCCCCTCCCTTTTGACACCTTCTCTCAGCTAGGATGTAAATGGCAAAATATGTTAGTGTTGGCCCATTACAGCTCAAAACAAAACCCTGTTATCAGCATAATGCTTCTTTTGCCTAGAGCCCGCCCCCTTCTCCCACTGGGATTGCTTGTGGCCCCAGCAACCACTAAAGGGTGCCCGCCACCCAGTTTGAAGACCCCTGCTTCAGATTTCTAGGATCGAAGGAATCTGAAGCTTTCCTCCACTCACATGGCGGGGCGGGCCATTACTACAACCTACAATTTAGCAAACACTTGCAGCGGATTGTCTGACAAGGAAGCGGCTGGTTCTGGATGGGTCTCACTGCACTCCTTCAAAGGCACAGAATCATCAGCCTAGTGGCCTAGGTAGTTTCACCCACCTTCTTAACGTGGCATGATGCTTCAAAGATAGAGCGCTTTGAGGCCCTCACGGGTGAGTAGTGCGCTATAGAAACCCCTGATTGATTGATTGAAAAATACACATCCGAAACTGAACATTCAAGAAAAGCGTCGGATTCTGCCCTGCTTTCTGTGCTCATGTAGCCCCAGTTTATGCAGGTGCTAACGCTGTCCAGGGTCCTGTACCTTATTCTGCCTGATGATCCCTGTTTAATGATGGCCCCCAAGCTTTGCGACTGGAGGGTCGGAATGGGGAGCTTATGTTGTACGAGTTGCTGCATTAATTTTATTTGTAAATTTAAATATAGTGGTTGTTTCTAGGTGTAAATTAATAGGCACAGGGCTGTTACTTGCTGTATTTTTGTGGTAGTTTAACAGGGCCATCGGGTGAGTGAGGAGACATGGCTGACATCATTAAACAACAGAACTTTCTGGAGTGCCAGCTTTTGGTGGTTGTTCGGGATGCAAGACCGAGTATGTCTGCAGTGCTTGTATAGTGCAAACCTAGCCGAAAAGGCTTCAGGCTGCTGTATAAGGCCAAAGGCAAGTATACACAGAAGCATACAATCAACAAGTAATAGGAGAGGTAGCTGAACATTATAACCTACTGTTCTTTGAACACTGCTTTTTTTGCTCTCTAAAGAACAGCTTTATTCTATACATCAGACGAATCCCCTTTAAAACTTCCAGATGCGTTTTTTATGAATCCCAAATAAGAATAATCTGTTGTATGTTCGACTATCTACTATTAAAAAAAAAAGTTTGTGTTATTTTTCTTGTGACTGTGTGTTTTGTTCAGGAGTTTCGCTGATCCTGAAGCTTTGGACGGTGCTGTAGTGTTCTCTGGTGGATACTGGAAAGGGCTAGTTATCTGCATATAGCAAGCCATTTACTTCCAAGACATTTGGCATTATACTAGCACTACTTTTGCTGTTATGAGTGTTGGGGTGTTTGAAGCTGGCAAACATTGCTTAGAGCAACGTAAGGATAAAAAAAAAGTGTTTTCATGCTTTGGGAACTATACAAGAATAGGAAATTCAAAAAAGCGACTGAAATCTCTGAAGAGTGAGTTTTGCAAAACAACTCTGCTTAGTCTACTTTTTGTGAAAGAGCCCATACTCAGAAACAGTTTCTCGGGCAAAAATCTCTGGCAAAACATTTTGTTTTGTTTATTTTTATCACCAGCAAGCAATCTTGAGCAAGTTTTACAATTTCTGTTACTTCTAAGAGTACAGAGTTCTTAACGTTGCGCAACTCCAATGGCAGACTTCTGAGCACCCGCAAGTGTAAGGTCATTGCTAAAGGGTTCCGGAGTAGCGTGCTACTCACAGAAAAAGCACTTCAACACCGTATATGGGGTAGCAAGCGCTATATAAATGCAAACCTTTTTCCCTCTTCTAACTATCCTCCTCAATTCAAATTACTGAATAACATATCCACCACTCAAATTACTTTCATATTTCACTATACCAGTCCAGTACTAATCCTTTATGGGTTCCGGAGTAGCGTACTACTTGCCAAAAAAGCACTACAATGTTGTGTTATGTTATAAGTTGCTTGTAGAGCGCACGTACACCCAGGGGTTTCATGGCGCTACTTGGAACATACCGGGACCAAAGGGGGAGATTATATGTTATGTTATGTTATACAATACCTTATAAGGTGCAGCAAGCGCTATATAAATGCAAACCTTTCCCCCCTCTTCTAACCCTCCACTATCCTTCTCAAGCCAAATAACTAACTAACATATCTACCACTCAAATTAGTTTCATATTTCACTATATTAATTCACCACCAATCGTTTTCGGGTTCCAGAGTAGCCTGCTACTTGCCAAAAAGTGCTACACCTCATCAGGGGTGCAAGCACTATATAAATGCAAGCCCTTCCCTCTTCCATCCCTCCACTATCCTTTTCAATCCAAACAACAGACTAACAAGTCCACCGCTCAAATTAATTTAATTTTTCCCTAGACTAATTCACCACTAATCCTTTCTCGTTCCAGAGTAGCGTGCCACTCACCGAAAATGCACCTCAACACCTTATCAGGTGTAGGAAGCGCTGTATAAATGCAAACTTTTCCTCCTCTTCTATCCCTCCACTATCCTTCTCAATCCAAATAAAAGATCAACATATCCACCACTCAAATTAATTTGATATTTTCACTATACTAATTCACTACTAAACCATTATGGGTTCCAGAGTAGCATGCTACTCGCCGAAAGAGTGCTTCAATGCCTATATACTAACCCCCAGATGCATCAACAACCCAATTTGCGATTCCTTAATAGCGAAATATACCGATTCGCAATTACGGAATTGCAAAATGGAATGCATCATGAAATCACTTAAAAAATAGCGATTTCTTAGAATTCCTTAATTGCGACTCGCAAATTGCGAGTCGCAATTAAGGAATACCTCCCCATTCATTCCTATGGGCCTAGAGGCCCATAGGAATGAATGGGAAGACAATCTCAATTTGCGAATCGCAATTAGCGATTCACAAATTGAGATTGCTATTTCAAGGGTGCAGGGGTGTCCAAAGGACACCTTGTTGCACCCCTGAAATTGGTATGTGCACATATGTTGCGCAACATGAAACTTTGAAAAATGCACTTTAGTGAAGTTTTTGCAAATTACCATGAAGTTGTACTTCATGGTAATTTGTGTGCTCTATTAGCGATTTCGCTATTTTAAAAACTTTCATGCATTGCATTTAAGGAATCTCAATTTGAGATTCCTTAAATGCAATGAATCGCAATTTAGCGATTTCTAAAATTGTGCTTTTTGCATTTGGGATGATGCATCTCAAATTCAAAAATACCGCTCGCAAAGTGGCAGATTTTGAGAATCTGCCCCTTTGCGAGCTGATTTTTGTTTGATGAATCTGGGCCTAAGTATAGTATAGTAAGCGCTATAAAAATATAAATGCCATGCATGCATGCAAAAGGTCTAAAGGTTGGACTAAGATGCGCCCCACGACCCCGACACTTTCTATGCAGTTTAGCTTCAATGTGCAGCTGATTGAATCATGTAATCTCTGGTTTTAAGTTTGAGGAGTATTATTGATTGGCTCTTGTGCAAACTGTTGTTGACGAAATGAAGTGCTCGTTGGTTTTTAAGACTGAAGTATATGTTTGCTGGTGATGCTGTTGTCACAACAATACCCCAAACTCAAACTGTTCGGTTCAGGGACGGGACCTTCTCAGTAGCAGCAGCGAATATGTGAAAGCCCTTTCCAGCCCATCTCTGTGCTGTAACCAATCATTTGTAGTTCAGGAAACTCCTAGAAAAACGATCTTTTCAACTTATGTTTCCTGTTTAGCAAGTTCCTACTTATTTTTGGTGCCATAAACCTCCAGGGTATGTCCGCTTTCCGCTTTAAGATTTCTCATCCATAGTAAATATACCCGTTTTTTGTTTGGCCCAGGTCATACACACTTTTCAGCATTGGGATGCTCATTGCTTCTGGCCATGTGTCTGGGAAGCGTTCATCTAGTACAGTGGTTCCCGAACTTTTTTGACCTGTGGCTCCCTTGACCTAATCGGCAGTTGGCTGTGGCTCCCCACCATTGTTTTTTACCTGTGAGCGGGATGTAAGCCCGACCTCGGGAGTACTTCCTGTTGTCTTCCTTTAAGTAATTGGGACGCAATGAAGGTATTATAATCATATTTGTAACAAAATAAGAAGATAACAGTTGTTCAATAACAAGTGTCACCATTGCCTACGTAACGTTTGTTCTTGTGCTTGAGTGTCTGCCATTTATTGCAGTACTATACCTCTACTTGTACTTTGTACGCTTTTGTAACTTGCACACGTCACTTTTTCCTCCTGTAATGTACATTTTGCTACCTCTTGTATTTTGTTTGCTCACGTTACTGCCTCATGTAACTTAACATTTGTTTTTGTAATTTGGTCACTGGCTGCTCATCACGGCGCACCGGGGTGCCGCGGCGCACACTTTGGAAACCGCAGGGTTACAGCCTTCACAGGCAATGTTGAACCTGCACTCCTGTCATTTCTGTCGACAGGAAATATTGCACTAGCCGCCTGGCATGTCCGGCTGGCAACAGTGCCAACAGCCCCCTGCTTCAAGAGTGACTTAACGGCATAATCACTGGTGCCATGGAATACCAAACAAAACCCAACCTCTGCATCTCTGTTGTGGGAGACCCACAACAAAGGAAAAAAAATCCGAGGCTCTCAGTTTAAATTTAAAAAAAAAAAAGGAAAATGCTTCTAGAGTGAAAGACAAACAGGATTAATTGAGAAACATCAGAGGCTCCACAAAGAATTCTCGGAAGCAATGGCACTGATAATCATCTGGTATAATTTAAGTGAAAAGATTGGTGCTGATCAATGTCATTTTAGGACCTATCAAAGAATGTGCTCCCTGCATGCACACAATGAAACACCAGCAAGTGATTAACATGCCCAAACAGCAGGATACAAGAGAGGTAGACATGACACCCCTCCAGTGCCAGAAAACAAGAAAAGCCAAAATCATGTACTGGAGAAAAACACCTATTAAGAGATAGACCGTCTCGAAGCCATAGAACACAGAATACATGAGGTTTCAATTCTCTCACAAAAAAATATCGTTTGCAGGACTTTTAGTGTTGGATTTTTTGTGTGCGATTTCGCGCACACTCTATGTGTAATTGTCCCCAACAATGTATTGTCTCTAAAGTTGCTAAAAAATTTGTTCAAAATCTTCTTAAAGTTGGCAGAAGCAGACTAATGGATGGTGGCCAAATGCTTTCTTTAGCGATGTAACTGACTTTGGTAATCATAGATTAAATAGTGTTAGTGGAAACGACTCGAGACGGATAGACTCACTCAATGCATGACCAACGCAAACCTTTGGTGAGGTGAAAGGTCGATGGGGTGCTCTGCTAACCACCTGGGAGAGTAATGCTGAGACTACACTGCTTAAGTACAAAGCGTGCGTACGTTCGCACGGATGCGTATGGTGGCATTGTGCTGGGCAAAATCATTCTGAAGGTGGCATTTTAACGCCCACCCCCCCCAATGTTAGGCTGCAATTACATGACCCACATCCTGCGTGGCGGCGCGGCGCCCCTGGTAGCTCATCACGGCGCACCGGGGTGCCGCGGCGCACACTTTGGGAACCGCAGATCTAGTAGGTTGTGGTTGGGTCATTTTATTAAGGATTCTCTTTCAAAATACTTGCTAGGCGACACAATAACTTTGTTTTTAATGTTTGGGTCCATTTAATCCTTCTTTCATGATCTTGTAAATAGAACCTGGTTGATCCTCAATGGTGTTATTTGTGTCCTCATTAGCCTATGTTATGTTTAGAGTCTGTGTAATATTGTCAGCGAGGTTTTTAATAATTTTTAGAAATGGTTAGAAGATGAAAGTTTTATGCAAAGTTGGTCCATGAGAGGAAATACCAAATTTTCTGGCTATCCACTTGTTTTAGTTGAATATAGGGACTTTATATGGCAGTTGTTTACTAAGTCACTGGTAATCCTGAAATTCTTGTATATATCACCTCCTGTGCCCCAACACTGGAGACGCCCAGTCCAGATACTAGCATCACCCATAGATAGCTCAAGTTCTGCAGGTGTCCTGAAAGTATTTCTCTCAAAGCATCCTTTATTGGTGTCAAATGCGGTTTCCAGTTGCCATCTTTACAAAGTTGTTCTCACTTATGGCTGATTTAGAATTGTTTATCGTGTGACATATTACACATAATTCATAGTTGACTGAATCTTTTTGTTCCAGGTTTGCTAAGAACTAATTTTTTATTTCTGCTTCTTCTTAACCATGTATCTAAGTGATCTGCATGCTCTGCAGCTTTTCCTTTTAATGTCTTTATCGGTAGAGGGGCAGATCTGAGGAGGATCTCCCTAATACTTTTTGTTTATTGGTTTATCTTTGTTGATTTTTGCTCTAAGACTTCTTAGAGGTAGAAGGCCGGGCCAGCTTTCTTCTCGATTGCTCTGGCATTTAGAGGTGCACACTGAGCAAGGCGAATGGTTGTTAGCAGACGAATCTTTCAGTGCACAGACAGATTTGCAGTGTATAAAGATGGAACAGACAGATGAACAGAGGGTCTGGGGCTAAATGAAAATGGGGAAAGTGAGTGTAGGAACAGAGAGTGGGAGGGGAGGTTCAGGAAGTGTCCATTATCTAGAAGCGGCTTAGGAGGTGTACAGGTAACTTGTGAATGTTTAAGCCTCTTATTAGGCCAACAAAAGTATCTGTCACGTAGTTTAAATATAAACATGCATCTGTGGCTTTTATTGTTATGATTTTAAATAATCGCACAATAAAGAATGTATCTTTTCTAGCTAGCTATCTTTCTTCCAGCAAAAAGTGAATCAGGAATGGAGGATGCAGGATCTGTGTGTATAGTTTTGATATTTGCTGTGTGGTAAGAGAGGACTCTGAGCATGACTGACAAAAATAGAAGTAAATCGGTACTTATAAAAGTATTCCTGCAAACAAGTGTATATGTACTGTTTAATTATTTATTTAGGAGTCTTATATAGCGCTAGCCAGACCCAAAGGTATCAGAGCGCTTTACAACATTTATCATGATGCCATCGGACACATATTTTTTCAATAAGAAGCATTGTCTTGTGTGGACTCCTGTTAAGGCTTGGAGGGGATCATAGGAGCGAATCAAAAGGCAGGCGATGAAAATGCCTTCTTGTTGAAGTGTCTATATTCTTCACTGGACGAGATTCCTGTGGCAGAGGAGCTATGTCTGGATGTTTCTAGGTAAATCTTGGTATCATCCGCATAGAGGTGGAAGGGGATGTTGGCTTTTTTTTAGTATGGCGTTGAGGGGCTCGATGTGGATGTTGAACAGTGATAGAGAGAGAACTGATCTTTGTGGGGCACCCCTAGTTATGGGGAGTAGGTCGGACGTGAAGTTGTTCATTTTTATTCGTTGGGAGCGGTTCTGTAGGAAGGAGGTAAACCATTGTAGCACCACCTCGTCGGCTCCAATCCTTGCTCGGAGTGGATTTATGAGCAGTTTGTAGTCAACCACATTGAAGGCTGCCGATAGGTCAAGGAGTATGAGTAGGCAGCATCGGTCTGTTTAGTTTACTTTCTTGCAAATCACACACAAAATTGCCAGTAGTGCCACTGGAAAGATGTGGCAATCACAGATTATGGGCAATGGCATTTTTACACATTGCTATTTCCCCAAAGCATGGTTGTACACACAACAACATTCTACATTGGAGGAAAGCTGCTGGCTCTGCAATTACACATTTTTTCCCTCACTGGGGCAGCATTTTTCTTTCTGGAGGAATCCATTTGTTTACACCTCCGGTACAAATGTCTGACCATTTCCAGTGTGGGAAATGACTGAACAGGTGTTAGCAAATGCTCAGAAACATGTGTGTGGACGTTCACAATCTCCCAAAGTAAGTCACACCTTGATCCACCCACTCCCAATCAATTGTATTGCATAGGGTGTTATACAGCACAATTATATGTTGTTGTTGCAAATAATTACACATTTTTAAATGCATTTTACACTCGGTACGTATACACAGTAGCCCATAATCAAGAGATTTTGAGCTGCAACTTTGTAAATTGGCCCAAAAGTATCTGGTCTTTTCTGTCTTGCAATTTCTTGTTTCGAGCCTCCTGGTTATGTGATGAGAGTATGCTGTTATCCTTGATCCTGCTTGCTAGGTTTGCTGGTGTGCATGAGTTCACAGTTTTGTAGGTCACATAGCAGACTCTGAGAATAGGTATCATTCTGTCAAACTCTCTTAGTGACTTGATAATATGAGAGGAAATAATGAACAAAGTTAATGAAATAACGCAAGTCAAATTATGGCCCTTCTGGGGTTTAGTAGTCACACTTCGACATACTGTGAAGATATATACGGTCAAGGTAGATGATGTGGCATTGAGAATTGTGAATCTATACTTACCCATATATACTGGCTTTCATAAAAATTTAGAAATCAATATTACGGTTATGATAATTTTGCAGCACAACATTTAAAACTCAATATTCTGGCAGTGGCGGCTATTCTGCTAAAGTGGAGGAGCGTCACCCCACTGCTTTCAGCAGTGGAAATGAAGAAAAATAAAATGATAATACCTCGTTGTTATAATAACTTTATTTGTTCCTCCTGCAGCAGCTCGGTGGGGCTGCTCTGCTCTCAGGGCAGGGGGAAGAGTGGTGGGCACTCTGTAAAGTGCGCATGAACGTTTTGCTGGGCGTCTTGGGCCGGCCAAGCAGTCATGCGCACTTTACATGTTCTCCAACCAGGCTGCATTACAGCCTTGGTGGAGAATATTCCCAGGCTCACATTCCCTGGCTGAGCGCCAAACAATGGCGCTCAGACCAATCACAATGCTGCATTGCAGCGTTGTCATTGGCTTAGTGAAGCCTGGGTACTTCCTGTTCCGTCCGGAGTAGAAGGACAACAAGTGACAACAAGGAGAGTTTTATTTATTTTTTCTTTACCCCTTGCCATAAAAATAAAATATAAAGAAAGGATAAGCTCGCGTACCTGCCGGTCGCCGCCTCTCCTCCGTCCTCTTCTGTAGTCTCCAGGAAGCAGGAAGCACACAGGCTCCCAGACTCTCCTAGTCAATCACGACGCTGCTTTCACCAGCATGACAGAAGCATCATGATTGGTTTGAGTGCCCTGGTTTGGCGCTCAGTTAGGGAGTGGGAGGCTTTGCATGTTCCCCACCCAGGCTGTGCAATACAGCTGGTGGAGAACATGCTAACTGCGCATGACGGTTTGGCCGGCCCAAGACGTCTGGACAATCCATCATACACACTGATAGTGCAGCAACCACTCCTCCTCCCTGTGAGGACAACCAAGCCCCACCCCACTCTAACTTGGCTCGGGCTCTGTTAAAAAATTAAATGATAATAATATAACATTATTAATGTTGCGTCCTTATCATTTTATTTTTCCTTTGAACTCAGTGGGGCTACTCTCCTCTGCCTTAGCGAAGAAGCCACCGCTGAAGGTAACTGTAGATTATCACTCATTAAAATAACAATAAAAAAAGCATAAAACATACTTACAATTGCGGAATTCTGTGCACGGCATGAATTTAATTTCTTTAAACGACAAGACACGACTAAGGAATCTTTATCATCTGGACTCTCTTGATCTATTTGCCATATTAACTGTGTGTTGCGTGTCTAAAACGACTTCTCCCATGATTGAATGGACTGCAGCAATTTCCTCCTCTGGCTTCGTATCAAGCAGACGGCGTAAAACAAACTCTGGCTTCCTTCTCAGTGACTGACCTTTTTCTGCAAAGGTGGTTTTCTCCCTCTTTCATACCCATACTTTACCTTGGCTGGATGAGGCTACAGGTAGACGAGAAGGCTAGAAAATATTCAGGCCATCTCTGTCACATTCTAGGAAAGCATAATACGTATTAGAACATTGGAATGTTGGGAGCTCCACAGTACTGACCTACCATGCTTGGCATTGGACCACTGCTCTATGCTTTGGTAGATACTTCTTGTTAATCCTCACAAAAAGAAAGAATTGTTTTAAACAAAGCGTTTGAGCATGCAAGTTACCCATTTTTTGAAGCTCTCCTTGTCTCACAACTTCTCATATTTTGACATTTTGAGTATTTTGACTCAAGAGGTTTTTCACAGTCCGGGACACCACACGTGTGCTGGCCTGCAGGGAAATTGGGAGAGCGGTGGGTGGATCTGGTAGTAGAGTCTATGTTATGTCTGTGAGGTGCCAGACATTTTTTTATCTGGATGCAGTATTCCACCAGCCAAAGAATATTTTGCACTCATCAGGAGGTCTTTTATAAACGAGACACCCCAGGCCCTATACACGGAAAAAAGTAAATATACTGTTTGAGATTTACCGCTGCACCTAAGCATGCTTTTACAGGGTTTTTTTCTATTCACAAACCTTCTCAGAAGGAGGTTTCAGGCATACTTCTGGAAATGCAATTTGACTACTCCTAGGCTCTTAGATTTCCTCTACGGTACTATAGAAAGTGTAGAATTCCACACAGTAGGAATGGAGAGCCCTACGCAAATGCACTTTTTCTTTTCTTTTTCTACATGGGGAACATATTTGTCCCCATGGATGAAGCACTTCTCCTCTAACCCGACCAAAGGTGGAGATGACCCATTCCCCTTTCCATCCTGGAAAGGGTTAATCCAAGCTGCAGCAACTTTATGAACATTTCAAGGGTGGGAATGGTAAAGAGTAGAGTTTGAGAATGTCATTAATGCATATGTTTTCGAGTGTTCCCAAAGTTCCAAGGTATACCATATCTTGGAATGCCTCCTCGGCACAAATGGCAGAGAAATGCACAATCCTAAATGCATTGACACCTGCCAGGAATCCTGTGAATTTCTGCTTGGTGTTAATAACTTAATTTCATCTGTAACCCCATGTTTATGGCCAAACATACCGCTGTGAATAGGGCCCCAAATGTGGGAAATTCAGCACTGCTGCCTCTGACAACGCTGCAAGAGCATTTCTATGTCGAAAAATCCAGAAGGCCTAACAATTTCAGAAGTTTGTAACATACAATTTACAAAGTATATCATTGCATCGGACCACTGGACACACCCATTCTGATTTGCGTTTGTAGCTTCTGTGTAGGCCATGTTTTCTTAGAAGCATCTCGCAGGCCTTTTTGAATTCACTCCTTTCTTAGTTTTGATCTGTTGTGCGGGGAGCCTGTTCCTTGAAGCCACTGCACTTTCTGAGAAATTAATAACTTCTAATGATACAATGTAGTCATAAGCCAGTGCCTCTCTCTGCTTCCATTGTTTTTATTGGAAAATGTGTTTAAGACTTCCAACTATCTGTACAAACCATTAAACGCCAAATACTATTAATAATAAAAAAAAGCACATTATACATGATACATGCATTACATTAAAAAAGCCAAAAGCAATTAAACATTCCTCCTTCGAAAATCTCAGGATGAAAGGCCATGCTCTTACTTGTGATGTATTAACATTTTAAATACAACAAAGCCAAATATTACATTCATGTGGAATAATAGTCAGAAAACAGATCAACGAGTTTATCAGTAACTAACCAAAACAAGATAGATTTATTTTCCTCGATTACCCATTTTCTGTGAAATTATTTGGAGATGATAACATCATTGTGAAACATAAGATCAACTTCAGAGACCACTCCAAATGTAGGCTTGTGAGCTACAATGTTGGATTGCATAGTTCCAAAATAAGTAATCTCGTTCTTTCTTAACAAGTCGAACGCTACGCTTTTTTTGGACACTTTTCACTCTTTTTTCACTTGTAAACCCCACGTACCAGCACCTCCAGGCGAAATTCCCTATTTTGCTCTTCTGAGTCTCTCCAGGCTCCTAATTATCAGGGCCCCCTGCACTGCAGCAGGGGCAGCATCGAAGGATGGCCGCTGCTCACCTCCTGCAGGTGGACATGGGGAGCAAACAGTGCTCTCCTGGGCAGACAGGAGCATTCCCTTCAGCTCTGCCCTTCACCCGAACCCTCCAGTACTCATATTGAAGGCTTTCATTTTTCCTCATCCCCTACTTTCACAGTTTGACTCCTCACTTACTTGAATAACGTTGCAAGAGGAAACTTATAACTTGCTTCTGCGGCCTCCGATCTTATTCCTGTTGCCCTCAGCTCATAAATTCCTCTCTCAGAGGACTGTGGGCAGTGCTTAATTTGAGCCGGTGGTTGCAAGTGAAGTCCACCGACACTCATATTTGTGCGCTGAGACGTATTAGTCATCATCAGACTTTGACCCCAAACAAAAGAGAAAAAGGCTAAAAATAAGTGGGGGAAAAGAAGGAAGAGGAAGAAACAGCGACAAAGGGACACAGCGGAGATGTACAACCCATTCAAGAGTGAGGTAGAGGAGCTGGGAGTGTAGAGCGGTAGAAGAAAGAAGCATGATGTGGGCCATGGGCGAGGCCGGACTAGCCACAACAGGAGGTTGGAAGGGTGGGGGAGGGGTGTTTGTTAAAGGGGGCTGGTTTTGTTAATGGGGGGTGGGGCGGTTTTGTTATTGGGGCTGGTTTTGCAGCAGTGCTTCATATCAGTCCCCAGGTTACAAAATCAGCCGGTCAGTGTAATCCACTCTGCCTCACTTTCATTTCCAGCCTCTCTGCGTTTTGAAATATGTTATGGTTTTAAAAGCACCCACTCCAGAGTTCTTTGTATAGTCAGCAATAAAAGTGTCAAGATATCTATGGTGATTAACCTCACTGCTGGAGAGAGTTTGGGGTTTTGTGCAGTGTCAGGTTTGACTCATTTAAGGTAGTTCAGAGGGTTAACATGCATGCTGCAAAGAATGTGTACCGCGCAGATCACAGAACTGTATTTTATATGCCTAGATCAGTGCTTTAAGCCTTTTGTCACAGAGATACTTTTATTACTGTGCATTTCTTAAATTAATAATCTAGCACAGTGAGCTACGATGAACTGCCATCCAAGAGGTTAGAAAGGTATGCTTTTTCCCAGGCTTTCATTATCCTAATGTTGCTAAAACAAATGTTTGTTTGCGTAGAAAAATATTTTATATTAGCAAAGCCAACCCTAACCACTAAGTTACATTTTTTTTCAGTTCAAAATCAAGTTTATTAAAGAAAAGCATGGTAATAATACAAATCAGGGACAAAACTAATAAGGGAACAATGGTGAAGAAATAATAAGAGGGGAATGGGGGGAAGGGAAATAAAAACTTACAATGATGGAATAATAAAAAGGATAGCAATGCAATGCAACAAAATCAAGACAACATACAAAATATAAAGGTGAATCATTTTGGAAAAAGCATAAAAAATAAAGGGTGCAATACATAGGTAATGTAATAGAATGCAAATATGGCTATGCAGTAAAATAGAATGGTTAAATAGAAAGTAATGTGAAGGGTATCAAGGAGGTTTAGGTACTTCCTGCTGCGCAGGTCGAGGGCGGAAAGAACGAAGTGCACATTTATCTAAATACAATGTAATAGGAAGCCATAAGTCAGCACGTTTAGTTGCCAGCTGTGGAGGAAAAACAAAAGCAGTATCGAGTCTGTGGTTGTGAAGTACATTAAACCACCAAGCTTTAAAAGTAATACTGGATGCAGACTTCCAATTGATCGTGATCTGTTGAAAGGCAACCGCTAATAATAAATCAACAATTCGAACATTAAGGTCATGACAGTCCCAACAAGAAGACAGGCTACCCAGGAAAACATGAGCATGTGAAAATGGAATAGTAGTAGAAAAAATGACATTAATTTTTGCCCAAACTTGTAACCAAAAGGTATGAACATCCTTGCAAAGGAACAACATGTGAAACAAGGTAGCATGTGGGGAAGTACATGACCAACAAGTGTCGGGTGTGTTAGGGAAACGTAGGTGAAGGGTGTAAGGAGTGTGTAATAGACGGTTATAAATGAAGAATAGAGATTGCGTTAAGGAAGCAGCCCTGGAGGATTTACGGATCTTTAACCAGATCCTATCCCAAAGAGGAGTCGGCCAAGAGAGGGAAAGATCAGTCTCCCACTGCTCCTCAACTTTGCTCTTAAGTCTGGGAATAGCGTGTACATGAAGCTGTTTGTAAAGAACAGAAGCTTTTGGAAGGGTGAGTAGAGTGGAATGAAGGTGAGCAATAGGGTCTGGAGTAGATGTAGGAGGAGGAGTGGCAGGGAGTGTAACATACACGGCCATGACTGACGCCTTGAGGAGAAGATATTGGGGAAGACAAGTGAGGGGTAGGTGAAAGGTGAGACGAAGAGTGGAAAAGGGTAAGAAGGTGGAACGTGAAAACAATTGGGAAACCCAAAGCAGTCCTTTGGATCTCCAAGACTTCCATAGAATGGGTTTGCCCCGGATCAGAAGGTACTTATTATGCCATATAGTAGAGGAGAGAAAGTCAGCAATGCAAGTAGGGGCCGGAGAGTGAGAGGAAAGGAGGAGTTTGAGGGTGAATTTATGAATAGGGGTAAGAAGTGAGGCAGGCTTACGAGAAAAAGAGATGCATTCAGCAAAAGAAAATGGAGAAAGAAAAAGGCGCTCTACCTTTGTCCATAGAGGGCATGGAGAATCAGGGTCTTGTAACCAGAAGGAAGACTGACGAAGCAAAAAGGCCTTATGATAAGCAGAGAAATTTGGAAAGTTGACTCCACCCTCGGAGGGAGGACGACTGAGTCTAGCTAAAGACATTCTAGGTTTGCTTTTATGCCAAAGAAAAGAAGATAAAACTGAATTTATTTTTGTGAGGAATTTAGCCGGAATGGGGACAGGAATATTGGATAAGGTGTAAAGAATAATAGGGGAGATCATCATCTTGATTGTATCAAGGCGGCCCCACCAGGATAAATAAAGGGGATGCCACCTAGCTGTGAGATCAGATATTTTCTGGATGCACTTGGTTAAACAAAGGGAAACAGTGTCACGAATTGAGGGGGTAATATGTGAGCCTAGGTATTTAATATTGGAAGGACTCCAGGTGAAGTTTGAGGCAGTGAAATCAGTCTTAAAAGTAAACTTCGTTAAAGGTAAAATTTCGCATTTATCGTTATTAAGTTTATAACCAGAGACTGAGGAAAAATGTTGTACTTCCGCTAAAAAGGCAGGGATGGAAACAGTAGGATTCGAGATAAATAATAAAATGTCGTCCGCGTAAGCAGCTAGTTTGACGGAAAGCTCTGTAGTACTAAAACCAGTAATGTTAGGGTTTTGACGGAGTTTGGATAAAAAAGGTTCGAGGGCCAGGTTGAAAAGGAAGGGTGAGAGGGGACAACCTTGACGGACACCTCTACCGAGGTCAAAATAAGGAGAAATTTGGCCATTAGCGAAAACTGCAGCTCGGGGATGAGAGTATAACAAGGAGACTAGGGAGATAAATTTAGGACCAAATCCAAACCAATTAAGGGTGTGAAAAAGGTACGACCATTCGACTCTGTCGAATGCCTTTTCAGCATCTAAAGCTATGGCTGCAAGGGGAGATTGGAGATGAGAAGATTTTGTTAAGATGTTAAATAGGAGCCTCGTGTTATCTGTAATATAACGGCCTTTAACAAAGCCTGATTGTTCATCTCCAAGCAGGTCAGGGAGCAGATGATCTAATCTCATTGCCAACATTTTAGCGAAGATTTTGTAATCTATATTGACTAGTGAAATAGGTCTGTAATTTTTACAATATTGGACATCTTTGCCAGGTTTAGGGATTAGACAAATATGGGCATCCGAAAAAGTACCAGAAGAAGTGCCTAATTCAGTAAAAGAGGATATAAGGGAGTGGAGTTTTGGAATAAGAAGCGTCGAAAAGTGGAGATAAAACTCAACGGTGAAACCGTCAGGGCCGGGGGCTTTGTTCAGTTTCAAACGATGAAGAGCAGCAACCAATTCTGGCTGCGAGGCATCGGATTCTAAGGAGGACAAGTCAAGAGGGAAGGAAGGGGGGGTCTGAATGGTAGAGAAAAAGTGAGTAAGAGACTGAGGAGAAGTGGGTGTATCTGAAGTGTATAAGGACTCGTAAAAATGTGAGAAGGTAGCAAGAATGTCAGCATCTTTATGGTGTAACTGGGCAGTATCATCATAAATTGATTCAATATTGACTTTATTTTGTTTGATTTTTAAGTAATTTGCAAGAATCTTCCCGGCCTTGTTCCTACCACCATAAAACTTGGCACTAGATTTAAGCAAGTACAGAGATGCGTCTTCAGTTGACTGTTCATTAAATTTAAGTTTGGCAGCAACCAGAGATGTCAGACTATCTGAGGAATGGGAAGTGAAGTAGGCGTGTTCCAATCTTTTAATGTCATAAAGAAGGGTTTTGGTAAATTGGCGTGCAGATTTACGTTTTTTAGCAACAAAAGTAATAATAAAATCACGAGCAGCTGCTTTAAAGGTATCCCACAGGGTGTGTTTCGAAATAGGTGGGATATCATTAAAGAGGAAAAACTCATCAAAAAAGGCAGAAAAAGAAGCAGAAAAGTTGGGATCCAAAAGAAGGGCATTGTTGAAACGCCACCGTTTAGGACCATCCGTTTTGGGTAAAATTTCGAGACTGACCAGTACAGGGGCATGGTCAGAAAGTAAAATCGGGCCAATTTCTGCAGCATGAAGAGTTTGAGTAAGTGCGTGGGAGACAAAAATGTAATCAAGCCGTGATTGGGACCGATGGTGAGGGGAGTAAAAAGTGAATTCTCGTAAAGTTGGATTACATAAACGCCAGGAGTCCACAAGCTTATGTTGCGAAATAGCTTGGGTGAACAATTTGTGCGATTTCGTAGGAATATAATTGGCATCGGACTTCCTGTCCAGGAAAGGATCAAAGGGGTGATTACAATCTCCCGCAAGGATGAAGTTATCATCCATGAATTGGGTGATGCGGGGAGAGAGATCAACCCAAAAAAGGGGTTCACCGGCCGTGGGGCCATAAACATTAAGGAGAGAGATTGGAACACCTCTAAGGGATAGTCTGACATGAATCCATCTGCCATTAGTATCCGATTCTTGAGAGAGAACCGTTAGAGGAAGTGACCTACGACATAAAATGGCAACACCATTACGTTTCCCATCACCCTTTGAGAAAAAGACGTTACCCACCCAACCTCTCTTGAGTTTGTCAGATTCTAAGTCCGAAAGGTGAGTTTCTTGAAGAAACGCAATGTCAACATTTAATTTAGCCAAGTGAGATAAAATGCGTTGACGCTTGATTGGGGAGTTCATACCCTTAACATTCCATGAAACCAAATTTAAAGACATATTATGAACATGAACGCCAAAAAGTGCACAATCAATGATGTAAAGAAGTAATGAGGAATCGAAGAAAAGAAGGTAGAGATAAATGGATGAACGAGGAAAAAGAGATGAAGAAAGATGACAGGCAACTGTAGAGGACGGAAAAAATATACATGAAGAGTGAGAATGTGAAGAGGAAAGAGATCAAAAAGTGACGAGTAAAGAGTAAGAAGTAGAAAAGGAATACAGAAGGAAGGATATAGGATTAAGAAATAGATAGAAAAGAAGGGAAGGAAAGATGTAATATAACCTGAGGGGAAAGAAATCATCATCGTAAAGCAAAACAAAAAGTCATTGATGAGGGAGGGGGAAATAAAGAGGAACAAAAAACAAGGAAGGTGCAAAAAACATGAAAAGAACATACCTACTAAGGGGAAGTACGAGAAGAAGTTGAGGGGGGAAGGAGCCAGGTAGGGAAGGCAACACTACTGAGGGCAGCCGGGCAAGGAACCAGGGAGATGACATCGTACGATGAGGAGTTCCTGCGGGAACAAAGACAGGGTAAAACTGAGACAATAATACAAAGAGCAATAACAAAAAAGAGAAAAAAAAAATGAGTAGAAGGGAACGAAACTTAGTAAAATGCATTACAATATGAAAAAGGAATAGAATAAACAAACAGCATAGAATTTCAAAAAGGGGAAAACACATTAACTGAACGTATGAGGAGAACAAGAACTTTGCTAACATAACCAGAAAGTCAGCCAAAAACATGAAGCGAACAACAGCGCATCAACATGAAAACTGGAATTTTGAGACAGACGTGTGGTGCAGAAAGTCAGCCAGGAGAGAAGGACGAAGGACCAGAGGTATCCATGGTAGAAGTACGATGCGCATTAATGAAACTCTGCAGTCTCACAGGATCCTCATAGGTGGTGGTCTTGTTATTGTAAGTGACCTTAAACAGACATGGATGGTACAGGCCATAGCGGGCACCCATGGCACGGAGGGCCTCTCTCATGCTGAAGAAAGCTTTCCTACGATTAGCAGTTGCTTTAGCATAGTCCTGGGCGAAGAACAATGGAGAGTCCAGCCAAGACAATTTGGGAAGAGCCTTGGCAGCTGCTAGAACTTTCAGGAGGTCAGTGTATTCCAGGAAATAAAGGATGACACCTCGTGGCCTTTGTGACATGGAGAGGGATGTGGGCAAACGGCCCAGACGATGCGCCCGTTGAATGTTGAGAGAGGTATCCTGTGGTAAATGGAGCAGTTTGGGAAGGAAGGACTTGAAAAAGGCAAGCGGATCGGACCCTTCAAGATTTTCCGCCAGACCGTAAATGCGAAGATTATTACGCCTGCCTCTATTTTCCAACTCCTCCACCTGCTTCTGAAGAGCTCCTACCTGTGAAGACAGGTGTGTGACTTTAGTTTGAGATTCCTGAAAAGATGCAACAGATTGCTCCACCGTAGAAACTCTCGTTTCAATTTGAGACCAATTGTCCGTTAAAACTTGGATGTTGGTATTAGTTTCCTCCCTGAAAGGGCGTAAAGTTCCAATTTCTTCAAGGAAAGGACGAAAAGAACGGATTTCCTCCAATAATAGTTCCATGGAAACAGGTGACGATGATTTAGGTGGAGACGGAGGATGCTTTTTGAGTCGTTTGGCAGTTACTTTTCCCGAAGAAGTAGGAGATGGCGTTTCCATGAGTGCCTCCGAGTCAGAAGGTGGAAGGGAGTCTTCCATTTGGGACAAAGCTGAAAAAACTTTAGAGTTCTTGACAAAAGCCACCTTTGTAGGTGGTTTAGATGAAAAGCGAGACATGTGTTGTTGTTTTCCCATGTAAAGGAGCCTGGGACGAAGAGTGACAAACACTTGATGGTAGCAAGCAAAAGCACTAGTCACAACCTTAGTGAAGAAGGTGCGCTGCTGAAGAAAACAAAGAAGGAGCTCATATAAAGATAACCCACTCAGGCATAATGAGAAAAGTCAATGAGGATATACGTGCACACATAGAGCGCGCAATGCATGAAGGTGGGAGCGTGCGTCCAGTTGTGTCACAGAAGAAAATGAAATTCTGCTTTAAAGTTCATGAGAGGCTTAAATGCAAATAGAGCTCATCAGAAATGCAGAGAAAGTCAAAAACCGCAAAGCTTGTAAATAGGACACATCACCAGTGCGCCACCGAAATTAGAAGAAGGCAGGAAGGATGCATCTGCAGCATTGAAAGACATCCCATGTAAACATAAGGACTGGTGGGAACATTAATCAAACTGCTGTCCCTGCTGGTATTAAAACGAAAAAGGAATACCAAAAGACGTTTCAAAAAGTATCCAGATAGTAGAAAGTGCAGGAGAAGTCAAGCCTTGAGGAAAAATGAAAGCTTGACAAACATACCGCTTTCCAGGCTGAAGGACTCCGTAACGCGCAAGATGGCGGTCACTCTGTGTGAGGAGAATCTTTACTGCTGACGGACGGCGCAGAGCAGGCGAGACATGCAGCGCGGTCTTGGAGAGGGAGTCAGAGGCGGACTGCAGGCATATTGAGGAGAGCGCTCACACTGGGGAAAATCACATACGCCCTCACCAGGGGACTGCTCCGTGACTGGAGCCGCGAAATGGCGGCCACGAATACCGGAGCGTCCCTGAAGGCGGACTCGCAAATACCTCAGCCTCCGACGTCGGAAAAAGGTCCACGAAGGTTCCACTACATGGCGGAAGTGTTCCGACGGGGATTCAGGACCAAAGAGCAGGAACTGTGAATGCAGAAAGGGAGTTCTCCCGGTGTCCAGCCGGAGCCTCACTCAGGCGCTGCCATTGCCTACGGCGCCAAGCCACGCCCCCTAAGTTACATTTTTAATCCTGAGTTTGTTCTTCCTAAAACCAAGCACTCTTAAAATATGCCTACCAGGATGGACTACATGTGAATCCACACCTAGTAGTCTCCTTTGTCTTACCTGACATCTTCCATACCCTGATTTACACTCATATTATTCATTGTCTCTGTCTGGGATGTAAAGTGTTCTGACACTCTACACTGGTATGAGAGGCACGATAAAACAAATGAAATACATGTGAGAGAGGGGCCAGGGAGAAATGTGGGGCACTGTTAGAGGGTGATGGTGAGGGAATCATTGAAGAGCCCCATCAAAGATTGCCGTATCCTGGTGCACTGTAACGTCATCATGTACAGTACTTTACAATCTAATACAATTAAATATGTAATGAGAATTGTGTTGTAGAATGCACCATTTTAACCATTTTCCCCGAAATTCTTGGGGGGAGAACTCCCTTCAGATCCACATTTTAGGGGTCAGGCTTGCTCGCTTGCTATGCTACGTACAGGGGCTGGTCTGACAAAATTTGCCCAGGCTGCTTTGGGCCCCCAGTCCTGCCCTGGATGTGGGATCAAGACGAGACATGGTATTTGGCAACCTCAACATTCAGTAGCATCTGTGGCGGGCATCTAAGAAACATTTTGGCCACTTGCATTTATTAATAAATTAAGCACTGGATATGGGCTACTGTCATGGTGATAACTCCTTCTTCCCACCAACCTGCCGTTTCCTTCAGTCTCAGTTCCCCTTCTACCACCACTTGTTCTGTTCAGCTCTTTAAAGTGCCTAAAGCCGGCATTAGTGTTAATCAAGCAGCATAACATAAGACCACTTAATTACATTCCACCCCTCCAGTGTACACATATTTACATTCCACCCCTCTTATCTACTAATATTTACATTTCACCCCTCCAGTGAACACATACTTACATTCCACCCCTCCAGTGTACACATACTTACATTGCACCTCTCCAGTGTACTCATATTTACATTCAACCACCTACGTTGTACACATATTTACATTGCACCCCTCCAGTGTACTCATATTTACATTCAACCACCTACGTTGTACACATATTTACATTGCACCCCTCCACTGTACACATACTTACATTCCACCACTCCAGTGTACACATACTTACATTGCACCCCTCCAGTGTACTCATATTTACATTCAACCACCTACGATGTACACATATTTACATTCCAACCCTTCCAGTGTACACATATTTACATTCCACCCCACTAGTGTACACATACTTACATTCCACCCCTCAGGTGTATACATATTTACATTCCACCTCTCCAGTGTAGACATATTTACATTCCACTAGCCCAGTGTGCATGTATTTACATTCCACTACCTCCAGTGTACACATACTTACATTCCACCCCTCCAGTCTACACATACTAACATTCCACCCCCAGTGTGCATGTATTTACATTCCACCCCTCCAGTGTACATATACTTATATTCCACCCCCTCCAGTGTGCACATATTTACATTCCACTCCCAGTGTGCACATATTTACATTCTACCCCCTTCAGTGTACACATATTTACATTCCAATCCCTCGAGTGTCCACATATTTACATTCTACCCCTCAAGTGTGCACATATTTACATTCCACTTCCTCCAGCGTGCTCATATTTACATTCAACCCCCTCCATTATGCACATACTTACATTTAACTGTCTCTAGTGTACACTCATTTACATTCTGCCACTCCTCCAGAGAGCACATATTTACATTCCACCCCATCAGTGTATAGTAAAACATTTTGGCCTCATGCATTTATTAATAAATTAAGCACCGGATATGGGCTACTGTCATGGTGATAACTCCTTCTTCCCACCAACCTGCCGTTTCCTTCAGTCTCAGTTCCCCTTCTACCACCACTTGTTCTGCTCAGCTCTCTAAAGTGCCTAAAGCCGGCATTAGTGTTATTCAAGCAGCATAACATAAGACCACTTAATTACATCCCACCCCCTCCAGTGTACATATATTTTACATTCAACCCCTGTTATATACTAATATTTACATTCCACCCCTCCAGTGAACACATACTTACATTCCACTCCTCTAGTGTACACATACTTACATTGCACCCCTCCAGTGTACTCATATTTACATTCAACCACCTCCAGTGTACACATCTTTACATTCCAATCCTTCCAGTGTACACATATTTACATTCTACCCCTGTAGTGTAGACATACCCACATTCCACCCCTCAAGTGTATACATATTTACATTCCACCTCTCCAGTGTACACATTTACATTCCACCCATCCAGTGTACATACACTTACATTCCACCCCTTCAGGGTACACATACTTACATTCCACCCCTCCAGTGTGCATACACTTACATTCCACCCCTCCAGTGTACACATACTTATATTCCACCCCCAGTGTGCATGTATTTACTTTCCACCCCTCCAGTGTCCGTATACGTATATTGCACCCCCTTCAGTATACACAAATTTACATTCCACCCCTCCAGTGTGCACATATTTACATTTCACTCCCATCAGTGTGCACATATTTACATTCCACTCCCTCTAGTGCCCACATATTTACATTCCACTCCCTCCAGTGTGCCCATATTTACATTCAACCCCCTTTATTATACACATATTTAAATTTAACCATCTCTAGTGTACAGAAATGTACATTTCGCCGTGCCTCCAGAGAGCACATATTTATATTCCACAGTATCAGTATACAATTCACATTCTACCCCTCAAGTGTACACATACCTACATTCCACCCCATCCCAGAGTGGTCGTATTTACAGTTCACCCTCCAGTGTACACTTACTTATATTCCACCCCTCCAGTGTACTCATATTTACATTCCACTCCCCCAGTGTGCACATATTTACATTCCACCCCTCCAGTGTACACATATTTATATTCCACCCCTCCAGCGTGCACATATATACATTCAGCCCCCTCCAGCATGCAATGCTTACATTTCACTGCTTCCAGTGTACACATATTTACATCCCACCCCGCCACTGGCCACATATTTACATTACCCCTTCAGTGTACACATACTAACATACCAACCTCTCCATTGTACACATATTTACATTCTACCCCCTCCAGTGTACACATATTTATATTCCACTGCCTCCAGTGTGCACATATTTTCATTCAACACCCTCCATTATGCACATACTTACATTTCACTGCCTCCAATGTACACAAATGTATGTTCCACCCCTCCAGTGTGCACATATTTACATTCCACCCCTTCAGTGTACACATACTAACATACTAATCTCTCCATTGTACCCATATTTACATTACAACCCCTCCAGTGTACACATATTTACATTCCACCCCCTCCAATGTACAATTTACATTCTACCCCTCCAGTGTATGCATACTTGCATTCCACCCCCTTCAGTGTACACATATTTACATTCCACCTCTCCAAAGTACATATATTTACATCCCACCCCTCCAGTGTGCACATATTTAAATTCTACTGCCTCCAGTGTACACTACTTACATTCCACCGCTCCAGTGTACACATACCTACACCCCACCCCCTCCCAGTGTGCACGTATTTATATTCCACAGCTCTATGGTACACATGCTGACATTCCACCCCTCCAGTGTACACATATTTACATTCCACTGCCCTTAAGGTGCACATATTTATATTCCTCCCCCTCCAGTGTATACATATTTGTATCCCACCACCTCCGGCATGCACATATTTACATTAAACCCACTCCAGCATGCATATACTTACATTTAACCACCTCCGGTATACACATATTTACTTTCCACCTCCTGCAGTGTGCACATATTTACATTCCAATCCCTCGAGTGTCCACATATTTACATTCTACCCCTCAAGTGTGCACATATTTACATTCCACTTCCTCCAGCGAGCTCATATTTACATTCAACCCCCTCCATTATGCACATACTTACATTTAACTGCCTCTAGTGTACACTCATTTACATTCTGCCACTCCTCCAGAGAGCACATATTTACATTCCACCCCATCAGTGTATAGTAAAACATTTTGGCCTCATGCATTTATTAATAAATTAAGCACCGGATATGGGCTACTGTCATGGTGATAACTCCTTCTTCCCACCAACCTGCCGTTTCCTTCAGTCTCAGTTCCCCTTCTACCACCACTTGTTCTGCTCAACTCTTTAAAGTGCCTAAAGCCGGCATTAGTGTTATTCAAGCAGCATAACATAAGACCACTTAATTACATCCCACCCCCTCCAGTGTACATATATTTTACATTCAACCCCTGTTATATACTAATATTTACATTCCACCCCTCCAGTGAACACATACTTACATTCCACTCCTCTAGTGTACACATACTTACATTGCACCCCTCCAGTGTACTCATATTTACATTCAACCACCTCCAGTGTACACATCTTTGCATTCCAATCCTTCCAGTGTACACATATTTACATTCTACCCCTGTAGTGTAGACATACCCACATTCCACCCCTCAAGTGTATACATATTTACATTCCACCTCTCCAGTGTACACATTTACATTCCACCCATCCAGTGTACATACACTTACATTCCACCCCTTCAGGGCACACATACTTACATTCCACCCCTCCAGTGTGCATACACTTACATTCCACCCCTCCAGTGTACACATACTTATATTCCACCCCCAGTGTGCATGTATTTACTTTCCACCCCTCCAGTGTACGTATACGTATATTGCACCCCCTTCAGTATACACAAATTTACATTCCACCCCTCCAGTGTACACATATTTACATTTCACTCCCATCAGTGTGCACATATTTACATTCCACTCCCTCTAGTGCCCACATATTTACATTCCACTCCCTCCAGTGTGCCCATATTTACATTCAACCCCCTTTATTATACACATATTTAAATTTAACCATCTCTAGTGTACAGAAATGTACATTTCGCCGTGCCTCCAGAGAGCACATATTTATATTCCACAGTATCAGTATACAATTCACATTCTACCCCTCAAGTGTACACATACCTACATTCCACCCCATCCCAGAGTGGTCGTATTTACAGTTCACCCTCCAGTGTACACTTACTTATATTCCACCCCTCCAGTGTACTCATATTTACATTCCACTCCCCCAGTGTGCACATATTTACATTCCACCCCTCCAGTGTACACATATTTATATTCCACCCCTCCAGCGTGCACATATATACATTCAGCCCCCTCCAGCATGCAATGCTTACATTTCACTGCTTCCAGTGTACACATATTTACATCCCACCCCGCCACTGGCCACATATTTACATTACCCCTTCAGTGTACACATACTAACATACCAACCTCTCCATTGTACACATATTTACATTCTACCCCCTCCAGTGTACACATATTTATATTCCACTGCCTCCAGTGTGCACATATTTTCATTCAACACCCTCCATTATGCACATACTTACATTTCACTGCCTCCAATGTACACAAATGTATGTTCCACCCCTCCAGTGTGCACATATTTACATTCCACCCCTTCAGTGTACACATACTAACATACTAATCTCTCCATTGTACCCATATTTACATTACAACCCCTCCAGTGTACACATATTTACATTCCACCCCCTCCAATGTACAATTTACATTCTACCCCTCCAGTGTATGCATACTTGCATTCCACCCCCTTCAGTGTACACATATTTACATTCCACCTCTCCAAAGTACATATATTTACATCCCACCCCGCCAGTGTGCACATATTTAAATTCTACTGCCTCCAGTGTACACTACTTACATTCCACCGCTCCAGTGTACACATACCTACATCCCACCCCCTCCCAGTGTGCACGTATTTATATTCCACAGCTCTATGGTACACATGCTGACATTCCACCCCTCCAGTGTACACATATTTACATTCCACTGCCCTTAAGGTGCACATATTTATATTCCACCCCCTCCAGTGTATACATATTTGTATCCCACCACCTCCGGCATGCACATATTTACATTAAACCCACTCCAGCATGCATATACTTACATTTAACCACCTCCAGTATACACATATTTACTTTCCACCTCCTGCAGTGTGCACATACTAACATACCAACCTCTCCAGTGTACATATATTTACATTACACCCCTCCAGTGTAGACATACTTACATCCTCCAGTGTCCATATACTTACTTTCCATTCCCTCCAGTGTACACATACTTACTTTCCATTCCCTCCAGTGTACACATACTTACATTCCACTCCCTCCAGTGTACACATAATTACATTCCACCGCTCATGTGTACAAATATTTACATTTCAGTGTAAAGATACTGACATTCCACCCCCTCCAGTGTACACATACTGTCATTCCACCCCCTCCACTGCACACATACTTATATCCCAACCTCTCCAGTGTACACATACATTCCACCCCTCCAGTGTGCACATATTTACATTCCACCCCCTCCAGTGTACACATATTTACGTTCCAACCACCCCAGTGTGCACATATTTAAATTCAGACCCCTGCAGATTACACATGCTTACATTTCACTGCCTCCATTGTACACATACTTACTTTCCATTCCCTCCAGTGTACACATACTTACATTCCACCCCCTCCAGTGTACACATAAATACATTCCACCGCTCATGTGTACAAATATTTACATTTCAGTGTACACATACTTACATTCCACCCCTTCAGTGTACACATACTTACATTCCACCCCCTCCAGTGTACACATACTGTCATTCCACCCCTTCCAGTGCACACATACTTATATCCCACCCTCTCCAGTGTACAAATACATTCCACCCCTCCAGTGTGCACATATTTACATTCCACCCCTCCAGTGTGCACATATTTACATCCCACCCCCTCCAGTGTACACATATTTACGTTCCAACCACCCCAGTGTGCACATATTTACATTCCACCCCTCCAGTGTACACTTATGTACATTCATTCAACCCCCTCCAGTGTACACATACTGTCATTCCACCCCCTCCAGTGCACACATACTTATATCCCACCCTCTCCAGTGCACACATACTTATATCCCACCCTCTCCAGTGTACAAATACATTCCACCCCTCCAGTGTGCACATATTTACATTCCACCCCTCCAGTGTGCACATATTTACATCCCACCCCCTCCAGTGTACACATATTTACGTTCCAACCACCCCAGTGCGCACATATTTACATTCCACCCCTCCAGTGTACACTTATGTACATGCATTCAACCCCCTCCAGTGTACACAGATTTACATTGCACCCTCCAGTGTACACGTTCATGTTCCCTCTTCTAGTGTGCGGATGCGTTTTGCCTGCTCTAGTGTAACGATGCCTAGCTCCAGAGGCCTCCGTGCACACTGCCTGGGGATAGTCTCTCATCAGTCTTTGCCCTCTAAAGATGTCTCCCTATAGTAAATGACATGCTGACTTTAACGTAAACTTGGCGCAGCCCCGATAAATCAGCCACCCTCATTAGTACTCTCCATTCCCCCATACATCTCCGCAGAGGAGCATGATGGACAGGGGGGGAATGTTTTCCGGAAGTCTTGCCTGACTTTTATTTATCTTCTTGTTTGTACATTAATCAGTCATTCATTCGAGCCAGTTAGCGCACAGCCGCATCCGCCGTCCCGGCTGCATCTATCGGGCCGATGGGGCAGGGTGGAACTGGATTGGCTCGCAGCCCCTTCCTGTTGTTCTCCGACGCCATTTCCCATCTGTTTCATGCTCACTTGCGGATTACTGACCTCTCTTAGAGTTTTCTTTCTAATGCCGGGGGTGGCAGTGTTGGTATGTTGTCAAAGTTTCCTTAGAAAATAATCTTCTGCTCTTGCTACCGATACTGGTTCAACGCATCTTTACTTTAAACCGAGACATCTCACCGCGTCCCACCCACAGGCCTGAAATGGAGAATAACCAATTGTTAGGGAGCAGCCCCAGCTAATAGTGGCCGGCCCGGTCCCCACACATAGCAATTGTTACCTTGACTACTGTATTCCATTAATGTGTGTCCTGATTTTTATGTGTTCATTTTTATAGTGTGTTTTATGAGTAAGAAAAATATTTTTTTCTTCAATGTAAAAGTGTTGGCTAGACATTAAATTATTGGCTCCTATTGCATGTTTTACTGAGTTTACCACTTTCTATCTCACATTAAACCCGTAAACCCAGGACTGCTTGGCTCTGCTACCCTTAGGGTCACATGCAAAGGGGGTGCACTTGATGCTCAGTTTTGGTCTCAACAGTAAGCTAAAGCCCCAGGTCACCAGCGGAAAAGTTCTTGATTGTTACAATCTTACCTCACTAACTCCTGGGGCTCCTATAAACGTTCCAACCTGTGTGTTTCACACAGATCTCAATAGGAATGCCGGAAATGTATTAGAAACCCCAGGTTCCAAATTTCACCCAAGATTTATAGAGCCACACTTTTGATTTTCACGAGTGGTTCTCAGTATAGCCTTATAACCGAGCTTTTGGCTTGGGCCTTTAACACTGGAGCGGACCTTTAATGACCTATGAGGACTACAAGCCTATTACAACATTCCAGCACTAGAAGGCAGAATGTTCTAACAAATAATACAAAGGCCTCACAGAGCCTGAGGGGATTGAAATGCCCTCGGGCTTCGTGAGGCTTTTGTTCTCAGCAAGAGCTGTGAAGCACAACATTACAATGTTGATGCTCCGGGCTTCTACCGCCATTAGAAGCCCGAAGCACTCCATCATTTTTAATGGAACTCCCAACATTCCAATATTAACTTTTATTGCTATGTTGGCTATGCTGCATTGACTTTATTTGTACTTTTAATTCTAAATCTTGTTTCTCCCTCTCATTTACTCCCCCATCAACCAACATGTTTCCTATTTTTTTCTAACAATTTTTTTATTTGCACTTCTTTTTTAAACACAATGATTTATAAGCTAGGAGAATGAAGCTTTACAACCATAAAACAAAGCCCATCTAGCTTACCGGAAGGGTTTTATGCATATTCAACCTGACCTTTGTCACGATTTGGATTATTGAGGGGTATATGAAGAATCCTGAAGAAAGAGGGAGTTTGGGGGAGTGATTAGGAGGAATGTCTAGCGTTGGTGGCTGTAGACCTGGACAGACCTCCATCAATGAGATCTCATGATGAACTCTAGGGAGTGGGTCATTAGGGTCTGTATGGGACACTGAAGAGTAGAAGACCTCAAATACATAGATTTTAGGACCTGTTTTTTGTTCTCCAATGTATCATCCACTAGTATCATGAGTATTAACAAATCTCTTTGGCGTCGGGATCAGGAGTTTTTTAACACCTCAGAATTCAATATAAAATTCAGATTACAGATCTTGGAAGGACTTAAAATGTCCGCCCTCCATTGAATCTTGAAGCTGGAGAATGCTTCCAAGGACTACTTGTCACATGCGATAGGCTCTTACCCGATAAGTGCTGTTGCACAACAGTCCCTAGTAGGAAAAAAATCCCAAGTATTTCAGACTCTTGTGCATAGAGTGCCAGGTGCTCTACAATCATAGATGAATTCTTGGGTTTGTGGATTGGGAGGCGATTTTGACATGTAAAATTCGGAATAAGGAGGAATAATCGTGTGTAAATACTGGGACACATGGTAACAATGTTCCCAGTGAGGTTTTAACATTTGGAAGCACTGTGGCTCTCGGAATGTAAAACAATGTAAAAAACTGTATAAAACATTCAGAAATTGTTTCATCTTGAATAAAATATTTTTGTATCTTTTATATTGAATGTTTCTTTAGATAGGTACATTCTCAGGTGTTCGCTTTACTATTGATTCTGCTCCCCGGTTAAGAGATTAGCCTTCAGTTATTTAGAGCCGCTTTGCGCTCTGTTCTATCCATAGGCAGGTGACACCTTTTCCCTTCCAGGGGAGGGACCCATTTTCAGCACTCGGAGTGATGCCAAAGGTGCTTTACCTGCATGCCACCTCAGAATCCTATGTCCTGTGAAAGTAGGCAGCAGAACATATAGATGAATACAGGAAGGAATTTTGTCTTCATTGTAGTTTGTAGACTATTACATGGGCAGTGTGTCTGTGCTGCCTATTATCTCTTAACCTACATAGTCCTGGAGGAAACCACTTTCCTGACATTTTCTCTCTCTCTTTGTCCTAACTCTCTTCACCCCCTTCAAGGCCTCCCTTCCTCAAGAGTAACCATGAAGAAGCATTGGTAAAACTAATATGTTTTGCGTATGAGACCTATTGGCTTTGCCATTTATTTTTAGTCATGCTCAACAGCATGCCTAAAAAAAGATAAGCATAATAACGCGGCCACCTTGTCATTTTGTAGGCACAAGCATGCATTCAATGCACCTATAAAAGGACACAGACTTTTTCTTTTCATTTACCAATCTGAAATGGATCAATTAAAAAAAAAAGTAGCACTTTTAAAAACCTGCACAAAAGCGAGTTTTACAACTAAAAAATTGATGAGTGGGTGGCATAGGTGGGTTGGGTTAGAGCCAGGGGATAAAGAAACATGAACGGAGAGAGCAAACACATGGAGAAACACATGGATGAAAGAGAGCAATGTTGAGCACGGGGAGGGTAGCGCACATGCATGACAGCAACAAGAGTGTGGGTAGGGGAAGAGAAGCACATGATCCAGAGAAAGCAGTCTGGAGGGGGGTCGAAAACACCCGAGGGAGGCAGCTGGAAAACACATGCACTCTCATTGAGTGCTTAAAAGAAAAAGAAAAAAGTAGCTCCCTAAAAGAGAACAAAGGAAGCATGGGAGGCAGCAAATCTAAGAAATGGTAAAAACGCTATGCTCCATGGGAGGGACAAATTCATGATGGGCAGGCTGAAACAAGGGAAGCTATCTAACAGAAAGCAAGCAAATAAGAATGACAGTAAAGCCAACTAATGATAAGCAACTTGCTGAACCATAGCTGCCTCTAATCATTAGTATTGTACACTATAGGTGTTCGACAATAACCAGCTAAGTGAGAACTTTATGTAGGATAGACTAAAAACGAAAGGGAGAAAATAACATGCAGGGACTTTCCTATAATTTTGTTTGGTTATGTCGTATTTGATTTTTTCCCCCTCTTCTTGTGTTTGCCCATCTTCTGGACCATAGCCTCTCTACCATCCTTTTGATTGGATGATTGGTATCCACCCACTATTCACAAGAGGGAACTAACTTTTTCTATAATGGTCCGTGGAAGTGCATGTGTTTTCTTGCTCTTCCTCCACAAAGCAATGCTTCCATAGCTCTGTGTTGCTCCATACCCTTGTAGCTCATCTATGAAATAACAGTCATAAGTACATTTTTGCCTGAATTTGACTAAATAGCAGTGTTTATCAGCTTGTTTTTCTTGTCATCTGCCTTCTACATGTTGCTTGAATGCCTAGGCATTGGCACTAAGGGTGGGCATAGTTGGCAGAGTACCACTACACTCTCATCCCAATGAATAAAACAGAAATCTCACATACCTTTGATATAACAACGAATAACTCTATCTTTACATGCTAAAATGCATGCAGTGATCTCACGAAAATGAAAATGAAAATATAGTAAGGAGTACCTTTAGTTAAACAACAAGTAACTTTATCTTTACATGCAAAAATGCATATAGTCATCTCACAAAAGTGAAAATGAAAATTCAGCAAGCACTGAGAGGTGATGATTTTGGGGTCCTCCCTAACCTAGGGAGAGAACTAAGCACATGCCTTGAACACAAAGAGCACATCATACTGAACGATTCAGTGGTGGTCCCATCCTCCTAGGACCACCCCAAGCACAGTTATGGGCAAAAACATACAATCCCAACCAGAGGCCCTGCAAAGCATTATGGGACGAGATTCTAGAGTGCAGTGAATATTATAGTATCCAATATCAAAACATTCCTCAAGGGACAGGCGCTCCCCACTCCGCTGAAAGCTAATACTATAATATTTACTACACTATAGAATCTTGCCCCATAATGCTTTGCTGGGCCTTTGTTTGGCGTTGTATTTTTGCCCATATCTTTGCTTTGGCATAGTCCTAGGAGGATGTGACCACCACCGAATCGTTCAGCATGATATGCTCTTTGTGTTCAAGGCATCTGCTTGGTCTCATTGCCTGATATTTTTCAAAGTTCACTTTTGTGAATTGGTTGTATGTATTTTAGCATATAAAAGGAAAGTCGTTTTATCAAAGCGTTGTGGGTGAAGTAGCTAACTCAGCTACAACAGAGTTTAATTGGCACACAACTGTAGAATTTATGGAGCTGGTCTAGGGGTGGACTACTACACTCCAAAGGCATTTCAGACAGAACGTGCATTTAGCATGACTAGAAAAGATTTGTGTTTTCCTGGAGGCACATACATCTAAAGTTAAAACCCTAGGCTGGTGCAGAATACCAAATGGCTGAAGCATTTGTTTCAGTTCCAAATCTTGTGAAATGTAAATTAGGCCCAAGCACACATTTTCCTTTAAATTCTGACATTCCATTTTTCTTTTTTAATTATTTTCATTGGTCAGTGTGTGAAAACCATTTGAAAGGTAAACCACAATATTTATTAAAGAATGGAAATACTCAGCTGCTCAAAGTATAGTTTAGAGATACCTTAAGACAGGGGCCTTCAAACAGGAGGGAAGGAGGGAGGGAGGGGGGGTGGGGGTGACACAAGTGATCGGAGGGGACAGCCTCTGGCCGAGGAAAGTAGGGGGTTGGGGTGTAGACAGGCTCTGGCCCAAAAAAGCGGGGGGGGGGGCGGGTGGCAGGCTCTGGCCAAAAAAGAGCCTTATGCTGATAATAGTGTTCTTTGTTTTTAGTGGGGATAAAATAAGCATCGGTAAGCTGCTCTGTGATGCACCATCACTGGCATGTTTTGTTATTTATATCCTAGCTGGGAGTAGGTCTCAAAAGGGAAGGGGCTCCAAATATTCTTCAAAATCCCCACTCCCATGTTTCTAATAATCACATTGTGGATACTTTTACATGTTAGTAAGAGGCCTGTCTGACCAGAATAGCATGTTTGGTAGTCATGTATTTTAGTGCATTTTTAAACGGTACAGAACTTGACTGCAATATTAGAATAAGTCTAGACATGTTTAAGCATTGCCACTTTAACTGAATAATTGTGAAAAATTCTGAGGGGGGCCTGATTATTTTTTTCCACTGGGGAGGGGGGGGGGCACAGCATTAAATCACTTGAAGTCCACTACCCTAGGTTATGTTTTTGTGTTTCCTCCAGTATTTTGAAAGGGTTTTACTTTTTCTTAACAGTGCTTTACAAACAAGCATTGTCAAAACCATGAGCCATTATTAAGGCGAGACTTATTGGCATCTCCATTGCTTGTTCTTCTATTACAATGTATATTTTAATGTTTTCATCTGTTTCCCTTTCTGTGCACAAAGGTGTATTTAGTCTTTGGTCGCCCATCTAACTTTTATACCAAACTGCTCTCCAATATCTAATGCATTAAATTTACAACTCATTCACTATCCTCTACTCCACCCCCATGTGTTACTCATTTTTCTTTTGTTCTTCTATTCTGTCTTTCACAACATTCATCCTTTGTTTTACTAATTTTTTCAGTCTTTCTTATGCACATTTTCTTGGACTTTTTTACCTTCAGTATTGATTCTTTCACTTTTAACTTCCATTTTTTTCCGTTTCTCTTTTCCCTTTTTTATTCTTCACTCCTTTAGTTCATATTGTCTCCCCATATTTCCCTGATCCTTGTTCTCATTCTTTCCACTTCTTTTTTCTATTCTTTTCCTCATTTCTTGAATTGCTTTTCTATTTTACAGGGGCGTCCCCTCACCCCTTTTCCTGTCTCCCTTACTTTTTTGTGTTTTTTTCCAGTCTCTCTCTTTTCTTCTCTGACATTTTACCTCTGTAGAATAGCATCTCGAAACAACCAGGTACAAAGCTAGAAAGTAAGGAAACGGCCCATTTTAATCACAGGCTGAGTGGTAAAAATGCAGTCATACTTCTGGTACAGTGAGCCCGTATGGGCCCCGGTGTTACTGCACAGGCTGCACTATTGATAACTATGCCTCTATCCCTGTTGTGTCGCTGTTCTATAACGTGCCACAGCCTGGTTATCTTTGTACCCCAACGCCTGATGTTGCCATTATAAGGTCTTGGCCTCTTCCACCTTCTTGCTGTAACATTCTGTCCGAGCTTTGCCTCTTAGATGATACATGTGATTTCCTTTGGGCTTTCGCTACAGATCACCTTTTCAATGACTATCCTTTCTTTGTAGGTTCGATGATGGAGTCCTGCGGTACCAGGTGCTGGGTCCTACAAGCACTTGCGGTGTCTTTCCTGCTACACACAGCCACCTCTTTAAACCCAGACGACCCCAATGTCTGCAGCCACTGGGAAAGGTAAGAGTAACCCGATGTTATCAGCATCTTTTTTGGTACCCTGAGCTTAGCCTGAAGAAGCTGCACGTGGCCTTGTTACCTTCGAATGTATCACTGGATGCGCCCCCTCACGGTGCACTGAACCAGAGTTATGCACGCATAGGGTTAGATGTAGACCTGTTGTTTGTGTCATGGTCGATGTTAGGGGTTGTGGTTGGCTTTCAGTGTAACGTTTGGAGCTGGGGGATGAAGTTTGTAGGGGGTACGGTTGGGGTTTAATATGAAGGTTGGGTATTAGGACCAGGTTTATGGTCACAGCAGGAGTAGGGATCAGTCCGGTTAAGGGTTGCAGTGAGAATTATGGTTATGTTTAGTATGCGTGCATGTGTAAGAAATACTGTTAGATGTTTGTCTGGAGGCGAAGGAGAGGGAGGCGCGCATGTCTTATTTGTCTTTATATACATTTTTCGCATAGTGCTTCAGGGGCCTAGCTTGCTCGTTAGCCTCAGTAATTCCAAGAAATGCTCTGACCAATGACATCATTGAAAGGCAGCGTCCTTTTAACACGTCTCTCTCTCAGGCAAAGATGGACGTCTATCAAAGCCCTAAAGCAGCCATGGACATTTGACCCTCTTTCTTGTTCCTTAGAGTGTTGCACTGTGTGCAGGGGAGTGATGCCTGGGGGAGGCAATACCAAAACATGCCAGTGTGGTGGAAGTAGAAAAAATAGGGGAACAGATGCGTATTCCAATGTTTATTTCTTTCATCACCTTACAAAGGGAGGCTGGATATATATACATGACTTAACACAAAGATGGGCAAAGTTCGTGTTTAGACCTTCGTGTTCAACTAGACGTCCCACCCGAGGTGCACAAGGCATGATCCGTGTCACCCTGGTAGGGGACCATCCTCCATATTAAGATAGCGGCCTTACTTGGAGGGGATCTCTCTTTGTAGGGAGAAGCTGTCCTGGTGGCTCCATTCATAGCAGTGCATTTTGAGAGCAGGCGCCATGTTTAAAGTGCTTGTTCATCAAACTTTGCAGCTTCTTTACGGTTTGTCAGGTTGAATGTTGATGTGGCAAGTCGGCAGAGGACTGCACTCTGCTGCCCCGATGAAGATACCCCTGCCATATTTAAAGATGTCCGCCAAGGAGGTGGATCTCTCTGTGGCCTCAGCTGAGATGCCGCCATGGCGGCTCACAGAAGTCACTGAAGCTTTGCTGTGGGGGTGCCATATTCAGTGTATCCGCACTGCAGAGTTATTTCTTCCTCAACACAAGCTCCAAAACTGTAAGCTTGTAACTGGGAAGTTGTTACTGAAAATCAGAAAAACAAATGTCCCTGACACACTGGAAGTTTTCTATCAGTGATTGGATGTTATTTATTTTCCAGGTTTTCCCTTGGCAGTCCTGAACAGTGAAAAACTATGTATGAGCACCCGCCCCACCGGCCACATTGTCTCAGGCCCTTTGGCCGCTGGCCCGGTCTCAGCCGGACAACTGGTCAAAGGTTTCTACTGGTGGAGCAAGCCACCAGTACAGAATTACTCCTGCTCTGCTAAGCCCTAAATAAGGCCCAAGTCATGGTTAGTGTTGCTCTAAAATCGAAGGCAACCAAAAGTTGTTAGTGCAGCAGATGGTGAACTTAGAACGACCCTTCTGACTTCCCTCAATGCCACATGGACCTACCCACAAGGCACTGCTGTCCTCTTCTTTTTATTTTAGATCAGAACATTTAGTCACCCTCTGTGACCTTTTTTTTTCCCTTTCGTAACAGCCGATAATTCCAAAACCCCTCTCCGGGTGATTTATTAACATCTAAGTAACAAAGTCGTGCTGGTCAGCGCAACCAATCAATTCTGGTATTTAATTTTGGCTTCTCCTTGATTGGGATGCCTGGGTTACAGACTTCCTTCTCCAAAAATCGATACCTGCTGCCTGTGATCTGAATTCGCCCAGGCCCGAGAGGAAACCTTTGCTGTGCGAGCACCTTCTGCATTCCATTTGCAGAAAGCCTCGCTCGCTTCTTTCACTTTTAGCTCTTTTGACGAGTTTCCTTTATTTATATTTTCCTGCCTTATTATTGAGCTCGTGTGTGGGGTAACCGCACTCAAGCTTTGTTTCTCTGGTAGGATGTTACACGTTCCAGAGATGCAAAGCTCACCTGTAATTGTTGAACACCTTTTAACGAGGTTGTCCTTCAGCATCCATGATCCTGTTTAAGTAGAGATGTCGCTTGATGAGAAGTCTGAGCTTCTCCTTGACATTGTTAAGGTGGAAGAGTAGACTAATTGCTCTGCCTCAATATGCATAACCTGCAACTTCTGCATGGGTCTTGATTTTGGGTGTAAAATACCTCGGAGAAGGGCTGTGAGGTGAGGGTTAGGGGGTGATAGGCCTTGTCTCTTCTGCTGCACCTCTTCACACTGAAATACAGAATTGTCTATTATGGAAACAGGCAAAAACTAGGTAAACTGATGCAAGGGCTTATCAAAAGATGCCTCTTTCTGTTTCCCCAAATTTGATTTGCTGCTTCCTTTACGCATAGTGCCTTACGTTGGCATAGCAGGACAATCTCTCTTTATTCCAGGCTCTTTACCTATAAGGCTTTCAGTGAGGCTACCCCCATATTTCAGTGGCGCTAAGAGCCCAGCATTTGCATGGAAAAAGCTAGAATTCAGAATGTCCTAAGTAGGACTTGTAAGACTCCCATTGCTCAACTAATGAAAGCTCCTTAAACTCCTCCTCTCTCCAGGCCTGCATGTACCTGCTCGAACCCTGCCTTCTTTGCCCAGGTACTTTTCCACCCTTGGAGTACCATAATCTGTGATGCCCTCAGATCACTGTTGCACCAGCTTTCACCCCAGGCGAATCAACTTTGCCCTGTGCTGGTTGCAGAAGAGTCCTATGTTAAATACCTTCGAACCTGCCCCTGCGACTGAGTGCTCTGTGTCCACGAGCAAGAATTAGTTTGCTGCCGTAGAACTGCTTGACTATTTCCCACCTCAGGCGAGGCAGAAAATTGATGGACAGGAGTCCGTCATGGACAACGTAAAGTTAAAATCAGAATATTGGTCATTATCCATTGCAGTTGAGAGCTTGGCCAGCCAGAAGACAGGAGATGGCCCAACTATTTAGCACTCTCTTGTGGCTAGGAAATCATACCCCTCTCCACTGGTCTCCTCCTTGATAATCTTCGGTGGGTGTAGCTAAGTGTCCTACCAGCCGAGAGACATAATCCCCTAATATGGGAGTTAAATTAGAATATTTACCAAGAGACCAGCCCTCCTAAAAGATAGGCTATTCTGGCATAGAGTAGGCCACCCCAGATGGCATTCAGGTGTATCTTTCTGCCGTGAGAGGATCTGGGCAAAGTTCCAATCAAGCCAACATTGAAGAATGCAGGAGAGCTTCTTGTATCTGGAAAGGTCGGCACAAAGCTTGTCATTGAGCGATACTGCTCTTGCTCTTTTGCTGCACCTCGTCTCCACCGTAGGTTGAGAACCAGTGCCAGGGACCCACGTCTTTAACCTCTACATGCTATTTCACTCCATTTTCTAGACCACCCAAAGTCAATGTAGCCATCACAAGCACCCACCTAAAGCTTCTCTGCCTAAAAAAAATCCTGCTCTTCAAATGGAAGCAGTAGATAACCCTGACCTGATGCGTTACACATCTGGGGCTCAACACAAGAGTGAAAAGAGCCCGCTCTGGGGGCGACGATTTTCGGTGCAAGTGGCGACACACTGGAACTCTTTGCCCCTTAAGATCCACGCTGAGCCCAACATCCTGCACTTTAGGAAACTATTGAAAACACACTTGTTTCCGGTGTAGGACTGAGTGAGAGCCTTTCTTTTCTGTGTTCACAGCGCCGGGATGCCCCTGGGTAACTGCGCGCGTTACAAATTTTATATAATAATAACCGACTGGAGGTTTGCTTCCTTTAAAAACCTGAGACGTGCATGTGGGGAGCAAAGACCAGCTTGAAGTCAAGGACATAGCTATCAATGGTTCTGCAACACTGGGGCGAAAAGGCCATAGGACCCCCCTGAGCCCTGGTTATTTCTGTATTTTCCAGGTTTGCATGGGTCCTTGCCTTGGCATTATCGCTATGCCACTGCTGAAAAGTGTCCTCTCTATGCTAAGGGCAAGAAGTGAAATTAATGTCTATAAAAGGTTTCATAAGTTCTGCTGTTACTGGTGCACTGTAGGAAATTACTGTCTTTTGTGTGGTACACCATCACATTTTGCATTAACAGTTTAGGCTGTGCACTTTATCCCTTATAACCAGCAGAATAGCGCATGTGTCCTTTCTTTCACAGTGATTTCAAATTGGTATACCTTGCTTAGCTACACACCCCTAGTGTATGGTACAAAGGGTACCCAGGGCCGGTCAGTTAAATGCCACCAGCGGAGAGCAGCATCTATTGTGCCATTCCCTACATTGCCAGTGGAAATGCGGCTTCAAACCTACCCTGTGTAGCCTGATTGCAGAAGTATAGAAACTGCTATTCAACCTGTCAAAAAAAAAATCCAGGTCTAAAACGTCCTTTTAAAACTTAATAAGACACCCTTATGTAGGCCTTGTAGCCAGCAAGGCAGGGTGCATAGAATTAAAAAGTTGGCAATGTAGAAATATAATAAACATGTTCTTACAGTGACTGGAACCCAAAAGCTATCTTACACTGTGGCAGGCATAGCTGTACAATGTAGAAAATCATTATACAGATTAAAATCCTAATGCTGTATCTCAGGAATAGGTCTAGCTATAAAAAGTATTGAACAACTATTTTTTAATAGTTATTAAAAACACAATTCAGCAGTGAAGTTGGATTTCAATAAATATTAAGGAAAATAAGTGTTTAGACTATTACCTTTCCCCTGCCTGAAGTTCCTGGAGGCTGATTTGCATTTGCTCTCAGATATCTCTCAGCCAGTGATTAGCTTTTGAAAGGGAGTGAAATGCCTCCCAGAAACAAACAATACGTTGACATGAATAGGCAGAAATTACTCATCAGAACTTCACAGAACATGCAGTAAAGGGGTTGTGGGCATCCTTTTTGGCACTACAGTGCCAATTGCTGCTGGAGTGTCAAAACCTGCTTAACAGACCTGCTGGGTTTACTTGAGATGCACTGAAAAGGAAGAGAACAGGATGCCAAGACAATTCTTACTTATCCACTGTCTGCTTACTGAAGGATCCTGATTGGTCCTACCAGACCTCTGTCTCTGAGTTGTACGTATTAGACTTTAGGCACACTTGAAAGGAAGAGAACAGGGTGCCAAGAGAATTTTTTTGTATCCACTTTCTGGTTGCTGAAGAACCCTATCTTTGTCGTACCAGATTTTTTTCTCTGGGTTTATTGTGGGTGCAATGACTGCTTCAACCTGAATGTTACTGCTAAATGTGGGAGGAGACCAGGATAATCATAGTACCCTCCCTCTGAAGCCCAGGTTTAGCATAGCCGAAGACTTTCAGCATCTTGAAAATGCCTAAAGTGGGTTAGTTTGGCCTGGGAACGTTTTACTCCATTGGTTAGGATTTGCCTAGAATTCATTTTCACCCACTAGCTAGTGACAGGCATACATGTGGCTTCTGCAGACACCAACCTAGGAACACTGCTCGACTTGAGGGAGAACAGAAGAGGACTGGACCTGCTGTTTATGACCAGAGAGGAGCCCTAAAGGACTGGACCTGCTCCCTCTTGGGCCCAGAACAAGAAAGTAGACTCCAAGTGTCAAATGGCTGACCTCCTATTCAACCTGCAAGGATAGAACAAAAAGCTACAAGAGGCGATCCACAAAACTACCCAGCACGGCAGTATAAACTGGACTTGGACTGGATCCTGATGTTATCCTCTGACAGACACCCTTTAGTCTTTAGAAGTGTATTCCTGTGGTGGATTGTGACTGTTGACAGGGATACACCTGGTTGGTCTATCCAACCCACACTCAATAGCGGCCAACCTGCAAGTGTGCCTGGCTCCCGGTCTACCGCAACCATTAAGTATCATTGGCACCTTATGTTTCTTGGTGCAAACCCTACTTAAAATTTAACTATTCATATCTCTAATTCCTCTTATTGGACTTTTGTAATTTTGGTGTCATTTTGTTTATTATATTTTACTTATGTGAATTTTGGTGTCATTTTGTTTATTATATTTTACTAAATTGGTTTAGCATTTTTGGAGCTGGCACTTTCTGGTTGGCTGAAGGGATGCCCCCAGCCAGGCAGAACCTACCGCTCCCATCAGGGGTGGTTGATTGCACTCGCTATATTACCTGTCCTCACCCATTGGTAGCATGGCACTGAGCTGTCAGATTTTCCTCAGAGGCAATATGGAAAGCAAAGACAGAGTAGTCACTCGTGATAAATACACTAAAATACACTGATTTAAAAGCCGCATATACCAGGTCCGTTAAGCTCTACCATCGAGCTATCTGCAGGGCTCGTGCGGCCTTCTATGCTACCGAATTCCGGAACAGCCCAAATCCGTCAAAGGCTATTTTTAAGGCCGTAAAACAACTTATGGCGAAGCGGACTACCACTACAACCGTAAGCTCCCTTTCCCAATGTGAATCCCTTGCCTCTTATTTTTTGGGGAAGGTCCTAGCCATCTACAGGACATTCCCTAGCATAGGGTCCACTGTGGAAAGTATTAATCGGGTTCACCATCAGACCACACTGCTTGTTTTCCCCCCCCTTGCCTTGGACGGTTTTGACAAACTTGCGTTGCAAGTTAAATCTGGGTCTCCATCTGACCCAGTAAGGCCTGCTCTCTTTCGAGACCAGGCTTTTATGGGGCGTACAGTTGTATGCTCCCTTGTCAATCTCTCCTTGGAATCGGGAATTGTACCATCTAAGTGGAAACAAGCCGTGGTATCCCCGATTATTAAAAAGCCTACCCTGGACCCCTCTAAGCCTGAAAGCTATCGCCCCATCTCGCTGCTACCCTGGCCAGCCAAGATCACTGAAGCCCACGTCAATTTGGCCTGTCTGAACATCTGACTCGGACCAATGCCCTCGACCCCACACAAAACGGATTCCGTGCTGGGCACAGTACGGAAATTGCGTTACTTGTGATGGTGGAACATCTCCGGGCAAGGTTGGATGCTGGTCAAACGGCGGCGCTTATTCTGTTAGATCTCAGCGCCGCCTTTGATACGGTAGACCACAGCATCCTCCTGCGTCGGCTCGAGGAGACCGGCATTGGCGGTGTGGTATTGCAATGGTTCCGCTCCTTCTTAGACGACCGCTCCTTCTGTGTTGCCATCCCTCCCTTCAAGTCCAGTTACCATCCACTGGCCATGGGGGTTCCGCAAGGGTCCTCGCTGAGTCCCACGTTGTTCAATCTTTACGTGAGGCCGCTGGCTGATGTCGCCAGGCAGTGGGGCCTTACCCTGGTCTCGTATGCCGACGACACTCAGCTGGCGGTTACGCTCAGCGGGGATGCGGAAATTGAGGCCCCCAGGTTTCAGTCCGGACTGAAGGCGGTGGCTAGTTGGCTGACAGGCAACTGCCTTCAGCTAAACGCCACTAAAACAGAGGTGTTGGTCGTCGGGAAGGGAGTGGAGCTGTGGGGTGACCACTGGTGGCCTCCAGAGTTGGGTCCCACTCCGATCCCGGTATCGGAAGTGAAAAATCTGGGGATATGGCTGGATGCAGGCCTCTCTTTTATAGGCCATACGAAAAGAACTGCGGCCTGCTGTTTCGGTCTTCTGAGGGGCTTGAGACCTGTTCTCAAGTTCTTTGACGCCCCGACCAGGCAGCTGGTGATCCAGGCCACTATCATCTCTCGCCTGGATTATGCCAGCTCTCTCCTGGCTGGGGCCAATCAGGCTGAACTAACCCGATTACAACGGGTTCAGAATGCTGCGGCGAGGGCGATCGTCGGCTTACCAAGATTTTGCTCAGTGACAGGTGTCCTTCGCTCCCTACACTGGCTTCCGGTTAGGAAGCGTATTCTCTTTAAAGTCCTGTGCCTCGCTTTTAAAATCTTGAGAGGTACAGGCCCGGAAATCCTGTCGAATTGTCTGTCTTTCTATGTTCCTGCCCGTTGCCTCCGCTCCCAAGGTCTGGCCCTTGCGGTGGTTCCCAGATTCAGGCTTAGCCGCATGGGAGGCCGCTCGTTTCGGGTACTGGCTGCGTCAGCATGGAACTCCTTGCCTGTTGAAATCCGCTTGCTTGAGGACCTTTTGACTTTCCGGAAGGCGATAAAAACCTTCCTGTTTTAGTTGTCTTTGTCCCTGCTCCTGTTTTAGCTGTTATTTGCCTCTTTTTACATCCCGTTGTGTTACGAGCTACCTTGTCTTTGCGCCGGGACGCTCCTTGGCTGGAGTCGCTGCGCGCACAATAAATAGACGTAACATAACATAACATAACATAACATAACAAGTATCACAAAAAAGGCTTAACCCAGGATGTATGTATGTAATGTTTATATTCAACGGACATATTCAATAATTATCACATTAACAACATATACTTTCAGGCATAAAAACACATTTGGAAATATTCCTAGCAGTACAAGGACCACTCGTATTGTTATGATATCAATAGCATGCACACTGTGGACAATTCCTAATCTAACCTCCCCCAGGGAGAGAGAGTGAGCACCCTTATGCGATGCAATACGCTGTCCAGTCCAGGCCTATCTAAGCAATCCTGACAATACAGTCTTGCGCGCTATAGCGTACACCCCAGGTCACAACGATATCAAAGATATGTACATACAAATGAGAACACTTTTTAGCATCACCGGCGGCCGGAGCCAAGCGGGTAAACTCAATTTCAAATGTAATGTGCTTTTGGCATGAAATCAATGTATAAGGCGGCACCGACGGGCAGTGTTGTGAATCACAGGCAGTCCCCAGACTATCACTTTCATTATCAATCACAAACTCACTCACAGGTATCAGCCCAATCCGTATGGAATGCTCTTGCACACATACGCACTCATCATCTTAATTCCGTGCTAATGGTAACCAGCAGGTCAATGGACCCCACCGTTCAGACTCCGTGGTCCCAGCCTTCCTACACCCTCGGTTCACCCCAATTGTCCTGTCTCCCTGGATGAAAAATAACCTGTCCCGCCATCCGGATACTAGGCTGCACATGGTCAAAGTCAAACGTATTCTGGGTCCTCAGAAAGCAGATGGGGATATGGAGCAAGTTTTAATTGGGAGGTAGATGTAAACAGGAGGAGTTTAGCAGCCACTCAGAAATTACACCCACAGGTCTCAAAACACAATGGAGTCACGCAGTCTCTTGACCCGCTTCCGAACTGTCTCAGAAGGGTTCCTTCAACCCAGTATATCTCTCTCCCTACTTCCTGGTGCCAAGATGTCTTCAGGAGGGGCCAGGTGTGGAGAGCAGTTGGTCCGCTGCAATGAGGGTCAAAAGTGAACAACCGATGAATGGGGAGTAACACAGGGGAGCCTCTCGGTAGGAGGAGGTGCCATGGTGGTGCACGATGATCAGGGTTGTACCCAGGCAATGTGGACACAGCTTCTGGTGCGTGTTGGTATGGGTCGCACCAGACACTTCAGATCTCAAACAGGAAGAGTTGCAAATTCCGTACCTCCCTGGAAATGAGGCACAATGACTGGTGCATGTTGATATGGGTTGCACCAAGCAATTCCAGTCACACACAATGAAGAGTTGCAAATTCAGTACCTGCCTGGAAAGGGGGTACAACATCTGGTGCACAATGATGCAGGTTGCACCAGACCAGTCATGTCACACACACAGACGCAAGTTCAGCAGAGTCACATGAGGTAGACTGAGCCTCTACTATGGGTACAACTCCACTTCCGAGGGTCGCACCCTGTGAATCGGACACCGCACGCAATGAGCATGCAGTCAGCATATCGCATGAGAGGGATGCAGCACGATCAATGAAAAGAGCCACGCAGGGTCCCGCAATGGATGAATCCGCTCACCACCAACTAGACACTTATGAGTGTCAGGGTCCCTGCGGTAAAGGATTCACATGCCTTTGATGCGGGCAAGATTTCTGGGTCTCCGCAGTAGTCAATCTGGTATCCAGACACAGTTCTTAATTCCACAATCAAACTGTTCTATCCAATGGGATTCAGCAGCCGATGTGGGCAATTCAGAGGGAACATCTCTCCAGATGTCACGAGCAGATCTTTGATGTCCCTGAGATCCCCGGGAGAACGGGAGGACCACCGATGAGCCCTTGGAGAGCACACTTGAGGGCACCACACTTCAGCATGTCTAAAGCCTAGGCCAGCCACTATTCAGAAAGGGCAGTAATCCTCCATGTGCACAACAGGTTCCTCTGGCAATGTGCGTATCTCACCCTTTGTTGAAGGATGCCACCCATAGTAATACTGTTGTGTGTCTTTGAAGTTAGGGGTGGTGTAAGGGGTTTCCCTTTGAACCATAGATGTCTCCTCTAAATTGTAGGCCTATCTGCCATGGGGCCGAGGGATGCAGATCTTAATCTTTAGTGGGGCCGTGATCTGGCCCCAAGAGGCTAAGTGTCAAAACCTCTCTCCAATCTATCCCATTTAGCCCTCAAATTGCAATGGACTTGTTGTTCTAGTGGTATGCCCATGGTTTATGACGTTCATTGGGGAGTGCACAGAGGTGCACCCTCAACCCCTGGTATCCACCAGAGCCAGGCACAACGACACACAAGACTCTTAGAGCTTAGAAATATTCATATTCTATATGTGGCATTACTAAGTCAGTTATGCCAAAACCCCCTTAACATCTGAGTGGGTTTGGCATGGCAAATCTATTGATAGGAATCATGAGGCTGCTCCACTGCAATCCACTATTTCAGCATGAAGTAATGTCCACAACTTCCCCATGATAACCTATGGGAAGAGCAGGTCTCATAGGCAATAAAAACACATACAGGTATTGTTCACTACCTGGTCGCATGTGTGCTAGTGCGCACACAGACCTACAAATAGCAGGTTGGACACATACAGCCAGATTCATCAACCAAAATTGCGATCACAATAGCTGCGAATTAGCTATTGCGATCGCAATTCAATGAACCACAATTCATGAAAAGAAAATTGACAATTTTGCGAAATCTCAAAATTGATATTGCGAAATCGAAAATAAAATCGCAGAATCTAGCTGGAACCCCCTTTGCGATTCGGAATCAGCAAGACTCCAATGATTCTGCGATTTCATTTGCGAAATCGCGAATTAATCGCAAACTAAATTCATGAAAAATCGCAATTAGCGAAAAAAAACAAAATCGCTATTTGCAATGCGCAATTTGAGGAGTACCCAAACCAGGTGGTAACCATGAAGTTAAAAAGAAAAACCCCAAACTAGCCACAGGTGCGGGCCTGGCCAAACACACTTAACCCCTTCCATGCTCATGACGAGCTCAGCTCGTCATGCAGTACACTGCTTGTGTGCTCATGACAAGCTGAGCTCGTCATGAACAATGGGAAACAAGGATCTGCAGCCCAGAGGATGAATTGCTGTAGCATTGATGTGGTTAAGGAGACACAGTAGGAGCATGAGGACATTCACAATGCCAGGACTCTACATGGTGGTCAGACAGCGAATGCTCCAGGCTGCAGCAAGGAACAGACGCAGGATCCAGGAGCGAATTTTCCGCCAGCGGGTCACACTTCTGGGCCAAACTGAGGAGGAAATCTACTCCAAGTACCGGCTGAATGGGGCAATGATTACAAAGCTCATCCGGGACCTTGACCCCCTGATGCAGCACCCAACGAGGAGGACCAATGCCGTGCCCACCCATGTCCAGGTCTTGTGCAGCCTGCATCTCCTGGTCTCCGGAAGCTTCCAGGGGATAGTTGCCGTTGCAGGGGGGATCTCCCAGAGCACCATGTCGCGCTGCCTAAGCAGTTTCCTGGAGGCCATGCTGACCCGGCTACACCATTTACATCACATTCCCATCCACCCAACAGGACTTGAACCAGACCAAGCTAGATTTTTACAACATTGCGCAATTCCCCCATGTAGTTGGATGCATTGACTGTACCCACATCCACATTTGCCCACCTGCAGGAACAGAATACATGTACGGAACCGCAAGTCCTACCACTCACTGAATATCCAGATGGTGTGCGATGCAAAGACAATCATCACGGACATAGTGGCACAATACCCGAGGAGCACACATGACTCCTTCATAATCCGGCACAGCGGCATGCACACACGACTGGTCAGAGGAGACTTTGGAGAAGGACACCTTCTAGGTGAGTACACATGCCAACAAATAGTACATTGCGACCATGTAGCTGTGCATACCAGGCACTCACCCTCTGCTCCTTTCATTCAGGTGACAGTGCCTACGGTCTCCGTGACTACCTCCTCACCCCATACCTCAACCCTGCCACACCACAGCAACGGCGTTACAATGCTGCACACATCCGCACAAGAAATTGCATTGAGCGGACATTTGGGCTTTTGAAGAGCCGATTCCGCATACTACACAAGACTGGTGGGGCCCTCAAATACCAGCCTGAGGTCTGCTGCCGCATCGTGTCCGTGTGTGCAATAAACCACAACATTGCTACCAAGCGGAGGATAACAGCAGAGATCTCTGGCAGTGAGTCGGAAGGGGACAACCGCTCACCTGCACATGTGCCTCATGCACGCGGGGAGAATCCTGCTGAAGGACACAGGCGCTGCAACCAAATCACAATGAACTGTTTCTAGTGCACCCACTCCCCTCACCCAACACTTCACTCATGCATGACAAATGAAATAATGACATGAGTCAGATTAACTTGTGACTATTCAATCTTATTGTTTTTTTCACAATAATGCAGATATTCTTTTTTCATATGACATGAGAGCTGTATTCACTCATACATCCCCATGTTTGTGAAGAGGGCATGCTTGTATCATCAGCATGGCCCTGCTGGTACAGCACAATGAGTCAGTGGTGCCTCCGGGTGGACGCACCCAGTCGCCTTTCAACTTCCTCCACATCAGTATTAGCCCGTGAGGCTGCAGTGGGCCTGTTGCTGCGGCGGGGTGCCATCACCAGCGGCAAGGACAGGCTGCTGTGGCTGGAATTGCCCTCACTGGCATCATCCCCCTCACTAGCTTGTCCATGGCCAGTCACCTGTAGACTCTGCACTGCTGTGGTGACTTGCTCAAGTGCCCTAGTGACGTCCTGGCAGCATTGCACCATCTGGATCTGCATCGCAAGGGAGCGACGCGTTAGTTGGGAGGTGGCATTTCCAATTATGTGATTTGATCGTGTGTAAGCTGACAGCCGGGTCAGCAGCTGGCGGTGGCGGTGGCGGCGGCGTGTGACATCCTGCTTGGACAGCAGGAACTGGCTATTTTCACGTACAGCTGCGGTCATGAGTTGCATGCTATCAGTGAGCTGGCCCACATTACGCGCAGTCTTGTGCAGCTGCAGGTGGATGGCTGCCAAGTGACGTGCCTGCTTCGGGTGGACTCTGAGCATCCGACGTTTGATGGACAGGCCAGGATCCGGGACATGTACCCCCCTGGCAGCGCGTGTTGTTACGTCACGCTGCTCCCTCACCAGTCCGCTGGACTGTGATCGCACAGTGGCTGTGCGCCTTGTCTGCTTCCTGGCTGCTGCTGTTGTGGCCTGTGCCACTGCCATGGGTGTTACATGGGGTGGTTGTGCCGCACCTGTGGCTGCAGGGGTGGCCCTGTCCACATGGGGTGGTGGTGGTACTGCTGCTGCTGCTGCTGACTGTGATGTTCCGGGTTGAGTGGAAGGATTGCCTTCTCCCTCGGTGTCCTCGGGGTTCTCATCGATGTGTAGGGCCTCACTGTCGGTGCTGGGTTGTTCAGTGCCACCTGTGATGTAAATGGGACCATGATTATTGACATGTTTCTTGCACATGGGAGGTTGCTACATGCATGCAGGCTTGCATTCCCTGACTGGCTTTAGGAATGACTCTCACTTGATAGGTCTGGCTGTGTGGGGCTATCTGGTAATTATGGTCACACTACGAGTCCCACAATGCAATTGGGCATTTCTGCTGTGCATGGCCTGCATTACTGGGGTTGTCTAATGGGCAGCTCTGGAGTCATGGCCATTGTTAGGGCATAGGGTCGCAGTCGCATGGCACTTACCTTGGGATTGTTGGGTGGGTCGGGATGAGTCTAGTCGGGTAACCCCCACGCATGCTTCTGGATTCAGGGTGTCCTCCACAAGGTCTTCCAGTGGGGTGTTGGGTGCAACAGTGGGCTCTCCTCCTCCGGTTGCCACTCGCTCCCCCAACCTCTCTGTGATGCGTTCTTTCGCACGCCCTCTGAGGTCATACCACCTCTTTTTAAGTTCGTCAATGGAGCGCTCGGTCACTCCCACTGCATTGACCATTGCGCGGATGCGCAGCCAAATGCGCCTCTTGTCCGCCTCAGGCACCCTCCGGGAATCCTTACCGAACAGGCGGTCATGGTCCTTTGTCACTCCCTCTATTAAGTATTCAAGTTCCTGCTCGGAAAATTTAATTTTCCTTTTTCTGGCCGGGGCACTGCTCCCTGCTGCTTCCTTCGACATGTTCTGAGGTTGTTTGTCTCCTGGTGTGCTGCTGCAGGTGGTCTGTAGTGGAGCTCTGGCCAGTGCTTCCACTTTCAGGCTCAGGGATCAGAATGAGGGAGGGAACTGCCTACTTCCTGGTTGTGATGTCATCACTGTGCTCGGAATGCGACTTCCCATTTTTGCGATCTCGCAATTAGCGAGATCGCAATTTGCGATTTCGGTAATTGCGAGATCGCAATTTCACCATGGAAAACACCCGATTTCGCGAATTTTATGCGATTTTGACAGAATCGCAATCGGCAATTGCGGCCGATTGCGATTCGCTTTTTTTCCGCATTTTTTCATGAATCCCATTCTGTGAATTGTAAAGTGCGATTCGGTAATTATCGCAATTTGGAATTCCCAGAATGTGACCTTGATGAATCTGGGGGTAAGTCCCCAGCACCAAGGAGTGCAAGTGCTGCCGCCCAAGTCTGCAAAAGCAGACTGGACACAGGTTTAACTAAACGGGTGTCAGTGCACATGCACCAGCCTGCAACGGAAGGCAGCACACACAATCATGGGCACCATTGGTGCCGGTGGTCACCTATGGCAGCTTGACATGGCAGGCTGCTTATGGGTTTAATCATGATAAATGCCAGTGTGCACACGCCAGTTGGAAATGACAGTCCAGGCCATGTTTCAGAACATCGAGGCAGCACCATTTCCCAACACAGGTAGGAAGGGCGTGCGCACTTTCACACTGTATTTTCAGTAGGAACGTGCTCAGAGCCCAGAGGCCAGACAAGAAAATCAGCAAAACCCAGCTGGAAAAAACAACATGTTTAGGGAAATGCTACCTGACAAGTGTCTAGACAAACACACATTTTTTATTGTATTGCATTGTGACTTTATTACAGTTTTTTACTACATACATACTTTACACATTGCCCTAAGTTAAGCCTGTCTGCTCTGTGCCATAGCTAGCAAGGGGTTAAGCTCAGGTTAATATATTGACTTAATACACTCACCCAAATTAATAATACAATTTCTTCCATGTAGCAGTTAGCATTCCTCTTGTTGCAAGTGTGTAATTCTTTGATGCTTCCATAATTAAGACTTCACTATATTAATACCTTTTAATCAACAAGAGCCCTCGTTCTAAGCAAAAGTGGTCTATCACAATGCGGTCTATACATGGCTTCCAGTATACCTATAAAATGTTTACAAAATCAAGCAATATAAAGACTACTGTTCAAATGCTCCTTTGATGACCCTCACATCAAAGAACTACCTTAAAACATGGCTGCATAGTACACAATACAATTCTTTAGATATTTATAAACTATGTACTAACCACACCAAAATATGAGCACTACAAACTTAAAGTAATGACTGGCAATAATAAATAATACAGTTTGAAGCAGACATATCCAACGTAAAAGTCCAAAAGCCTGGACCGCTCAATCCTGATCTAAGAAAACAAATCTGCCAGGTCAGTTTGCTATAAGTGCGCCTTACAATAACATTCTTCTAATAGGCGTTTGGCTAAGAGGCCTGCTAGAATAGCTGACAACCGGGGCTGCTGGATCAGTCATCTACCCAGAACCCTTAAAGTCCCCTGTTCGGATTCTGTCAAGACAGATTTACCCTTTCATTGTTCGCATCGTGCTGAGGTCAATCAGATGAGTGCTGTGGTTAATAACATTTCGACCTACACTATCTTTTTCATGTCATGCACTCACATGCACTGGAGTCGATGCTGAACCTCCTATCTCTCTCTTGGACAAGCGTGAGATCCAGGGATGAAACTCCTAAATCACGCACTGTTCCAAGGGGGAAGGGGAGTAGGCACAAAATAAGAAAAGAGACTTGCGATACTGGATCTGCTCTGTGGTGATGCACACTGCTTAGCAGAATGTGTCGCTGCTGAGACCTTCTGTGTTTGGGAAGGTAGGATTGTATGGTGGTGTGAAGACGCAAATCACTGGAACCAACAAGGAAACAGCAATTACTATCAGTACACTGGCAGGCCTTCTTAAACATTGTTATTGCATTACCTTTAGTAACATTCACTTACATGCTTCTTCTACAATACAGAAAAAAAGTAGGATACCAAGTTCACAGATGAAAAACTCTGGGACCCTCAAGGAAGAGCTTTGAATGGATGTATGTCACTACAACGCATGCTTTTACAACGCATGCCATTACGACGCAGGTTTTACAACGCAAGTCGTTACAACGACTTGCGTTGGGGGGCGATGGATAGTGAATAGTTTAATTTACTATTCCAACTCCAGTCCCCGTGGATAGTAGGGAAGGTGTTGGATAGTAATTAAACTATTCCCTATCCTAGAGCGCCCTCCAGCGCAATTCGTTGTAATGACTTGCGTTGTAAAAGTTGCGTCGTAATGGTAGTGCGTTGTAAAAGTTGCGTTGTGAAGGATGTTTCCCGCTTTGAATATTGGTTAGAGTCAGTGGCATAGCTAGGCCTTAGGACACCTGTGGCGGCCCCTGCATTTGCCGCCTGCTACTGCCTGTTTGAAGAGCGGGGGTGGCAATTCATACAGCTGCAGGTAAGACCCGGGTGGAGGAGGGGACTTGCTGCCTATTCTTACGGCCGCAGGTAAGAGCGGAGGATGGGGGGGCTGCCCCCAAAACTCATGCCACCTGAGGCGGTCCGCCTCCACTCACCCCCACCCTCCCCAGCTCTGACACTGGCTAGAGGCTCTGACACTCCCAAGGTAAATCTCGAAGCATGGATTGGAGTTTCTGGCACTCCTAAGGTCACACTCTAAACAGGGGTTGTAGCTTCTGGCACTCCCAAGGTTACACTAGAGACAAGGGTTGGAGTTTCCGGCACTCCCAAGGTTACACTCAAAATATGGGATGGAGTTACTGCCATTACCAATGTATACTAGGCACACAGATTGGAGTATGACACTCCCAAAGTATACTAGGATCACGGATTGGAGTATGACGTTCCAAAGGTATACAAGGCATATGATTCTTGGTACAAGGATCACACATGACTTAAACGTTCAAAGTAGAATTCTTCAGATACTACTGTTGCATGTCCTTGCACAATAATAGTACAAAGGCCAAGTATGCAGGAAGGGTCCAGAGCAGGAACAATGAAGGTGAACTGGACGGAAGTCACTGGGAGGAAACTTGAAGACAAGTCTATGGTCTTGAGGATGCCAATATTCCGGCTGCTTACTTCTATAAAAGGATAGTGCACACTAATCTGATATCAAGTACTTAGCCTATTACGTCATCTTGTCCTAAGTTTGAAGAAGGTCTTGACTCGGATAGTTGCCCGAGTACTGGAGAGGCTGAGCAGGAGGTGGAGACGAAGGATGTGTTGAGGGAGCTGGAGCCAAGGGAATGTAGAACCGACCCCCGAAGACTTCTCACTCGTACTGTGAGGATACAGGCCAGCGGCGCAGGGCACGCCCAAGTCTACATTCACCTCTTCCAGGAAAAGAAATGGACTCGGGACTTCAGGCTTGAAACTGGAACACCAACTTTATTCTGCTAACCCGGGTTAGGACAGTCTCCTGGAATACACACAAACTGATCTGCTGAGACTGCCACTGCAATCCGTGGCGTACAATCTCTTATACCCAAAGCTCCGCCCCTCAATCAATCAATCAATCAAAGACATTTGTAGAGCGCACTACTTACCCGGAGGGTCTCAAGGCGCTTGGGGGGGGGGGCGCTGCTACTGCTCGAACAGCCAGGTCATGAGCTTCTTCCTGAAGGAGAGGTGGTCTTGGGTCAGGTGCAGGTCGGTCGGGAGGGAGTTCCAGGTCTTGGCGGCCAGGTAGGAGAAGGACCTTCCTCCTGTTGTCGCTCTTCGGATGCGGGGGACGGCGGCGAGGGCGTGGTTGGTCGATCGGAGGTGGCGTTTGGGGGCGTAGAAGTTGAGGCGGTTGTTGAGGTAGCTCGGGCCTTGGTCGTGTAGGGCTTTGTGTGCGTGGGTGAGGAGACGAAAGGTGATTCTCTTGTTGACGGGGAGCCAGTGCAGGTCTCTCAGATGTCCTGAGAGGTGGCTGCGTCGGGGGATGGCGAGGATCAGTCTGGCTGAGGCGTTCTGGATCCGCTGGAGTCTCTTCTGGAGCTTGGCGGTGGTTCCGGCGTAGAGGGCGTTGCCGTAGTCCAGACGGCTGGTGACGAGGGCCTGGGTGACCGTCTTCCTGGTCTCGGTGGGGATCCACCGGAAGATCTTCCGTAGCATGCGCAGGATGTTAAAGCAGGATGCGGAGACGGCGTTGACTTGTCTGGTCATGGAGAGGGAGGAGTCCAGGATGAAGCCCAGGTTGCGTGCGTGGTCTGTCGGTTTGGGTGCGGTGCCCAGGGCGGGGGGCCACCAGGAGTCGTCCCAGGCGGAGGGCGAGGAGCCCAGGATGAGGACTTCCGTCTTGTCTGAGTTCAGTTTCAGGCGGCTGGTCGTCATCCACTCGGCTACTTCTTTCATCCCTTCGTGGAGGTCGGCTCTGGCGGCGGCGGGGTCGTTGGTCAGGGAGAGGATCAGCTGGGTGTCGTCGGATAAGGAGATGATGTTGAGGTTGTGTTGGCGTGCGATGGCCGCCAGGGGGCTCATGTAGACGTTGAAGAGGGTGGGGCTCAGCGAGGATCCTTGAGGGACGCCGCAGATGACTTCGGTGGCCTCTGACTTGTACGGTGGTAGACGGACTCTCTGTGTTCTTCCGTCGAGGAAGGAGATGATCCATTCCAGTGCCTTCTCCTGGATTCCGACGTTGCTGAGGCGCTGCACTAGGGTGCGATGGCAGACAGTGTTGAATGCCGCGGAGAGGTCTAGGAGGATGAGGGCCGCTGTTTCTCCGTTGTCCATCAGGGTTCGGATGTCATCGGTGGCGGCGATGAGGGCGGTCTCGGTGCTGTGGTTGGCACGGAAGCCAGACTGTGAGGGGTCGAGGGATCCATTCGTCTCGAGGAAGGCGGCCAGCTGTTTGTTGACGGTCTTCTCGATGACTTTGGCTGGAAACGGGAGGAGCGAGATGGGGCGGTAATTCTTGAGTTCGGTGGGGTCCGCTGTAGGTTTCTTGAGTAGGGCGCTGAGTTCGGCGTGCTTCCAGCTCTCCGGGAAGGTGGCGGTGTCGAAGGATGTGTTGATGATGTCCCGCAGGTGGGGTGCGATGACAGCGTCGGCCTTGTTGAAGACGTGGTGAGGGCAGGGGTCGGATGGGGATCCGGAGTGGATGGAGTTCATCATGGGCACGGTGTCTTCGGTGCAGATCGGAGTCCAGGCGCGGAGGGTGGTGGTGGGGGGCGGTGGTTCGGTCGTGGCGTGCGTCGGTTGAGTTCTGAGGCTGTTGTGTATGTCCGCGATCTTGTTGTGGAAGTAGGAGGCGAGGGAGTTGCAGAGGTCTTGCGACGGGGTGATGTTGTTGTTTCCGGCGTTGGGGCTGGAGAGCTCTTTCACGATGTTGAAGAGTTCCTTGCAGTTGTGTGCGTTGATGTCCAGCCGGTCCTTGAATGCAGTTTTCTTGGTGGCGCGGATCAGTTGGTGGTGCTTCCGGGTGGCAAGCTTGAGGGTGGTCATGTTGTCCGATGTTGGTCCCCTTCTCCAGGCTTTCTCGAGGGCTCTGCAGTTCTTCTTGGAGCTCTTGAGTTCGTCGGTGAACCATGGGGCCTTCTTGCTGCCGGGTCTGCTGGGCGGGGTCCTCAGTGGGGCGAGTTCGTCCGCGCAGTTGGTGATCCACTTCGTGAGGTTGTCGGCGGCCTGGCTGGGGTTCGCTGAGCTGGCGGGAGGATGCTGGCTCAGGGAAGCGGCGAGCTGGTCGGCTGTGATCTTGTTCCAGCTTCTTCGCGCAACCTGTTGCTGGTGGTGGTGGATCGTCGTTCTTTTGAAGGTGAAGTGGACGCAGCTGTGGTCCGTCCAGTGGAGTCCGGTGGCGTGGTTGAAGGTGATGTCTTTGCTGGATGAGAAGACGGCGTCGAGTGTGTGTCCGGCGAGGTGGGTGGGGGTGGACACCAGCTGCTTGAGACCGAGGTTGGCGAGGTTGTCCAGCAGGGTGATGGTGTTGCGGTCGTTGTTGTTCTCCAGGTGGAAGTTGATGTCCCCCAGGAGGATGTAGTCAGCGGAGGGGAGGGCATGCGGGCTGATGAAGTCGGCGATGTCCTCGCTGAATTGTGTGCGTGGTCCCGGGGGTCGGTAGATGAGGGTGCCTCTGAGGGTGGTCCTGGGGTTGATGTGGATCTGGAAGTGCAGGTGTTCGGCGGTTGTCAGGGTGTCGTCGGTGTTGGTCTTGATGCGGATGGTGTCCCTGTAGATGATGGCGATGCCTCCTCCTGTGTTGTTGATGCGGTCCCTCCGGATGATTTTGTGGCCCTCTGGGATGGCGATGGCGATGTCGGGCGCTGAGGAGTCGTTCATCCAGGTTTCCGTGAGGAAGGCGACGTCTGGGTCTGTGGTGTCGAGGAGGTTCCAGAGTTCGATGGCGTGTCTGTGGACGGAGCGGGTGTTGAGGAGGATGCACTTCAGGTGGTTGCTGCTGGTGTTAGGCTTGGCGGGTGTTGGTGCGGGGTTGGTCCGGATGCAGGTGAACTTGCAGGCGTGGCAGCTGAAGGGTCCGTGGGTTTGTCTCGGGGTGGCTCGGTAGCAGCCCGGGATTCGGCCGGTGTTGAGTGCGTTGAGTTCGGTGGCGTTGTAGGTCCGTCGGGTCGGCTTCCGTCGGTGGGGGCCAGGCGCGGACGGGCGCAGACGGTCTTACCTTTGGCGCGCCTTCGGCGCTCAATCGGTGCTCCCGCTGCGCGCGTCCGCTGCGCGGTCGCTCGGGGGGTGACATAAATCTGTAGCCGGGAGGGCGGGTCAGCTGGGAGGCGGGAGCGGGGCGGCCAATGGGATGGAGGTGGGCCTGGCCGCAGGGAGGCAGCGGCGGGAATCGGCGATCACGGGCGGCTCAGCGGCGGCTGGGTCGCTCTGGCGGCAGGCAGGCAGACAGGAAGGCGAGTGGCAGCAGGGGGGGTGACCAGGCCTCGTGGAAGGCACTGTGGTCACTCTCCCGCCTTTCATGTCCGGACACAAGAGTCTTTAAAACAGGATGGAGGAAGCAACAAGTGTTTGATGTCGTCGTATTCTCAGGTCATAAAGGGCTAGATTCTGCTGTTCCCAGGGAGGAGGTGTTTAGTCCGCACAGGAAGGTTGTTTGATGATCCTGTTCATAGCTTTCAGCTGCTGTCGAAGGCAGATGTGTGTACCCAGGAGCAGAGTGTGGGAAACAGTTCAAGGCCACCTTTCTGGGCCGGCTCGGTGGCAAATGTCATGAAGGGGGGGGGGGCTCTTGTGTGCACAGCTGTGCCTGAGGTGGGAAGGGTACAGGATCGGCAGGGTTTGTACATTCAAGGGCAACGTTCGCGGAAACTTTTCGAGATGGCGACACGATAGTCATGTTAGCAATTTTCCACAGTCCTTTAGGAATCACCGAAGAAACTTGGACTGCAGCTGGGCAGAGAGCTGCCCTGGTTGTCGTTTCTTCAGGTGAGTGGGTAGGCAGTAAGCTTGTTCTGCTGGGAGAGTAGGCCAAGCACGGAGCTCGGGTTTGGATGTGGTTTATATACAGACACAGGGCCTAATGAATACCGTAGGATTGTGTGTGGTATGTAGCGCACATGGCAATCTGGAACATTCTTCAAGACTTCTGAAGAAAACACGTGTTAGTACACTAGCTTAACCTTCCAGGAAGAGCAGGTGCAAACTACCGAATGGAATCACTTAACAGGAACCAAATGTTTCATTTTGTCTAAACGTGCACAAGCAAAAACACTCCAAGACCCCAGCAACAGCGGGAGCAAGGCAAGCCATTGGTTCACATGTTCAGTAAATGCTTGCAAGTTTGGGCGTAATGGTATTGGGGGTAAGGGAAACTCGGACAGGGAATCGTAGCACGCCATAAGGCGCCAAAGGGATAATAATACACAGAGTCAAGGATTAATGACAGTTGTGGTTTGGGGAATAACACTACACTAAATCAAGGTTAATGCAACTAGTGGTCTAGGGAGAACTCAGACAAGATATCATAGAGCGCCATAAGGCACCAAAGGGGTAACGTGACATGAGCCCTGCATGCTAGGCCACCTACACAGAGGGTGCATGAGGGGGTCGTGACCTTTCACAGTACACACTCTACTACTTTCTCAAAGCATACACTGTGCTTTAAGCTGTGTTGGAATGGTTGCTATAACATAGGTGCAACAGAGAAAGGCCAACCATTCGTAGGGTTGCTTGCAAAGGGTGCTCTGACCCTTGAATCTTTGGTAGCCTGAATCTTTGGTAGGGAACAGTATCACTTGAAGAGCACCTCTGACTCTGCCTGAAGCTGTAGGCGCTCCTCACATCCATTTGTTAAGGAGAACGAGCTAGTACTAAGATCATCAGAAGCATCATGATGGTCATTTTCCCTCTAAAGTCTGAATTTTGGACCGCCGATGAAGGGGTTTGAATGTGGGGGACAATGACCCCATGGTCTTAATTTCATTAGCATTCAGAATTAGAACTGATACAGCCATAAGCAGACAAAAAACCTATGGGGCGAACCCAGGTAAAGTCAAGTGCATGCGGCAATCCGCCTGTGAGCATCTGACTGTGAGGACTGTGACACTTTGGGTCTCGTCACAAATGGTGAGATGTTCAAATTATGCAAAGTAATGATGTTTGATGTTGACCTCTGCTATAGAGCAAGGGCATGAAGATTGGAAAACCCCGTCCCACAATGAGCAATGCCCAGTGAGTCCATTCAGGGTTATCACACATAGGTACCTATAAAAATGATTTTTTTGTAAAGTTTCATTTGTAATTGAATAGCTGTGCCCAGTAGTGGCCCCTTGGCTGCATGTGGCACCATTCCATCCACCACAAAAAGATAAATATGTGATTTTGTGTTTTTGTGCTTCCAGCTATGCGGTCACGGTGCAGGAGTCCTACGCTCACCCATTCGATCAGATCTACTACACAAGGTGCACCGACATACTCAACTGGTTCAAATGCACAAGGCACAGGTGAGTGTGAGCTGCAGTGGGTGTCAAGTGGTAAGGTGGGAAAAACTGCCCTCTCTAACTACTTCTCTCTCCTAAGATCGTTCACGTCGTACCATGTTACTTTCCGAGTTACGGGTCCTTGCATATAATGTGTGAGGACTCAGAAGACTTACACAAAAAGTGCGTGCCTCCCAGAACCCTCACACAACTGTGTACATTGCTGCAATAGGCCATCTCACGTTGGGTAGGTGCCTCCCATGGGAGTATGAGTACAGGCACATTTTGTTCCTCTTTTCTGCCCCTTTCCCCTATTGCTATCCCACACCGGCTCCGTTTTACCGGTTATGCCTTCCACACATTTAGGGAATGCCTTTCTTGATCCATCATATGCTCGGTGTGCTTGCCTTCGCCTAGGGCTCTCTCACCTGCATGCTGTGCACCTCTTCTCTGTATCTTCACAAGCAAGCTGTGCATTTCTGGAAGGTTTGTGATTGTGAGGTATCTGTGGCTTGGCTTGTAAGGTTGTTGTCCGCTCCGTTGCACTCAGACATATATCATTCTATGTCAAATTCAATGGCTAAGTGGGATTGCTCTAATCTAGTCCTGAATAGTACCAGGCCGGAGATGTGCACTAGACCCTTCGTCTTGGATGCCCATCTACTACTACAAGTTCCAAGGCACTGCGACAATCCGTCCTGCCATGCATTACTGCAGGAGTAGCATGGATGGGCTGACAGAGAGGTTCAACTGGTGCAGACTGACATATTTCTCAACCCCACTAATGATTCTCGTTGTAAGAAATCAGTGACCATCATCAGGACCCTCCCATTGTAGGTGGTGTAAGGGGTCCTATCCTCCCTAGTCGTAGAGGCGATCGTGGTGATCCCTAGGGGGTCTGGGATGATCAAAGCGAGGGGTTCCTAATTTAAAGAAATTCTGTGTTCTGTCCAGTTCATCATTCAAGGCAATGAACCCCCTCTGTCAATTCAAGCTAGGAGCGTTAGGTGGTACCCATAGTCTTCACTGGCATCCAGTGGGAGAGATGGTTTGGACAAGTGAAGGAGACCAAATGGTCTACCAAACTTGGTTGAATTCGGCCAGCAGCAAGAGGCCGCGGTGTGTCCTAGATGGCACATTAGCTCTGTTTGGTACCAAACCACGGTTCTAGATCCTCTCTTACGACCGTGGCTTGGCAGTACTCACTGTTTCACACAGTGAAACACAGCAAGGAAACCATCATCAGAACACTTACAGCAGCCTCAAGAAATCCAAACATAGGCCTGGGCACACACCTTTCTATTTTATGCTCTGTGGGGAAGACAGACCCTGTCACCCCCTACCTGGCAGTGGTATATTTCTCAGATATTGGGTTATGTGGCTGTTACACCAGCTATACCTACTATTGTCTGCTATGGTTGCATCTAATGATGCCCATGACTGTTGCATCGGTCAGCAGTCATGAACCCCTTGAGTAATAAACATACAGAATTACGGCAGCGGGCCCCTGTTGGTAATATTACATTGAACAAGGTTGTACAGTTCTTGTTGTGGGCCTACTACTTCGCACTACACTGCACAACTGTTTTTTAACTATTTGAGTTGTTGAGAGTGGTGAAAGGACATTTAAATCTGGTCCCAGGTTGGTTGAAATTGTGGTAGGCATAACTGTGTGGTAGAAGTCGATAAGGTTGCACGCAGGGTGAAAATAAACGAGCCCATCAGTGAGAACCTTTATGATATTAAGATCAACATGCACTGCTCCAACATATGGTATCATCACCTGCAAATAGTCCTTTTTGTGACCTGACATGGTGAAAAAGAGTCATAGAAGACATCTTTGCAGAAAGGGATAGGCAGATGAGCAGAGAGTTGGATTGGCGTATGGGAAGAAGATTTTACAATGCCAGTCAGGTTATGGTAGTGCCTGTCACAGCTCAGGGACAGTGGCGGCTGGTGACATTTGAAAGTTGGGGGGCGTAAAATTTGTGGCGGTGTGCACCATGGCAAGCGAGCATAGCGAGCGAGGCCGAACAATGTAAGGAGGGTTGGGGCACCTTTACTTCCTTTTCTGTATCCAGGGCGGACATTTGGTAGGTAATACCTGCCTGCATCAGACAGGATCCTGGTGCAGGCATGTATATGCTACCAACGTCCGCGCTGCATAAATAAGTAAAAGAAGTAAGTAAAGGTGACAGGTCACGAAACTCAAAGGCGCCTTCAGGTCTGACCAACAGCCTGTCTGAGCGAACAAGCCTCTGCTTTGGTGCGATCTCATCTCCCAGCAGGGAGCACCACTGGAGGCCAGCAGTGCTTGAGGCGGTCACGGACTAGTGATACTTTGATGTGTGTAGTGTAGTTCACACTTTGGCACAGAGTCATGCTGTGCAGACAGTCAAGCCCGCCAAATCCATTGTGCCACAGAGGGATTATAGCGATTAAAGTGGCGGTAATTGGTTGTGTGTGCAAACATTATTTTAGCCCAAATCCAAGGCAAGATTTTTCTTACATTACAAAACACTGAAAGCAAGAAAAATCTTGCGGTGGATTTCGTCTAAAATAATGTTTGCACACATGAGTGTTTTGGTATGCAGTATTTAATTTAGCTCCCGAGATGGACACTACTGCAAAAGAGACTCGAAATTACTTATTTTAGAACAAGTTACAAAGGAAAGAATATACGCGGTAAATATTTTAAAAAAGTAGTAACGGTAACAAAGCAAAGTTGCATTTGTTTTTCTTTCACTAACTAATTGGAAGTGCATACACATATTTGTACAGTACAGCCTTGGCGTTCACAGTTAAACTTACCTAAAAATAAAATATAGGTCATCTCATTCATTCATTTCCTTATTCAAAGTCCCGACCCTTAGAACCCACTGTCGGCCAGGGAGAACACCAACAATTTCGGTTCCCAAAATACACAATACCACGTCGACAAGGTCAGAAAACTAGGCCCAAAACACCCCTTCCTCTGCTTCAATTTCATGCGAGTACTGCCTTGCAAACTAAACTGGAGCTACCCAGCTAATCGAAGCCCAAAAATAAATGTGCAGACTAGTCTAGTGCAAAAAAACGGTAAACCGCTTTGCCGCTCTATGAATCCCACTTCCCCACCGGCCCCCCACTAAACTTTAACGGCCTTTCTTTATTCAGTTAAATGGTGTTTAAAACACTTTTTTACACAGTAGTGGTTTGAGAACTCAACCCTGAGGCAGACTCCTCCCCACTTCCCACAAGTAATGCTGCATGCCACTTATTTTTTCATGAATCTGCTTGTTTGCGCTATCAAATTATTTACCCAATTTATATCCTGGTGGAGATAACTGACCGTACGGTTTTTTCAAGTTCACCTTACTAGCTTCAGCTTGTCAAACTCGTCCACATAACCGCTCTAGCAAAACCCTTCAGATAACATGAAGGAAGTAATTAGTCAAAATCAACGAGACCAGCATTTAATTTAAGGGGCCACACGCCACGTTTATTACATCTAAACAAATATGCTGAAACCAGCTTACTTACATGGTGGAGGCTGCGTGTGTAGTGTAATTTTCACTTTGCACAGAGTCATGCTGTGCAGACAGTCACTGTCTTGACTAGAAGGGATTTTAAGGGAAGCTTCAAGATAGGCAACACCAAATCCTTTCCACAGGCTCCAGCAGTGTGCCACATCTTCACGAGGAGGCTGCTGGCTAAAATCGTGGCGAATTGCATTAATTGCAGTGCGGGAAGCAGATACAGTGAGTCTGCGCAGTATGTCTTCTTCAAAAGTTTTGATGACTAAGTGCGCAGATTTGCTTTTTCTGCTTCCTGTCTACAGTCTCAACCCCACCCTTTCCCAACTCCTCACAGGATAGGATCCACCCCTCCGTGACGAGTTGGGAAAGGGTGGGGATACCATGCTCTCTACCTCTTGACTGACGTGAGGCCACGGCATTACAGGGCTTCTGTCAAAAACGCCCGGGGGTAATTTAACACTCACGTAGTCAAGGGGAGGAGACTGGAGCTCAAAGCTATTTCTTTGCCGAGCTGATGACATCACAGGCCTCTGGGCTGTGAGCTCGTCCGCTCGGCAAATGCTCTTGGCTTTGGACCCGCCCAGGGGAGGAAGTTTATGGAAAGCGTCAGAGCCATGAAGCCATCACAACAACAAGCACAGTGAGTGGCAGTACAGCCCTCTGGTCGGCAAAATAGTTAAAGTGTGTGAACGTTTTCTTTGCTATTTTTACAAGGAGTAGTTTTATTATAATTAAAGCATTTAATTTGAGCTCGAAAGTAAGGGGGGCGGAGCCCCGACGCCCTCAAAGAGAAACCGCCACTGCTCAGGGATAGTTTTTCAAAAACCCATGGCAATACAAATTCAACCAAGCTGGGTAAAAAAAGCATCAATGCTTCAGCTCCAGAAGAAACACAAGATTCTGCCAGTAGGGCCGAGTCGGAGATAGCATTGGCTTGGATCCTTGGGTTGGACGCGGCACAGCTAATATCTGCCTACTTTGACTGGTCTGACCACATTTGTGGTGGGGTAGGTAGACTTTCCAGTCTTACTTTGAAGGGAGTCCTGAATACCCTAGACTTGCTTGCGTAGCCATCAATTCCATTAGGGGTGGTATAAACTGTCTTGGTTGTTGGGATTTGCCATTTACAGAACAGTCTACAAACTGGATAATACTGTACCAGTTTTGATGGATATTTTGATTTAAAAAACCTGTGCGGTGGCCCCGCATATCTTCATATACATCGTTCTGGGGGTAGCAACAGGTTCATGGATGATCCATTAACCAATAAGTGATTGAACCCCATTGAATAAGTGCTCTTGGACATCAAGAGCCTAACCATGTCTGTTTTCAGAATATTCTTTTGGAATAAACTTGGTGGGTAAATGCACATACCAAAGAGCTATTATCGTAATGATCATATAATGAGTTTGAGTCCTTGAGGGCAGTGGCATAGCTAGAGCTTTTTCCGCCCCAGGCAGTCCCTTAGGTTGGCGTTCAGTGACGGCTGATGCAGGTAAGAGCGGGGGTGGCAACAGACGTCAAAGTGGGACAAAAAATTTTAAAAAATTAAAACTTAACTTTCACTTACCGCCACCCCCTTAAAAGTGCCACCCCACCTCACACCGCCACCCCCCCAGGAAACACCACTGATTGAGGGTCCTCTTAAGGTTTCCACCCCACCTCCCACCGCCACCCCACCAGGAAACACCACTGCTGGAGGGTCCTCTTAAGGTTGATGCAGTACCAAATTTGTTGGGTGACAGTAATTCAGTTATAAACTTTGGTGATGGGGTATCTAGGATAGAGCAGTAAATATGTTTCTAATGCAATCTAATGTCCGTTCCTACATCTGCAGCGGATGTGATTCGATGCATGCTACTCTCAACAAGTGTGAAACCATGGCCTGTCCTTGGCTCTGCAGGGTTGGAAGCTGCTTCAGAGATTTATGGCATACGTTAGGCCCAGAATAGCTGCATGCTGGAAATAATGCAATTATGAATGCAAGGTAGCTGCCGCGGAGCAGCGCCGACTCCCTCCGAGGAACGCAGGTGATCCTAATGTGCAAGGACAGAGCCATGTCCGTGGCAGGGAGCGGGACGTGCTGCATATTTTGCAGGCTTGAAAGTTCTCCATTGATTTTTTTCCCCAGCATTGTGTTTTTTAATATCTAAGAACCTCATACATTTTTAAGCTGGTAGTGCAAGGATATCGTTGTTATAATTGATCGCAAATGGAATTCCAAAGTCTCGCATTGATTTTCACTCTTCTCAGACGTGTTATTTTGTGTCTTATGATGCAGGATCAGTTACAAGACGGCCTACAGGAGGGGCCTGAGGACCATGTACCGCCGCCGCTCGCAGTGCTGCCCGGGATACTATGAGAGCGGCGACTTCTGCATACGTGAGTATATGTCGGCTTCGCGTCACATGTCGCAGTGAGGATGGGATGTGAGATGGGAGTCTAGGGATGCAACACTGCACAGGCCGCAGGAATGGACACAAAGATACGGCATAATGCCTTCTAAATGTTAGTCTCCATATACCACATTTACTTTTGACATCAAATGTTGCTTATACCTATTGACCCCATTTGACTTGACATTGTCACTGGGAGCCAGTCCCACCCTTATCCTGAAGAAGTAGATATTAACCTCTATTTTGAAGCACATGTCTTGCAGGTGCAGTGGTCTGCAAAAATTTAAACAGGCAGCAGGTGATAGGAGGATGCTTGCAACATGTGTAACCACTGGCAAGTGCTCAGTGTAGCATTTCAGCCCATTGTTCTTTGGCCCACCATGCCACCTCAAATTGGGCCCAGCCACAAGCCGATCAGCCTGGGTCTTGCTCCAATCGGACAGTCGTGGTTGGGCCTCTTCAGTCGGTATAGCTTTGATCTGTATTGCAGGAATTCCTTCTATCATCTCTTGTTTGTATGATCACTAATATTCACCAGAAAATGCTAAAGCAGTAGGCTTTTAGGGAACATAATGATGACTAACAATGCGCACTAAGAAGCAAAATCTCAGAGAAAATAAGACCCATATAAAACAGAATCCCTTCCCCTGTCACTATGTATAATAGAAGGAAATACAATTCCTGTATTCAATCAAAGTTATTGCTGTCGACAATTCACACAAACAAAGGGAGTAAATACACTGGGAACACCTGCTGCGAAGAAGCGAATAGCTTTTAAGCAGTAAAGCAATTCAACAACCCCTCCCATTTATAACTGTAATACGGGAAGCGAACAAGTTGGGTGGCTAGTTGTGGGTACTTCTCTAGCAAAACCATTCAAACAAACAAACACACAATCTAGTAGTTAACAATGCCTCAACAAGGCTCCATTGTTCTTTCTTTTTATTGTCATAGTCACCTAATCAGTACAATCAATTCAAGGGCATCAATTAAAACACACTTCAAAATATTTTTTTTCACCTCCTGTGATAAGAATCATGTCAAATTCTGCCTGTGACATAGTATGCCCTCAAAGATAGCCTATGCCAGGTATCACCATGATGGAGGTTACTACATGACAATGACCAAGCCTTGTATCTTGATTACCCCTAAAAGTATACTCATCCTTTAGATTCAACTTCTTTGATAATATTGCTGTTAGATATAGGGGGCTTCTGTTTCTTCACTTACATAGCAGGCAAACCTGTAACAACTAAGGGCCACATGCATCAAAGGAAAAACCGGTTGCAAACAGGCAGATTCCCAGAATCTGCCCCTTTGCGAACCGTATTTTTGCATTTTGGATGCATCTTCCCATATGCAAAAATCGCAATTTAAGTAATCGCAAAATTGCGATTACTGTAATTGCAATTGCATTTAAGGAATCACAATTTGCGACTCCTTAAATGAAATGCAATAATGTTTAAAAAATTGCGATTTTGCAATTAAGGATCGCAATTACCGTCAAATGAAAGGTGATGGTAAATTGCGATTTCTTTGAAAAATGAACCAAAGTGAATTTTTCAAAGACCCATGTTACACACGCACATGCACATGCAATTTGCGAGTCGCAATTAAGGAATTTTACGGAATCACATTTTTTGTGCGAATCCTACACGCATTGAATTTTGCGATTTGTAAATAGCGAATCAGTAAACTTCGCTATTTAGATATCACAAAATGCAGGCTTGATGCATGTGCCCCTGAAACTCCTGCAAATAAACAGCACACGCAGCCCACTACAATGAAAACCCATAATCTGAGTGAATACCTTACAAATACATAACAAAAGCAGTGGGAGGGGAGAAAATACAGCAGAAGTTAAAATCTTGTGAAACAATAGCAAACAAAAGCATGTAGTCAAAGCACATTGAATACAGATATACGCACTACACGCTTAATTTTCATCCACACATATCAAACCAGCAAAAAAAACTCACAATGAAGAAAAAAATCCACACAACCTCCATCGAAATTAGCCACCAAAATTAGACCTGAAAGCGCAACAAAAAATACCTGCACCCACCACTCCAGATTTCTGGGTGCTTAATCGTTTAGTCAAAGGCATGTCCAAACAAGGCCAGACTGTGACAGTATATAGGCCTGGACACTAAAATAAAAGTGCCCCCATTAGTAATGAAGACAGCTAAAAAAGTGACCCATGTTTTTGGAGCAGTTTTGAACTTGTAAAGACACGCTGTATAAGTATTTTGCAATGTATGGAAGACTGCATGGATTTGAGCTAGCTGTAGGCAATTTTTGTTTTAATATCAGGGAAATCAACAGTGGAAACCAGTGCAGCAGACCATAAAACGGGCCACAGCCAAATCAAACAGTAGACATACTGAACTTTGAGACCAACCTGTTGAGACCTGCCTGATTGCCCTACACACTAGTCCGACCCTGCGTAAAATGCAAATTCTCATCAAGATCTAGCCTGTTGCTCCACTAGTCACTGGAAGGCTGGAATATTGCAACTGGACCACAACTCCTAAAGGCCTCAAGGAAGCAACACGCACCTCCAGTCCTTATGGTATATGAGCAGGCACCCAACGCCCATAGGGCTGGAAGGGATTCAGCCCTCCCCCCCCAACGTTGTGTGTCTCAGCCCGGGCTGATGCAGCTCGAGTAGCTGTGGGCTTGGCTGGGCAGTGTCTGGGGTCTTATCTCCAGCACGCCTGAGTTTTTCACAGGACTTTAAAGACCATTTGGATATTTACATACCTTTGTAAACTGGTTACCAAGGCTTATTTTTTTCTATTTCCAGTACCCCCTGGGCCCCCACTCTCTGCCTATTCCTTACATTTGTATTTTACACTTACTGTTGCAGTATGAGAATGCATTTCATGAAAAGGAATATAAAAGTAGGGTTCCCAAAAGACAAATACCAGCCATTTGTTGTTTAAAGAGCCTGCAAAGGCCTCCTCTTGACAATGATAGGGTATATAAAAAATAGTATGTATTTATTTGTAATGTGACTTTTATGTCTTTTTCCCTTTAATTATCAGTCATGGATCATTCAGACATCCCTAAAACACAATTCAAAATGCTTTCTATTTATATTTGCTCTTCCAAGTATGCACAGCTAAGTGGTGAAAATAGGCTTAGGTGACTGCTTTTTTATGTACAGCCTGGGACATCAATATCATGAGCTGGCAACCCTAATCACATGACTGAATGTTTGTTGCTGGATGAGCACAATATTTATTTCCTTCATCCGCGATCACAGAACAGAGCTGGACTGGGAACGCTGGGGGAGATGCGCGTGGAAAACACTGCAGCAGTTTTGGGTATAGGGGACCAATATTGCAGCACTGCTGCAAAACCACCCCCCTTTACTAAAAAAACAGCTCCCACCGGTCCAAAACCAGCCCCCACACTTCCTGCCCACTGAGAAAACACCAGGTGCCTGCTACAACCAGTCCGGCCCTGACCCTGAATAATGCCATTATAGCAATAGTTTAACTCATATCTGAAACCCTACTCCAGCCCTCAATAAAATGCTGAATTACTTTAAGTGTCTGGGAATGCACCTTGCATTCAGATAACTCACTCCTCATTATCGCCTTTTACTTTCACACTCACCCTGCACTCACAGCGCTTACAATGCACTTAAACTGATCACCATGCACTCAAACCATTCACCCTGCACTCACAGGGATCACAATGCACTCACTCTGATCATCCTGCAATAATACCATTCACCCTGCACTCACAGTGACCTCACTGCACCTATGCAACTTGCCATGAACTCACACAGTTCTCCCTCCACTTACCCTGCGGTCACATGAGCACACACTTCACTCTGCACTCACAGTGATCACTCTGCACTCACAGTGCACTTTCGCTGTTCACCCTGTACCTCACCCTGCAGTCACACAAGCACACTACTCACCATGCATTCATGTGAAACTTTACTCACCTGTGCCCTCACTGCTCACTCTGCAATCTCACTCAAACAAGCCCATCACTGACCATACATTAATTCATCCCACTCTGCACTTACATCCACACCTAAATTCATATGGTCACCTCAATTACCCTGCAGTCACTCCTCTCACCCTACTCTCACACTGTTGCATCGCTCACTGTCACCCACACAGTGCAGAGGGTGATTGTGCCTGCTACAAAGAACGTGTACAATGCTGATCACAGAACTGAGTGGGAGTAAACTATGAGTATCCCTTTAAAAAAATGAAATGTTTGTCAGAAAGGGGCAATAGAGTGGTGAGGTGCATTGTTGGCGAGTGGTAGTAGGGGAATTCATGGAGAAGGAGGAAATGGGGCAGGAGTGCCAAAGAGACTGTTGCCCGTGCGCGACCAGCCCTGGCTGTGAGTCTTAGCCCCCCCGAAGTTCAGGTCTAGGTACGCCCCTGTATACAAGCATTATGTTTTGGTTTGTGGTGGTGTCAGTGGCATTCTGAACTGACAGGAGGGAGTGTCATCAAAAGCTATGGTGGACCCCAAGTGTGGCAGCAGGCACCACTATTCTTCGACCATGCTCAATCAATCAATCAATCAGTGACACTTATAAAGCGCGCTACATACCCGTAGGGTCTCAAGGCGCTGGGGGGGGGGGGGGGGGGGGGGGGTGCCGCTACTGCTCGAACAGCCAGGTCTTCAGCTTCTTCCTGAAGGAGAGGTGGTCTTGGGTCAGGCGCAGGTCGGTCGGGAGGGAGTTCCAGGTCTTGCTCTGCAATTTTAACACAGCATATAGCAGCAGAAGATTATGTGCCACGATTGGAAGTCCATTTTGGATTGGGAATGCTCTCATTATCTACTGCTGAAGAATAATTTATTCACACCCATGTTGTTAGTAAAAATCTGTCTCCTTTCGAATGTTTATGCCACGAGGCCCGAGGCCCGAGGTCCTTGCAAGATCACAAAGGGTTTGCAGATCATCATGTTCCATAGAGCACCACAAACATCTGATGCTGAGGTAGGATTGCTTATCTCAGTCCCAGAGTCCGACTGGGTAAAGAAAAGGAGGACCGAGTAACCAGTAAAGTCTTTTTGCAAAAACACTGTTATGGAATAATAAAGTCAGCCAGGTTTCGGAAAATTAGTGTTAAGTGACATATTTAAAAGAACTATGAGTTAGTAATGTACAAAATGGTTAGGATTTTAAGGCCTCTTTAAAGGAGTGACTGGGAATATCCACCAAAACAGGAATTTGGGGGTGAAATAGGGGCCAATAATGGCACATGAATGAGCTCACACAAAGCAAGCTGTGTGTGTTCATTCCCCTCCAGCAGGCTTGACAACATAGAGGCTTCATTGTCGCTACAGATCATCTGTTTAGGTCTTGGTAGGAGTGAACCTAGCATTAAGAAACCAGCCCATCTTGGAATCAAAACAAACCCATTTTGTGTCCATAAATGTGAATCCCCAATGTTATTATATGGCTCACTCGCTCTTCCGGGTAGAATGATGGCAATGTTAGATACAATTATTATTAAATGTGTTTGTTCTATTTTTAATCTGAGATCTTTCACGCTACACTATGGAATGTGTGTTGACTTTGGATTGTAAAATGAAGAGTGACCCAGTTATCCTTTGTAAGCTTGGGTGTCAAGATATACTCAAGTATATGGTCAACAAGGGGATCATTTATGTGATTCCTTAGTGGTTATTTCAGGATTATTTGTAAGTATATGCGAAGAGACACATAGAACCAATCGAAGGAACAATTAATGTCAACAATAAAAAAATAAAATGAATAAAAACTAAAAATTGAATAATTCAACAATGGGGTGCATAACTACCAAAGGTCATACACTGATCATATACATAAAGTAAAGAACAAATAAATGAATGCAGAGAGTGCCCACTGAAGTTTGATAATCCACTCTTAGAGTAGAAAGTAATCCATAGAGTGTAACACTTTAGTTATAGATTCAATTTCCTTAGGTGTTGGATTTGAAACAAGAAGTGGCGCCACTGTTGACATTTCGTTCATTGGTTTACCAAATAAGTAAGACCATTCTCAGGACTCTATTAAATTCATTGTAACTGTAAAGTGTGTTAAAAAAAGTTTGCTAAACACACTTTGAGCACTGACTGGTGGTTGTAGAAATAATCGATTGTTCTTATTTAATAACTTCAAACTCTGCAAGAACAGCCTGTCACTAGAGCTCTGTTTTGGCTTCTTTAGGCAAATGAATCTCGTGAAAAAGCAAAGCAGCATAACCCCCGACGAAGGGCTTTCGTGAGGCCCGAAATACATTGGGGAAACGAAATAATGATATTGTTTTAGAGATCAAGCAACCCATTATAGGAACATTTCAAAAGATGATGTTTTGATATGAAGATTTGAAAAACATAATAAGAAACATGGAAGCTCTGGTGAATCATTTAAAATTCATTACAATTGATCACACGAGAGAAAAATATATCAGGTAGACGTGTCTACAGTGATGCAACAAGAGGGATGACACTCACTCATGTGGAAAAGTGCAAATATATGAGCCGTCTATTTGGGGAATGCAGGTGCTGATATAGAGTGTGCAGACATCTATAACAGCCAGGATACATGGGAGCCCACTGGAACCTGCTGATGTCTGTGTTCTGCCCAACCTCATGGGTATGAGGCAACCCACCCATGTGGGATCCTGCTAGGCACAGTCTGCCTACTGCAGCAATGAATAATGCTGAACAGAGATCAAAATCATAGGAGTGATAATGCTAACTTTTGATGGCAAGGCCTCTGACACCCCACTAATACCAGGCCTATTTGGCCTAAGCATATATCTGGTACAGCCTCAAGGATATAGAATGTGACAAAACTGATGTGTGTGTAACCGAAATACTGCCTTGCACTGTGTTGTCACTGTGCCCTTCATTGGGGATGCCTCGCCTTAAGGATTGTGTCCAGGTCCGGAAGGCACAATCTGAAATACTGTGTATTACTTTCAGCTACATTTTGAGCACATTTTAGTTCTAAAGTCCAAATCTGGAGTATTGCTTTGGGTTCTGGAGACAGAGTAAAAAGTAATCTTGAGAATGATGTTGACTTTGTAGCTTCTCATAAACTGTGGTGAATCCAACTTTGGAGACAACATCTTCAGAAGAAATTAAGATAGACTGTAATCTGTCCAGATGGGACACCAATGTGGTGAATAATGTTTAAGCCGGTGCTTGGAAATTTTGTGTATGGCTAATGCATTCAAATTCCTAAATGGAATAAACAAACAATAAAAAGAAAGACCAAGGGCACAAATCCATGAGCGTCAGAAGGGCGGTTGAGCAGTCACCTGTAGGAAAAATACAGAACATATAGATGATCAAGGTGTCAGCTAGAGCACAAGTGGCAGAGACACAATCAATAAATCTCCGCCATGTAAGCTTTTTATTATGCCAAATGAGCCCTGAGGAGTAGGCTCTTGTGCTCTGGTCTTTAGCTGTTCTCTGTTTGTAGTTGTTGCCTTTAACAAGGGAGAGGATGTGGCCTAATGGCTAGGGCGGTCAACCTCAAATCTGGGGAACCGGGTTCAAGTCTCGGCAATGATGCTCAATATCCTGTCATTCTGGAAAAATCACTTAGTCTCCCCATGCCAAACAACAACAAAACATGAATTTGTCCTTGTGTTACAATTGGTGCTCATGTAAAGCACTCTGATACCCGATACCTTCGGGTCAAGTTTGCGCTATATAAAACTCTGAAAAAAAAGACAAATGGGTAGCAAGTTATAATTGCGGTCATTCTCACATCTTTTGGAATGATGTACAGCAATTCATTGCTTTCTATGGTCTAGAAGCAGGGTGTGTTTGGACTGTGTGTCACTGTCAAGGTTGCTTCAGACTGGTAATACTTCATTTTAACACTGTGGATATCCATGTGAAAAACTTTAATTGGATGTGATCCCTGATTAGGATGAGATGATCTTGTTTGGTCATAACTCATATATTCCCAAATACACAGTAACTCAGTATCCTTTTGGACCCACTTCCACTAAAAGATAACAACCTCTACTGGATGAGCTCATTGCTTCACCTACTAGTGTTCTGTAATGTGCTTTGATATGCCTGGTGCTCAGAAAAATTGTTCTGCGAGAAACACTAACACTACGTACTTACTACATATTGTCTACAACGATGGTGGAACATCACTCTACTCTAATAAAAATGTTCTGCTGCCCATTACTGCTTCCTGTTGCCTCTGCACTGTATGTAGACTAAGCTCCTCGATTATGAGTGTCAGCAAGTGCAGCTTACACTCATGGTCCTCTGGAATCCTTTCCATACAGGGCCTTCTCCACATTGTGCTTCATGCATCCACTCTTGCTTCTATTGTTAATCATTGGCACCAGGTTCATTCCTCCAAATCGCTTATTCAAAATATGTATAGCAAGCATTACTGACACCCCATCAACCCTAAACTCTCTCCTAACTAAAATGTCACTAACCTGTCGTTTCCCTCTCACCTACTCGAAGTTTAACTTCGGACCTTACTTTGCGCCCGTGGTGCAGGGCACTGTGAGTCCGGTGGCCACACTAATGCAGAAGATGCTAACCCATGTGGACCTAATGGCTCTGCATCGCTCTAGTCTGGGGTCAGGTAGGTGGCATTGACTGGGGTTCTTCATGCTACAGCTTTAGGGATCTTGAGGTCTGACAGAGGACAGATCGCGGGAAAAGGGACCAACATTCCTGGGCCTCCTTGCTTCCTTATGGACAGGCCCCTCTTTTTGTACTTGATTGGCCCTCTTCCATGCATCCCTGGTCCTGGTCCATGCCACTCTTCCTTGCATCAGTTAATGCTCTGGGCTCACAAAGGCAGCACATGAGCAGCGGGTTTGCTCCTTATCTTTCTTACTTCCTATGAACCTGGTATTCTGACTCTTTCCTGCTAAATTCCTTCCAGGAACTAGCTGGTGCCTGAATTTCTACATTCTGCTCCTGATATTGCATATTCTTGCCCATGAGTTTGATGTTCTCTTGTGACCCGTTTCCATTTTCTTTATGGATTCTACTTGATTGAGATGTAAATCTCATATATATTTAGGGAGTACCATCCGCGACTGCAGAATGGTAGGGTTAGAGTTAGGCCTTAGGATGAGTTCGTTATTTTCTGTGAACAGAGTTAGGATCTTATTCTTACTCTGTTCTGTTCCTTGGAATTCCTCTTTGAACTTATTACTAAAAGTAACATGTATTTGGAGGAGAGGCTAGTGGTCTAATGCCATTTCATGCATTTATATTTGCTGTCCATTTCACATTTCAGCCTGGAGACCTACAGTAGGCAATTCACAAAAGTGGTTTTGAGACAACTCACATTGTTCAAGCCAGAGTCTTGGCATATTCCCTTTTTTACTAATACTGACCTGCAGTCTGTGGTCAGAGCAGGTGTCAGCACCAACTCGGCTATTCATTCTTGCTGGGTGGATGAGGTAAGCATTGCTGAGAATGCATACATTTGCTATTCATAATATAAAGGTTGAGTATTCCGAGAAGCGACCGCAGGCTGGATGCCCGACCTTCCCGCACACCCAGCTAGACTCTTCACACCTGCAGTTTGTTTGCCTCTCTTGGGGGTTCCTCCCTCACCGAGCTCTGAAGTGACCCAGCTGACGTGTCAGCGCTTTACAAAACTCTGTAAAGCATAATGCTAAAGATATAGCTCCTACCACGGTTGTACCCACGAGCATACATTTCATTTCTGTTGAACCTCTGCCTATCGGTTTTCGATTCACGTTGTCTCTGCGCGGGCGCGAGGCAACCCCAGCAGAAATAACTCCAAGACAATAACACATTGATCCACGCGCCCCTACATCCATCCGTCAGGGCCACTCCGGGCTCCCGGCAACGACAGCCTTTGTCTTTTTATGGGTTTTTTACCCACTGCAGAGAAACTGCTCATTGTTTGAGACGCTTTGTTTAAGCTTGTTTAAAAGTCCCCCGAGGGCAGCCTGAAAGGGTCTGTTAATTATCTGCAGCAGATTAAGATCTATGTTACCTCCAGCAGATCTGCGCACTCCGCTTGCGCGCCAGGCCGGAAGGGGTGGACATAAGTCACTCTCGGGTCCTTTGTCGCCGGGCGCCCTCGAGCGGACAGACGGGCACTTATGCCACTAAGTGGAGGGCGTCTTCGCCCCGGCGTTCGTGAGCGGGCCTTTGTCGAATGCTCCCCCTTTCATCCCCTTTGCTCACAATAGGCCTAGATAAAGCATCCGCTGGAGCGACGCGGGTCCCGGGTAAATCAAGGCGACGTCTGCGCACAGGCATCTCCGAAGCGCTGCATTAGCAGACCGGGTCTTCCAGGGGCGCCGCCGAAGGCGCTGTAACCAGAGTTCAGTCTGCCTCTTGAACATGACTGTCGTGTATGAGCTACCAAGTTCACATTTAATTCGGAAACGTCATATGTTGAAAAGCTGCGTCTTGAATCGTGTTTAGACCAGTCTGTGCGTAAGAAGTGCTCCCCAGCTCAGCACTTTTTAGTGGCAGGACACATGCCTTTGTTTGTGTTACAGTTTTGTGTATCGCGAACTTGACCCAAGGGCACTGGAGCACTTTACCCGAGCACCAGCTACAATAATCAAGGTCGCTTTCACTTTTGGAAGGAGGGATACTTTTCTATGACAAGTCATGTATTATGTGGTTACTTTGAGTTTTTTTAGGTTCTACAGCCATAGATTTTTTATTTTACTCTGTTTATATGTCTCTTGCAGCCTGTTTTCGTCGAAGTAAGTTGTCATCTATCCGGTGACGTCTAATCCACTATACACAGAACATCTTAAATCAATACACATGGTACAATGGCCTATGTGGAACAATTCTTTTTTTTCTTGCCTGGTCGATGGAACTTTGGCACGAGCTCTTTGGAAATGCTATACTGAACCCTCACGGAGTAAGATCAATTTAAACATCCTATATGCTCAGCAGATCATTGGTTGTCACTGTCCTTGCGTCCCAATTGTATCTCATGTACAATTATTGGGCCTGTGAGAATCCACTGGGTGCACTGAAATATATGCTGTTCCACAGCAAAAGTGTTGGGAAGTTCTGTAATAACAGAACTGTATGCCTTTAAGTTTGAGGGTGACTCCTGCGCCACTCTCCAATTGATGTTAATTCATACATTTGTGAACACAGCTGTTCTACTAAATGCTGAACGTTTATAGGTACAGAGGGCGTTTTGGTTAGCAAAAGAAAATTATAAAAGCTTGGAAAACGTTGAGAATAATGTTTAAGAGAAAGGGAGATTCTGAGACCTCTGATTGTTTCTGCCAAGAGCTTAACATTTACTATGGTTGATATGCAGTGGCTGAATATTTTTTGTATTTTTATACTAAGAACATTTTCTGTATTTTGCAGTAGCGCTGAAAATGTTTTGATAGTAGGGTTTAACCGGCATCGATGTTACATCACTGAAATCATAGGGACTGAAAAATCTGAGTGTCACTCAAAGAACAAGTGTAGCAAATGAGTCAAGTCCATTCAACAGGAGAGTTGTGAGGGTGTGCTATCCAGCTGGTGGTGCATTTGGGAGCTCACTGTTCCAAATATATTACTAAATCATAGTGTGATAACGAACTGTCACATACAGCACATTTCCATCAAAATGCCCCCAAATTTTACACTGACAAGCAGTTTTATCAATAAAACTACATAGCAAACAAGCAATAATGTGCGGAAATCAGGTTTAAGCAAATATTTATCATTTACACATCACCAAGTAAAATAACTGGATTTGTTTTGCTCCTATTTAAATCTTTGTTTCCATCACACTTCAAAATTACAAACAAGTTGCTTAATTTTTGCTTTTCTAACTACTGATACAGTTTGAAATATGTGTACAGGTATTTTACATGTATTTAAATGTTTTATGTTAGAAAAAATCTGGCATCCAAAAGCCTCTCCTTTCACATTTCATGTATCACGGCACGATTGAGAGAGAGTTTACTGTACAAAATCCTCTAACTTTGCAGTCAGAATCAAAAGAAAATACCAATCTCCATGTTAAAAGAATAATAAGCAATTTGTCAGAAGACATAGCCTGATTTTTAACCTCTGTCTTCGAATGTCCAGCAAATATGACAAGACTAAAATACAATTTCAAGGCATCTTTATTGCTTATTTACCTCTGAACTCCAGCGTGGGTTTTTTGCGAGTGCTGCAGCATCCCCACACCTCTACTTCCAGTGCATATAGTGTTGTGTATGTTTATCTGCCCCATTTTTATCATATTCCTTTGTGTGTATATTGGTGCTTTTTCTTTTCTGTTTTATATACTATTTCTGTAATTGGGGGGTTGATATTTTGGATTGTCCTATGATTAATTGGGCTTGACACTTTTGTTATTGTTACGCTATTGTACTGTTGATGTACCATCCTAATAAATTATATTTAAAATGAAAAAAATAAATGAGCCGTTATGAAAGACATCTGTGCTGCCAGAGACACAAATTGGCTCAGATGACAATAAGGAAAAATCAACAGTCGCCATTGTCCACCGCTACTGTTTGCTGACAGCCATCTCAAGACTTGCAGGACACTAAGTGACTATTCCTCCCATTGTCCACAGCTAACAACTTGTTTTATCACTTGTAGAATACAATGTTTTCCCTGGATTGGAAAGCACAGCGGAGAGAAGATTGGGGGTGTGCAGGCCATTAGAAGTGATGGCACCATGTTTCCCTCTGGTAGATATGAAAGCATCTTGGGGTGTAAAAATTCTGTGCTTAGAGGATGGTTAAAGAGATTGGGATGGTAATGGTCTCAGTTAGGCCTTATCAGCTATTTTAGGAATATTGAAGGCCAGCCTGTGACCTAGCTCTAGACTTGTAGGATACCCCCCACCAGCAGGTACACAGGGAAGGAATGTGGTCTGGTCTTCAGAGTAGGCCTGGACGGAGTTCCGCTATGTGGAACTCCGCAAAGTGACCCAAAAAACTCCACAGCGCTACGCGGAGTTCCGCAAGTGGTGCAGTGCATTTGGTCATGCCGTTCGTGTGGATTTTCAGTGCCGGGTGTTTGTCACGCTCTGTAAAATCAGCCAGAACGGCACCATGCGCAGCGCAAGAGGGCACTGCTTCTTTTCTTACCGCTCAAGTAGATTTTCTACCCTAGGGACAGCTTTCTCAACATGAACGGAAGGTTTCTCAGCACGAGCGGTCACGACCATCCGCTTCCGCCTACATTTAAAAATATGACCACCTGCATTGAAAAATCTCACCGGGAGGTGGATTTTCCTTGCTCCCAACTTGATGTTGGTGAGCACAAGCAAGGCAAAAACTCTGCATGTTCCACAGAGCACAGAAAACTCTGCGAACAGAATGGGGTTCACCACACAAGCCTACTTCAGAGGTGGGAAAAATGTTGGTAGTGTTGGGTTTGGTTTGGAATCACAATTAAGTTTGGCAACTGGCAGTCATTCAAAGATGCTATACATAGCACAGCTTTGTGTACAAATATCCAACTTCTTTGGTCCTTTCTATTAACGAACTGGAAACTCATAGCATATTGTTTTTACTAATATGTCATAATGTATACATTAGATTACACTAAAACAATATTTACAAGCGATTAGCATTGAAATACAGAAAGAACAAAGAGAAGCATAAACTAGTCAATATTTGAAAAGATAATCCCACGAGGTATAGGAAGAACAAGGGAAGCACAATAAAAACTGATAGAAAAGTACTGCAAAGAATATATTATGCAGCATGTTTCGAAGCAATGTCTATAGCTATCAGATTGTCTGTATTCTATGATACAACCTCACTGTTACATTTAGTGTCAACGTATGTTTCGGCTGATTCTGTTGGTTTGTGGAGCTGTCATCAGGAGAGTAAAAAAAAATGCACAGTAAATGTTCATAATCTTACGGCTCCTCCTAGCACTTGATGGGGATGTCTGGCCCTCCATTGTCATTTGAACTTTAAACTGTAATCAAGGGAGAGCCTTTCTTACAGTGTACTTGACTCAGGAAACCCAACCTGCCTCAAGAATACAGTGTTATAATTCATGGAAAAGAGGTTTCAAAGTTATGAGACACGGAGGTTGAAGTAAGGGTGAAAGTGGAACAGTGTGAGGGCCTTTGAAATCTATGAACATTGTTCTTTATTGCTCAGAATCCTCCTTGTTATTTGGAAGCTGCTTAAAGAAAGGGGAAAGCCTACATTTATGCTGTATATACTAATAAAGCAGCAATTAGCAACATTATTTTGATATTGTCAAGAGTTGTTTGTTTAAAGACACAGTTTACAAAAATATTTTGAAATTATCATGAATTGTTTAAAGACAAAATAAAACATATAATGAAAGCCCCCTACGCCTGCAAGAACATTTAGCAAAATGCCTCCTTAGTATGTTATTGGAGGTCTACTTGCCCTCAGCAACCACGTCACAATGAAAACATATGCACCAAACAGAGACACCAAGATGAGAGAGGAGGTAAAGATAGACAACATTTCTCATCGATGAGCTAACTAATGAAAAATCACTTTGTCCCATTATCCACACACATTTCCAACCCCTGCAGAACCATGCCAAAAGATGATACACATAAATTCACACTCAGAGCCTCAAACAGTTCCCCCACTGCCACATCAGGTGTGATATCTCTTGAATTCCACCAGAAACGCCAGGTAGAGTCTGCTTTCACAAACATGATCATTCTTTGTTCCCTTGATCCTCACTGGGTACAACAGTGCCATCTCTGCCCCTAGTTGAGCAAACTACTTCCTTTTAGATTTTGCAGTTCCTGCCTTTTTACCTGTGTCTCCCTGCTGAAACCACTAAAGACAAATATCTACTGGCTGCACAATATCGCTAGAGTCCATTTACACAGTTGTAATTTTATTTATAACTTGCTTTCTACCCCTGATGAGGCAGTAAAAACGCTTTTTCGGCGAGTAGCACGCTACCCAAAAAGGATTAGTGGGAAATTAGTATAGTGGAATATGAAATTAATTTGAGCAGTGGATATGTTAGTCTGTTATTTGGATTGAGAAGGATAGTGAAGGGATAGAAGAGGAAAAGGTTTGCAATTATATAGCACTTGCTACCACTGATGAGGTGTTGAAGCGCTTTTTGGTGAGTAGCATGCTACTCTGGAACCCGAGAAGGATTAGTGGTGAAATATGAAATTAATTTGAGCGTTGGACATGTTTGTCTGTTATTTGGATTGAAAAGGATAGTGGAGGGGTGAAAGATAGAAGGGTTTGCGTTTACATAGCTCTTGCTCCCCTTGTGACGTGTTGTAGCACTTTTTGGGCAAGTAGCAGGCTACTCTGGAACCCAAAAAGGTTTGGTGGTGAATTTGTGTAGGAAATATGAAATTAATTTGATTTGAGTGGTGGACATGTTGGTCTGTTATTTGGATTGTAAAAGGAATAATGGAAGGTGAGAAGGAGGAAGGATCTAGAAAGTTTTTTCAGTGTGGAATTCATAGCAGTAGGAGGGGTTGTTGTACCTTCCTTAAAAAAAAATCACAAAATAGAATTATTTTAAAATGCACTTAGAAGTGGGTAGATTTAACATTTTAATAAGAGTTAATAATTGTTTGATATCTATGAAAGGAGGCAAAGGCTGAAATGGGAAGATCAGCTCAGAGGCAAGCATTCCGTTCAAGCACTCCTTACTACCATATCCACCATTAGCCAGAGCTAACACATAGCTTCATTTATTTCCTTTGTACCTATTTGCAGAGATGCCTGAGTGCGAAATGGCTGTATTACTCAAGCTTTTGCCAAGTCTTTCTTTGCTTTTTAATAATGTTATCCTTTTCGATTCTCATCTTTCTTTTAATTGATTTTTGTTTTCTGCAGTAGTGTCACAAGTAAGTAAGTAAGTATGTAAGGTTAATTTTGGTTGGAAGAGTTGCTCAACTCCAGTTTTTTTTGTTTGCCTCTCTCTTTTAACCCTGACACGCTCTTGTTTGGAAGCCAAGCACTCCTTCCATGCTAACATATAAGAAAAGCCACTGCTGCGCAACCTCGCAGTAGTTGCACTGGTGGCACGTCGAAGGGCTACAAAAGGCAAGCATGTCTGCGCCTAAGACGAACCAAGCATCAAGTCTTCCATCCATTGCTCAGAAAATGCATCAGTTTGAAAAACATACTCAACAGTAGAACTCGCTGCATGTAAACCAATAGCTAAAACAACCTTGGTGTTCTGTTTTGTGCCCGTGCACGGCACCAGGTCTTGTATCCTGTCACTCGTGGGTTTTCAACTGTACAGTGTTTGTCTTCCTCAGCCTCTGGAAATGGGAAAACGTCCTACCCCTCTACTAATCCTCATTCTGGAGCTCCCAAACACTTTCTTATAAATGTAAGATCAGTACCTAAATGCAGTGAAGATACTGTGGATTTCATTGAAATGTGTTCTCTGAGTGCTTTGTTTATCATGGAGTTTTGGCTAAAGGACTTTTTCACCCCAGATATCTCGCTGGCAGTTCCCCTAGGTTACGCAAGTATACGGCATGACCTGGAGGGCTTCCTTGGCGGTGGCCTAGCCATTATATGCAAATCAGACTTCTCTCGGGTTAAGATAAATTCAGCTTCTATACAGGATGGCCAAATATTGCTTTTTTCACTAAACCTCAGTTATACTTTCCCCTTTAATTGAACACATATCAGTAGACCTTGTCTTGTTGACTGTCCTCCTTCTTATCTGTCTTAAACGTACACTCCTTTCTCAGGAACCATGACTCCCCCGGCCATGATTTGATTATAGTCTTGGAGCATGGGCACTGACCATTATCCGCTCCCAGACTCTCCCTCCACCCCCTTTTGATACTTGTTAATTAATCAAGCCTGATAATCTATTGAGAATCATGTGCATTAACACAAGTAGGCAGCAAGGAGATCTAATTAGCTAAGTTTGTGGTTGAATAGGAGCACTAAACAGCATCTGCAATATGCTGGATGTCCAAGTATCTCTTCGAGGTCTAAAACTCAATTGACACACAGCAAGGCTATCCCTGTCTTGTAATACCTGGCTAGTTGTTTAGCAACAGCGCATTTAGTCATTTTGCCAAGAGCTGGTAGTAATAGGTAAATAGAGTTCCTCTGAAGACCTGTGCAGATTGTCTTTTTTAGCACGCTGATAACTTCTCCAGCTTTCCAGTCCTGGTGAACTGTGCCCGTAGAAAGAGAGATTTATAAAGTTAGCCAAAGTTGAGGCCATACAGAGCTGAAGAAAAGAAGTTGGACCAATGTCAGGTGGTGTCGATTTAGTTCTGCTTAGGGCTGAAGAGATATCCTCGAGACTGGAAGGCCAGAAATGTATCTCTGGACTAGATGGATGGTGGAGTAAAGTAAGAAGGGAACTATAATAAGTTCCACCACATAAGCGTTTTATATCTGAATACATCGTTTTACTTTTGCTAATGGAAAACTGAGCTAATCCTTCATGATTGCTGTGATTCTTAGTGATGGGGTGGGCACAGAAGGGTTGTAGAAAAGATTGAAGACTGAGAAAGATCAGGAAAAGCCTTTGAAGTCTGTTGAATGCAATTGGAAAGGAAGTCAGAATTTGTCCACTAAGAGGTGTTTTTTGCAGGACTTAATTTTTATTTTAAAAGATGTAGCATTATCTTCAGGGTATGATGTGCACTATTTTTGCTCTCGCTCACGGAGAGCCAGCTGCTTTTGTTTAAGATAATCTGAGAACCATTTGTTTGTTGATTGTGTGATTGGCCCTGATGTGATGTGAAAGGAGCTCCTTGTCTCAAATGTGTCCGTGCATCAGTGACAGAGAATCTTGGGCCTCGAGAGACCCAGTGAGGTTCCTTTTTTCCATGCATGATAGGTGTATATTATCAGAGAACTGTCCTTGCAACTATCCCTGTGAGGGTTTATCTGGAAGGGAATTAAATTAACGAGACACCCAGGATAGTAGTAAAATGTTTTAATTCGGAGTAGTTCACTTTGAGGCCATTTTAGGTCTAGTGTGTGACCCTTCAAGTGAGTAGGTCCTTCAACGAGCTGAAAGATTACAAAGGAATTCAAATTCCAAAGGAAGTATTGGGCAAGAGTATCATCCAAATTAGAAATGAATTTTGAAGTGAGTCCCTAGACCAGCGCTAAAGTGGTGGTTCAGACAACACCGGTGATCCATGGAGCTCAGTCCAGAAGTGCCTTACCTTCGTCTATGCAGGCTGTATGGTCAGTCTCCAAGTCCGAACAAGACACATCTGTACCAGAGGGACCGCTCTTATAGTGCACTCACAGTAGGGTGAAGCCTAGGGAGGAGGGAAAGGCTACATCATGGAACTTTTCTCACGCATAAACCCTAGGTGTACTTTACCTTTGCAGCATGAGTGTGTGTGTGCGTGGAGAGAGGGAGGATTCATCTCTGATGGGCTCACTTCCCTATTCTTAATGCCCATAGACATCAGTAGTCAGCATTGTACCGAAAGCTGACTTAGTCCAAACTTGCAACCCAGGACTGTGCTAGTCCTCACATAGTACCTTATAACACCCCCCTCTGGCTGCCACCCCTTCCAGCGTAGCATGCCACTATCTCAATGCAGTGCAGCAACCGCTGTACATATGTCCTTGTATTTAAAGCCCACGGGTGATGAATAGGTGCTTAAAATCTATCAAAACCTGGACTGAGTGAGGGAGCAGGACAGGGGACTCACTGGAACTTTACCAAGGCCTGTTATGGAGACGGGCACATTCCTAAGGGGAATACAAGATGTTTTTGAGGCTTTAATTTTCACCAGACTAAACTCTAAAATAAGAGGCTACAGCATGATTCTGGGGGCTGGATATTGTAGAGTAACTTTGGGAAACGTGTTTTTATGACATGCACAGTATTAAATTATAGGTTTGAAAAATTGTCCCCACCCCCTTTTCACACATAATAAATACATATCTTCATTTACATACAAACATTTGCACTCGATTTTTTATGGTGCTTATTACCAGTGTTAATTTGCTAGCACTGTAAATTGTAGGGGTTTGGATTCCCCAACATAGTTGTGCTAACATTATCAGAGGAAGAAGTATGAATGGCTGAGTTGCTCTCAGCCAGATTTGAACCAATGACCTGGAGGTGGCCCACAGATACTTCACTATAAACATGAACCCACTGATCTGTGTTTCAAGTTGTCTTTGCAAACCAACTATATCCTCAACATGGTAGCTTATCGGGCTAGCAACTTTGGTGCAGGGATCTATGTTTACAGAACAGGTCTGCACAGTTCTATGTGAAATTTCTATAAGATATCTCATATGGCAAATGCATATTGTTCTGAATGTTCCCTTTAACCTGGAGGTCACAGGATTGAATCCTAGTAAGATTTCTCGGTGCATTATGCACTTTCTACTAAGATCTGCGTATCATCTGCAAAGCAGAAGTCTCAATCCTTTAGGGCACTCTGACATTTTCATTCGTTTGGGGTGCATACAATGAGTAATTCTGACTTTGGTATTAACATCTACTCTCATATGGCAGTAAACAATTCTTTACATTGAAAATCTAAAAGCCTTAAATTGAAACAGTATATAATAGATATCACTGAATCAAGCATAAAGATCAAGTTGATAGCTACTGAAATAGTCAAAATATTACCCCCAGGACATAGGTTTTAGCAGTAATTTCCTTGCGCTTTCTGAAGCAGGACATATAAACAGAATATGAATTAGATTCTGTCAAGGACACTCACAAAGACTGAAACTCTGGATCTTAGAATCATGCACATAAATGAGCTGATAGTTCTCTTCTAGAAATAACTAAATTAATATAAATACGTCATACATGAGGTTTCTGGTTTGTCCTTAATTATAAATACTTTCTACCTGGAGTGACATAACGACTTACAGTATTTAGGGAACCAGTCTGCTGTTCCTCATGCAGTGCTCATGATTCATCGTGTATGTAATTGACTTTAACCAAGACTCCACCTTGAATTTATTAGGCCTATTCAGTGTTAGTTAGAGAATATTGAGAATAATATTGGGAAGTATTGAGACTATGCAAGCACTTTGGTGTATACAGTTCCTTTGAATCGTTTGTACAGCTGTTCCTTTTTACCTTACTGTAAAGAGGCCCAAAATGCCATGTGTCAGGGCTTGTTCAAGATGGTGAACTATTTCTACCACACGCTAAATTTGGGCTCTGAGGGCTAGCCGTATGTGGGAGGGACTTTATTAATACTAGTGTTCTTCCACATCTAACACTAAAATACAGTTTGAGGCAGGAACTGTGCCCACAACAAAACCAGAGACAGATGTCTGGTAGAACAAAAGCAGGGTCCTCCAGCAATCAGACATTGGATACCCAATAATTGTCAAGGCATCCTGTTCTCTTTCTTCCAAGTGCACCCCAAGTGTTACATATTGTGCAACAGACCTGTCAAGCAGGATTTAACACTATGCTGTCAAAAGAAAAGTAAGTATGGGCGAATTTTGTGGATCTGCGGTCTGCGAAGTCGCGCAAAATCACAAAAAAATCCGCGAGTTCACGGATTTTCCCGCGAACTCGCGTATTTTTTTGCGATTTGCACAACCTATTACTGGAGTACTTTCTACTGGCTAATCCAGTAAATGCTACCTCATTGGGTAAATGTATAGTGCTTTCCCTACACTACAGCTGCGTAAAGTGCCAGAAGAGGGACCATATGTGTGCTACTATGCCATCGCGCCGAAGGGCGCAGGGGTCCCTTGAGTGAGCTGTCCATCATAGTGGGTAAATGGCGGGAAGACGGTGCACACTGCTAGTGTGTGGGGCGGGGCCAGACGGGTGGGCTTCACATGCCTCTTGGGTGTATAAAAGGTCAGAGACCAATCAGAGCAGCAGACGAGGAGAAATAAGCTCCTGGTCACAGGAACTTAAAGTGAAGGATGCACTTTGCTTCCTTCACTTTCACAAGCGCAATCCCTGTGGTAGGCCTGCTAGGCCTACCAGAGTGAAAAATGCAATCAGGCCTTGTCACTGTAGGGATAGTCTAATATAAATGTTCTCCTGTCCCACCTTGTAGGCTAAAAGGTTTGCATGGGGCGACTTACGAATATTTAAAAGAGTGCCTTTTACCTGTCAAAAATGGTAATCTGTCAAGTCGCACTGCAACAATCAGACTATAAAGGTTAGGCCTGAAGCCATGCCTGCACTACCACAGTAGTGTATGGCACAATAAGTACTGTAGTCCACAAGTGGCTTTTAACTTCCAGGCTCTTGGTGTACTTTTTACACCATATACGAGGAACTTACAGGCAAGTTAAATGTGCCAATCAGGTATAAGCCATTGTAACCATGGTGAAAGGAGGAGCACATGCTCTCTACTACTGGTTAGCAAGGATAAAGTGCACAGAGTTCTAAAGCCAGCATAAATATAGGGTCCAGCAAAAGGTGAAACATCCGGGGTGACCACACAGAAAAGGCAGATTTCCTACAGTCCTATAGATCTAAACTTTCAATATCATATAGTAATGTACCTGGGATTTTAGCCAGATATAACCCTGAGCAGCGGTTTGATGTTGTGCTTCCCAATTGATTTGAAAAAATTGCAAGAGACCTAGACCTATCAAGCTTTCTCAAGCCTTCTGGAATACTATTTGAGATTCACTGGTTAAATTATCTGCCAAAGTGTCCCCCAGATAGCGAAGCTCTTTGATTTTTATTCCAGTTTACTTTCATTCAGCCACCAGTCCTTCTGAAGCACATCTATGCTGTTGGCAAACCATATCATTTTAGTTTTCTGATTGTTTATCTGAAAACTATTAGTTGCATATTCTGCTAGTGCTGCTAACTGTTTTGTAGGTCAGTTGGGGTTAGATCTAATAATACTAATATATAATTTGCATACATATTGATAGATATGGCTGTGTATCCGAATGAAGTAGGAACATTCTAGTTATCTGAACTTAAAGCAATGAGGATATTAAGTAACCCACTTGGGATTCATTATTCTGCTAATTTGGTCTATGAAGTAGCTCAGTCATCACTGCCAAAGGAACTTGTAAAATGGATAAATGCAGCATAAAGCTTCTGCTTTTTATGGACAACGTACTTCTTCAAGATTGACCTCAAGTACAAGACATTGTGCACAGAACAGAAGGCCGGAAGCCACCTGCTGAAGAGGAAGCACATTCATCCCAGAAGCCCATTTAATTCAATAATTCGGAATATTTGATCAAAAACCTTTCCTGAGGCATCTAAAAGAGGAATAGGGCAGTAAATAGATAACATTGTATGTGAGCCCTTCTTATAGATAGGTATTATTAAACAGCCTTTCCAAATAGGTGGTATATTAATACATTCAGATAGTAATTAATAATAATCACTTGGAGTTGTGCCCAATGTTCAGGGTTTTTCTTTACTCTGTAACACATATTTTATCTAGGCCTTGTGCTCTGGTCCAGCAGTTCTTAACCTGGAGTCCTCAGATTTTAAACTTTTAAGTTTTAAAATGCTCAACCAATGTGAGGTAATTTGAAATTGGAAGCTTAAAATTAAGTTAGTATCCTTAACTTGATTCGTGAGAGCAGCACAAGCCCAGCAAACAGAATCTAGTATGAATGATTGGTGGCCTCAATTGAAGCATTGTGATGAGCATAAAGACAGCATGAATTAAGAGCAAAAATTACAGAGTTATATGCTAAACATATTGATTTGTGTTTAAAAAGCAAAAAACAAAGCAATAGCTTATCGCTTTGTCTTTGAGAAATAAAATCAGATTTTGGAAAGTATCAGCCTTCCCATTAAAATTTAGATTTTTGTGTATTTTTTTGTTTGTGAATTAAATATAATATCTCATAATGTGTGTATTTATTTGATGTATACTTGTTTCTTTATTTGTGCGTATTGTTCTGAGGGTATAAATGTAGAAAGGGCCTCAGCTGTGATCCCGACTTCTAATAGTGATTCACTGCAGGAGTCCCAGAAGTCGATATTTTATGAAGCGCTGCTTTATTCTCCTTAGCCTGATGTATAAATTGCCTATCATGTCCTCAGTGATGTTTGATAGCATTGAGTTCTTGTGGGAAATGTACTCCTGTAATCATTGAAGTAGTTATTATTACGGACAGAATGTAACAGTCCAAAATTAAGCTTTCATTCTCCTTCTCTGTCTGGGATTGCCTTTTTATATAATCCCAGTCTTCGGTGTACATGTCTTGTGAATGCCACTCCTAAAGTGCTCAAGGATTGCATGCTAGTTTCTTGCAACATCTTTAGCATGTTCACACTTCCATTTCAGCACACCAATGATTACTTGCTTAGATCCTTTAAAAGGAGATTGGCGAGCAGTGGTGCTGTGACAATTTTTAAAGTGGGATTGCTGGCCATCAATATCACCTGATTTAGGTGCCTTGGCCCTACCTTCCATACTGCTAGTATATATTCTGGGATATTTGTATTCCATTTAATACAGTCACATCTGTATTAATATATGCTTTACAAAAACTATGGAATACTGTGGCTTTGTCCTTTCACCTGTATCTCAACATGGGTGTCTTTAGTTAAAATGACAAACTACCCTAAAGATGCAGACATGACTAACTTAACCTAAAGAAGCAACATGCTGTTAAGGGAATTGGCAACACTGAATAAAATTGCCTGGTATGAGACAATTTGTGCTTGAACAGACAGTAAACGGTTCAGTTCAGTTGAAATTCTTTATTCAGTTTTTGTAAGTTATAACAAAAGAAAACAATAATAAAAACAATGCAAGATGAAAGACTTCTGCAAACTAAGTAAATGATTCAATACTAATAAATAAAGGAATCTTTATTCAATTTTTTTTATTTGATCTCATTTGTAAATATATTAGGGTGCTACAGCACCCCTGCACCACTACTTCCAGCACCACTGTGTGTGAGGTGCATGTACCGCCATAGAGTCACTACTGGAAGCCTGGGACCCTGGCTTAAGACATTTCTATGACCTAAACCTCAAAACAATACACAAAAGCACAGCAACACGTATTCCTAAATTAAATACACAAATTATGAAATATTTTACTTTACCAATAAAGTGCAAAAGTGAAAATTGTAATTTTGATGGGAAGGTTTGAGATTTTAGATTGTGATTTTATTTCTAAAAGATGAAGTGATATGCTAGACTCCAGCATTATGCATCACCTTTTTGCTCCTAAGGCATGTTGTCTTTTTGGTGGAGCCCATCAGTGCTTTAGTTGAGGCCTCCAATCGTCCATGCTAGATTTTGTTTGCTGTACTTGAACTGCTCCCGCAAATCAAGCTAAGGATAGCAACTTCATTTTTTGCCTCCAACTTCAAATTCCAACAAATTTACACAGCATTTTCAGATTTGTGATTTTACACGTTGGCTTTTTACATTTCTATACTTATATAATAATATGCTAATATTATTCAGTTGTCTTAACAGTCGCAGATCTCTGAGAAGCCGTTGCAGAACCATGGGGCATCCATGGACCACAGGTTAAAAACAGTTGGTTTAATAATAAGTCTAAGCCTTTACATAATAACTAACCATTCTAATGAGGGTCAAAGAAGACAATTCAGGCAAGATCTTCATACGTTGTCTCCAACTAGGAAGTTAAATCTACATCAACCAACATGCTGCTGACAAGTTAAAATTCTCCAAGGAAAAGACATTGGCCGTGCATTGTGCTTGGCTATGGCAAGGGTCTGCAGTGGTAAACAACGTTTACAACGAAACTTTTACCACGCACTACCATTACAACGCAGGCATTACAACGCAAACCATTACAACGCATTGCGCTGGGGGGCGCTCTAGGATACGGAATAAGTTTAATTTTCTATCCAACACCTTCCCTAGTGTCCACGGGGACTGGAGTTGGAATAGAAAAGTATACTTACCACTATCCAGCACCTCTAAGCGCTATGCGTTGTAAAGCTTTGCGATGTAAAAACCGCGTTGTAAAGGCATGCGTGGTAAAAGTATGCGTTGTAACGTCATACATCCGTCTGCAGTGCTGGACCATGATCACTCAATTTTCTTTCAAAGCCAGTTTAGGAGCCAATGGGGGAGACAGGGGAACTGGACCACAACCGGGGGTTTTAAGGCCTTTTAGCACTGCTGTCCTGAGGTCGGCCCTACCATGGCTCTGTAGACTGGGTAATCCTTTCTGTACTTGACTCTCAATAGTAGTGAGAGTGAGCAGTCACAGGCTTCTCAGGGAGGTTGGTGTGGGGGTTACTCGGCGGTTACTTTCAATAATCAGTACCAACCCTCCAGCAGTGAAATTAAATCAATGTCCATCCTTACATTGTGATACTTTTACATGACTGGTTATTTTGTTAATTAATATTTTCAACACTCGCATCTCTTTTTTATGGGTGTAAACTCATATACCACCGTGTGTATGTGTGTAATCAATTAAATTCAATTCAAAAACCTTTATTCGATCTTATGAGCAATCGACCATAAAAGTACATAAAAATGATGCACATAACTGTAAACACGCATAGGAGTTTAAAATCGTTGCATAATAAGGAATATTTAAAAGTACTAAAAAATACTTTTGAGGTACGAAGCAAGCGCGTCAGCTAATACATCAGCTATCCAAGCGAGCTGAGCAACATGACCATAAAATTACATAATAATAATGCACATAGCTATAAATACACAAGCAGAATTAAAATTAGCAGAAGTTAAAATAAGTGTTTAGCGAGGTGCACAGGGAGCGATTCAGGATTCAAAAGTGATATATCAGAAAATACATCAGACATCAGAAAAAAGGGGAACCTAATATGCGAATAACCTAATCAGATTGCAGTACGCTGTTACAGAATATGGAATAAAAGCTGGGATTAAAGCACCAAAGGGGGGTGATAGAGAGAGGGCAAAAATCCTCAGATAGGGTCCGCCATGCGCTCCTACTATCCCCAATGAAATAAACCGTCCGCATCTACCGGGTTCAGTGCTCTGTGCCATGCTTCGCATAATGTTCTGTCGAACTAGCCCAACTTAGTGTGTCTGGTCCAAAGTGCTGCTTTCAGGAAGACACAGACAGAAAGGAAAATTTCAGGAGAGCCCACGGATTTTAAGTGAAGGAAAGCGGGTCTGCAGCGATAAAGACCTAGCCTCCTTGATAGGGGAATCAGAAAGTGCTGTTGTGCAAAACTGTTCAAATTGCAGAAAACCATAAAATGCAACAAAGATTGTACAGTGTGATTATCGCAGGGACAACAGAAGGCTGTGTTCCCTTCTGGATCTAAAAAATGTTTAAAAAGAGAGACCAGTAGATTGTCCCAGCTCTGAAGCTGAAAAGTAAGGGCCACTCCCATATTGACAACTCCAAGGCCAAATACAGCAGGGAGTCATCAGTATAAAGGAGAGTGTAGTATTGCACAAAATCAACAAAGGAGGGAGGTAGAGTAGTAGAAGTAGGATTCTTACTCCACAAGATAATATGTATAAACAAAAGGAATCCTACCAGAGGAGAAGTGCTACCCATGGAAGGTATGGGAGCACTCAGGGTTTTGTAAAATACCCCTCACACACCAAAAGGCCCCTTGGTGTCATGCTTCATCATCGGGGTCTTCGCACCCCTCTAACGGGATGCGGCGTGCTGCGACCTACGACTACGCGGGAGCACTTGTCAAATGACTATGTGTGGTGTGTGTGGTGCAAGTGAGTGATAATGTGAGTGGTGGTGGGTAGTAAAGAGTTAAAAAGTACCTGGCTCGTAGGTGAATTTTTTTTTTTTATTCAGGACCTCGAGCTGGCACTATTAAAAGAAGTGATGTGCGAGGTAAGTCTGTCGTGATAATGAACAGTACCTCATGTGTGCGTCGACATGTTTCGGGGCTGGCGCCCCTTCTTCAGGACGGGAGCACAACTTCCCCACCTTACTCACGTTTTACTATTTGTAACTTTAAAAATTATGGTTAGTTAAATACAAGTGACAAAAAAATTACAAGTGGTATATAGGCTATAATGTGCCTACAGCGGATTTTGGCTCAGGATACATGCAGTTGCATGACTCAATAGAAAAGAGTTGATTGCTTCATGAGCTCATAGAAGCGTCTGGGGGTTGATTGCTACTTTGTGCAATAAAGTAGGGACGAAATTGCCACCTTCTTACCCCTCGCGCTGCTCCGCTCGTATATGAGCAACTGCATGTATCCTGAGCCAAAATCCGTAATCCGTAACCATAATTTTTAAAGTTACAAATAGTAAAACGTGAGTAAGGTGGGGAAGTTGTGCTCCCGTCCTGAAGAAGGGGCGCCAGCCCCGAAACATGTCGACGCACACATGAGGTACTGTTCATTATCACTACAGACTTACCTCGCACATCACTTCTTTTAATAGTGCCAGCTCAAGGTCCTGAATAAAAAAAAAAAATTCACCTACGAGCCAGGTACTTTTTAACTCTTCACTACCCACCACCACTCACATTATCACTCACTTGCACCACACACACCACACATAGTCATTTGACAAGTGCTCCCGCGTAGTCGTAGGTCGCAGCACGCCGCATCCCGTTAGAGGGGTGCGAAGACCCCGATGATGAAGCATGACACCAAGGGGCCTTTTGGTGTGTGAGGGGTATTTTACAAAACCCTGAGTGCTCCCATACCTTCCATGGGTAGCACTTCTCCTCTGGTAGGATTCCTTTTGTTTATACATATTGAGTGTAGTATTGCATCACCAAGGGTTTGGATAGCTCAGATTTCAGCCTAATATTTGCTCAGTCAGCCTTAAATAATGATTTCACCTCAGACTTGGTGTTATTAGTAATACAGCTGGGCTCAGATTACCACCAGTGAATTCAGAAGGAGCCGAAATTATCTCGTAAATAGCTTAACCCTGGTATGGAGAAAGCCTTGTCCAGCGTCATGCAGTCAGCTATATTATCTGTACAGAGTTTGGTGGCTGGCTGGGTTCAGCCAGATGCTAACCCATAATAAAAGCAGCGCCATCTGATTCGTATCCTCAATAAAACCCTGGTTTAACTCAAAGTCCATGATGAGGGTGGGTGTGGATGGGGATGCACTTAAAAGCCTTCGGAGGAAGTGGTTTTTCTCTGCCTGAATGGAGCTGCACTTGCTAAAACCCCAAACTCCCGCTCCGTAAGAGGCCACACTGATACATTGGGAGTTAAACACCTTCTAAGGTGGAGACAGTGTCCCCCTAATTTGCGGTCTGATGAGGCTGCTAACTGTGCTCGCAGCTTTGCTTAACTTTGTACAAACCAGAGGACAATGAGGATTCCATGACCCTGAGGAACTAAAATTCAATCCGAGGTACATGAAGTTCTTAACGGAAGTCAAAACATGCCTGTTGATACTTATTTTATTTAGTCTTAGTTTTCTTCAGCCACCGTACTTGATGTGTGACTTAGAATAATTAGGGTTACGGTTCAGCTTATGCATAAAGGAAACAAAACAGTTCACCTGATGTCTCAGGGCTTTTGGGGTAAGGGCCAACATTACTGCATCGTCCGCGTATTGCAGAGCAGGAACTGGGGAGCCTGCGATTCTAGGTATATCTGTGTGGGAAGAGGCTAGGTGAGCAATTAAACCATTAATATATCAAATAAATTGAAGATGCGTCAATATGCAACCCTGCCTCTGCTACTCTTTAAGGAGAATTCCGAAGAAAGCACGCCAAGCGGAGATAAAAGGATCCGGATGGTAAGGACCGAGTGCAGACAGTATACAAAATTCACCAGTGGGGGATCCACGCCTTGATCCAGCAACATTAACCAAAGTTTGGTTCTGTTTCTTTGTAGAGTCTTGATTACATTGTGATGCCTTACTTTGAAGTACATTACAATGCTGTAATAGAACGCTCTCTGGGGCAACACTTGGCTGTGGTCCCTCATGTGAACCATCTCTGTGCCGGTGGGGGGGGCCTGTCCTTTCGTTGTTTGGCAGCTAAGTCCCTTTCAGAATTGTAGTATGGAAAGCTTGCTGGCCTTCCGTAAAGCCATTAAGAAGACATACCTCTATCCCGTGGCCTAAATCCTTCTTTTTATGTGCACTTCTTAATGTGCCGATTCGCCCAGTTTCTTAGCCTCCATGTTCTTCTGTTGCTAGCGCTGGGATGCCTCTTTGCTGAGGCAGCTGCACGCTATATAAGTCTAGATAACATTAACATGAACATTGTGATACTTTTACATGACAGGTTATTTGTTAAGTAATATTTTCAACACCTACAACTCTTTTTTATGTGTGTAAACCCCCCTGTGTGTATGTGTGTATATTCAATGAAAAAACAAAGGTTAAAGTGACGTTATAGTTAGGTGAAAATGTCAGTTAAAACATAACATTTTAATCACCCAAAAAACACTGAAGTTATAGTTCACTGAAGCAACTACAACTTGTGCCCTCACCATGCACAGTAATGTCATCAATAATATAATTTTAGAAGTTGACAGTGATGTTATCAATGATGTCATAGAACATGTCATCCGTGATGGAATATGTCAATTCATAGGCAGTGCGTGGCAAGGTTGCAAGTTATAAATTCTTCAGTGAGCCATAAATGGTGAATCTCAGTGTTTTTTTTTAGTTCAAAATGTTTTTAACTGCATTTTCACCTATGAGGTCACTTTAAATTTTTCAGTGAGTTTCTAAGTTTTTTTGTTACGTAAAGCAAGATATTTTTGCAAGTCATAAGTCCACAGTTCTTTCCCTACTGGGAACCGAGTACTCCATTGTAGCTCTTCACTCTCTCAGGGTATTGAAACAGAGCAGTACAAGGCCTGCTTGGGAGGTGGCGTGGTGTGGACAAGTAATCTCTATTTGCTGACAGGTAACACCAACACTTAATAAATTATTGTCCAGTCTGGCATTGCCTTTCTTTTAAAAAAGAAAAGTATATTTATTACATACACTACTAAGTACTATGCAATAAATTACAACTATGAAGATTCAGTACATGTAGATACTTTTCGTGACACCATCAAATCACATTTGACTCTTAGTGAGTGAGACCCCCATATTAACAACGCCTTCCAACTGGAGCAGATACAACATCGTAATATAATGGGGTGCCATGTTAAATAAGGCAGACCTTCCGATTTTGTCAATGGGTCACCACATGAATATATAAAAAGCAAGCCTATTGGCTTTGTCAAAGGGTGACCACATCAGTGTAGATAAGGCAAACCTATTGACTTTTTCAAGAGGACACCTTAATGAAATAGTAATCAAATTGGGATTTAACATTAAAACCAATAGAATCCAAAACCATATTAAATGGCAGTCATTATTAATCACGTGCATTGCAATGTGGATCAATAAATATTTGAATAAAGTGTCTTTACTCTAAACAACATTAAATGGGTCAGAGTCTTTCTTTTACATTCCCCGGGGCTTGTAATGTGGCCATACAACCAACCACAATGAGTCCCTGCAATGCGCAGCTGAACAGCAAAAGCTCCCGGTCTAGGAATGCTTAAAAGCATCATAAACCTTTCCTGGGAGCTCACTTTCTATATGCTGCAGGAAACATATGGTTTATTTTGTTAAATCCTTTCTGGGGAACGGCTGCACTCCATGCAGCCCCCCAGAACACTCTGAGAAGATGTGGGTAGTGTCCCAAAGCAGGAATAAATATGCACATTAGCTCATGAAGACCACTATGGGACACTCCTGGCCAGGAACAGTGCATTTCTAATAAGCAGCTTTTCTGCTTTGGTTTTTCTCTTCTGCTTTTTTTTTATTCTTTTTTATTTAGTGGGATGCCCATGTCCCATCTGGGGCATCCAGCCGCCTTATTGTTTTGATGGATCCTGCGGTAGGAGCCTCAAGGCTCCGTCACTCTGCCAGCTCCTGGCACTCTGCAGGACTGGCCTCTCTATTGTGTGTGCTGCCCCAGTCCTACCCGGGCAACAGGCTTGCTTGTGTTTTTTCAATTGGGGGCCCCGGGAGAAGCCCCAAGGTCATGGTAACTACGCTGGCTCCCTTCACTCTGAATGGGCTGGCAGCTACATTGCTCTACTCCACTTGGCGGGAGCAGTTTCTTTTCTGCTCCCATCACAGTATGAATCGGTGCAGTCTGAGTAGGGAGGGAATTGGCTGGGGCGTCCCCCATTAAAACATGGGTATGGGGAATGAGCAACATGCCCAGCAATACTGCTGGGCTGTCCCAGTGGGACATTGGGCCTTGGGGAGAGGCCCCGGGGCAAATGTTGGCTTAGGAGGCAGGTTACACGTACATCCCCCTTCCCACATAAACGTAATTAAAAAATGCATTGACCTCTGGGCTCCGGCCCAACCTGGGAAGAATTTAACCGATTTTCAATTTTACATGTTTATTTTGGCACTGAAGGGGGGTCCCTTGCCCCTGCTCCATTCCTATGGCTTTGGGGGTCAAGGTATCCTTGGTTCACGCAGAGGAGTTGCCCTAAGGGCTAGGGCGGTTGACCTCGAATCTGGGGAATCGGGTTCGAATCTCTGCAATGACGCTGAAGATCCTGTGATTCTGGGCAAATCACTTAATCTCCCTGTGCCTAACAAAAATGAATGTGTCTTCATGTAACGCAACTGGTGCTATGTAAAACGCTCTGATAGCAGATACCTTCGGATCAAGTTAGCTCTATATAAAACTCTGTAAAATAAAAAAATCTTTACCATACCCCCTTATCTCCTTTTTAAAAACATTTTCAGTACAGAGACCCAAGTCCTGAGTCCTGCAGTCACTGCTGCAACATTTCTGCTCATGTTGCAGTCAGCCAATCTGGGTGCTTGCTCCAAAAAAGCCCTCTCAGTCAATCAGTAGGCTTGATTTTTTTAAATTTCAGCCCAACTGTCAATATATCTATAGAATTTGAACCTTAATTTCTCCAAACATACTGAGCAAATTTACACCAAATCACAAAAAGCACGCTTTCTGGGAAAAGCTCTAGCTGTCTGCCAAATGTGGTGTCATTCCGTTCAGCCGTTTTGACTGTAGTGCTCTCTAAAATTCCCTATGGAAACTGCATCGGGAAATTGCTTTATGAGACCCCCACCCCTTTTTTTCTCGGCCCCTGCTTAACAGATCACCCCAAAACCTTTAAACTTTCCAGGAAGGAGCTGAGGTAGATGAACTTCCTTTTTTAGAATTTTTTGTGAAGATATGTCAAAGGGCGCAAAAGTTATTAGCAAAATAAAAAATGCTGTTCCTATGGAAAGTCTGACCAAACTATAACTACACAGCTATATAAAAATCATGTGCTGTATATATTATGCAAAAAAGGAAGTAGGCAACTCTGGGTAGTTCCCACAACTAGGTGGAGAGCAGAGTTTTTATGCACAGGATTAACATTATGCCGTCATCACCAAGCTACAGAGTGTGATAAAGCCTCTCTTTAGCCATTTTGCAGCAAAAGCTTTAAGCATAGCATTAAAAAGTACCACCCATCTGCTAGAGAAACAGGCATTTTCAGGTGAGCAGATTCTGAGTGGTGGTGGTTACTGTAGGGTGCTCCATATAAAGAAGCTGCGCTCCACCTTACCTTGGGAACTACGCAGAGTTCAAAGCTTCCTTTTTACCCTTTATATAAATATATTCCTTATGTTCGTATTTAAAAGATATTCTAACCTCCCTATAACTATCCCTGAACTTTAAAACTACTCAAGCTAAAAACCCTATACTACCTTTTAAAACTACCTTATTACCCCTGTACACTACCCGCCCATAAAATCATCAAACTCCTTACTACTTAATATACACACAACAGAAACCTTAAAACCGTTACTTGCCCATAAAACTACCCACACCTGAACCCTAAAAACCCCTTTTGACCCCGATACACCACTCACCCCCGAACTCTAAAAACTCCTTATAACCCTTAAAAACTACACACTCTAGAACCTAAAAACCCCACAATATCAATCAATCAATCATTCGGCTTTGCATAGCACACTAATCATCTAGGGAGTATCCAGGTGTTGAGTCCATGCTGCTCTGAGGTTCGAGTCGAAGAGTCAGGTCTGAAATCTCCTTCTAAATTCCTGTAGGGCTGGAGACTCCCTCTGGTGGAGGGGAAGCTGTTTCAGAATTTTAGGGTGAGGTTGAAGAAGGAACAACCTTCACTGTTGCTGCGGCAGATGCTGGGGGTGTTGGCGAGGGAGAGAGAGGCAGAGTGCAGGAGTATGGAGGGTCGGTGGAAGTTCCGGGGGTAGTTGATGTACGCTGGTCCTTGGTTGTGCAGGACTTTGTAGGCGCGCATTAGAATCTTGAATTGGCATCTCTTAGGTACGGGGAGCCAGTGGAGTTTTTTCAGGTGGGGGTTGGTGGGTCCATCTGGGGAGTTCATGGATGAGTCTGGCCTCTGAGTTATGGATGGTCTAAAGTCTCTTCAAGAGGTGTGATGTGATTCCGGCATAGAGAGCATTGCCATAGTCCAGGTGGCTGGTTACAAGGGCTTGGGTGACGGTATGCCTGGTGGTTACAGGGAGCCATATAAAGATCTTACAAAGCATGAGGAGGGTGAGGAAGCAGGCAGGGTAGACTGCTTTGACCTGGCTCTTCATTGTGAGTTTGCAGTCCAGGATGTTTCTGAGGTTCTAGGGTTGGTCCAAGGGGGTGGGTGAAGGTCCCAGGTCAGTGGGACACCAGGAGACCTCCCACGGTGAGGTTATAACTTCCATCTTGTCTGTGTTGGGTTTGCAGCAATTGTTTTGTATCCAGTTGGCAATGCTGGTCTTTCCAGTTGTTTGCCGTCGAGTTTGGAAGTTCTTAGTTCCAGGGTGTACCAGCTGGCTTGCCTGGAGGGTCTGTTGGGTTTGGAGGACTTGCTGGGATCAACTCTGTTGGGGCTGTTGGAGATTCAGATTGTGAAGTTTTTGACAGCTTGTTTGATGTTTGAGGAGGTGTTGTGGGGGAGGAGTTGAGGTTGTCAGGCCGTTGGCTCTCAAATGCTCTGTTCCAGCTGCGGTGGGAGGTGTTGGTCAGTCGGGTGGCTTGGGCGATTGTGTAGGTGAAGGGGATGATTGTGTGGTCTGTCTAGGTAGGCTCGGTCGTGTGGCAGTATTTGACTCTGTTGCTGGTGGTAAAGATGGGATCTAGCATGTGTCCAGCGAAGTGTGTGGGGTCAAAATTGAGGTCTCCAAGGAATATGTAGTGTTTGATGTTGATGGCTTGAAGGGGCGATGAACTCTGGGATGGCATCACAGAAGTCAAGGCGTGGTCCTGGAGGTCTAAAGGCAAGGTTGCAGTTGACTGTGGTTTTGCCATCTATTCTGAACTGGAAGTTGAGCTGATCCGTGATTGAGGTGTAGCCATCTGTGGTGGTGGTGCAGTGAATGGATTCCTTGTGGATGATGGCAATTCTGCCCCTGGGTTTGTTGATGTGGTTGCGGTGAACAATCTTGTAGCTGAGGTGTGGCTGTGGCAATATTGGGTGCGGAGCCAGAGTTGAGCCAGGTCTCGGTTAAGAAGACAATGTCGGGGTGAGAGTGGTGTCCCATATCTCTGTCACGTGCTTGGGTAGGAATCGGGCGTTGAGCAGGAAGCAGTGAAGATGTCAGGGTGTAGTCGTTGCTGGTGGGGTGGTGTTGGTGTGGTGCCCTAGTGTGCAGGTGTGTAGGAGAAGTGGTAGTGGTGACAGGTGAAGGGTCAAGCTGTCAAGCGTGGAGAGGTGCTGCAGCAGTTCTTGTCACGGGGTCAGGATTTGAGGGCAGTGAGCTCAGCTCCGGACTAGCAGTGGATGGTGGGATATTCAGAGTTTCTGGTGCTGGGCACAGTCCAGGCACAGACGGGCGCAGATGGGCTTTCCTTTGGAGCGCCGGCAGTAATCCGCACTGTGGCCTCCAATAAGGTGGTCCAGGGAGGGGCGTAGAGGAGGTGGGTAGCTGGTGGAAGGAACAGCAAGCGAGCAGGGAGTCTCACAGTTCAAAGGGCACACAAGGCACATAGCACAAACAGGCACAAATCAACTAAGAACCCAAAAGGACAAAAATGAACAAAGACAGTCCTAAACAAAGACACTGGCACACAACACAAATGGGCAAAAAACAATTAAGATACCACTAGGACGAGATGAACAAAGACAGCCCTGCATACCGAAGAACCGGGTTTTAGAACCCAGCCGCGCCAGGGGCATGCCCAGAGTCTTCGGGTTCACCTGTCTTAGAATACAGAGACACAGGATACTTCTGAGTGGCGTCAAAGATCGAATTTATTGGCTGCAGCCAGTAACAGAAGTCCTAGAAATCATCACGGTATGAGTTCTCAGGAGACTGCTCAATTTTACAAAGCAAGTCATCCCTTTTTATGCCAAACATTATGCTTCAGGCAAACATTCCTTGTTTACAGTTTAACCAATCACATGTTTCCACATCAAAAGTATTGTTTGACGACAAACCCATTTTACAGTTGTCCGGCCCATAATCAATCATTGAACAAACCCAACACTCTTCTTTAGACAAGCCGGACAAACCCATAATAAAAAGGACCACAACCCATATCGTAAATAGACCATAAAAGAAGAAACAGAAACAGATAGAAGTAGGATAAGGCATGTTTGTGTGCAGTAAAACTTTATGATGTCCTGTCCTCTGATCCTTAATCTTGATCAGCTTAAGGGCAGGAACTGGTTTAACAAGGTCAGCTTCAGGCAACAGGGTCAGTTCACTCAGGTCAAACAGGAGTCAGCACGAACTCGAGCTAAGGTGTACATGTCCTTAAAAGACTAGTTCAGCCACAGTCGTCTGCCTATGTGAGGGCAACCACAAAATGGCTGCCATACACAAAATGGAACCCACGGGTTCAGAATTCACAGAACCTCAATATACGTCAATAAAGCACTGCTTAAAACCATTTTTAAAATGACCTACCAACATGGTAAAGTACCGCGTTGTAAACTTACAAAATAAAAACCCTTGTGGTACTTACCTGCGTTGTAACGCCTTGCGTGGTACTTATGTGAGAGATAAATGGCCACGTTGTGACAATTGCATACCTAGAGTCTTACAGGTGAGTGTTGGGCTGCATCTAGGAGTGTTGTCTGGATTTCACGTTGATTCCCAGGTCATCAGAGCCCCATGCGCAGCTAGAAATGCTTGTCAGATCTACCTGTTACCATAACATCCAGACAGAGTGGTGCGGTTCCTTGATACAGACAAAGAATGGGCTTCAATGCAAGGCTTCTTTTTCATTCCTTCTTGTCATCAGCACAGATATTCAGGGATGGTGGGGGCTTTCAGCGGGACAACAATGCCAAAATCTAACAGAACCTCATGGTTTCTGCATTAACATCGATCCCCAGCGCTGCTCTACCATTGAGCTCAGTGGTTCCAGTTCTAGCATTGAGCGCCACGACTCCTGTGCTATTGAGCCCACAGTTCCAGTGCAGAGCATTAGTATTGAGCCTCAGTGGTCCTCTATCTTTGAGACCCATAATTCCAGCTCTAACACTGAACTCCAAGCTGCTTCTACCGTTGAGCTCCATGGTTCTTGCTCAGAGGTCTAGAATTGACCAGAAGGGCTCCTCCACTATTGAGCCCCTTGATTCTCAATTGAGCTCCAGTATGGAGCTGCAACACTCCTCTCCTCTGTCTTTAGCCACATCCATGCTGGTGACGGAACCACTCTGTCACCAGCCACGGACGTGCTGTGCTGGTGGCGGAGTGGTTCCGTCACGGCCCGGCTGCCGCGCCTGCGCTGCAGTGATTTCGCGCCTGCGCGGCGCATTCTATTGAGTGGGCGGGGCCGTGATGGAACCACTCCGTCACAAGCACAGCACGCCCATGGCTCGTGACGGGGTGGTTCCATCACGAGCATGGTGGCGCTGCGCGGCCCCCTAACCCCCAGCGCCGCGGCGGAATTACCGCCGCGGCCAAGGGGTTAAGCCCCAGGGATCCAGATAGCTCTAGCACTGAGCCCCAGCGCTCAGCTACCATTGAGATCCTGGGTTCCAGATGTTGAGCAACAGCGCTCCTCTGTCTTTGAGACGCTTGGTTCCAGATGTTGAGCCCCGGCGCTCCTATGTCTTTGAGCCCTTGGTTTCAGATGTTGAGCCCTGGCGCTCCTATGTCGTTGAGCCCTTGGTTCCAGACAGCTCTAGCATTGAGCCCCAGGACTCCTCCACTATTGAACCTCAGGTTCCTGATAGGGCTCTAGCATTGAGGATAGGGCTCTAGCATTGAGCCCTCAGTGCTCCTCTGCCATTGAAGACCATAGTTCAGGCTCAGAGCTCGAGCACTGAGTCCCAGGGCTACAGCTCATAGGTTTACTGTTGAGCTCCATGCTGCGGGGGTGGGGGTGTACCATTGAGCCCAAGGACTTCCAGGTATAACTTAAACATTTATCCCAGGGTTTGTGATGACAGTTTTACTATTGAGCCCTAGGGCTGGCAAAGCCCATTTCTAACACTGGACTGACAACATACAGCGTTTCCCTTGGCCTACCGAGTGGGCATCACAAAGCTCCATCATGGAGGCTAAGGTGGGCAGCTCATAGATCAACCAGTGAACCCCAGGGCTGGCAGCTCTTAGTTCTAGCATTGAGCATTGGGAGTGACTGCTTAAAACTCTTGTGATGGGCCTCAGGGCGGGCTGCAAACAGCTCTAGCATTCAGCCCCAGGGCTTACACATCCACCTCTAGCACTGTGCCCTAGGGCTGACAGGTCACAGCTCTGCTGATGAGCCTCTGGACTGGCAGTGCATAGCTCTACTGATGAGTCCCTGAGCTGGTAATGCACGTCTCTAACATTGAATCTGAGAACGTGCGTGTCACAGCTCTAGCACTGAGCCCCTGGGGTGGCAGGTCACAGGTCTACTGATTAGGCCAAGGAATTGATGTGCACAGCTCTAGTATTGAGCTGCAAGGCTGGAGTGCACAGCTTTACTGATGAGCGGCAGCAGCATCCCGTCCTTGAGGATGGAGGGGTCCACCCCACTTTTTCCCAACATGAAGAGTGTATGTGAGGCTGAGCAAATGTCATCTTGACACTCTTAGGTCAGGAAGACAGGCACTATATACGTGCTAAATGCACAGGCACCTTGCTGCCTGAGCTGAACTTTTGCTGGACTGAAGTCTAAACCAGGTGGGCGTGACCTCATCAGCCTGGCAAAGCACCTTGAGGACCTCCTCATGACAAGGCTGAGTGTCACTGATAGCCACGGACCTAGACACTTCAGTTTTAATCCTGAAGTGCTCCGAGCCAAGTGTCTTGGTGAGACCTCATCATAGAGTGGGATGGGGTCAGCAGTCTCATTTACCCTCCTTCTATTGGCTCATCTTAGAGGAGTTGGCAGCCCCAACGCTTCTGGAACCACAGAGGCTCCCCCCCTTAAAGTCTGCAGCAGGTAACTTTTGTGTTTGAATGTTTGGTGCACGTGTGTGTATGTATGTATGTATGTATCTATGTGTGCTGTGAATGGGTGTGTGAATACATGAGAGTGAGTGAGTGTACATATGTGCCTATGTGCTCCGCCCTCCACCCCTTGCTGTAATTACAGCAGCCACTGCTGATGTGTTCCAGGACTGGCAGTGCACAGCTTTACTGATGAGTCCCGGGACTGGCAGGGCGCTGCTCAAATACTGAGCCTGAGGGCTGGTACAGATAAACTCTACTGGTGAGCCCCAGGCAATGCCTAATTTTTGCCAGTGGAGCCCACTGGCACTCATTTCTGGGGACAGGTACTTTCCTCCTCAGATATTGACCATGAGCAAGAGATAAAATTGCCACGACCTCTCATACATACACTTAGTCTTGGGGGCCAGGGATGCGGTTATCAACTCAGGGGCTGCGGGACACCAAGCTTCCATAGCCCCGCTGGGAAGTCCGTCATCTCTCTGTCTGCTTGCGGCCAATGTGTGCGGAATTCTGCCAACTTAAAAATGCCAACTTGCGAGCGTATTTCCCCACAGATGCAATGCCACGACTAAGAAAGTAACATTGCGTGTCAGACCCTGTCGTGCCCATTCCTCTGGCCAATACTGCATGCACCACTTGGGACCCAAGATTGCCCCGAAGCCTACGCTCCCTGCCGCATCTGTGAACAATTGAAGGTCTGCATTCGAGGAGCTCGGTCTCCGCCATATCACAGACCCATTAAAGTCCTCTAGGAAGTCCTTCCAAATGTTCAAGTCATTCCTCACATCAGCTGACAACCTAACTCATTGGTGTTTTGCGCGAAGCCCTGACATTGCCCTTGCTATGCTCCTAGAGAAGGCCCTGCCCATCGGGATGACTCTCAAGGCGAAGTTCAGTTGCCCTACCAAGACTTGCAGCTGATGTAATGTAACCTTCCTTGACCTTAAGCAGTCATCAATAGCAGCCTTGAAGGCAGACACCTTTGACCTGGGTAGCCTACAAACCCCTTCTCTGGTGTCAATTTCAATGCCTAGGAACGTCAGGCAGGTAGTCGGCCCTTCTGTCTTCTCTGCTGCCAGTGGTACCCCCAGGGCTTTAGCCAGGTGCTGGAAGCCCAGCAGGGCCTTCCTGCATGACTGTGAACCCTGAGGACCAAGAAATAGAAAATCGTCTAGGTAGTGTACCACTGCATGGGATTTGTCAGTAGTAAGGAATTGCTCCACCGCCCATTCTAAAAACCTGGCAAAAGACTCAAATACGGCGCATGCGATTGAACAGCCCATGGGCATGCACAGGTCAATGAAATAATCTCCTCTGAAGGTGAAACCCAAGAACTTAGTATCCTCCGGGTGCACTGGCAGGAGCCTAAATACAGCCTTGATATCAGACTTGGCCATTAAGGCCCCTTCACCCAGGGCCTGCAACTTTTCGATTGCGGTGTCAAATGTTGTATAACGCACCGTGCAAAGGTCTGGGTCAAGCTTGTCATTGACAGATAGACCTGGGGGCTCGACAAATTATGTATTAGGCGAAATTTCCCTTTCTCTTTTTTAGGCACTAACCCCAGGGGAGAGCAGACCAGATCAAGCTTTGGAGGTTGTTTGAAGGGACCCGCCACCCTCCCCAAGGCAACTTCTTTCATTATCTTATTTTCCACTGCTTCCATATTCTTCAGCACAGAGCTCTGGTTGCGCGGGGGGACATTGGTGGGGGTGGCTGAAGACGGGATACGAAAACCGGACATAAAACCATTGTGTAGGAACTGAGCCTCTTGTAGCTTGTCCTACTTGCTAAGGAGGTGTGTCAGCACATGTGTCTTAATGGGAGTTGGCAGATCTCTCGGATGGCTGAGGTGGCTTCCCTTTAGCTGCGGCATGGGACGGCTGCTCCCTTGGTCTTCCTGACTTCTTAAAGCACCTGACCTCTAGATGAGCTGGTCCCCCACAGAAGGAACAGCAATGTTTGAACCTGCACGTAGTCCCTCTGGTGCACTCATTTTTGTTATACAGCCAGCAGGCCTGCTTTTTATCTCCCGCACCCTTGTCGCTCCGAAAGGACTGATTGTGTGAAGGGTAACTAGTCTTGGTCACAGGTGCAGTGGAATAAAAAACTGCATGCCATACATTGATCTCAAGTTGGTCCCATGCTATCTCGGGGTGTACTGCTTTAATTTGCCTGAACTTGTTGTCATATTGTAACCACCCTGTGCCTGGGATCTCGGAGGCCGCCCCATGAATCAAAGATATATAACTGATTATCTGAGGAGGACCGCGGGGTACTTCTCCACCATGATGGCCGCATAAATGGCGAATCCTGTGATCCAATTCTTTATAGACCAGTCAACCCATACCTTCTTCTGCTTGTACTCGCCTTCCTTACCTACCCTAGCCTTGCCTGGGACCACACCTGCATTGATGAGATCAAACACGTCAATATATTCTCCCTTTAGTATCTTTTCTTTTGTGTCTGCAGGTACATGCCAAGTGATCCCTGCAGATGGTGATAAAGTCATGGACGAGGAACCGTACATTAAAGGGCTGTAAGATAATGCCGGCTGACCCGTCAGCACCAGCCCTGTCCCCCCTTGAATCTGATTAACTGATGGCCCTGCCAAATTTGCGCCGGTGTTTGCTGTTTGACCTTGAGAGGACAAAGTTCCTACCATAGGGGATGGACCCATCGCTACCGGTCCCGCGAATTCAGGGTAAGCTGTGAAGGGTACCATAGCGCCAGCTTGGGAATTACTAATTGCCTGACCCTGTGAAGTTGTCGCTAGCACCCCTGGGGATTGTGCCACCCCCCCAGACTGCACCCAGACTTGTGCTATTCCGCTACCCGGATGTGCGACCACTGGAGGTAAGGGTGCTTGTGCGCCGGGCGCCTCCGCATTTGCGACGGGCGCCACCCCCGGCTGGGCCACACTAGATTGAATGTTGCTTCCCCCAACTGCACCCAACTGAGGGGTACCATTTTCTTTGGTTGTGTTAGGAATCAAGTCAAATGTCTCAAGCACCTCCTTCTCACCTGAGGATGCTGGTTGGGACTCTACTGAACTGGGCCGCTTTTCCTTCGACGCCTCTTTAAACCTTTCCGGTGTGCGCCGAGCTCGCTTGCCTCGCCCTCTTTCCTCTTGGGCATCCGCTCTTACCCCTTCTCTCATTGTCTTTAACGCCCAATCGACGCCTTTCTCCTTTGTAAACTCCAGCAGCTCCGTTAATGCGAGGTAGTCATCTCTTTTATCTGTGGCCCCTTTGCCCTTCGTTGGCCGTTTCGGCGGCATTCTGCACTTAAAAGATAGAAATGTGTTAGCACTACTTTTTAATGACACAACACGTTTCCGGATTAGCCACCCATTTGTAACCTGTCGGCAAAATCTTTATTTTCATTACCCTTTGTAGCCTCACTGAGCCCACCAATTACGCAGATGCAAAATGCAAGCAAAATTCAGCCTCCCATGGTAATTCACCTACACTATTTGGTGACTTGCCCTTGATTATTACTCCTTACTGCCCCTGATGTTCATTTTTATAATTGAGTTTCTAGGTGGGCAGCTTGGTTATTTATTTTTTAGTAAGGACGTAGAATTATTAGCTTCAACCAGCTACCACCCCTACTATCTCCTTTCAAGTCATGTATGCGCTTTTGGATTGTGGTCTTCACCTAAGCGCTTGCATTGCCTAGGGACGATGATCGTAACCGATTTTAACTCGGTCTGCTTTAATTATTTCAGCACGACGATCCGTGCTTCCAGGGCAGTATTTACTATCGAATGCCCGAATGGTTAACACGGGGCGTGCGAGCGCAACGCGTGCTCCGCTCTTAATATATGCGCATATTAGATTACAAGCAGGAAGAGGGCATTTAAAGCGATTGATGCGGAGCGGTCCGCTTTTAACGGCGCGCTCCGCTTTTAATTAAACCGTATACTTTACCCGCAGGACGAAGGCATTGAAGCGATTGATGCGGAGCGGTCCGCTTTTATTATTCCAAACATTAAACTCACAGGCAGAAGAAGCATTCGCAACAATGCGGTCCGCTTTTGCACTATCAGGAAAACTGAGCGCGTGCTAGGGTCTACATTGTGTGGCTTCGAAACGGACTGTTCCGCTCTTATTTGCACCCGATACCACATTTCACGCCAAACCAACTCTCACGCTGGATCCGCTCGCCAACCTACCCGGACCCGATACAGGCAAGCTCTCCCCTGCGGTGGACATTTCTCTTCACCCACACATTCGCTCACCTCTAAAATCCCGCGCTCCATGCTCACCCTCACGCACGGATCGCAAACACACCTTCAAGCACACAATCACACTGCGAGGCCCACTCACCTGCACCTGAAGACGGATGAATTTCACGCACCCCAGCTGCCGCGACTCGGTTCCGCTGTGACTACTTTATGCGACGTCCGACTCCTGGGAGGTCAAGTGGACAAAGAGGGGGTCATACAGTGAGGCGCTGGCTTTTCAAGCCTCGCGCTCCCAACTACTTCCGGGTCACTCTGACCCTGTTAGTGACGCGCTTCCTGTTTTTCTCTTCGATATCCCTTCCGGGTCGTGCGACCCGGAAGGGATTCCCTACCTATGTGGCCCTTTGGCTGCCACTAACGGCGCCACGCCCCTTATTTGGGGTAGCGCCTTGCATTTTTGCCAGTGGAGCCCACTGGCACTCATTTTTGGGGACAGGTACTTTCCTCCTCAGATATTGACCATGAGCAAGAGAGGATAAAACAAACTGACAGGAAAGAAAAAGGAAGATTAAAACTGAAAACATATACAACAGGAACAAGCAAGGACTGGCAAAGTGAAAAAGGGGCAGGGAGTGTCCGGTAGTGGATTAAAGAAGCCTGAGGTGAATTTAACACTACACAGTCTTGGTATGCGGCACTCCGATTTTTACCAAGCACCTCCGGAGCAGAGCTTTGGACACCAGCACTCATTCTTTTACAAATTAAGCACAGGCCCCGGGACTAACTGCACGGCTGTATTGATGAGTCCAGGACTGATAGCACACAGCTGCAGCATCAAACTCTGCCAGCTCTGAACAATGCTAGTAGTGAATTCATAAGTAATTACATTGCTTGGGTGATTTCTCATGGACAGGTCACTTGTATCCACAGCGCTCTATCCTGGGCCCAGAAGGGCCGGCAAACCTTGACTGTGGTATCTCAATTTGACCAGGCACCCCCGATGATGTCCCAGTTTTGCTATCAGCAAATAAAATTGTAATATCTGCACTCCTGTAAAAATCTTGTGATTTAAAAGTGCCTGAAAAAACTATCTTTTAAAAAAACATTGAAGCTGATCCTCGTTTTTTTGGCTCTGTGCTGCACTGAGCCAATAAAAGGAGATTCAATAACAGGCTACCAAGTGGCAGAGGTGTTCAATTCCTCTATGGCTTGCCTGTTAACCTGATAATTCCTTAAAATTTGACAGGGCCCTCCTGTTGCACCAGGCTTTCTGCCTACCTACCTGTCTCGCCAAGTCTCTGGCTCCCTACTACCTGTTATTTCGTTTCAACCAGCACCTCTTGGCGGGTTTTTTTGTGCAAATTTTTAATAGTGTTACACAACCAGAATTGAAGCACTTTGCATGAGCCCCAGTTGGCACATTTTTGTTTTTATGCAGTGAGATTCAGTGAATTGCCTAGAATCACAGGCTGCTGAGAAGACGTGGGAACTCGAACCTGGTTTCCCAGTCGGCAGCCCTGACCATATCCTCGACTGTAGACCCCATCTCCCTCTCCTACTCTCTCTTGTGTTCAAAACCACTCAAGTACACCAGTGTGTGATTTGTAAAAAAAAACAAGCATTTACAATGCAATGGTTTTGCCTTTGTTAAAGTTAGAGCTATTGGCATTGCTCTTGACATTATTTTTATTTATGTTTTTTTTAACATAAATAAATGGCATTGTTATTTACAATGCCAATAGCTTAATCTCTCGCAAATGCCACACACAAACACTCACAGAGAGCCCCCCCCCACACACACACAGAGCCCCTCCCCACACACCCACACAGAGCCCCCCACACACACAGCCACACAGAGCCCCCCTACCCACACCCACACAGAGCCCCCCACACAGAGCCCCCCACACACTGCGAGCCCCACACACTGCGAGCCCCCCACACACACTGCGAGCCCCACACACACTGCGAGCCCCACACTGCATGTTTTACCAGCTGTAAATTCTGCCAATCTCTGCGTATTAAGTGAATGGCCACCGGTACATGATCAATGCTCTTCTTCCCTGCCCCATGATGTTTGTTGGATGGCAACAGCTGAAACAGGGAAAATAGCATCGACTCTGGATCTGCACACACAAAAAGTGAGTCTGTGTGTGTGCATGGGCACATGGTTTGTGTATCTAGCATGGGGAGGGCATGATCTGCGGATACAGCCTGGGAAGAATATTAGCTGTGGCAGTACGGGTAGAGCAAGTCAATTGTGCTTGGGGGAGCACAACTGTGGATGTGTACACTAGACCAGGAAGGGGGGTGGCTGTGCACGTGTGTCCAATTCTCCCTGAGACTGTAGAGTTATTTGCTGAGCCAGCATAAACAGGGTAGGGCATAGAGAACAGGGTAGGGCATAAAGAACAGGGACTGTGCATATGCACGCAGCAATAGGAGATTGTGCGTTGTGTGTGTGCACACAGAGTCTGCAGATGCAGAGACTGTGGTTGTGAACACAAACCTGTCAGAGGACATGAACTGCAGATGTTCTCAGTGAGCCCGCAGATGGCACTTACATGTGGGTGTATGTGCACACGTAGGCTGGGGAGGCACAGACTGGGTTATGCACTCATCTTTCACAGAACATCCACTTTGAGCGCGCATAAAATCTGCAGTAATTACAAAAATGTGGGGGGAGGGGGGTACATATAAAGTCAAGAACATAGATTGTTACTCAGCAGTGTGCGCATCGGAGCTTCCCGGAGTTGGGCTGAGACTGCACACACACTGAGGATGGGGTCCGACTATAGAGCCACAGAGAGTATGGGGAGAGGACGGGCATTGGAAGGCAAAGACTGTTATTAAGTAAATAATTATGAGAGAGTACATGGGCTCTGTATGTAGTTACAGAGATTTGGGTCATTGGGTGGGCTGAGCTGCTCTCTTAAGCGACTAGAGGGTTATGTGAACAGAGCCTTGTCGGGCAGGCGGCACTATGGTTCTGACCTGCCCTGTAAAAAACACGGGATGGACACGTTCGTGGAGAATTGAAGGATCCGGTAATTAGCTTTTTTTGTGGGGGGTGAGGGGGACTGGAAAGATGTCAACCTCTGGGCAGCTGGAGTTCACGGCAGGTGCCTTGGTACGAGTGAAATCTCTTTGCCCCCTGAATATAGTTCTGCCCGCAGGCCAACAGAATCTCAACATCGAATAATCCATATATTGGTAAACCAGAGGAGATGATGCAGAGAAATAAAGTCATCTCATTCTGGGAGCCCGAGTATTGTATTGTATGGATTAATGGAATTAATTTGGGGGAACGGAAAGTAACTCCACTAAATATCACTTTAAGGGGGTACTACATAGAAGTATCAAAGAAAGATTCATCTCCCATTATAATCCACACTTGCACACCGCCCCCACGATGCCTTTTATAAAAGACACGTGCTCCCTCTCTCAAAGATGCCCAATAAGCACAGACTATGTTGCCCTTTCGGAAGTTTATTAGTGTTACGACTTTCACAATTTTTTTAATTAATTAACTAAAGGCTGATATCAAACATCCTCAAAATAAGGCAACGAAGAAAGAGGTGGTGCATTATGCTGTAGAAAAGATCAGACATTTCACATATATATAATTACACACAGCAAAGCCTCCAGTAACCCTTATCATGTTATTTCACACCGGATCCAAGGCAAAGGCAAGGACTGAATCTATATGCTGTTGGGGGGAAAAACCCACTCTATTTTTATTTTCCAATATCACCGTTTTTGGGCTGCTGTTTGCCAGCGGGGACTACAGGTCCCAGACACCTTAGCTGTCCCCAGAGGCGGGGCCAGGATACCGTGCAGCGCTACAGGGCGCCTTCAGTTTTCCCGCGGCGCAGGACGCGGCTGGATATAGCTGAGCTAACACCCTAATAAGTAAACTCCAGCTGGGGTGAGCGCACGTCCGTTAAAATCCATATTTTAATGTCCGGTACCCAATCATTTGGTGTTTCCGGTTTTGGCCAGTATGCACGTTTGACAAGACTGTATTACTAGATGAGTTGCACTGTGGGAATGCCTGGAAAGTTCTTTCTGTCGTAATTTAACCAGCAAGCCATTACGTTGTTGGACGTAAGGCCTTGGCCTTTTCTAGCAGTTTTTTTTACTAAGGTTATAGGGTCTTTTTTTTATCATTTTCTATGAAAAAGCCATGTGCAAAAGAAATGGGGCTGGGTATTCTTTAGTTGTTTCCCCTCCCTTTGCCCTTGTTGTTCAACACTCGTGACGTAAGCCCTTTAACCACCACAGTTAATTAACACAGGCTCTCCTGACTTGGGAAGGGGTACTTTAGGAGCACAAGGTCCATTAATTGCCATGCCTCCTCCTGTGGGGAGCCAGGAGGAGTATTGTAAGACCCCGGTTAACACCAAGAGCGGGAGGGGGGGGTGCGGGGGGCGGGAACGGACACACGGAGCGCGGGAGGGGGGTGCGGGGGCGGGAACGGACACACGGGTAGCGGAAGGGAGCCTCACCTAGCACGGAGGGTAAACAAACAAACCTGGACTTCGTCGTCACGGAATGAGGAAAACAAACGCACGGCTTCCTTCTTTTGTGGCCACGCCAATCCTTCTTCTGTGGCGGGAGGAGTATTGTAAGACCCCGGTTAACACCAAGAGCGGGAGGGGGGGTGCGGGGGCGGGAACGGACACACGGAGCACGGGAGGGGGGGTGCGGGGGCGGGAACGGACACACGGGTAGCGGAAGGGAGCCTCACCTAGCACGGAGGGTAAACAAACAAACCTGGACTTCGTCGTCACGGAATGACGAAAACAAACGCACGGCTTCCTTCTTCTGTGGCCACGTCAATCCTTCTTCTGTGGCCACGCCCACGGAAGAAAACACAGGAATGCCTCCCAATCTGGTCCGCATTGACGGACAGACATAAGATAACCACGCCCATGGAAAAAATGTCGGGAACGCCCCCGAATCTGGTCCGGCATTGACGGACAGAGCCCTCTCCCAATGGCTAGCCTCCATTTATGGAGCTAGCCAATGGGAGGAGGGGGCGGATACCCGACCCCACATAGAGATATCAGAGATATCATTAGATTTTGCTAGCGCATGCGTACTTCGTACGCATTGCGTAGGCAAAACCTAAAAAAAGTTCCAGGACTCTCCTCAGGAAGCCACTGCAGATTGCTCCCAGGGCCGGACTGAGAACAGAAACTGGCCCTGGCAAACTGCTCAGCTGGCCTCCTCCGGGGTCAGGGGGAGTGCAGGTGAGCAGTTTGCGACGGCCGGTTTCGGCCGATTTTGTTACCGGGGGCCGACATTGCCGACCCCCGGTAACAAAACCGGCCCCCACCCTAGCTGCCTACCGGGGAAACGCCCGGTACCCGCTATGGCCAGTCCGGCCCTGATTGCACCACCCTTTGCCCCTAACATAGCTGCCAATGACAGTCCCAACATAACTGCTAGCCATCACAATCCTGTAAGTGTGACAATTCAGACTATTTCAGGTCCCCAAAGCTATAGGAAAAGCTTGGGACGCAGGTATTAGCCATTTTTCATGTTTATTGTATTAATAAACAACGGCTGTTGTGCTCATTTGTAAATTAGCCGAGCTGCACCACCATGTGACAAACTGTCGTAAGTGTTGGTGTTGACAATGAAGTTCTGTTGCTGAGCACCGGAAATCACAGGCTGCTCATCCCGTCGTTCTCCTCAACCCCATTGCCCCCACTCCTCAGTGTCCTGTGTCCCTGTTGTTCCATTAACCCCTTGATGACGTGCACATTTGGAATAGTAGTTGGCAAATGCCACAGTGGGCAGTTTTTAGGTCAAAATCTACCAGATAACCCAGCTGTCTGTGGTTGCGAAAAGACTTCTTATGGGTATTCTGAAACTTTCCTTGGGAATGCATTCCACCTATTGCTTACCTTTGGCTTTGCGGTTTGTAGCTCACATTTTCTGCTTTTCTATTTGCTGACTTTATTTGTTTTAGGATATCCAGCATGTCTTTGTCCCTCCTGTGGAACAAAGCTTGTTCACCATTGCTTCTTGTATTCTTCTACGAGTCCATGCTTTCTGAAACAGGCCTTTAAATTGTGTTCCTAGCGTGTCACTTTTGCTATGTTTTCAAAGATAGAGGTCCAATGTCAGGATTTGTCTTTCGAGGGAGCTTGGTGTTTACTTTTCTTTCTCTGACTTCTAAGTGTGCGTCAGGCTGAACAAAGGTCATCCTGACACTCTTCTTGTGTAACAATCTTGCTGAGTACTGGAAAGAAAAAGGCTTTTTTCTAGCACACAACAAAATGTAAATGTCTGTAAATGAACTGTGCAAATATTAATGACTATATCAGAATTAGGATAGCTCATATGGAGCCATTTTTTTTTAACACGGAAATGTGCTGTGAACATATTTTAATACAATCAACACAAATTAGTGCACTCAGGGCCCGATGTAGGTAGGAATCATTTACCGATTTTTAATTACCGAATTTTACCGATTCGGTAATTAAGAATCGGTAAATATGAAGGGTGGACATGTAGGTCCATCCAGATGTTTTTTTACCGAATCTGTAAAATTCTGTATTTACCGATTCGGTAAATACCGACCGGTAATGCTCCATTCATTCCTATGGGCTTTGAAGCCCATAGGAATGAATGGGGCATTACCGGTCGGTATTTACCGAATCGGTAAATATTGATTTTGACAAGGGTGCAGGGGGTGTCACTTTGACACCCTCTAGCACCCCCAAAAAAGGTTCGGGGGCCATGTGGCAGGCATACCTGCCCTAAGGGCAGGTCTGCCTGTCATATGGCACAGGTGTGCATGCACACATGTGCATGCACACCTGAATCGGTATTTTAACATCAAATTGAATTTGATGCTAAAATACCGAATCGGTAAGGCTTGTGGGACTCAGAAGAGTCCCACCTACATACCAAATTTACCTAATCGGTAGAAATACCAATTCGGTATTTTACAGAATCGGTAAAATTACCGATCGGTAAATTTACCGATTCTGTAAAATATGTGTCCCTACATACCAAAGCTCAAATACCGGTCGGTAACGGCCGAAAATACCGATTTTCGGCCGTTACCGACCGACCTACATCGGGCCCTAGGTGATGCCATTTCCACACATTATCATTTGTGCGCGGTATAGTTTTTTTATTTATTGTGTATGCACAAAGGTAATGGTAATTTCAATTGAAAATATTTTACCTGTTACACAACACGCATACTCCACTCTGAACCACTAAACTCTACACCACTCTATTCTACTCTACTCCATTCTATTCCTCTCTACGACACTCTACTCAACTCTATGACACCACATTCTACTTCCCCACACCTCACTCCAACCCATTCTATGCCACTTCACTAGGCCATTCTACTCCACGCCACTCCACTCCACTCCACTCTGACACTTTACTATGCTCTACTCTAAGCCACTCCACTCTACAGCACTCTATTCTATGCCACTCCTGTCTACTCCATTCCACTCTATTGCACTTTACTTTACCCTAGACCCCTCAACTCTCTGACACCGTACTCCACTCTACGACACTCTACTACACTCCACTCTACTCAATGTCATTCTGCTCCACTCTGTACCACTATATGCCACTCCACTTTATGCCACTCCACTCTATGCCACTTCACTCTAGGCCACTCTACACCATCCCACTCCACTGTACAAATCTACTCCACTCCTTGGCACTCTACTCTACGACACTCTATTCCTCCCTACGACACTCTACTAAACTCTATGACACCACATTCTACTCCACCACACCTCACTTCACTCCATTCTATGCCACTTCACTAGACCACTCTACTCTACTCCACGCCACTCCACTCCACTCTGACACTTTACTATGCTCTACGCTAAGCCACTCCACTCTACAGCACTCTATTCTATGCCACTCCTGTCTACTTCATTCCACTCTATTGCACTTTACTCCACCCTAGACCCCTCAACTCTCTGACACTATACTCCACTCTACAACACTCTAGTACACTCCACTCTACTCAGTGACGTTCTGCTCCACTCTGTACCACTATATGCCACTCCACTCTATGCCACACTAAGCCCCATGGACCCACCGCGTCGTCACTAAAAGCCAAATACAAATATTTTAAAACATCGCGCTATCTGCCGGCCGGGAAACCGGGAGACACCCGACTTTCCCGGAGTGCGCAGGGGGGGGGGGGCCTGCTGCAGCTGCGCAAGTGTATTTTTGGGCACAAACATGCCCGCGCATGCGCAGATCGTTTTCCGGTGAATTGCCCCTTAGAGAGAGGACCAGGGGGCGGGCCGCAGCCCCCAGGGTTGCACAGGGCGACAGGGCGAGGAGTCATGGTGCCCCCCCAGCCAATCCTGGCGCTGCATACAGCGCCAGGATTGGCTGGTCAATACATAGCCCGGGTACATAACCCCCTGTCTGGGGGGGCAGAGCTCTCTCTCCCTCCCTCGTACTGCGGCCTCTGTTTGTATGGGGTTTGATTGAAGACTTGACCTCTGACCAGACCCAGGAATACGACAAGTCCCGAAGGAACCGCTCGGCCAGGGAGACCCGGCGTTCACACTCAGGTATGATCAGAGTGCTAGGATACGGCCCCGCCGAACCCCATCACCGCCACATAAATAATGAATGTCCACTATGGTGCTCCTGCCTCTTGTGTGGGCCTATTTCATGGAACAGTGGTCGGGAAAAGTAAGGACTCAAGTTTGGAGCACAAAAGTTAGCACTGTTCTGCCTCGACAATAAAGCGACCTCTTAGCAATCACAAAGCGTGCCCGTGCTCGACCCTCTTGACGTGGTCTACACAGCGGTTTCTGACATTTTGTACAGGTCTGATGCTTTTTCAGTAGCTTAGGCCTACGTATATGACAGTGACTTGTTGGTGGGGTGTTACTCAACAAAACCTCTGGTTCTAAGAGCCGCAGCAAAGGAAATTGAACAGGGAGAGTGGGTGCATGGATGGATGCATGCATGATGGGTGGATGGATGCATGAATGATGGATGCAGGTTGGATGGGTGGGTGGATGGATGGATGGGTGGATGCATGAATGAATGATATATGGATGCAGGATGGGTGGGTGGATGGATGGGTGGATGCATGAATGATGGATGGATGGATGGTTGCATGCATGATGGGTGGATGCATGATGGATTAGTGTGGAGTAGTGTGGCTCACTGGTTAGAGGCGGCAGGCCTGAGAGCAGAAGTCAGCCTGGGACCAGGGTTCGATTCCCGACGCGGCAGGGTCGTGGACCTTGGTCAGCGGACTCGATAATTCTCGCTTCAGTGCTTACTCTAATCAGGGGTTCCACTCGGCAACTCTGGGCATTAGCTTGCCTAATCTCCACATTGGCCCCACCAATTCCGGGGATGCCTGGCTCCACCTTGGGGACTCCCAGCAAGGGACCATCCCACAGGGAAAGCCAGGACGGGTTCCCCAGAGTTATACAGCGCCGGGACGCCCCGTTGCTGGGGCAGCTGTGCGCTTTACAAGTATACTACATTACATTACATTACATTACATTACATTACATTACATGGATGGGTGGATGCATGAATGAATTATGTATGGATGCAGGATGGGTGAATGAATGATGTATGGATGCAGGGTTGGTGGATGGGTGGATGCATGAATGAATGATGTATGGATGCAGGATGGGTGGATGGGTGGATGCATGAATGATGGATGCATGCATGATGGGTGGATGGATGGATGGGTGGATGCATGAATGAATGATGTATGGATGCAGGATGGATGGGTGGGTGGGTGGATGCATGAATGATGTATGTTTGGATGCAAGGTGGTTCGGGCTCGCTCGCTGCGGTGCAATAGGCAAATTAGTATATGCCTCACCACTTTCAAATGTCACCAGCCGCCCCTGGTGACAGACCAAGGACCGAGAAGTATTTTTGTGGCAGAAACATGTTCTGCCTGCCGCAGGTATATCGCTAATTTAACGCAGGGTGCATAATCCTGGGTCTGCCTGGCGCATCCACAAGGAATGAGGGATTCGGGGCCTGCTATGCACCAGGCTCGGGGCCTGCTGTGCACCAGGCTCAGAGCCTGCTATGCAGCAGGCTCGGTGAGATGTTCTGCTATTTCCCTGTGAGCATCACTTACAGGGCCCGAGACTGCTAGACTTCAGAAAGATCTTTAAAGATTTCATAATAAAACGCACTCTGCGATTCCATTGATTTGGTGTCTTCGCACTGCGGTGCTTCCCAAATGTGCCTGATGGATGGACGGCGAGAGCCGCCTCTGTCTGCAGCCGGGAGTACATTGGGAAAGATGGAGAAATATTCTCTGCTATCGCTGGGTAAATAAAGTACGGCGTGTGCTGGCAGCGTGTCAGCTGCTGCCGCGCGCCGCGCCTCGCGCCAGGGATGAACCCGGAGCAGTGCTGCGAAGCGCCTGGGAGGGATCGAGGCGCCTCCGAGACATCACCGTGGGATGAGCGACTCTTAGGGGTGGGTGAAACTGTTCTTTTCCCATTGCAACATTTGTGTCATTTTTGACAAAGATTATACTTATCTTGCAAGTTGCAAGAATGTAATTTGTTTGAAAATAGCATATGAGGCCACTTAAGAGGTGGGGGACTGTTCGAGTGGAAAATGTCGGCTGCTACACACATTGGGGCAGATTTATGAAGGACTTGCGCCGCCGGTGCGTCACTTTTTCCCATGTTAAAAGTGAAAAAGTGACGCACCGGCGGCGCAAGTCCTTCATAAATCTAGATTTAAAAGTCCCGCAAGATAGCTTCTGCTCCAGGCGGTCTCCTGCAACCTAAAATTCCATGAGAAACCGTAACCGTCCAACGAGCAAAATTTCACAACATACAGATAACACACAAAAGAGAAAATGACCATAGAACACGCTTTCATATTAAAATGTTACCCAGGCCAACACACAAATGTGCATGAAATCAGTCTGTGTGGGGCTGCTGACGTACAGAGGGTGAGGCTCTGTGACCTCACAGGCGAGTGATGCGTTTGCAGCTGGGGGTGTGAGTAGGGTGACCAACTGGCATTGATGCAAATTCAGGACGGTGAGTGTAAAAATTCAGGACAAAGGGTCAAAATTCAGGACAAAATTCAGGACAGGAGGTCAAAATTCAGGACAAAACTTCAGGACAATAGGTAAGTTTTACAGACACATCAGAGGTCGCGCAATAGTATATAAGTAAGCCCAGCCATTTCCAAACACATTCAACCATTTGCAAACCTATCCATCATGTATCCTTCCATCTATCATTTCACTCATCCATCCCTTCATCCATCCTTTCATCCATCCATTATCCATCCATCCACCCTTAAACCCTATCCATCCGTACACTTATCCATCCACTCTTCATCCCATCCATCCATTCACCCTTTCACCAATCCAGCCATCCTTTTACTTACTAATCCTTCCACCCATCCACTCTTTTAGTCATCCATCCTCCCTTTCTCTCTCCATCGACCTTTTCACTTAGCCAACCTTCCTTCCATCATCCATCCACCCATCCATCCATCTACTCATCCACCCTGAATTCATCCATTGACCCTATTACTCATCCATCTATCATTTCACTCCTTCACACATCTATTCATCTTTTTGTCCATCTACCCTCCCTTTCACTGACTCATCCATCCTTACATCCACCCTTTCACTCATACGCCCATTCATTCACCCTTGCACTTATCAATCCATCCATCATTTCACTCATCCATCCACCCATCATCCACCCACCCACCATCCACCCACCCATTCACTCATCCATCCTTTCACCCACCCACCACCCACCCATCCACCCATCCATCCTTTCACCCACCCACCATTCACCATCCACTCATCCATCCATCCATCCTTTCACCCACCCACTCATCATCCATCCATCCTTTCACCCACCCACTCCTCCACCATCCATCCATCCTTTCACCCACCCACTCTCCATCCATCCATCCTTTCACCCACCCACTCTCCATCCATCCGTTCACCCACCCACTCATTATCCATCCATCCTTCCCCTCATCATCCATCCATCCTTCCCCTCATCATCCATCCATCCATCCATCCATCCTTTCACCCACCCACTCATCCATCCATCCTTCCCCTCATCCATCCATCCTTCACCTCATCCATCCATCCTTTCATCCATCATCCATCCTTCCCCTCCATCCTTCCCCTCATCCACCCATCCTTCCCCTCCATCCACCATCCTTCCCCTCCATCCATCCATCCATCCATCCTTCCCTTCATCCATCCATCCTTCCCCTCATCCATCCTTCTTTTCATCCATCATCCATCCTTCCCCTCATCATCCATCCATCCTTTCACCCACCCCTCCATCCATCCATCCTCCCCCTCATCATCCATCCATCCATCCTTCCCCTCATCATCCATCCATCCTTCCCCTCATCATCCATCCATCCTTTCCCTCATCATCCATCCATCCTTCCCCTCATCATCCATCCATCCATCCTTCCCCTCATCATCCATCCATCCATCCTTCCCCTCATCATCCATCCATCCATCCATCCATCCTTCCCCTCATCATCCATCCCCTCATCATCCATCCATCCATCCATCTATCCTTCCCCTCATCATCCATCCATCCTTCCCCTCATCATCCATCCATCCTTCCCCTCATCATCCATCCATCCATCCTTACCCTCATCATCCATCCATCCTTTCACCCACCATCCATCCATCCCCTCCATCCATCCCCTCATCCATCCATCCTTTCCCTCATCATCCATCCATCCCCTCATCATCCATCCATCCATCCATCTATCCTTCCCCTCATCATCCATCCATCCTTCCCCTCATCATCCATCCATCCTTCCCCTCATCATCCATCCATCCTTTCCCTCATCATCCATCCATCCTTCCCCTCATCATCCATCCATCCACCCTTCCCCTCATCATCCATCCATCCTTCCCCTCATCATCCATCCATCCATCCATCCTTACCCTCATCATCCATCCATCCTTTCACCCACCCACCCATCATCCATCCATCCTTCCCCTCATACATCCATCCTTCCCCTCATCCATCCTTTCTTTCATCCATCCATCTTCCATCCTTCCCCTCATCCACCCATCGTTCCCTCCAACCATCTATCCATCGATCCTTCCCCTCATCCATCCATCCTTCCCCTCATCCATCATCCAGCTACCCTTCCACCCATACATCCAGCTATTTACATTTTCGCTCATCCATCCTTCCCCTCACTCATCAATCCATCCATCCTCTCTCATTATCCATTTATTCACTCTTTCATTCATCCATTTACCCTTTCACTAATTCATCCAGCCATCCACCCATCCCTTCACTTACTCACTTGCCCACCTTTCCATATTCATTTTGAGCTGAGCCCTTTTGAGAAGAGGCCCATCCAGAACTCCACCCTCGCTGCAGGAGCCATTCCAGGACTGGGACAGAATCCACCCAGGGCAGAGACATGATCCACCACAGGGGGGACAGGAGCCATCACAGGCGGGGGCGGGGGGGGGGAGGACAGGAGCCATCACAGGCGGGAGGAAGGGGGACAGGAGCCATCACAGGCGGGAGGAGGGGGGACAGGTGCCATTACAGGAGGGGGAACAGGATCCACCAGGGTGGGCACAGGGGTGGGAATGCAGGATTCTAGTATCATCTTGGGCTCCTCGCCCCCTCCTGCACAAGACAAGGAAGATAGGCTCTCTGTCCAAAATGCCATCCCCCACTGTGATGTATAGTACTTACAGGAGATACTCTAAGAGAACTGATTGAACTGATTGTCCTCCATACTTTGTTAATCAGTGTGGGTGCGATTGTGCCTTTTCTTTATTTTATTACTTTATAGACTGCATGTTTGAAGAACCGAGGTTTGCTTACAGTTTAGTGACAGTAATTAAACTCTGTGAAGGAAACCACGTGCTGCCTCGGTGTAATCTGGCAGAGTCTAGGATGTTTGGGGCCCTGGGCTGAGGGGAATGTGTGAGCCCCCCTCTAAATTGCAAAGACGTGGCCATTCAGGGCTGTTTGCATCTGAATGGATGTTCCTGCTCCTGAAGCTGCAGCCCCTCCCTCTCAGTCACCTTCGAGCACCTCTTAACAGCTCATCAAGGGCTGGAGGTGTGAGGGTTGCCATCCCGCTGCGCCTCTCCAATGCTGCTGGGTATCTGAGCTTTGATGCGGCATCCGAGTCAAGAAGGGAGGTGGGTGCAAGCAGGCCGTAGGGTGAGGCGACCGGTGCCCGGCTAAAATGACGGACAATTGGCGTCCGTTAAAGAATCCTTCACGGACAACGGACAGACGGCCGAAATTACGGACTGTCCGTGAAATTTACGGACGGTTGGTCACCCTAGGTGTGAGGCTATTAAAGAGAAAGGCGACCTCTGACGTCACAGTGACCGCTGCTAATAGGGTGACCAACCGTCCGTAAATTTCACGGACAGTCCGTAAATTGGACCTCATGTCCGTTGTCTGTTAAGATCCCTCTAACGGACGCCGTTTGTCCGTAATTTGGGGGTTTACTGCGACCTGCACTGCTCACGTTTGTGGCGCCTCAGTGGTCTGAGAGCTCCCTGCTGGGGCCGCCTCACACTCCTCTCGGCTCAAGATCAGCCCCTCCCCAGCCTCTCACAGACTGTGATGGCCCATTGTCATTCTGTATGCTGGCTGATTGTCGCATACAGAATGACAATGGGCCAGTCTGGGCAGTTAAGGAAGGCATGTGGGGACCCATGTGCAGTTCATGTAAATCAGAATAAAGCTGAATACGATGTTTGGTCTATTTTGGAAGCAAGGGTCTTTCCAGATTACATGCTGTTTTTATTCACCACCATAAAGTGATTTAGTTTATCACCTTTAGGCAAAGTGTAGGCACGTTATTTCACACTGCTCATGGGCACTGTGCCAGATGTATCTGTATCGTTAGTGCGCATTATAAAATGCAACTATTTTCAAAGAACATATTTAGGACATGTTTTTTGCAGAATAAAAAAGTCGGCCCGTTAAAAAAAATATCTTGGTGTTGTGGGTTCCACCTTCCGTTCCGAACCCTTTCATGGAGGGCCATTCTTGTTCATGAACTCTGTTTAATATGGGTCTGGTTCCGGTGCTGCCTTTGGCTGCTTTTCATACTTTGATGAGGTGACCGAAAGCACAAAAACTGAATAAGGACTACACTATCTATTCCTCATTTGTTGCCGATTCAAGGCCAGAGTATTTTTAGCGTTCCAAGCAAAATAGGAGTTTGCTTTGGGGTGCTCCCTCTACAGAAGAAATAAGGCTGTTTTCAGACCTTTATTGTTTTTGGTGTAACGCAGTGGCAGTTCTTAAAGGGTCCTGTCTTACCTAGCTTTATGAAGTGCCGGCCCTGCCTCCTGGCTCCATGTTTCCATTCCTGATCTTTTCATTTGCAAACCATTGCTATCTGTTTTGTTAGTCTAAATAGGTCAATGTAAACAATAGTTATTAGTAAAGGCAATCCCAACCAACAGGTTAGGTTTTAAATTCTGAGTTTCTACAGTTACCCAGGCTGTCCACTCTTAAGATATAATAACTACCAATATAGAGAACATTCGACTCTTACACCTTGTAGCCCTCATTGTCTTATGTAACATTTCCTATGCATTGACTTACACATTTATATGGGTCATTGTCTCAATATAATTTGTGTGTGATTTAACGTGCTCCGACACCCTGCCCTACCTACTTGGCATGACAAGCACTATGTATGGGTTCCAGTGTAGCATGCTAATCGCCGAAAGAAAACACTTCAACCCCCCCCCATCAGGGGTAGCAAGCGCTATATAAATGCAAAAATGTTTTCTCTTCTCTATCCCTCCACTATCCTTCTCAATCCAAATAATCTGACTGACATATCCACCACTCAAATTACTTTCATATTTTCACTATACGAATTCACCCACTAATCCTTTATGGGTTCCGAAGTAGCATTCTACTCACCAAAAAAGTGCTTTAACACCCCATTAGGGGTAGCCAGCGCTATATAAAGCAAACCTTTTTCCCTTCTCTATCCCTCCACAATCCTTCTCAATCCAAATAACTGACTAACATATCCACCACTCAAATTACTTTGATATTTTTCACTATACTAATTCACCACTAATCCTTAATGGGTTCCGGAGTAGCGCGCTACTCGCCGAAAAATCACTTTGACAGGGGTAGTAAGCGCTATAAAATGCTAATACAATGCAATACAAGGAATGAAATACCCATGAGAGAGGGTCTGAGTGAAGGGCACCGTTGGCGGATGGGCCGTACCAGGCATCGGGATTTTCCACAGGAGGCTGGAAGGGTAGGAGGCTGGTTTTGTTACTGGGGGCCGGTTTTGTAGTAGTGCAGTAGTTTTGAAAGCATTGCTAAGTTCCTTGTATATCCAACAGTTTTCAGGCAACAATAAGTGTCACAATAATTCTAGTGATTAATGTACCTGCTGCGGAGAGATGGGAGTTTTGTCCAGTGGCAGTTTTGATAAGGTAGTGCAGAGGGTTAATATGCCTGCTGCAACAAATGTGTACTGTGCATATCAAAATGCTGTATTTTATGTATGCAGCTCACTGGGTTACTGCTTTTGTTACAGAGATTCTTTAGTTATTGTGCAGTTCATAAATTACAATCATAATCTAGCACTGTGAGCTATGAACTGCCATCAAAGAGCTGCTTTGTATAGGTTAGAAAGTTATGGCTTCTTTCCAGTCTTTCATTAACCCGATGTTGCTAAAAAATGCATGTTTGGGTTGAAATAGATTCATATAATTAAAGTTAACCCTAACCACAATGTTATGTTCTGAATCCTGAGTTTGTACTTCTTCAGACCAAACACACTTAAAAAATGCCTACCGATATGGGTGACATGTGCATCCTACACCTTGTAGTCGCCTTTGCTCTATGTAACATTTTTTAAACACTGATTTACACATGTATGATTAGTTGTCTCTGTATGTGTGTGTGTGTGATGTAAAGTGCTCCGACACATTATACTGGTATGAGAAGGGCCATAAAACAAATTAAATGCATGTGAGAGAGGGACTAAGAAGAGTTAGGAGGTACTGTTGGTGATAGTGAGGGAATCGTTGAAGAGCCCCAACAAAGATTGTCCTATCCTGGTGCACAGTAAGGTCATCATTTACTATGTTTTAGAAGCTAATACAGTTGAATATCTAATGACAAATGTGTTGTAGAATGCACCATGCATTCCCAAATTTTCTTAGGGGTGCGAAAACAAATGCTGTAAGCTTTCAGTATTTTGTAACACTCAACAACCTTTGAATACCTGTAAATCAAATCATACAAATCAAACAGCATTTGTAAAGTGCAACACTGTCACCCCTAGGGGTATATGGGCGCTGTGTCTCATTTGAAGAGCCAGGTCTTGAGTCTCATTCTGAAGTGTGCCAGCGAAGGGGCTGTACGGAGCTGGAGGAGAAGGTTGTTCCAGGTCTTGACAGCGATGTAGAAGAAGGAGAGGCCACTTCTGAGGCTGCAACGGATTTGAGGTGTGTGTACGAGGGTGAGTGAAGAGGAGCGCAGGTGTTTAGCGAGTTGGTGGAAGTTCAGTTGATGGTGAGGCAGGCAGGTCCTCAGTCATGGAGAGCTTTGCAGCTATGCGTCAGGATCTTGAACTGGCATCTTTTCTGGATGGGGAGCCAGTGCAGGTCGTATGCGAGGTGAGTTAACTTGTGGAGGTCCAGGATGAGTCTGACTGCAACGTACTATTTGGTCTGGAGCCTTGTGAGGAGCTGGTTGGAGATGCCAGCGTAGAGGGCGTTGCCATAGTGGAGGCAGCTGGTGACGAGGGCCTGAGTGATGGTCTTTCTGGTGTTGATTGGGATCCATCGAAAGATTCTGCTTGTCACACAAAGTGTGTGGAAGCAGGAAGAGGCGACTGCATTGACTTGTCATTTCATGGTGAATTGGCGGTCATGGATGATGGTGTGGTTGCGTACATGGTTGGTTGGTCGGTGTGGGCATGGGTCAGAGTTCTGCAGGCCACAGCTGTGGTCTAATGCAAAGGTGTTCGTCCCGAAGACCAGTACTTCATTTGGGTTGGAGTTAAGTTGGAGGCAGTTGTCTCTCATCCCTTTGGCTACGTTGGTCATGGCGTTGCAGAAGTTGGTTTTGGCATTGGAGGGGTGCTCGGTGATCGAGAGGATCAGTGGAGTGTCATCTGCATAGGAGATTATGCTGAGTCCGTTGAATCTGAGGACGTCTGTAATGGGGGTCATGTAGGTGTTGAACAGGGTGGGGCTGAGAGAGCATTCTTGTGGCACACCGCATATGATGTCTTTGGGTGCAGAGGTGAAGGGAGGCAGTGAGATGCTCTGTTTGTGCCCTGTAAGGAAGGAGGCAATCCACTTGAGGGCGCCTTGGCGTATGCCTGTGTTGTAGAGTCTGTTGATGAGGGTGTTGCGGGAGACTGTGTCGAAAGCTGCGGAGAGGTCGAGGAGGATCAGTGCCATGGTTTCTCAATGGTTGAGGAGTGCTCTGATGTTGTCTGTGGCGGCAATCAGTGAGGTCTCAGTGCTGTGGTTGGCACGGTATCCTGATTGAGAGGCATCCAGTAAATGGTTTTGTTCCAGGAATTCGGTGAACTGTTGGTTAATGGCTTTCTCAAGAACTTTGGCCAGGTAGGGAGCAGGAAGATTGGATGGTCATTTTTGAGACCGTTGGGGTCAGTGGAGGGTTTCTCTCGGAGGCGTTTTAGGTCTCTGTGTTTTCATCTATCTGGGAAGATGGAGGAGTTAAGGTTGCTGGTGAGTTGCATGTTGATTGGGTTTGTTGCTCGGCTGTAGAGGTGGTGGGGGCAGCAGTTGGTGGGCGTTCTTGAGCGGATGGAAGACAAGATGGCTGAGGTGGTCAGGGTGGTGAGCGGTGACCAGGTGGTGATGGTTTGGCTTGTTGGTTGAGGCCGTCGTGGTTGAGGGTGATAGGTTGGATGTTGAAATTGTGGTATATTGTGGTCTTGCTGTGGAAGTGGTCTGAGAGGGGTGAGTGGTCTCCATGGCTGTCGGTTTGGAGAATTATTTGACTATTTTGAAGAGTTCCTTTGTGCGGTTGGCTGTGGTGTCGAACTGTGCAAATGTCTCAAAACATGTGAACAGTTAGGAAACCACAAATGGACCACTTGTTTGTAATTCAGAAGTGTGCTCACAACAAAGTTTTAATAGGACAAAAACATTCAAGGAACTTTACTTGGTGATGTTCAAATGATACATATTTGCTAAAACCACATTTCCAAACATTATTATTTGTGCGCTATATGGTTTTATCAGTAAAACTGCATGTTGGCATTGTTCTTCTATTTCAAAAGAAAATTTTCTGTATGTAAAGGAAAGTGTCTCCTTCCAGGGGCGGCTCTAGGCTCATGGTGGCCCTGGGCAGGGGGTGTAGAGATGGGGCCCCGGAAGAGGGGGTCCGAGCGTGGCCCCGGAAGAGGGAGGGGGGTCAGGGTGTTTGGAAGTGGAACAGAGCCGGAGGCCGCCAAATCCCTGCCAGGGGCAGCCACGCAAATATGTATCCATCCTCAAAGGATTGTTATATTAAGGATATATATTGGCGTGGTGGCCCCTGGGTTTTGGTGGCCCTGTGCAGGTGCACAGCTTGCACATGCCTAAGGCCGGCCCTGCTCCTTCTGACCTACAATAATGCCTCAACACGTATACAGTTTCTAGTCTATAGCACACTTCTGTGCATTAGCGAGAATCTGCATTTTAAACCTTACAGAAATGAAACGGCCCAATCATATATAGGTAAAATAAGGAGGGCTGATATATGGCTAGCCAGGACATTATAAACTAATGTCAACTACTATCTAATTGTTCTGGCCCACAATAATGCCATACCACTCAGCAGTGAGCAGCCAAGTATAGCTCATACAGGGTGGGCTTTCTTGCTTCATGCTCTTACCCTCACATAAGACCTGTGCGCTACAGGTCTTATCTATACCTCAGTACTTTACCAGCCCCATAACCAATCATCACCAGCTGAACAGAAATGGAAAACCTGACTCGGTCTGACACATAATGCTGGCCACTTGGAGGATTGCATTCTAGTCCAGCACTGCAGATCCCAATTAGTTACATTCTATGCGTGCTGCTTTCTATCTCACAATGGAACTCCGATATGAGATGCTGGTAACTGAGTCCATCCATCCAACCAGTTCTCTCACCAAACATGCCTTCTCAGGACCATGAACTGTAAACGAAATATCAGACTGGATAACCCAGCGCAGTAACCTTATAAATAGATCATGATCATATGAAATACCACAAAAACACCTACCCAGTTGCTCAAAGCTGCACGAAAAACTGTGACGTGCATAATTGTCTCAACCTAATATAAAAATATTTTGACTTGTACTTATGTTGGTTGTCTCTTTCCTTATATATTATCGCTCTACCTCCTCTGATGTGTCTGTAAAACATACCTTTCGTCCCAAAGTTTTGTCCTGAATTTTGACCTTCTGTCCTGAATTTTTGTCCTGAATTTTGACCCTTTGTCCTGAATTTCTACACTCCCCGTCCTGAATTTGCACCCATGCCAGTTGGTCACCCTACCGCTGCACTGACTGTTGTGAGACTGCTTTCAAGTGATGGAGGGGCTCAGGCATCGCAGGATTATTATAATGTGCGAGGGTAACTGGAACCCATGTTACGTACTACTTTGTGTGTGGGGTGTCTGTGTTTGTGCGGCTACCCCGTGACTAATCGGAATCTGTGCCATTGTGATGGTGTAACACACAGTTCTGTGTGGGGCCATTGAAAGCGGCACAGACGCCTTTATAATATCACATTGGTTTATTGCGCTCACAACTGTGTATGGGAGGCTCCTGGAAGTGAATGTGTGGACCGGGTCTGTGATATTACAGCGGTGTGAAAGCACTTGCAGCTGTGTGTGTCAGACTACTGAAGGCAATCAGGTGGACCGGGTCTGTGTTATTACAGGAGGTGTAATGCACCCGCAGCTGTGTACGTGAGGCTACTGAAGCGAGCGGGTGCCCCGGTCTGTGATATTACAGCAGTGTCATGCACTTTCAGCTGTGTACGTGAGGCTACTGATAGCAAGCGGGTGGACCGAGTCTGTGATATTACAGCAGTGTGATGCCCTTTCAGCTGTGTATGTGAGGCTACTGGTAGCAAGCGGGTGGCCCGAGTCTGTGATATTACAGGAGGTGTAATGCACTTTCAGCTGTGTATGTGAGGCTACTGAAGCGAGCGGGTGGACCGAGTCTGTTATATTACAGCGGTGTAATGCACTTTCAGCTGTGTATGTGAGGCTACTGATAGCAAGCGGTTGGACCGAGTATGTGATATTACAGCAGTGTAATGCACTCGCAACTGTGCACGTAAGGCTACTGAAAGCGCTGTGGACGTGGGGCTGCTGAAAGGAAGTGGGTAGACCGGTTTGGTGATATTACATGAGGAGTAATGCACCCGCAGCTGTGTACGTGTGGCTACTGAAAGTGAGCGGGTGGACTGGGTTTACCCTAGACCCCAAACTAGACATGAAAAAATACATTGCGGGTTCCGCCAAAAGCGCGTTCCTCAATCTGAAACTTCTCTACAAAATAAAACCCTTCCTTCCTCCGAAAGACCTTCAACAGGTCACTCAAGCACTGGTGCTCTCCAGAATTGACCATGGAATCGCAGCCCTGACCGGATCAGCTAAATCACACCTAGGCCCCTTGAAAACCACCCTCAATGCCGCAGCAAGAATGGTCACAGGAACCAAGAAATCCGATCACATTTCTCCCGCTCTCAAGGAACTGAAATGGCTCCCTATTGAACAACGAGCCAACTTCCGAACAGCATGTCTTACGCACAAAGCCCTTCACACAGGCAAACCAGAATACCTGGCCGCAAAACTCAAAAGGGCCGGCCAGTCCAGGAATCTCAGAAGCTCCAACACGCTCCTTCTCATTCCATTGAAATCTCAGAAACGCAAAACTACGAGTAAATCCTTTGCGGGAAATGCACCCAATATCTGGAACGCCATCCCCCCCACAGTAGAATGACCTTCTATTTCCCGAAATTCAAGACTTTACTCAAAGCCCTCTTCCTTGAGTGCTCCTGAACTGAAGAGGAAGATCATAGCACCCCCCTGTGGACCTAATGATCTGTATGGTAATGTTATTTGCAATGCTCATAAGTTGTCCAGATGTGGATTCTGCCTTCGCCGCTAAGGCACATTGTTGGACCTGATGTGAAGCGCTCTGATACCCATCGGTCCAGCTAGCGCTATACAAAACTTATAATAAATAAGTAAATAAATCATATAACAGCAGTGTAATGCACTCGCAACTGTGCTCGTGAGGCTACTGAAAGCACTGTGGACGTGGGGCAGCTGAAAGGAAGCGGGTGGACCTGTCTGTGATATTACAGCGGTGTAATGCACTTGCAGCTGTGATTGTGAGGCTACTGAAAGCGAGCTGATGGAGCCGGCCTGTGGCATTACAGCAGTTTAATGTACTCACAGCTGTGTATGGGAGGCTACTGAATTAACAGAGGGAGTTCTAACTTCACAGTGGAATGATGTAATCTTGAAAGTGTTTGTGTAACACTACTGAACCTACAGGACTGTGACATCACAGTGATACAGTGGGACTCCTAGTTGTGTTTGTGAGGATTTTGAAATTATCAAAAGTGTCTTGCAGCTGTTATGCTGCTAGATTGCACTCACAGTTGTGAGTATGTGAGGCTCCTACAGTGAGCAGCTTGTGAGCGAGTGTGTGCGTGTGTTTGAGGTTTTAGAAAGCACAGGAGCTCTGTGACGTGCAGTTGAATAATATCTTCACTGCCGTGTGTGAAAGGCTACTGGAAGTGTCCTACTGCCAAGTAATCCTGGCCCCACTGTTGTTTTATTAGGGAAGAGTACTGGTAAAAGGGACACATATTACAACCCTTAAATAATGATTTACTGCTTAAAAACCACCATTGATGGTCATCGGTACCCACACAACTGACATTGCAACCAGCAGTATGCTTTCTGCTTTGCCCCTCGCTGTGCAGTTTGGGTTTGGATGCCCCTTCTTTGGAGCCGGTCCAAGACTGATCTGCAAATGCTTGGGACCCTGTGTGTGTATGCATACTGACAAGTAGAAGGAAGGAATGCCTTCTTTGTAACTACCAGTGGTGAGATTGATCCAGGCTTATCTAACTGTCAACATTTCTGATACCCGAGTCCTGCGATTGAAGTTTCTTAGGCTTCCAAGCTTGGGGCATCTGATGGCCATTGCTGTGGTTCAGTAAGGCTGAAGGGTACCGGTGAATGCTTGCGTTCACCTTCCTATAGGATGTGTTCTGGCTGTTTGGCATTGGCATTTATTGAGTGGATTTAGTGGCAACTAGGCCGTCATGTATCTGAATGATACTTACTGTCTGCTTAAGAAGAAACATCACAGAACATCCCCATGGCCAGTGTACAATCCATATATTTATTGTCAGACATTCATTCCTTACCTTTCCAATTCTTTTAGGTGGGTGGAGCATACATCAGCCGCCAGTCCAGAAGTGGCTTCCTCAAATGTGTTTTGACCTCAAATAAGCAGTATATCAAAAGATTAGGATTTTGTATATTCTTACTTGTAAATCCCTTACTTTATGTTTAAAAAATATATAACTATGATACATACAACACACGCAAACAAAGTCATGGAAAAACACATTGAAAGAGAGTAAAATGGATCAAACGTTTGAGCAGCATTTGTGGTGATTTGTTAAGAAAATTGAATCCGAGCAGGATTCGCTAATTTCAAATTGATAAAACGTGAATTACTTTGTTTGGTTATTTACCACTTCGGTCTTGATGCACATGAGGGGCTGTTTGTAGCGCAGGGTTTTGAAATGCACTTTGTCCGGTTCCAATGGTCAGCCCTCAAACAGCAAGAAAACCCTTCCTTCTGGCTTCCCCAAAGCCAGAATTGGAACAGAAAGGAGCTGCACGAACTAATTAAACAACTAAAAGAGAAGCAAGGAGGCTTTCTTAGAAAGTAAAGCCAGACAGCACTCGACAGATCATCACTTCGGCAGCTGAGGGAAATATATATCAAAGAATGTTGGCAAGTAAAAAAGATCCACCAGGAAGGAATATTGAATAGGCTCTTACTGTACAGCAACCAACCTAATAGCAAATAATTTGGGGGTTAGATAAACAAGCTAGTCTTGGGTCAAAATCGACATCATAATGCAGGGATTCCTAAGGATGCCTGGGTGTCCCACATTCACATCATGTACTCATCCACAGGCAGCACCGTTACCAGTGGGAAAAGCCCACATTCAACAACGATGGGGATAGCAGCTCCAGAGATTTCCAGGGGTCAGCACGAGAATCAACAGAGCCCAGCACACACATTGTTATCACACAGAAGCCCCAAACATCAATGCCCCCCAAAGCATTTTATCGACCTCGCCAAACGTTGACAACCAAATTGACTACGAAGAGCCATTAACAGATGTCAAGCGCTTGGAGCGGATACTGAAGAAACTTAAGTCTGAGAGCGCACCGGGCCCCAGTGACCTCCCAAACGCACTGTCTATACAAGATGTCCATGTTTGGGCCAGTTACTTAACACTTCTTTTCAACAGAATTTACAGCTCCAACATCATTCCTCCCTCATGGAGAGGGAGTATACTTAATCCGATATATGAATGGCATTCAATTATTAACTCTGTATTATATGATAATAGCCTTCATAGATGTTGAAGCCAAATGATCTGCCTCCCGCGTACTTCAAGATCTTCCGGCCAGGGCAAATGAGAAACATCTCATTCCTAAAACACAAACTGGTTTTAGGTCGGGCATGTGGACAATAACAAACCTATCGGCACTTGGCAGAAAAGGCCATTCAACAAAGGGGTCGACTGTTTAAAGGCTTCGTCGAGCTCAAATCTTCTTTTGAAAGAGTTCCCTGTGCCCGACTTAGGTAAAACTGGCAGAATGGGGCCTTCATGAAAAATGGCTAAACTCAATCATCGCCTTGTACAGCTATCTATACTTGGGCGAGATCAAATCCACATTGGCAGGAGAGCCACGTCTAAGATCCAAACTAAAAGTGGCCCAAAGCAAGGGTGCGTTTTGGCCCCCCATTTATTCTGTTTTTATTTTGCTGATCTTGACCATCACCTGGCACGAGTTGAGGTTTTTCCACCAAGATTGGCAGTTGTCTGCAATATGTGGATAATATAGTCATCTAAAGTCAGATCCGTGTTGGGCTATAGAGGTCAATAAATGCACTGGCTATAGAGGTTAATAAATGCATTGAGCAGCAAGACTTGAGCTGAACTTACGTAAAACAAAGGTGGTCCATTTAAATAAAAGAGCCCCAACTGGTTTGTCAAGGGCTATGGCCTAGAAGTTGTAACCCTTTGAAGTACTAGGGAATATTGATTGAACATCAGATGACCTTCAAGAAACACTTTGCCACGATACGGACCAAAGCAGCATTTCAAGCCCACACATACCTACCAACCCTTTTTTCCTCGCATTAAAACGTCACTTTATGTTTAGTTTTGGGCAATCCCAAACAAAATACCTTATGCCTTCTAGAAGAGCTGGTCAACTACTCCTAACTGCTGCCCATGTGGGTACTAACAAGAGTCAGTAACCCATATTTTATGCATAGGCACTCTTAGTACACAGAAGAAAGCTGCTGGGAAGCTACTTAAATCAGTCTTTTTGCAACTACTGCACGCACTTGTAGGCAAGCTGTAACTGGTTAGCTAGGCAGAGAACCAAATGTCTGTAACTGGTGCAAAAACAGCTCGGTGACTGGAGGCACCAGAGGTCACAAGGAAACACCACCACAAAGGTTATTAGCTAAAGGCTATTAGAGACTGCTTAATCACCACACACTTTAGTTAATGCATTAGGCAATTAAGCTTGCAGGCTTGTAGGCTATGCACAAAGCATTTCCACTTTTCATGTTTAATAACCAAAAAGTTGATGCTTCATTGTAATAGACAACTAAAAACATACAAAAGCCTGGCTGATGAGGGGTGATACCCCGAAACCGGTCCCACGAGGCTTGTTTCCAGTCCAGGGAAGCCCTGGCCTGGTAGTTCGGGCTGGACTGTTACCATTGGGAGCATGGTCAAGACTGATTTGCATGTGACTGGGTCCAAACTAGGGAAGCGTAGTGAGCAAAAAAACCAATGGATTTAACCCAGATCTGTGACTGGGGGTGAATGTTTGATTTATTCAGCAATCCGTCCATCATTTGTTTTTTTTGTCATTGTAATAGACGTCAAAATAATTTGTTCAATTGTTTTTAAATGATGGCTTTTAATGATGTTTTATATTGTAATGTTTTTAATTAATCATCAATAATACTATACTATACTGCATTGCACTGTGTGCAGTTTGTCTCTTGGCAGTGCGAGGGATAAATCCTTCACTGCATGAAGGGATTGTTCACAATAAGTCACAAACACTATCAGCCTGATTCATGAAAGGGCCGTTTTGCGAGTCTTTAATAGCGATTCATAAGGAATCGCTATTACAAACTCGCAAAACGGTATTCATGTAGGAATAGCAAAATAAATTGCGATTCCTACTCATTCCTTATTTGCGATTAGCAAATTGCTAATCGCAAATAAGGAATACTCCCCATTCATTCCTATGGGCCTAAAGGCCCATTGGAATGAATGGGGAGTATTCCTTATTTGCGATTAGCAATTTGTTAATCGCAAATAAGATAGCGATTTCAAGGGTGCTAGGGGTGTCCAAAGGACACCCTGTAGCACCCCTGAAATGTAATTTACAGTGGTGTTGCGCACACACATGTCCAAAGGACATGTGTGTGTGCAACATGCAACTTAGAAAAATGCATTTAAAAGCATTTTTCTATGTTTTCGCTATTTACCACGAGGTTTGACCTCGCGGTAAATAGCGGCCCAAAATTGCGAATTCGCAATTTAAAAATGGTTCATGAATTGCATTTATGGAATCTCAAATAGAGATTCCTGAAATGTAATTCCTCGCAATTTAGCGAATTCGCTATTACCGATTTTTGCATTTGGGATGATGAATCCCAAATGCAAAAATTGCACTCGCAAAGGGCCAGATTCTTAGAATCTGGCCCTTTGCGAGCGCAATGAAGCTTGATGAATCAGGCTGTATGTGCTTACACAGACTTTAAAAAGCCCCCCTTTTATACATAGTTTGCACTTTTTTGCAGATTGAGCTGGTGCAAAGTTTGCTACTTTTAGCACTTTTTGGTATCTGTGTAATTCTCTTGTGCATTACCATAATGATTCACAAAGTGTTTTTGCAACCGCTATCGACTTTGCACTTTTCTCTGAGGTCGCAATACAATCTTTAACTTTACACTCCTCCTCTCTTTATGACTGTGCACTTCAATATACATTCACAAAGGCGTTTGCACTAACTTTGTGAATGAAACCTTTTTTTTTTAGATCTGGCCTTCTGATTTCCAAAAGAGGAAAATGACTCTCAAACTGGAGGCACACAATGCTGCCTTCCTTTCTCAAAAAGTGAACTTTGAAGGCACAAGCGCAAGTGGATGTCAGGCAGTAGTTCAGCAGTGAAAAAGTTTTCTTATGCATCCACCAAGGAAGTAAAAATAAGCGTGTGTTGTATCATTATTTTTACCATGTATTACTTGTAACTAAACTTTTTTAACGAAAGCAGGGAATGAGGAGGCGTCTTAGTGCAGGAGCGCTTACGGCTCATTACCTAAACATCCAACATATTTTAAATGGAAAGTAATATTATTCCAAGACGAGCCCCCGACTTTTGTAACTGAAGTATCAATCACTCTCCTATGCAAATACCTTTGGGGAAGTCTCAGTGGAGAGTTGAGGGCATAGGTCACGATAGGGCTCATCCGCCCTTTAACATTGGTAGGCTCTCAGTGAAAATATTCAGGGAACAGTTGCTCTAAAATTGAAAAAATAATATTTTAACAAACTCATGCCATCTTGTGTCCAAGGCTGTGCAAGTGAAGCAGCGTGTTTACTACATCATTGCTTGCCCACTGTAATAAGCACTGGCAAATGCAATAGTTTTAGCTTCCATTTTCAGTTAGGAGCTCAACCGGTTAGCTTTGAGGAAGCCTCCAGGAGCTCTGAATTAGTATTTAAGCATTCAGCCTGTGGCAGCACCCGGGGAGCCTCTTGCCGTGCTGTATCATATCAGCGGTGTGGTGGTTGAATGTGGTTGCTAGGGTCGCTTAATGACCATTCCTCTAATAGAAATTATTTTGGCCTCCTCAGCAACTTGTTTTTCTGCAAGGTGAACCAATGTGTCATGAAGTAAAATAAGAGAGAAATAAGAAGTTTAAATGTATACAATGCCTAGCTGAGGTAAAGAACTGAATGTGACAAAAACGTGATGTGAGCATACTTTTGAGATGTAAAATACATCGTTGTAAAGAACGCGGGAAGCGCGATGATAAGATGCTTGAATGAATCCCTGATGAAGGGCGAAGATTATGCCCGAAATGCATTGGATACGATGATGTTTTTAAGTGTATTCGTCGTGTTGCAGTAGAAAGGCCTGGATGGGCAATCTGCAACATTTGAAACGTTCTAAATACATTAACTGCCACACATGTGAATGTGAAAAACTGTCTTGAAATCGTTCTGAGTTATGGATTAACTGGACATTAAAAGAAGTGAAATATCAGTTAAACTGAGTTATCCTTTTTTCAAGGACTGAGGCTGTGGAGCAGCAAGAAGCTCCATCTGTGTTGAAAAACGTGATGTGAGCATACTTTTGAGATGTAAAATACTCCCTCGTGCAATCCAATAGAAGCATTTCTTAGGAGGCAGTAGAATACACTACAACAGCCAATAGCATGGTGGTGAGACGAAACTACACCTCAGGGTTGATTCAGGATGTAATTGACAGTGTCTCAATGGCGGAAAGGGGTTCCCCCATGCAAAGGTAATGGTTAACCCCTTCCATGCTGATCACGGTGCTCGTGTGCTGATGACGGCTGGGGGCCGTCATGAACCCGCCCACTTTTAAAAACGGCCGCACAGGCGCAGAATCGCGGCTTGACCCAAAGTCCACACAGTGTATTTAAATGAAATGCCTTCCCGGGCAAACACCAAAGATCAAAATTGTATGATAAGTTTTAAAAATGACGGAGGGATTCATTTCATATGGTTGAGTCACAGCCAGGGTTTGGTTCTGCAATTTAGAATGATTTACAACTGTGGAGAATAAGAAACAGCAGAACTGGCCTCATCAGACATTGGCCGGTGTAGATGCGTTATCACAGGTCTATACACAGGGGCGGCTCCTCCGCTACAGCAGAGGAGGGTTGCCCCGCTGCTTAAAGGCAGAATCTAAAAATATAAATAATTATTGTCGTTTTATTTTTCTTTGACTCTGCCGAGTGTTCTGAGTACACTGAGTTTGGGGCAGGGCCAGGTCGCCGTGTCACCAGCAGAGGGGGGAGGAGTAGTGGGCACTGAAAATGTGCATGTTGGTTTGGCCGGCTGTCCACGGCAGGCCAAACCGACATGCACACTTGGATATCTCCAGGCTATTCCTTGGAGATATCGGCAGGGCTCAGGAGCACAGGCTCCCAGTTCCTGCTGGAGCGTGAAACCAGCCGGCTCCACCCAATCCTGGCATTTCTCTCATACTGGGAGTAATAGCATGAGAGAAGCACAGGGATTGCGTGATGAGCTGGGAGCCTTTGCTCATGAGACCTGCAGTGTCGGGAGCAGTGAAACAGCGAGGCGCGGCGCAGGTGCAGAAGGAAAGTGTATATATATATATATATTTTTTTTTTTTCTCTGCACTGTCCCACCACGTAGAACTGACTGTACATACATGACATCTGCAAAGTCTCACTACCTGGATAGCACCTGTCTTGCAAAGCCATTGGGATGTTAAAGAAATCTCAGGGTGCAGAACCAAGTTCAAATCCACCTTCATGCTGCTAAAAGGCAGTAAACAAATCCTTTGCTGAGGTGCATCTCATGCCGCCAACTAGATTACCGCACACATGATTTAGCTATTTTAGTCTAAGTGTAGCGTGCATTTTTTTCTATGTAATTTAGTTTCCACTATATAACTAACTTAAACACACACCGCTCCAACAGGAATCAGGATGTATTCACCCAAAAAGTTTTGTGTTAAAAGGAAACTTGTTCTTGCTATATTGTACTTTGGCTCTCAACAGTCACTCCACCAAACATCTTTTGGCTTCATTTGCCCAACAACTTATGCCACACTACTCACCTTAATTTGGCATTTATTCCTCTTTGTTGGCAAAATACAGAATACTTTCTGAAATGTATAGCATGTTAATTTTCCTTCACAGTGCAATCCAAAATGTCATCTTGGGAGCAGGTTATTCTTTGAGCGACTCAGATACTCCTGTGCTGGGAGGAGAATGTCCACTGTATGGTGCACAGTATGTTCCGCTACTTTGAGTGCCCAACTGCGAGATTCTGGTAGTCTGGTTTTCGAAGCATGTCCCATGACACGAGTAAGGCTCTGGATCTGCAGGGACACACAACGTGTACCCTCATTTGTTTCACAGTAGACTATGGTCCATATCATGGATTTAGGGTGTAGAGTGGCGGTGGCAGTATGACATGTTTTGTGAATCAGTAATTATGGCCAGACTTTTTGTTGTGTGTGTCATGAGGCTGGATGCTTACTGGCCCACTTGTGTAAGGTTCCACTGATGTGCGCAAACACAGACCATAGCACTAACATCCCAGTGCATGTTTGTGTGCATGCATGCATGTGGCTTCCATTGGTGCATACATTGTATATATGAGTGAACCAGGCTAATGAGGGTGAGTGACTTCTGATTTGGAAGCTCTTGACCTGTTCATGTGCACAAGATGAAGGCAAGGTTGTTTTCCGAGACAGTGGAGGTACATCGCTGACAATCCCGAAGCTGGATGGAGGAGGCCTAAACACAAAAGTGAGGTAAGAGGAATCCAATTAGGTCCTTTTACTGCAAGGAGCTGTTGGTTAGTATTTCTGGTCACTACTTCTTCTTCGTAGATGGGAAGGGGTGAATGTGGGACTGCAGTCTCTGTTGTTCCAAGTGTAAATGGCCCTTTAGGGGAGGTTAGCCTTTTGTCTCCTTCCCTGATCACTGTTCAGAGTGGCTGTTGATAGCCTGGTGCAGAATGATCATTGCTCTTTGTCCCTCTGTTGTGGGTGCTTCACACTGGAGATGATTGCTGTGTGAAGCATCACTCTATCCAAAGGCTGTGTCTGGAACACAGCACGGAATGAAAACATGGAAGAAGAACTGAAACTGAATCCCATGGTGCAGATAGAGAACGCATCTCTCCTGTCTGCTTTATCTGGGAGCTGCTGCCTTACTTGCTGTTCCAGATCCAAGTTCTCTTTGGTGGCACAGGGAGGGAGTGGCTACTCTGCAGAATACACAGAGGACTGCTGTGCAACCACAGCTGGTGTCCGCGTGACAGCCAGATTGCAAGAGGTGAGGGAACATCACATAGAGTCTGATCTGGAAGAAAGAACTGTCTCCCTGCGTGTAGAAGAGAGGAGAGGAGTGCGCCAACTCTGCAGGAGGTGCAGACTACCAAGGTGAGCAGATACAGCTGACACCATCTGCCCAGGAAGATTTGACAGAGAGCGACTGGCATACACTCAAGTTGTGTCATCAGCTGTCATGACTGAAATGGCTGCACAGTGGCACTGCTGATGTAAGCCCATATGGACTATGCCTCTGTGACCCTGAAAGCATGCTGCACTGTGTCACTGCCCTGAAGTGTGTCTGAAGTGCACTGTGCTGCTGTGGCCTTTAAATAGCTGCACGGTGACACTCTCCTGAATTGTGCATGAGTGGCCTGTACCACTTTGACCCTGTGTGTGGCCTTCCCTGTGGCAGTGTCCTGAAGTATGCCAGAGTAGACTGCAGCACTGTGACCCTGAGCATTGGTGCCTCTAAAGAACAGGAAGTGTGACTGGAGCAGGTTGCATCACTCTGATGACCACTAGACCTGTGTGGACCCTGCCACTGTCCCATCACTTAGAGTAGTGTCAGAGTTGCACCACCACCCTGAGAAATGCCTTTGGTGGCCCTGTGACCTTTAGCCTCACTTGGCTCATGCTGCACCCAGATGAGGGCTTGTGAATGACCAGCGAAGCCAGAGCCTACCGAAAGGACTCTGGATAACGACCAACAAAGCCGCTGCTTCTACAGACTGGACCAGAGTGCCGACGTGCTCATGGACTGTGACTTCTTCCAGAGCAGAGAGGAGGCGCTAGATGCTTGCTACGGTTTCTAACTGCGACCAGTGAGAGTAAAGAGCTTGAATGGGTGAGATGTGCATACCTGGACTGTAAAACTGAGAGCTTGAACTCTGAATGAGAAGGATAGCACTACACCTGTGCCCGAAACCTGCTGTACCATATCTTACACCTACTTGGAGGAAGATGGGGGGTAGGTGAGCTGTGGCATAGCACAAAATGGTGGTGCCCCCTGCAGCACGCGATGCATCCAAATATCTCATACCACACAGATATTCGTTGGCCAACGCTGAGTGAGGGCCCTTTGAATGGCTGGAGGCCCTCTAAAGAGTAGGGTGTCCCTCTTCACTGTTGGAGCTGCAGGGGCCAGTGTTACACCCTGGGAAGAAGGCCTTGAACCCTTATCCATACTGATTCTGCCACCAACCTTGTGGGGAGAAGAATATCAGAACCTAACATTCCAAGTTCTCATTTTCTTCAATTATACCACTGTTCGTACTCTTGCCAACTCCTTTTCCCGCTGTTCTCTGGTAACTTACAGAAAAACTCTGGCTTTTCAAACTGAAGGTACTGACATATCCTTAAATCAGAGGTCTTGAAACTGGACCACCCAAACCCCCCTCTGGAGGTGGCGCAAGCTCAACAGAAAGTATTCCCCTTTACATTGTTCATTCCGACGTCTGTAGTACGTTTACCTCTGTTTCTCCTACAGAATCGTGGTTGTCGCAAATAGGACTCTCTGATTGGAGGCATCAGTCAGAGTAGCCAATCACTTTATAGAAGCATCAACTCTGACGTTCTTCCAATCAGAGGCATAGAAGCAGATCCAAGGTTAGAAGAAGGCTATAATAGAGCTGTGGCTCTATTGTTTGAGACAAGATGTGTGTTGATCTAATGGGGATGGGATACCCCCAGATTTAAAGACTGGTTAAAACAAACATATCACATTTTGCACTGAACAATTGTATCGCTACTGGCCGGTGATGTTTGTTCTGTCCGGGCCTAAAGCTATTTTCACTGCCCCTTCTGCTGTACTTGGAGTCCACTCCCAAAACTGAAGCTAATGCGGATGTTTCCTACTCAAGCTCTCTGATTGAGTAGGTTTTTTTTTGTTGTTGAATCTGCTGCTATTGCTTGATTGCTCAGTTAAGGGCCAAAACACTACAGCTGCTCTCTGTGAGGAAGGGGTGTCTACTTTTCAGAGTCATGCAGGGGTACTTACCTCTGTCCCAGCACTGGGTCTCGCTTAGTTGCTGTACCATGCGCACAAACTACATAAAACCAGGAAAAATAGGTTTCTGATCGACCCTCCCATTCTCGGTCTTTTTATGATACTGTTTCCAGTACTATTTCCAGTATTTAATTTAAAAGAAAGTAAATAAATAAGTGCACGGGTGCAATGGTTTTCTTAGAAGCAGGCAGCAGCATTGCTGAATACCAGGGTGGCCAGATACCAAGGCTGCTTACTCTTGATGCCACATCATGCCTCTTCTTTTCACCACTGTACACTTCTCTCTCTTTCTCTTGCATGCTCTTTTTCAACCCTGCTTCATGAACGCCGTTCATAAGTGTGGCCACTTTTATGTTGGTGTCCGGGCCTCTGTTCTACTCCAGTCCGACACAGAGTGTCCCAACACTTCTCCCCCTCCTTGGAATGCAGAGAGGTATCTCCCCTCTACTCTGAAATCTCCAGCAGGCGTTGGGTTTTGTCTTTCCCTTGTCAGTTGAATAATGAGATCTGTTGTCTGTTACTACAGATGCTTTCAGTACTGCAGTTATGGTAACTTGTCACTCACTTGGGCCATGTGCCATAAAGTCTGCTGCAGAACTACAGGCTGGATGGCACTAGTCACGCTGGTCGAAGAGGCAGCAGTAGATGGGCTAGTTAAACAGATTTGTGTAGCATCAGTCAATCATGTTTATTTCATCTTGAACAGCTTCCTGGATATCTGCACCCTGTGTCTCAGTGTGATCTTCAGTGATGCAGTCACTCAGGTGCTTACGAAGGTGGGCGTGGTCAGATTGGGCTCCCACATATTTTTAGGGTACCACCCTCATGCTCCAGGATCTATTCCTAGATGTTAAATCACACCAACAACCACTATATGGTGGCAGATACTTGAGGTTCTTGCATTCTTTTCCACCAAGGACATTTTATTAACTCACAAACAGGTGCTTTTGAGTCACCGCTGTAGTTCAGGGTCCAGGTGACGCTGTCTTTGCAGAGTATCTTTCTAAAAGGCAAATGAACACCTTGATAACCAGACAAAAAGGAACCATTAAATGAAAACAAGCTGGAAAAATAGAGCGCTATGAGGTCTTACATAGGGCATTACTGTGCTGTGCAAATGCGGATGACCCAGTGCCCTTGCGCTTTGCTATCAAGAGGCCCCAGTTGAGAGTCTTATCTCTGAGAGTCCTGGCCTTTTAGCTAACAGGAGTTTGGATTCAATAAATCTGCTGTAATGCAGGAATTTTCAGGGCCTTAGGCAAAATTACATTTTACCGTTTGTCAAAGTATTTGCCATAATAGTAAGGAGTTTTTAGGCCAATTGTTGCAGTTGTGCACCACCCTTCTGTTCATTTGTGATAGTGCTGTCAAGTACCTGCCTTACAGCCTTAATTTAGAACAGGCCCATTAAACCCTGAGAGTTGCTGTGTATTCCAATCCCAGCTTTAGTCAAGAAGGCCATTTTCATTGCTTGCACCAGTGCCCATAGCATCTATATTGAATCTACACTGCTTTCGCAGGATAACATAAAAACATATATGCCAGTGGGAATTTCCATAGATTGAGTTGTATCTTCAGAGCAAAGACCTTGCCCAGAGAATGATGTGGTTGGCAGGTCTGTCAACATTCTGATTGTTTGCTATATGTCTGCACAGTACGAGATGGAGTCCTGAAAGGTGGGCTTGCATGCACTGACTTTGTGGCAGTTTTAATTCAGAAGAAAATGTCCCATCAGACAGTGTCACATGAGTTCTATGGTTCTGGGCCAAATTTACAACTCAAAAATCTTACATTTACAAAACACTCTTAATATTGTTTCACCTTTGCGAAAATGAGTTGTCAGATAATACCTCTGGGTTAAAATGGTTGTCAAAGATGCTAAATCAAAACTTCCTGAATTTTAGAGATAGGGGGCCAACGTCGAAAAAATATTGTCAGGGGGGCTTGGCCTAAAAAAAATTGAAGACCTCTGCCTGAAGGATACTGTGATGGCAAACCCCTTCACTCTGGCTAGTAAGTCGGTTACCTCAAAACAGCAACATAATAACCAACCAAAAAGTCTTTTCAATACAATACAATTTCAATATAATATTCTTTCTCTTTTCCTAGCGTTTTCTAACGTTGTTACATCTAGATTAAAACACTCTACTCTCCCAACAGCTTCTGAACTCATCGTCTTTGCTAAACTACGAGTTGTTCCTTATTTCTGAGGCAGTCGGGTGAAGTGTTCCAAGGGAGGGTTGACTTTATATGGTCAATTCAAATGCTGGTAGCCAACACCAGACTTGTTGTCTTTCCTAATCCTTTGGTTTTTTTTTGTCAGGAGTCTAGCCACTCCCCCAGTGAAAACATTTTGCAAAAACTTGACAAAAGAAAACAAGCATTGACAAACTCAAAAGGCCAGCAGCCAACACCAAATATACTGGATTTTCCAATGGTTGTTTATGTTAAGTTTGTATTCATAATCCTAAGTCATGTAGACTTTTTCTGATCTTCTGAAAAGACTTCTCTGTGAAAAATATATTTGAATGACTGAGCTAGTGTAGGTGAATAAATATACAAAAAGCAGTGAATGGCTTTCATTCCTTCTTTCCTTGTTTGTAAATAGATGTTGCATTGACTGATTAGAAGAACAATGTCTTCATCAATGCAGAAAAAGAGGGGGGTGGGGGATCACGGTACTGGCAGCTAGTTCTGAGCCGGATCTGCCCGACCTAGTGAAATATGCTAAATGTGTCCTGGTGTAATTTTCCAACACCGCAACACGGTCCAGCAGCGCCTGCACTTTGGCTGCTTTCTGTTCAGAGCAGCAAGATGCAGGCGGTGAAGAGGCTTTCTTACTTTCTCTTCCAGCTGCGTCTAAAACAAAGAACTGATTTAAAGGGCCGTAAGCCCTTCTTTTGTTCAAGTATCATAACTGGCTGAGAGGCACCTGGAGCCTAGCAAATGTATTGGAAGGAAACAAAGGTACACAGCTTATCACCTCACACGTATTTTAGAGAAACTATCATTTGGAGATAGGTTTTTCAATTTGATCAACTTCTCTCTGTGAGAGATGTGCATGCACTGTAAGGATGCCATTGGAATCTGTGTATGAGTAATTACACAAATAACAATGTAAATGGCACTTACTAATTTATTTTTTATTTAGTTCTTTTATAGACCCACTCATCCCAGTGTAGGGTGTCAGAGCGCTTCACATCACACACAGACACAGTAAATCCTAAAAATGTGTAAATCAATGTACAGGAAATGTTACAAAAGACAATGAGTGCTAAAGGGTGTGGAAGTCACATTTTGTCCATTCTTGTGGACAATATATGTTAAGAGTGAATGGTCAAGAGAAACACAAAGTGAGGATTTAAAACATAATGCAGTGACTGGTTTTATCTGTGCTAACAAGACTTGATTACTACCCAAAGGAACTCTTCTTTGCAAACGTAGCATTACAGCAGATTGAGAAAAAACACAAATGATCTAAAACCAAGAGTTGCCGTTTGCCATGCAGCTTCTTGATGCCGGTTGAAAGCGCACTGTGCTATATTGGGATTACAATTTATAAACTAGAAGTAACAAACAAAAACAGTAAGCCACCTCAGGGCCGGACTGGGAACCACAACCGGCCCTGGCAAAGTGCTCGGCCGACCCCCCTCCCCCCACCTTCCCATTCAAGGGGGGGGGGGTTGGAGGTGCCGCCGAGCTCTTTGCCGGGGCCGTTTTTTGGCCGATTTTGGTACAGGGCCGAATTTGCAGCTATGCTGCAGAAACGGCTCTGTAACAAAAACGGCCCCCAGGGGCCCAACACCGGACCCCACCCATGCGGCGCACCGGGGGATTGCCCGGTGCCCGCTATGGCCAGTCCGGCCCTGACCCACGTACCTGTCTACATGAAATGCAGATCTGTGGCCTGCATGTTACATGACGTGCAGTAGCCACATTAACCCTCTATGGTACTTTGAGTCAAAACCGTGACTGAGCAAAACACAGAACTCTCCTAGAACTTCATTAACCACCAGAATTATCTTACAGTTATTAAAATCCACTGGAAATTTCTGGGCACACAAGGATCTCTGCAGCAGCAGTATTTTAAAGGGGCAGGTACTATCAGGCACTCAGTACCTGCACTTTTTGTAGTTGGTAGGGATAGTCCCAGCACTTCTTAGCACTGATCCAATGCTCTGAATGGGAGCGTACCAGCGCTCGAGCAGCAAACAGTTATTCTGCAACAAAGATTAACTGCACTTCTATGTTTCCTTTTCAAACACTGTGTAGCAGGTGTCTCACCCTGTAAGATACTTTATAGGCCGCCCGTTTGTGATCATTTAAGTAAGCTAGAAAAGATTTACTGTCACATTTGTCCTTGTTGCCATTTTGTTTACGTCAGTTTTAAAAAGTAAATGTATAAATTGACTGTCAGCCTCTGAATTTCATGACTGCGCCCTTCGAGACGCCACCCACTTTCCTCTGCCACACCTTGACCCTCAGTTTATGGGTTCCCGGAGTAAATTTTTCCCTAAGCCAGCACTGATCATCATACTATATAAGGTTTGGTCCTGGAGAGGAAGAGGGAAAAGAAAAGCACGTGGCTTACTTCTTTAGTAGTGTTTAGGCTGCAGTAAAAAAAGGTTCTTGTATATTAAACAAAATTCTTCAACCCTGTGGCCTTCGGCTACAGCTGGGCTCATACAGGAAGAATCCTGAAATGCTGCTGGCTGCAAGTGAGTGAGTACTTTTACATTAGTTCTTGAGAATAATGCTCAAACCTGCAGCTGGTGTGTGCATCTGTCTGCGAGCGACACTGAGGATGTGCTGGTGTGGCCTTCACCTCTAGTGTGATGGCCACAGCCCGTCAGGGAACAACTCGAGGCGCTGTTGTTACCACAACCAGGCAAGAATGTCGCGCGGATCTTAGACCCAACATATCTAGTACTAAGTGGATTTTTGGCCAAACTGTGACTGGATGTCATAATCCGAATTTGTAGGAATGGTGCGTGGCTGCACATAACATTAGAGCATAGATAATGTTGAATATTTTGTTATAACTCTAAATATGTCTCTTTTTTTCAAACTGATTAATGCGTTTGGATTTTTAGAGGCTTTATTGGCATTTCTTAATTATGTTCACAGACGTTTGGGTGCATTACATTAATTATGAGGTGATCACGAACACCTGAGTTGCTAATTATCTGGGTTGTATATACTGATCTCAGGTGAATAAGCATGTGACCTTCACAAAGGCCTCGTGAATGGGTGGAACATGGATGTGTGCTCACTACCTGCCACTATGATTTCAATGAAATGAAAGTAAACGTGTGTACTTTTTATGTCTCGCTCGCCTGAAGGCAGCTAAAAGCTTCTATCACTCATCCACCCACATCACCGTTGCTGCCTCTTCCTCGAGTTTTTTTGTGTTTTTGTAAATCTGTTCTTCGGAGGGCTCGGCTGTTGCAATTTGCTGCCAGGCAACGCCTTTTTACAAAAGAGAAATAAATGCACGTTGGAATACATGTATTTATTTTTTTGTAATTTAATGCTCTAAGACGGGTGAACGCTATCTTTGATGGTAAATTAAAACAAAAGCAAAATGGCCACCGCATCACGATGTATGCACGCACACGTGAGGGGAACGTATGCACGCTGAAACATTACATGAGTCATGCCACATAGGCCAGTGGCGGCTCCTCTAAGGCGGAGGAGCGTTGCCTCACTAATTTTTTAGCAGTGAAATTACGGCAAAATAACTTGCGTTACTATCATTTTATTTTGTCCTACTTCCGGCAGCTTTGCGTGAGGGGGCAGGGGAGGAGTAGTAGCACCCTCCTAAGTGCGCAATGACTGCTTGGCCGGCCCAAACATTCATACACACTCCACATGTTCTCCATGCAGGCAGCATTACAGCCTGCATGGAGAACATGCCAGGCTCCTAGTCAGAGTCTGAGTGCCGAAACATGGCGCTCAGACCAAACACAATGCTCCTAAGGCAGCGCTGTGATTGGCTGACTGGGAGCCTTAGTGTCCTTCCTGTTGAGGCCAGTGAGAAAGGACTACAGAAGAGAGATGTGGCGAGGAGGCATTGATAAAGTACGTTTTTAATTTTAATTTTATTTTTTAATACCCGCTTCCCCCGCATCCTCCCCCTCTTCCCGCCCCAGCCCCCCTACCTCCGATCCGTGCTGGCCACCGCTGACAGGTATGTGCGTGATGATACATGTGCACGTACAGTTTTGTTTTTGCTGATAAGGTTTTGCAACGTCAAACACACATTGTTTTTACTGATATGGAACAGCCATGCCAGTAAACATTGGCAAAGCCAAAAGATCAGCTAATGCTACAGAAAGTTGTGACCTATGAGCTTTACCATACATGTTTGTACCTGCTTTGGAGAACAAGCCTTTAGTCTGTTGACCGGAAATGAGGTGGTGTATTTTTCCTATATAAAGATTCTGTTGTCACCAGAGACATTTGCTTTCTTTTTGATATTGTGGGTAAAGATATTTCAGTGGCTGAGATGTCACATCATTTCACATAGACCCTTTACTGAGTAGTTTAATTATTTGCCAATATTTAATCAAGGTAAGTAAGTTATTCATCTGCTGGTCTGAAAATAAATACTGAAACTCTGCAATGTATACCTGAGGAGTCATAGAAAAAACTGCAACTCCATTTGATTGTTATTAATTTACAGAAAATGAATTCATGCCATTCAATTAAGCCCATTTTGCACTGTATGCAGACAAGTTATTAATTTCGAATCCTTGTGAAAAAAAGTGGTTGTGTGACCTGAAGTCCTTCTTTTGTTTGCACTTTCTGCTACACACGCCAGTTTAGATAATGTTCTTCGCCACCCATTGTTCCAGGGGAGCCTCGGTCATCTGTTCCTTGTTTTGGACCAATAGTCTCCTATTGTGTTACCGACTCCACGTGTCATTATTACTATGTATATTTCATAGACATGTTTTTATGCATTGAGTGTTCTGTGTTTTTAAAGTCCTGCATCATTCAATACAAATTCAAAATGGTGAACTGTTCCTATGATGGCTTCAAGGTATTATATTAAAAACCCTGAACACCTAATGTCACTTTGAGTGTCCGCTCATAGAAGCAAGCGCCCTTACCCACATGGTGGCATGCTTCATCATCGGGCCTGCTCCCCGTTGAGCTGGTGCAGCAATGCCCAACGGGCCTCGCGTGGGGCACTTTGACGGAGATCTTTTGATTCACCTATCAAGGAGTGGGTATAAAGGTGAGTCCCAGTGCCAGTGTAGGACGATTGGAATGAAGTGAGTTACAAATGACTATAGGCACTTTGCATTATGTTTAATATGGAATAAAGATTCTATGTCAAAATTAATAAGTGCGAGAAAAATGATTCCAGTTTCAATCAATCAATCAATCATGCCATTTGTATAGCGCACTACTCACCCGGCAGGGTCTCAAGGCGCTTGGGGGGAGGGGTATGCTACTGCTCGAACAGCCAGGTCTTGAGTTGTTTCCTGAAGGTGAGATGGTCCTGGGTCAGCCGAAGGTGGGGGGAGGGAGTTCCAAGTCTTGGCAGCCGGGTAAGAGAAGGATCTTCCTCCGGCGGTGGCTCTTCGGATGCGTGGTACGGCTGCGAGGGCGAGGCTGGTGGACCGTAGCTGGCGGGTGGGCGTGTAGAAGGTCAGGCGGTCGTTGAGGTACTTGGGGCCCAGGTCGTGAATAGACTTGTGTGCGTGGGTGAGGAGCCGGAACGTGATCCTCTTGTCGACGGGGAGCCAGTGCAGGTTCCTCAGGTGGCTGGAGATGTGGCTGCGTCGGGGGACATCCAGGATGAGTCGGGCGTAGGCGTTCTGGATGCGCTGGAGTCTTTTCTGTACCTTGGCTGTGGTTCCGGCGTAGAGGGCGTTTCCGTAGTCCAGTCGGCTGGTGACGAGTGCCTGGGTGACAGTCTTCCTGGTCTCGGTCGGGATCCAGCGGAAGATCTTGCGAAGCATACGCAGGGTGTTGAAGCACGATGAGGAGATGGCGTTGACTTGTCTGGTCATCGAGAGGGAGGGGTCCAGGATGAAGCCCAGGTTGCGTGCGTGGTCGGTTGGCTTGGGTGCGGTGCCCAGGGCTGGGGGCCACCAGGAGTCGTCCCAGGCGGAGGGCGAAGATCCCAGGATGAGGACTTCCGTCTTGTCCGAGTTCAGTTTCAGGCGGCTGTCCTTCATCCACTCGGCGACGTCTTTCATCCCTTCGTGTAGGCAGGTTCTGGCGGTGTCGGGGTCTCTGGTGAGGGAGAGGATCAGCTGGGTGTCGTCGGCGTAAGAGATGATGTTGAGGTTGTGCTGGCGTGCGATGGCTGCGAGAGGTTTCATGTAGATGTTGAAGAGGGTGGGGCTGAGTGAAGATCCTTGTGGGACGCCGCAGATGACTTCGGTGGCCTCGGAGCGAAACGGGGCGAGGCGGACTCTTTGTGTTCTTCCGGCGAGGAACGAGATGATCCACTCCAGTGCCTTCTCTTGGATACCGATATTGCTGAGGCGCTGGACTAGGGTGCAGTGGCAGGCCGTGTCGAACGCAGCGGAGAGGTCCAGGAGGATGAGGGCCACTGTTTTCCCCTTGTCGAGCAGGGTCCGGATGTCGTCGGTGGCTGCGATGAGGGCGGTCTCGGTGCTGTGGTTGGCTCTGAAGCCGGACTGCGAGGGGTCGAGGGATCCGTTCGTCTCGAGGAAGGCGGTCAGCTGTCTGTTGACGATCTTCTCGATGACTTTAGCAGGAAAAGGGAGGAGCGAGATGGGGCGGAAGTTTTTGAGATCGGTGGGGTCCGCTGTAGGTTTCTTCAAGAGGGCGCTAATCTCGGCGTGCTTCCAGCTCTCCGGGAAGGTGGCGGTGTTGAAGGAGGCGTTGATGATGTTCCGGAGTTGGGGTGCGATGGTGGAGTCGGCCTTGTTGAAGACGTGGTGTGGGCAGGGGTCGGTCGGTGATCCGGAGTGGATGGTGTTCATCGTGCGGGCTGTGTCTTCGGTGGTCACCGTGGTCCAGGTGCGAAGGGTGGCGGTGGGGGGCGTTGGTTCGACGGTTGGGTGCGTGGGTGGGGCGCCGAAGCTGTTGTGGATGTCGGCGATCTTGCGGTGGAAGAACGAGGCGAGGGAGTCGCAGAGGTCTTGTGACGGAGTGATGTCGTTGGTGCCGGTGCTGGGGTTGGAGAACTCCTTGACGATAGTGAAGAGCTCTTTGCTGTCGTGGGCGTTGTTGTCCAGTCGTTCCTTCAGGGATTTCTTCTTGGTGGTGCGGATGAGCTGGTGGTGCTTGCGGGTAGCGTGTTTGAGGGCAGTCATGTTGTCGGTGGTCCGGTCGAGGAGCCAGGCTTTCTCGAGGGTGCGGCAGGTCTTCTTGGAGTCCTTGAGGTCGTCGGTGAACCAGGATGCCTTCTTGCTTCTGGGTCTGCTGGGAGGGTTCTTTAGTGGCGCGAGGTCGTCGGCGCAGGCGGCAGCCACTGTGTGAAGTTGCGGGCTGCTTCGTTGGGGTCCGTTGTGTTGGCGGGTGGGCTCTGGCTGAGGGAGGTGGTGAGCTGGTCTGCGGTGATCTTGCTCCAATTCCTGTGAGGTACCTGTTGCGGGTGGTGGTGGGTCATGGATCTTTTGAAGCTGAAGTGGACGCAGCTGTGGTCGGTCCAGACGAGACCGGTGGCACGGCTGAAGGTGATGTACTTGCTGGAAGAGAAGATGGGATCAAGCGTGTGGCCGGCGTAGTGGGTGGGGGTGTTGACCAGTTGCTTGAGTCCGAGGTTGGCGAGGTTTTCCAGCAGGGCGGTGGTGTTGCTGTCCTTGTTGTTCTCCAGGTGGAAGTTGAGGTCCCCGAGGAGGATGTAGTCGGTGGAGGGGAGGGCGTGCGGGCTGATGAAGTCTGTGATGTCTTCGCTGAATTGTGTGCGTGGTCCCGGGGGTCTGTAGACGAGGGTGCCTCTGAGGGTCGTCTTAGGGTCGGTGTGAATCTGGAAGTAGAGATGTTCGGCTGCGGCGAGGGAGTCGTTGGCGTCGGTCGTGATGCGGATGGTGTTCCTGTGGACGATGGCGATGCCACCTCCGGTCTGGTTGATGCGGTCCCTCCTGATGATCTTATACCCGTCCGGGATGGCGATGGCGATGTCGGGTGCAGAGGAGGCGTTCATCCAGGTTTCCGTGAGGAAGGCGACGTCCGGTGATGTAGCGTCGAGGAGGTTCCAGAGTTCCACGGCGTGTCTGTGGACGGAGCGGGTGTTGATCAGGATGCACTTGAGGTGGTTGCTGCTGGTGTTTGTCTTGGCGGGTGCGGGGCAGGTTCGGAGGCAGGTGAACTTGCAGGTGCAGCAGGTGAAGGGTCCGTGGGTGCGTCTCGGGGTGGCTCGGCAGCAGGCGTGGGTCCGGCCGGCATTGAGTGCGTTGAGAGTGGCGGCGTCGTAGGTCAGTCGGGTCGTCTTGCCTCGGCGGGGAGGGCCAGGGGTCCTGGCGCTGGGCGCGGGCCAGGCGCAGACGGGCGCAGACGGGCTTACCTTTGGCGCACCTTCGGCGCTCAATAGGTGCTCCCGGTGCGCGCGTCCGCTGCACGGTCGCTCTGGGGGCGTCATAAGTAAGGAGCCGGGAGGGAGGAGCAGCTGGGTGGCGGGAGCGGGGCGGCGAATGGAATCACAGGGGGGCGGGGCCGCAGGGAGGCAGCGGCGGGAAATTCCAAGAAGCAGCGGGCAGCGGGAAATTCCCAGGAGCAGCGGGAAATTCCCAGGAGCAGCGGGAAATTCCCAGGAGCAGCGGGCAGCGAGCGAAGGAATCTGCAGGCAGGAGGCGGCAAAGGCAGGCAGGAGCGGCAGCAGTGAGTGGGGCGACCAAGCCCTGTGGAGAGCTGAGCGGTCACCATAAAAGGAGTACCATTGTGCTGGGCAACAATAAGCATCTGTTATTCAATGCCAAGATTCCTATGAATAGCCAGTCTCTGGTTCTATACAAATGCAAGATTAAATCAGTAAAGTTTTATGCTCAACATGTTTCATACCTCTGCTATCCTGTAGGATCGAGTGCCATTTCATCAGGACCTCTCAAAGAATACCTAATCTTTGCTATGCTGGAATCATGATTGTGTGATGGAACATGATCCCCTCCTCTGTGAATAACACCAGAAAATTGGCATGGCAAAGTGTCTATTGTCAATTTTAGCTCACTTACTTCATTCAAATCTTCCTACACTGGCACTGGGGCTCACCTATATTCCCAGTCCTACACAGGAGAATCAAAACATCTCCAGAAAAGTGCCCCTGGAGGGGCACGTTGGGCATTGCAGTGCCAGCCCAAGACGTCACTATCTACAACGATAATGCCCTGCGAATATCTGGATAAGACAGTGCTGATGGTCATGCAAAGTGGACATGGAAAGGTGTGGGGGGATGTAGACACTGACCAGATTATAGCGCCTTCTATCCATCCAACACTCCAGTGCACTAAATCTGCCCTGTGTATCGGAGGTGACCTGAGTGCCCACCAAGGGAAAGGACTTATGCAGCAGTATCGCCATTCCTCTAGATCCTCTAGTAAACCCTGCATGGAATACTCTTCCTTAACCGAATCTACCGAAGTACAGACATCATGAGCCAAGAAGATGGGTTTCTTGAAGGAGAAGTACCCCTAGAGAATGCTGTTTGGTCAATAGAAGGACAGCACCTCTTTGAATGTGCTCATTAAGACCATTAACATTCCATGCATCACTCCAAATGAGGTCATATTGATCACAGTGAGGTGATTAGCTTATTTGTCCCCTTTATGGGCACTAAAAGGTGTCACATATAATAGCGTGAAGGGTCCTATGTTAAGGCACTTGCATGTCATTGACTTTAAAAATATGAGAGCACCATGAATGAGGGACCAACATACTTAAAGTCATCTTAACAGAACCTTGGTTTCCAACTTGATCCAACCACATCTCCCCATACTTCCACCCCAGAAGCATCTGTCGCCTGTACTATCCCCATCTTAATCTAAGAACTATCTACTATTAAATAGTACTCTCCGACCTCCCCTGCAACGTACATTGGGTAAGGATAATGTGCTGCTGGCATGTCTACAATACCAAAGGTACATTAAAGGCAGGTTGACCATGGCGGCGAATGTTGGGTTAGAACTACAAGGTGACAGAATCAGCAGAGATGTTGGTATGGAGTGTAATGAATGGCCCTCTTTGAGGATGTCTTTGTGACCCCAGACTGAGGATTGAGCCCTTTCTGAATGCAGGATCGGGAGCTCAGAGGGGTCTGGTAATCTCATTTCAGCAGCTTGTTTCAACCCCGAGGAGCAATAAACTAACATATGTATTTGTAAAGCGCACGTTCACCCATAGGAATCTTGGCACTGAATAACAGATGCTTATTGTTGCCCAGCACAATGGTACTCCTTTTATGGATCTCAGAAGGATGAAGGCCGAGTGGAACCACCAAGACTTGAACCTCTGACTATGAGGTCAAACACAAGCCCCTACAATGGACGCATCAGTCCAGGAAGCCACAATCCTCTACCATAGGAGGGCTGCCTCTCTGCCCCAGGAGTCTGGCAAATCTAGTTAGGTCTTTCTCCGTCAATGTGAACAGCATCTCCGCCTCTTTTCCTGTGTCCGATTGGACACCCTGTGCTTCGTTTCAGATGCTTTCCTTCGCTGCCTGTTTGGGTTGTCTTTTCAAGTCATTTTTCTCCACCACCCAATCCCAGGATGACTCAAGTATGTCAAACATAATGGAGCATGGCTCATAGGGGAGTCTCAGTCTGGCTGGGAACATTAAAATGTAATTCTGGTTCATTGCTCTCGTCTTCTGTTTGACAGTGTCAAAGGACATTGTTGTTGCTTGAAAGCCTGGGTGCAGTCAGGAAAGATCTTGATCCAGTTTTATTTAAAAGATACATTTTTCTTTTTCTCTTGCCTCCTTGAGTATTGTGTCCCTATCTTGTGTCTGCACCCAATGACCTCTATCAATAATAAAGCAGGATGCCTGTGTGCCAGATGGCAGCAAGGAGGTAATCCAGTTTTCCAATAAGGCTTCCTTCTGCACCTTCCAAGAAGTCAAGTGCAGGTTGTTTCTCTTTGCTCTATTTCTGGCATCTTCTGTCCATTCTTCCATGGACTGGAATTCTGCAATGAGATGAAAGTTAGTGGACTTCAAAGCCTTTTACAGAATCTTCCAGCTCAGCAATACGACCATCTGATTCAAAGACTGCTGACTACTTTGTCTAGGTCCCGTCGGAGAAATAAATAGACTAATCCGATTTGGGTGTCAAGCTCCTTGCGGGAAGCCTGAATTGCTTGCAACATAATGTGTGCCCCAGTTAGTAAGGAAGGCTATTGTTGACCCGATGGCTACCTTTGCATGGATCAGGCGAATTCACTGGTGGGATGTGTTTTTCTTCATTTTTATTTCGGCCTTTGAGGAGCAGGCAAGTTTCTACCATGCTAATGATGCTCTCTGCTCCTACAGCATTGGAGTGATGGGGACAGCAGCACCCTGCCAATCGGAGGACCTGCTAACCCTGGTCACTTCTAAGTAACTTGGGCCCACCAGTTGTACAGAAGTGTCATCTCAGCTTTTGGGCCCTCATGTTGTGCAGTGGTGTCATCTCAGCTTAGGCTTGCAGGTCTCAGATCACCAGCTCCATTGTGAAAATAAGCTCTCTCCTATGTTGCAGGCTCCTTGACGCAGGCGTCTTTCAGTGACCAATAAAGGAGATGCAACCACAGCAAATCAGGAAGGGGCGCAGTAGAAGTCATGAGGATCTTCAAGTAAGAAATCCACTCTATGTGGTTATGTACAGATACCATACATCAGATAGTGTAATTCTACAATCCGGGGCACTTCGCCTTCTAATCCAGGGTGCCCGAACCCTCCAAGTGGTCCCCCAGCTTCAGGGAAGTGGTGTGAGTGTTACGCTGGTTGCAGCCTGGGACTCCTGTCTTCGCTGCTTCTTCATGGTAATCTTCAAGGGCCACACAATGGTCATTTCATCCTAGGACAACACCCTAGCACAATTCGCCAAGAGGTCGAAAAGGATGGCCACACTCCCTATCTTCAGTAGCCCTGGCCCAGGCCCCAAGCTCCTGACACACATCACAGTCCACCTGCAGCACTGGGCTCCCTCTTGGGGGCCTGGATGTCCTCCTTCAAACCAGGAGCCCTAGATTAGATGGAGAGGGAACCCTAGCATCCGCAGGACGTTTCTGACAGTTCATACGTGGGCATCCCCTCCTGGTACATTGTAAAATAAGCTTATTGACTGGACGAGCATGGAAGTTGTCACTCACTTGACACCTGCACCAGCAGCACTCACTCTCTCTAGTCCAACTCCACCCGTGGTCAGATGGCCCTAAGTCACCTATGGTTCTCAATCTTGAAGGCCTTCCTCCCGGATCAGACTCTTACCTCTGGTGTCTGCGCTTGTAGTGCGGGAGGGCCCAGCTCTGAGCGTTCAACAACGCTGGCCCAAAGGGTGAGATCCGCCTCCCCAGATATGCCCCAAAACACTCTACCGCTTTGCTGGGGAACGTCCGCTGCCAGATCACCGCCAGCACTAAGTTCGCCCGCTCCCAGTTTCAGCCGCCATCTTGGGCGCCCATGTTGTTATGAGATGCAGGCCCAGGGACCTGTCTCCATTGACGGGCTCTGAAATTCCTCCATCTGTACACTCCTCTCTGCACGCGTTCATTGTAGGCAGGAGGAGATGCTGTAGTGAGCACCCAGCAGCAGGGTTGTGAATGTTTACAGGAGGGAGAAGCGGAGCTCTCTAAATTATGTCTGCCACGTTTTCCACACCTTGCATAGGTTCCAAACCCCAGTGTCCTGCAAGTATAGTTGGCAAAGTTACATGGGGTTAGGATCAGCGTGCATTTTAACCAAGACTGTGCTTTCTGTTCAGGGCAAGCATTGATTTTAGCTCCGCAGTATGGATGAGGTGTCATTTTTCCCAGATGCTTTTGTTTTATCTTATTGACTAAAGGGCTGTTGCCGAGTACACATATAAATTGTGTATTCAGAAACTTCTTTCTCATAGTGAAGAGTATCTACTTATTATAGTATTACACCATGTTCATGTTATTTGAAGATTCCATTGGGGTTGCTCTTGGCATGTAGATTCCTTATTAGTCAGCATGCTTTTTGTAATCTTGTTTTTCTATCGTTCCTTTTCAACCACAGAAATGATCAAACCTCTAAAGTTTAGTTTTGATTATTAGGATGATAACAATTGTAATGATTACAATCCCAAAATCTAGGTCAAAGGGCCCATCTCTCTTTTCCAAGCATGATCAGACTGAGCAAAGGTCAGCCTGACAGACACTCATCTTGTTCTGATCAGGCAGGCTGGCATTTTAAATGCCTGACACGCTTGACGGGCTGAAAATTTCGCAGACTTGAGGGCGTGAACTCATCAGCCTGACCACGCCTTGTGAGAGCCGTCACTTCATACGGGGGAAGTGTTATCGATAGCCTTAGACCTGGGTGCTTAAGATTTAAGCCCTGAAGTGCCCATGCCTTACTTCAATCAGTGATGCCTTGCCGCAACTCTCACTGACCCATCCCACGTAGAGATGAGTTTGGGAACATCCTTTTCTGATTGGTTGCCCCATAACGAGGTCAACCAATGAGAGGAGGCAGTGGGATCATCCAGCAGTCCCTTCCTTCCCTGAAGCGTCCAGGAACCACCAAGGCCTTTCTGCTTCTCCACCTGATGTCACCACCGCAGCCCGGTAAGAGTTTGTTGAACGTTGGGCGCATGTGTTATGTATGAATGTAAGTATATTTGCGTGTGAGTGCTCTGAATGGGGGTGTGCGTGTGTATGTGCCTGTGAATGGTGGGTACACATGCATGAGCATGTGAACCGATGGATGTGAGGGAGTGTACATGTGGATAGGTGGGTGTGAGTACGTGTGTGCACTTGTAAGTAGATAGGTGGGAGTTAGTGTGTTCATGTGTATCTGCCCCACTGCTCAGCCACATTGCGGCCACCACTGGCCTACAGTAGTCATGACCCCCAGACAGCTGAGCACCAAACTATTCCTAACGTGACCAGCCGATTTCCAGCTTCAAGCCTTGGGGCATTCCAGTACCTTTGGGGCACCGGCATAAAGTCAGCATTAAGCAGAAAAGCCAAAATTACTGGTAGCGTTTGCCAAACATCAGCTCCAGCCACTCCTAAGAGCTAAAAAGATTCCGAGAGACAATTCAAATCCAGCAACCGCTGCCGTTGATTTTCCCAGTTGTTAATCCATGATCATCAGCAGAAACTATTGAACTACCCTAAACGTCAACTTAAACAAGGACTGTTGACCAAGACTTGTGGTTTTAGACTGGGCATATAGGTGTATGAATATAAGTAGGGGTGTTTGTATAGCACAAACCTAGCTGGAAACAAAAGAACACTGAATAAAGGCAAGGGCCCAAAGAGACAATTTGAGGTTTGTTTTTTTACAAGAGGCGGTAATGTGGGGGTAATTGTGCAGTCTGGGTAACATTCCTTGAAAAGATGCCTTCAGTTTTATAGATGGTGCATTTCTGATGACAGAGGAAATATTGAAGCACCATCTTTCTGTTTCTTTTCTACCTTGCTACTCTTTGTCTCTATTCTTGGGTCCTGGTGTGGCATTATCATCTAGAGGTGCTTACCACCGTGACCATATAGAAAGGTGTGTCATTTCAGAGCGCCTTGTAAACGATGAAGCTGGTTTTGAATAAGATCCATGCATGTAGTAGAAGCTAGAGTAGTTCCTTGAGCATATGTGTGATGTGGTCAAAGTTCTCCAGGTCCTTATAGAGACATTTGTTGGTAACAGAATGGCATAGGACCATATTGTGCAAGGTTGGTCTGAAATCTACTTCAGGAAGAAAAGGTTTCACTTTGTTTAGGAGGGAGAGCTGTAACTGGGCTGTCTTGATTTTTCTGGCAATTTGTTCATCAAATGTAAGGTGTTTGTCGGGGATGATCCCAAATGTTTTGACAGTCGCTATGCGATGTGGATTGAAACTGATGACGTTCATGTTGGAGAGGCAGGCTTGGATCCTCTGTTTTATAGAGGCATTGGGGAATAGGAGGAATTCAGTCTTAGTGAGAATGACTTTTGGGTAGGTAGTCGAAGTGCATGTTTGGATGATGTTGAGGCAGTGTTTGGGTTGCTAAATGTGATTGGAGGAGAACATATTGAGGTAGTGCTGAGAGTCATTTACATATTTATGAATCTTGAAGTTGTTATCAGTGGAGACTTTGGAGTAGATGGGACATAAAGTGGAGCCTCTGGGTTCTCCACAGTAGAAGGGGGTTTCCAGGATCTACAAGTTGGTAGTGGTTGATGAGGTAAGATGTGATCCATTGTGTGAGAAGTTGGCCTGATATATGATGCTCACTAGTTCTAGTGATCACCTTGTATCATGCCAAGCAACCCTTATGGTGCAGGTTGTAAAGTCAACCTTATAGACAAGCTATCCTAGGGGTAGCATGGACTAAGTAGTCTTAGGCTAAACTCTGTAAAGGCATGTGAAGCAAGCTGTTTTACCATACACAATCCCTTGAATACCAAATGAAAGGACACCACACAGATATATATTGAAAATATATATAGATGTATTACTACAAATATCCCTGATACTCTTTATGAGCACAGAAGCAAATGCGTTAAAACAAAACACAGTTTAAATACACAAAAGTTGCACAATATGGATGAGCCCTAGGGGCCACCTAAACCATATACTAAAATAGTGGTATAAGAACCACTATGGGGAAAGTGAAGAGGCCTTGGGCCTGGGGAATCGCTGGAGCTGTTCGGGACTAACAGTGAAGAAGTCGGGAAAGGCCCGCGGGACTCGGGAGCAGTGCGGAAAGTGCACGCTTTACCAATGCAATGTCAATGGTGCGTAAAAAGTACAAAGTTAGTTAGGAAGGAACCTTCCGAGTGACCTAGAAAGCTGAAACTTGAGACACAGACACTAGAGGTGTGTACCAGTGTGGGAACACCGGCGGAGCTGAGTTACCTCACCCACAGGAAGCGGGTGCATAGGGTCGAAGTAGTGTCGGGTTTCGTCACGCAGGTCGATGGTGCTTGGAGCTGAAGATGCTGCAGGCGGCTCGCTGTGAAGAGTTCCGGTGGATCCAAGGGTGGATCTGAAGAGGTGAAGACCTGAAAGCAGAGGGGACAATGTTCAAAGTCACTAGCCAGTGACTACCGTGGAACCAGAGTGGAACCAGGCGATGTCGGGTGCAAACAGGCGTCGAGGTGTAGCTTCTCTCTGCAGCCACGTGGACACGAGGGGTCGAAGACGTCCAGGAGTCGGTCACGAGCTGTCCCACGCAGGCTTCTCGCTGTTGGCGGTATCGGCGACTTGATAGAAGCAAACAGGCCTTGGCTAATGCAAGCCACGCAGGAATCGAAAAAGGCTTGTTACTCGGACCAGCAAGGTCAGAGCAGGGGCTCCTTTTTACAGGAGCAAGGGCAAGTCTGGAGCAACCAGACCCGCAGTGAAAGTTGTAGGTTTCGTCGCCAAGATGGCCACTAGCCGCGTGGCAAGTGGACGGTTAGGCGCGTCGAGTGGCACGATGCAAAAGGGCCCCACGCAGATCGTGGAGATGCTGGGGGGCTGATCTTCGGTGCAAGGGCGGCTCGAGGTTAGGGCTTCTCAAACCCCAAAGCACAGCGTCGAGGGTGCCTCTGATGCTGCGCAGTCAGCGTTTCGGGGGTCTTCCAAGATGTCCGGTCCCACGTCTCTCGGTGCCTCCACGGGTCCCTTCTTTGCAGGGACTGTGGATCGGGCTGTGAGAAGTCTGGGAGTCTGGGTCTTGTCAGGCTCTGGGCTCCGGCGGGAGGCGGCGGCAAAGCAGACGTCGAGTTGCTGGTTGGTGCCTGTGTTCACAGGGTGGTCACTCCTTGGCCACAAGGGAGATTCTCTTCCATCTTCTGTGCAGCAGAATGTCGAAGTCCAGTCTTCTTCTGTATTTCAAGTTGATTCAGGATGATCTGAAGTCTCAGGACACAGCTCCCACTCTTATTCGAATCTGGGGGGCCGGATCACCTACTAGGTCCCTCCTCTGGGTGGAACCAGGAAGGGGGGTGGTTACACCCCCTTTCCTTTGTCCAGTTTCGCGCCAGGACTGGGGCTGGAAAGCCCCAGCACCGGTTTGAACTGGCCTATGCACAGGGACACCTTGTGTGCCCCAGGCATGTCTGATTCTTTTCAGCCCTGTCCTACCCAATACACAAAATCCTGTCTGGAGTGGTGCTAGCACCTCCCCAGGCAGGAAACCCTTTGTCCAAGCTGCCCTCGCTGGAAGGACTCCCAGCAGCAGGAGGTCAGACTTGTGTCTGTGGTGGCAGCATCCATTTTGAGATGCTAAGGCTCTGTTTAACTTTAACCGGGGTTCAGGCTAGGTACATGTCGTGTCCCTCTAGAAGGGTGGAATGCTACCCCCGTCGCCAGAACTGGCGAGGGGGTAGTATTCCAATTCGTATGACACCTTACTCGACATGTTTTGATAAAGCCAAACCTAAGATAGCATTTAACCGCGAGGATTATAATGCACTTAAGAGTATATGGTATGGCAATATCATGGAACAGCTAAAGGACATGGTTCCGAAAGCTGCAGACAGGCTCAGCTCATGCCAGAGCACCATCTCACATGTTTCCAAGCACTCTGCCTCCAGGATTGATGAGGCCTTCCATAGGAGTGACTGATAGGAACATATGTGTCCATTTTAGGTTAGGTATAGGCATACTACACCTAAGTAAGGGGTGGTTACACCGACTTACCCCAGCTGAGTGATCAGCCAGTTGTGTCAAATATGGAGGCCAGGCCAGGGGTGGCATAATACATGCTGCAGCCCCTGGTAGGCCTTGGAAGCACCTATGCCCTGGGTACCTGGGTACACTGTTACAGGGGCCAATAAGGTGAACCAGTTCCAATTTCGTTATGCACCTAAAGTACATGGGTTACAATTTAGAGAGAGAACAGCAGGCTGTGGGTCTGATTAGCAGGCCCACAGCCACATTAAGTCATAAACCAGTGAAGCAAAAAGCAAAAATTTGGGGTGACCATAGGATAGCAGACCCTACTCTCCTACACAACCCCCCCCCCAAACGCAGGGACATTAGACTAACCTTGACCAGTTGTGTCTTCATGTTCTAAGTGAAAGTACCTGGAGAGACCATCTGCATTACCATGGTCAGTCCCTGGGCGGTGCTCCACTGTAAAGTCCATCCCCTGTAGGGAAATGGACCACCTGAGCAGTTTGGGGTTTTCACCCTTCATCTGATTAAGCCATAAGAGGGGCTTATGGTCGGTCTGAATCTTGAAGTGAGTGCCAAACAAGTATGGTCTCAACTTCTTCAGGGCCCACACCACAGCAAAGGCCTCCCTCTCAATGGCTGACCAACGTTTCTCTCTGGGGGTCAGCCTTCTGCTAATGAAAGCAATGGGTTGGTCTTGACCATCTACATTAAGTTCTGAAAGCACAGCTCCCACTCCCAACTCAGAAGCATCTGTTTGGACAATAAACTCTCTGGAGTAGTCAGGACTCTTCAGGATAGGTGCAGAGCACATGGCCTTCTTCAGGTCATCAAATGCCTTTTGACAGTATTCTGTCCACTGAACCTTTTTGGGCATCTTCTTGGATGTCAGATCATTAAGAGGAGTCACACTGGACCCATAGTTCTTAACAAACTTCCTGTAGTACCCAGTCAGGCCCAAGAAAGCTCTGACCTGAGTCTGGGTAGTTGGAGGAGTCCAGTCCTTTATGGTCTGAATCTTACTCTCCAGTGGTTGAACTTGGCCTCCACCCACAAGGTGGCCCAAGTACACAACCTTACTCTGCCCTATCTGGCACTTGGTTGCCTTGATAGTGAGGCCTGCCTTTTGCAGAGCCTCTAGCACTTCCTTCAGGTGGACCAGGTGATCCTCCCAGGTGGAGCTAAAGACAGCAATATCATCCAGATATGCTGCACAAAAGTCATCCAACCCAGTAAGGACTTGATTCACCAACCTTTGGAAGGTGGCAGGTGCATTTATTTTTCAAACCAAAGGGCATCACCACAAACTGGTAATGCCCACTGGGGGTAGAAAATGCTGTCTTGGCCTTAGACTCCTCAGCTAATCTGATTTGCCAGTAGCCAGCTGTCAAGTCAAATGTGCTCAAATACTTGGCAGAAGCCAATTTGTCTATGAGCTCATCTGCTCTTGGAATTGGGTGTGCATCTGTCCTGGTGACAGCATTGAGTCCTCTGTAATCCACACAGAACCTCATCTCTCTCTTTCCATCTTTGGTGTGAGGTTTGGGGACCAGAACCACTGGGCTAGCCCAGGGGCTCTCTGAAGGCTCAATGACACCTAACTCCAGCATCTTTTGTACCTCAGCCTTGATACAGTCTCTGACATGGTCAGGCTGCCTGTAAATTTTGTTCTTTACAGAAAGACTATCACCAGTGTCCACCACATGGGTACACCAGTTAGTCTGACTGGGTGTCAGGGAGAACATATGTCGAAATGACTGCAAAACCTGTCTACAGTCATGTTGCTGATGTTCAGTGAGGCTGCCATCTAAGGCCACACCATCAACTGAGCCATCCTCAGGGTTCTGAGTCAGCAGGTCTGGGAGAGGGTCACTCTCTTCCTCCTGCCCCTCATCTGTAGCCATGAGCAAGCCCATGTCTGCCCTGTCAACATATGCTTTCAGCCTGTTAACATGGAGCACCCTGTAAGGGCTCCTGGGAGTTCCAAGGTCCACCAAGTAGGTAACCTCTCCCTTTTTCTCCATGATTGTATGGGGTCCAGACCATCTGTCTTGGAGTGCTGCTGGGGCCACTGGCTCCAACACCCATACCTTCTGTCCAGGCTGGTACTCAGTCAGGACAGCCTTTTGGTCATGCCAGGCTTTCTGTAAGGCCTGGCTAGCCTCAAGGTTTTTGGAGGGCTTCTCCATATACTCAGCCATCCTGGAGCGGAGACCAAGTACATAGTCCACTATGTCTTGCTTGGGCTTTTTGAGAGGTAACTCCCATCCTTCCCTCACCAGACATAGGGGTCCCCTTACAGGATGTCCAAACAACAATTCAAAGGGGCTGAAGCCAACTCCTTTTTGTGGGACCTCTCTGTAAGCAAACAGAAGGCAGGGCAGAAGGATATCCCATCTTCGCCTGAGCTTCTCAGGTAATCCTTTGATCATGCCCTTCAGGGTCTTGTTGAATCTCTCAACAAGCCCATTGCATTGTGGATGATAGGGAGTGGTGTACTTATAGTTAACACCACACTCCTTCCACATAGCTGTCAAGTAACCTGACATGAAGTTTGCACCTCTATCAGATACTACCTCCTTAGGAAACCCCACTCTAGAGAAAACTCCAAGTAAGGCCCTGGCCACAACAGGAGCTGTTGTGGTCCTAAGTGGAATTTCCTCTGGGTACCTGGTGGCATGGTCCACCACCACCAGTATGAATCTGTGCCCAGATGCTGTAGGGGGATCCATTGGACCAACAATGTCAATCCCCACTCTTTCAAAGGGCACCCCCACCACAGGTAGTGGTATTAGGGGGGCCTTTGTGGTACCACCTGCTTTGCCACTTGCTTGGCAGGTTACACAGGAGCGACAAAACTCCTTTGTATCTTCTGACATGTGAGGCCAGTGAAAGTGACAGACAAGTCTGTCCCATGTTTTGTTCTGGCCTAGGTGCCCTGCTAAGGGAATATCGTGTGCCAAGGTAAGAAGGAAGCCCCTAAATTGCAGAGGTATGACCAACCTCCTGGTTGTACCAGGCTTGGGGTCTCTACCCTCTGAATAAAGGAGCCCATCATCCCAATAAACCTTATGGGTACCTTGAGCATTCCCAGCAGCCTCAGCCGCAGCCTGCTGTCTGAGGGGTTCAAGAGAAGGACAGGATAACTGAGCCTGCCCCAAGTCTGCCCTAGAAGGTCCCCCTGTCCCCAGAAACTCAACCTGATCAGGTTCAAGTTCTATAGGGACAGTTCCTTCAGGGGTCTCGGGATCATCTTCCTGTGAAGGCTGATCCTCACTTCTAGGCATTTGGGAAGGCACAGCCTTTGCCCTCCTGTTCCTTGTCTTGGAAGGTACTTGGTCCATTGTTCCAGGATCCAAGACCTGAGGTTCAGAGAGGCACTTTTTGGCCTGTGACCTGGTCACAGCAAGGACATGTGATGATATCCCTAACATCTCTGCATGAGTCCTGTACTCAACTTCTGACCATAGAGAGCTCTCCAGGTCATTGCCCAACAACTATTCTACTGGGAGATCAGCACTAACCACAACTCTTTTTAGGCCAGTTACCCCTCCCCAGGAAAAGTTAACAATTGCCACACTATGTGTAGTAGTGACATTGCTGGCATTGGTCACCAGGTAATTATCACCTGATATGTACTGTCCAGGGTCCACAAAGCTAGGCGTCACCATAGTGACACTGGCACAGGTGTCCCTGTATGCTTGAGCCACTTTTTCATTAATTAAAGGTGTCTGTCTGTACTTGCCCAAATTATTGAGACTGACAGTAGGGGAGAAATCAATCTCCCCATCACAGATCAGAACAGCCTGTGTGGGGACTCTGACTAGGTCAGAATCTCCATCAGTTCCCAAGGTGATACCCACTACCCCCTTAGTCTGTGGTCCAACACTGCCAACTGTACTAGTGGGTGCAGGTGCCTTAGGGGCTGCAGTGTTGGTGGCTCCACCCTTTTTACAATCACTTGTCCAGTGAGTGGTGTTTTTGCAAAAGCTACACCAGGGTTTTCTTTGACCTTCTTTCTTCTTCTTCTTGGAAGGTTGGGACCCACCCTCAGTATTAGTTTGGGGCCCTGTTGAAGACTTCTGGTCTTTAGCTTTCTGCTCCCCACCCTTCTGGTCTGTTTTCTTTTGGTCACCACCCTGGTTCTGGTTCTGGTTCTTTTGCTTAACTCTGGTTCTAACCCATTTGTCTGCCCTCTTTCCCAATTCTTGGGGAGAGGTTAGATCTGAGTCAACCAAATGTTGATGCAACTGCTGGTTCTGACAGTTATTTAAAATCTGTTCTCTCATAAGCAAATTGTACAATCCTTCATAGTCTGTAACCTTACTTCCCAGCAACCAGCCCTCCAGAGCCTTAGTGGCACATTCAACAAATTCAGACCAGTCCTGAGTCTGTGTCTTCTGGGTATCTCTGAACATTAACCTGTACTGTTCAGTGGTTAAGCCTAACCCATCAATCAGAGCACTCTTCAGGACCAGGTAGTTTCTAGACTCCCCATCACTAACTGTGAGGAGTCTGTCTCGGCCTCTACCTTCAAAGGAGAGCCACAAGATTGCTGCCCACTGCTCCTGAGGAACCTGCTGTACTTTGCAAGCTCTCTCAAGTGCAGTCATCCACTTGTGGATATCATCCCCAGCTTTGTAGGGGGCACAATCTTACTCAGGTTTCTGTTGTCATAGGACCTGTCTTTATCCTTAGGGATAGTGCTGCCACCAGTGGAATCTGATCCACTCTCTCTAGGCTGCCTTGCTCTAGCAAGTTTCTCTTTGGCCAGGGCAACTTCTAATTCTTGTCTCTGGATCCTAAGTTCAGCCTCTCTCATTTTGGCCTCATGTTCCCTTCTCTGAGGGCTAGTCAACTCCCTTCTGGAGTTGCCATGAGAACCTCTAGAAACATGGGAAGTATTGGATTCACCTGAGTGATTCCTCCTCCTCCTATGTTCCTGGTTAAGTCCATTTGGGGGTCTGAATGGGTTGGACCCACCTTCAGTCCCAAATAAGCTTAAGTTAGCCTGGTTAAGCCTGCTGACTAACACCTGGCTAGTCCCATCATCAGAATCACTTCCCTCTTCCTCCTCCTCCTCTTCTTCTTCCTCAGGCTGAGTATTCCCAGGGGTCTGGTTTTCCTCATCTATCTGGACGACAGGGGCAGGGCCATCAGAGTTATCATCTTCAGTGGGGGATCCTCCATCTCCAGTCCCTGAGGGGCCTGGTTTGGAGTCCCTTAGAGCTTCAGACTGGTCTAAAAGCTCTCTGAGGTGTCCTGCTGTAGGAGAAGGACCTGTTTTGATTCCTCTCATGGAACACAGTTGCCTCAGTCCCTTAAATGGAAAGGTAGCAAATTTGGATGGTGCCCTTGGAGGGTCACTCTCAACAGAGGTGGTTCCATTGGATCCCTCTGTTCCAGACATTGCTCTAGTGTGGTGGATGTGTTGCAATCTACCTACACTGGTGTTTTCCTACAAAACCTATCTAGTAGTTGTAGTCAGGGTGTGCTACTCCCTATCCTCTACAACAACTAAGTTCAGTAGAACTTAAGTATATCTAGTCTTGTTTTAGTGTACCTATCAGGTACCTGTATGATCTTTCAAATGATATTTTCAAAGATTGTAATGGTAAAACAACAGCAAGCTCAAATCCCAATCCGCTGCTCACCAATGTGAGAAGTTGGCCTGATATATGATGCTCACTAGTTCTAGTGATCACCTTGTATCATGCCAAGCAACCCTTATGGTGCAGGTTGTAAAGTCAACCTGATAGACAAGCTATCCTAGGGGTAGCATGGACTAAGCAGTCTTAGGCTAAACTCTGTAAAGGCATGTGAAGCAAGCTGTTTTACCATACACAATCCCTTGAATACCAAATGAAAGGACACCACACAGATATATATTGAAAATATATATAGATGTATTACTACAAATATCCCTGATACTCTTTATGAGCACAGAAGCAAATGCGTTAAAACAAAACACAGTTTAAATACACAAAAGTTGCACAATATGGATGAGCCCTAGGGGCCACCTAAACCATATACTAAAATAGTGGTATAAGAACCACTATGGGGAAAGTGAAGAGGCCTTGGGCCTGGGGAATCGCTGGAGCTGTTCGGGACTAACAGTGAAGAAGTCGGGAAAGGCCCGCGGGACTCGGGAGCAGTGCGGAAAGTGCACGCTTTACCAATGCAATGTCAATGGTGCGTAAAAAGTACAAAGTTAGTTAGGAAGGAACCTTCCGAGTGACCTAGAAAGCTGAAACTTGAGACACAGACACTAGAGGTGTGTACCAGTGTGGGAACACCGGCGGAGCTGAGTTACCTCACCCACAGGAAGCGGGTGCATAGGGTCGAAGTAGTGTCGGGTTTCGTCACGCAGGTCGATGGTGCTTGGAGCTGAAGATGCTGCAGGCGGCTCGCTGTGAAGAGTTCCGGTGGATCCAAGGGTGGATCTGAAGAGGTGAAGACCTGAAAGCAGAGGGGACAATGTTCAAAGTCACTAGCCAGTGACTACCGTGGAACCAGAGTGGAACCAGGCGATGTCGGGTGCAAACAGGCGTCGAGGTGTAGCTTCTCTCTGCAGCCACGTGGACACGAGGGGTCGAAGACGTCCAGGAGTCGGTCACGAGCTGTCCCACGCAGGCTTCTCGCTGTTGGCGGTGTCGGCGACTTGATAGAAGCAAACAGGTCTTGGCTAATGCAAGCCACGCAGGAATCGAAAAAGGCTTGTTACTCGGACCAGCAAGGTCAGAGCAGGGGCTCCTTTTTACAGGAGCAAGGGCAAGTCTGGAGCAACCAGACCCGCAGTGAAAGTTGTAGATTTCGTCGCCAAGATGGCCACTAGCCGCGTGGCAAGTGGACGGTTAGGCGCGTCGAGTGGCACGATGCAAAAGGGCCCCACGCAGATCGTGGAGATGCTGGGGGGCTGATCTTCGGTGCAAGGGCGGCTCGAGGTTAGGGCTTCTCAAACCCCAAAGCACAGCGTCGAGGGTGCCTCTGATGCTGCGCAGTCAGCGTTTCGGGGGTCTTCCAAGATGTCCGGTCCCACGTCTCTCGGTGCCTCCACGGGTCCCTTCTTTGCAGGGACTGTGGATCGGGCTGTGAGAAGTCTGGGAGTCTGGGTCTTGTCAGGCTCTGGGCTCCGGCGGGAGGCAGCGGCAAAGCAGACGTCGAGTTGCTGGTTGGTGCCTGTGTTCACAGGGTGGTCACTCCTTGGCCACAAGGGAGATTCTCTTCCGTCTTCTGTGCAGCAGAATGTCGAAGTCCAGTCTTCTTCTGTATTTCAAGTTGATTCAGGATGATCTGAAGTCTCAGGACACAGCTCCCACTCTTATTCGAATCTGGGGGGCCGGATCACCTACTAGGTCCCTCCTCTGGGTGGAACCAGGAAGGGGGGTGGTTACACCCCCTTTCCTTTGTCCAGTTTCGCGCCAGGACTGGGGCTGGAAAGCCCCAGCACCGGTTTGAACTGGCCTATGCACAGGGACACCTTGTGTGCCCCAGGCATGTCTGATTCTTTTCAGCCCTGTCCTACCCAATACACAAAATCCTGTCTGGAGTGGTGCTAGCACCTCCCCAGGCAGGAAACCCTTTGTCCAAGCTGCCCTCGCTGGAAGGACTCCCAGCAGCAGGAGGTCAGACTTGTGTCTGTGGTGGCAGCATCCATTTTGAGATGCTAAGGCTCTGTTTAACTTTAACCGGGGTTCAGGCTAGGTACATGTCGTGTCCCTCTAGAAGGGTGGAATGCTACCCCCGTCGCCAGAACTGGCGAGGGGGTAGTATTCCAATTCGTATGACACCTTACTCGACATGTTTTGATAAAGCCAAACCTAAGATAGCATTTAACCGCGAGGATTATAATGCACTTAAGAGTATATGGTATGGCAATATCATGGAACAGCTAAAGGACATGGTTCCGAAAGCTGCAGACAGGCTCAGCTCATGCCAGAGCACCATCTCACATATTTCCAAGCACTCTGCCTCCAGGATTGATGAGGCCTTCCATAGGAGTGACTGATAGGAACATATGTGTCCATTTTAGGTTAGGTATAGGCATACTACACCTAAGTAAGGGGTGGTTACACCGACTTACCCCAGCTGAGTGATCAGCCAGTTGTGTCAAATATGGAGGCCAGGCCAGGGGTGGCATAATACATGCTGCAGCCCCTGGTAGGCCTTGGAAGCACCTATGCCCTGGGTACCTGGGTACACTGTTACAGGGGCCAATAAGGTGAACCAGTTCCAATTTCGTTATGCACCTAAAGTACATGGGTTACAATTTAGAGAGAGAACAGCAGGCTGTGGGTCTGATTAGCAGGCCCACAGCCACATTAAGTCATAAACCAGTGAAGCAAAAAGCAAAAATTTGGGGTGACCATAGGATAGCAGACCCTACTCTCCTACACATTGCATGACTGCATCGGCAAATCCCACTTGTGATTCCAGTTTATGGATCAGTGCTGGTGGCCAGTTGCGTCGAAGGCTACTGAAAAATCAAGGAAGCTCAGGAGGCAGGGGTTGTTTATATTTTTCATGAGGGTGCTGTCGACAACTTGAAGTGCAGCTGTCTCTATGAGGCAGTGTATGCTGATGCCTTATTAGTTGTCCTGGAGGAGGTTACTCTTGCTAAATCTGCTTTTTCAATGATTTCTTCGATGAAGTGTAGGTGGGCGATGAGTCAGACGTTGGTGAAGTCATCAGGAGACAGGGCTGGTTTGTTCAACAGTGGAAAGATGTGTCCAGTGTTGAGTGCATCTAGAAAGGTACCTTGGTTGAAGAAAAATATTAAAGAGTGGTCTAAGTAAGTCTTTTCATGATGGAAAATGGTAAAATGTCTCCATGGGGGGTGGCCGTAAAACAGTTTAAGATCTTGACCAGTTTGGCATGTGATAGAAGATTGGTGGCAGTCTACTTAGGGGGCAAATTATATGGTCTGGGAGGCAGATGTGAATATGTTGTTGATGAAGGATCTGTTGTAGTTGATCTTGCCAGAGAGGAAATGATTGATTGAGTCTGATTTTTTGACTGATGCTCAGATTGGAGAATCTGTGTTTGGATTGATGCAATTATTGATGGCTTCGAAGAGTATTTTGCCTCTTTTGGCTGCTTCATTGATGGTGGTGTTGTAGAAGATGGCCTTATGGGGTGTGATGAGACTTCTGGGCACAGAGCAAAGTACTCCGAGTTCAATATGTTCATCTAGGGGGAGAAAGGCCCTTTCATTAGCTGGTGGTGAACTATTACAGAGGTGGAGCCTCAAATATGGCTATTTGAGCATCGAAACACACACATACTGTCTCTCTCTCTCTCTCTCTCCTCCTCCCCCTCAACTCCCCATTGGCCCGCCTCCTCTTCCTTTCCTGCTCCGCTCCTTCAATGGGTGTCGGGAGAGGGCACTTCGGGTACAAGTGATGAAAAGAAGGGACTAACAATTTGCGAATTTTAGCAACTTACAATTTGCGAGTCACAAAAGGAAATGTACTAATGTGTCTCAGACACATTTTGTGATTCCCATTGGGTTCGTAAATGACCTGCCTTATCAATATTCATGAGGCAGGTCGCAATTAGCGACCCAATGGGAATAGGCAATAACATAGGGATGATGGCTGATGAAGACAGCGGACCCCCCTACTCTGTGTTTGCTTTTTAAATAAAGCTACTTCTGTTTTTTTAATGCAGCCCATTTTCCTTAAAGGAAAACAGGATGTGTTTCAAAAACAAAAATGAAATGTTTCAGTTTCATTTTTAAGAGCAGGCTGTGGTCCTGCTCTGAAAAACTTTTGTGCTGCCAATCACAACCCTTCTCATTTGCAAGTGGCTTACCACCTACTTGAAGTAGGCTGGAAACTGTGATTGTTTTGTGACTGCATTCTGGTTACAAAACTATTGTACATCCCCTTACCCTTGTTATGAGGAAGGGACACCCTTGGCACGCCCCTTTCTAATAGCGACTCACAAACCCCATTTTGCAAGTCACTAACATGTTACTGACTCACAAAATAAGGTTGATGCATGCTGCAACCCTTTTTTGCAGTCGCAAACGGCACAAATCTCCATTTGCGACCACTAAAAACAGTCATACATGTGGCACTTGTTTTCTTAGTTGAAAATTGCACATTTGTTCTCAGAGGCTACACTAGGAGAAAAGCTATTGCATGTGTTTTAGTTTATCAGGGTAGCAGTTTCAAGTCAGCTCCAAAAATGGTTTTATTCTTATTTTTGTAATTTTAATTAAAAGAAGTCGTATGTGTTTCATTCTTGGGTTGGATCTGCAATGATGTATGCTAATACCTGAAATTATGCCTGTAATGGTTAAGCTCCTCTGTAACTAAATATTTACCATCACTGACACATATGCAGACAAGACTTTGTACCCTTTCTCGCCTAACTACGGAGTTACCCTATATTTTCCTTCACAAGTAGTGTTATTATAAAGCACAGGTTGCAAATCTTCAACAACCATAGGCAAAGCCTGTAGGTCTGCTTGCATTTTGGTCCAGACTAAACATTAAAAAAAGCCTGCAGTAGTGAAAAATCAAAAATTATTGCTTTCTTTAAAGAATGCATCTATAGCTTGAAGGTGTAATGTTTATGGATTCAGTATACTTTTCGGTTGTAAAATTATCCCTCTGGCATTGCAATGCCAGCAAGCCGTAAGAGGCAGAATGAAAATAGCATGGGATGAGAGGGTGATACTCGTCTGGATGGAGCCTAGGACCACTCTAAGTATACTTTAAAGAATTACTAATAGGTTTGGCAGACAACTGCGCTGTTAAACCAGACTTAAAATGCATGGTTAACAAGATAAATAAAATGTATCCTGGCATGTTCTTCAACATCTGATTGGTGGAGGAGTGCTTCCGTGTGTGGAATCGTAGACATCATTCAAGGGTATTCAGGCTACAGGCTGAAATATTTGACTTGCAGTTTGGTACCCATGGTACCCCTAGATTTAGTGGCCACATAGGAAGTAATAGGACGAGAACATAAATGGGACTTTTGGAAGCCTGTTTACACTCTGTAGTGTACCTCCTGCCTTTTCATTATTTTAGCAGCAATTAGGAGGCTTTTAAGGGGCTAAGGATGGGTCAGTGGGTCAGATTGATGTCATCAATGGGGATGGGTGCATGATCTCACTTCCGCTACTGCTAGCGTTTTGGGGTATTGATGTGCCTTTGTCGAACTGGAAATATTGCTGTTGCATTTTTATAACATTCATGTTGCTGTTCATAGCCCTTTCAATGCCATAGAGTACTTGCTGGATGGTTGAGTAAATGGCTAGCACGGTGGTTCCTCTCGGTCGGTTGAGTGTGGGTTAAACTGTGGTCTCCATGTAAAGTGTTGTATGTCTGAGTGAGATGCGAGTTGTGCTGCAGCTGTGTCATGGACAGTTAGCACCTGGGCTTCAGTATGGAGTGATGGAGAAAGGTGTAACAGAGAGAGCCGCTCTTGCAGATACGTACCATCTTCTTGTCAAAACTTTGCCAAGGGCAGATCATCCGTATGGGCAGGTCAATGCATTGACTGCTTTTTGGAATTCGAGTTGTTTCTGGAGTATCCGCATTCTTGCTAGGACAGGCTCAATAGTTGGTCCATTTGTACACGGAATGATCGCCCTACGGTGCAAAACTTTCAGAGTGAAAGGATTGTCAGGAGCAGAGCCAGTCAGGATCAGAGTCCCTGCTGTAGGAGTGAATTTTGAGCTGAAAGAAGTTCAGTCCTGTGCCATGGGTTGCCTGGTGGGCGACATAGCGAATTAAATTAGATACATTTTGCCGCTGGAGGTAAATAGTGCAGGCTGTCAAGGGGTGTCGACGGGTGTTACACCAGACCTAGCTGGGACGTGTGAGAACAAGGTGTGAGGATTTACGGGTGTTTAGAATATGCAAAGGGGTGACATTTTGGAGGGAAGTATTTTACACGTTTTTAAATAGGATCAATTTGGACATTTGAATTAGTGAAGGAAGACAGGAAATTGTAATATTGGTTTGGTGACCATCACTTTCTCTTCAAGTCCTTCTTTGCTGTTTCCAGGCAGGTCCGGTTGCTCTGTTCAGTGAACTTTGCATACGGAAAAAAAGTGTGCATCGAGGCGCCTATAAGATAACTGTGGATTGAGCACCTGCTGTAGAGAGCCATACACCGGGGGATTGCCCGGTGCCCGCTACGGCCAGTCCGGCCCTGGTGCAAGCCACAGACATGGTCCCTGGAAGGGCAGCCCCCTTTCGTCCTTGGAAGGTTGATAAAAACAAGTATGATTGAGCTGGGGGTAAATACGTCTTTTAGCCCCGATATTGCAGGTAGAATGTTTGTGTCTCCTAAAACTCAATGATGATATGTTTCCCTGTACATTTTCAAAAGTTTTACCTCTTTAATTCACGAGGATGGCTTCGCCTGATAATTTGACTGTAAAACCATTCCCGAACATGGTGGAAAACACTCTTATGATGTAAAATAATTATACCATTCTTGCACATGAACTGTCCCACGTTACTCAGACCTGTCTGAGGCAGTTTTGTTTCTCTGAATTTAGACGCTCTGTACCAGCTCAGCCAGAGCCCCGGGATGGAGGGGTAAAGCAGCCCAGGCCAGCGTCCGGATCAATACGCTTATTTCACACAATCGGAGATCCCGGCGCCAATTAAAAACTGCGCGTTTTTACGCAATGCCTTTCCAAGGTCGTGCTGGCGGCCTGCGCTGTCACTAGCAAAGGCTCGTTGCTCGGGTGGCCTCGCTGTGCCCACGGGCGCTGACACGGACAAGGTAACGGATGTCGACCTACCTTTACCCTCACCAGACCCGAGCTTGAGAGGCACATGCCGGGGGCGACCTTGAAGGTGCCCGTATAAGTCACCCTTGGCACCGCGGAGGGACGGTAATGTGGGTCACTTTATCACCGGCCCGACTGCGCGCCAACACGATCGACGGCTCGTGCCAGGAATGCTAATGATCAGGCGATCGATACCTGGCTGGGTCTGAGCTGCGGACGGGCGGGCAGGAAGCACGGGCGCGGCAGGGGGGGGGCTGAAGTGGTCGGAGGGTCTCATATCTCCACATGGAGGCAGTGAGGACAGTTCAGTGGCCTGCGCGGGTTGGCACGCACGGCCCTCGACGTATGGCAGTCGGTGTAGGCCAGACACCCTTGCTCCAGCGTCGGATTGGTAAAGTGGACACTCGGGCAATACCCGAGGGGCCGGTGTCCAGTCTCAACAGTGGGCTGCTTTTTATTAGCAGTCTGGGGGGGGGGGGGGGCGATTTCGCGGTTTCTGCGCGTTGTTCCGATGCCACAAGCATCCCAGTGGGTGCCTGAGTGGCCTCAATTACCTCCCTTTACTTAAAGGGCAGAGGTGTCACATGCATAATGAGCGGGGCAGGGGGCCGGAGCAAAAGTGGTCTCACTTGTATTCAGGTGTGTTTCACCAGTGCAAGCTAGTCCGAGCATTTCTTTTACCCTCCACCCCTTTTTAAAAAAAAAAAAAATTCGCCGAAGCAGCGTTTTGCAAAGGCAATATGTAAATGTGGGCCACTTTATTTTATCTTGCCCGGGCCGATTCTGAATCCCAATCCAACCCTGCCTTGCTCTGCCATGGCCGCCAACCCCTGTTCAAATACTTCATCAAGTCGTAATGCACTTTCACAATGCTTTATTGTACGAAATGTGTTAAACTGAGCGCCCAATGGTCTCGGAACGGGACTGGGGTGTAGTTGCGCATGAGAAGAGATAGCCGAGCTGAGATAGCCGAGCGGCGCACGGCACCTGCGTGCAGCCTGCATGACACAGTCCGGCCCCAGGAGCGCTCGTCATCTCCAGACTGATGTAGAGATTACCGCTTGGCTAGGGACCAATATTTACTGCCTTCGACTCCCCGTGAACACGCAGGTCACCGCCGCGAGGGCAGCGCACGAGGCGGCCACACTGCAGCAAGTGCAAGTCCGAGAGTAATGGTTCTGCAGCAAGGGGGGTGGAGGGGGCCCCCGTGTGATCTAACAGCAGTAAGAGCGATGTGTCTGCATAAGTGCAGCTCCCAGCGCTATGTGGCTGCAGTCAGGGAACCCCCCCCCCCGCCTTTGCAGTGAGAGCAACTCCCAGCCACATCTGATCCTGGTGCGAGCCAACTGTTGGAAGAGGCAGGCGGCTCCGCGGGGAAGGTGTGTGGAGGGGGGCAGAGAGAGGGGGGGGGGGCAGGGGGACAGTGGCGCAGCGAGGATGCAATGGGACATAATGCAAACAAAGAAAATGGGCTCCTCGTAGCATGGTTGAGAAGGAAAATACAGCCATAAGGGGGTTCAGTGAATCCCTAACTCTCCCAGGCCCTGTACCTCTGCAGTGCTAAGTTCTGTAAAGAAACCTCCCAGTGTGGACTATTTACAGCAAGGGAAGGACCCCAGGAGATGAAGTAAAATCACTTCCGACGGCATAACCCACAAGTAAAGGAATCTCCCAACCTCCCCATGCAGCGCTGGACCATCACCGCACTTCCAGAATTCAGAAGTGCCCGCAAAATCTGGCTGTTCGAATAAGACTCTGGGGCCTGCAAGCACCTGGATACCCTATTGGGTGATTAGTATCGCTATATAAAAACTGATTGATTGATTAACATCACCACAGTGTGTGAAGCAGCTAGAGTGATCGATCTGAAACAAGTGTTACAAAAAAACATGGGCTGCTCAATTCTTCAAAAAGAGCATCGTTTTTTTTGTAGCTTTATATAGTAGAACTTGACCCCAAAGGTATCAGCGCGCTTTACACAGGGGTGGCTGGTGACATTTGAAAGTGGTGCGGCGTAAATACTGCACTGTGGCGAGCGCGCGCAGCGAGCAAGGCCCAACCACCTATGGGGGATTGGGGGGTTCTCCCACGAGAACATTTTAAAAAAAGAGTGGGCAAATGGTGCATTCTTAAGCACCCTGGACTCACACAGGCACACTGCTCACCCTGCACTTACACAGACACCATCAACCCTGCACTGTCACAGACATCACTCACCCTGGACTCACACAGGCACACTGCTCACCCTGCGCTCACACAGACATCACTCACCCAGGACTCACACAGGCACACTGCTCACCCTATACTCACACAGACATCACTCACCCTGGACTCACACAGGCACACTGCTCACCCTGCGCTTACGCAGACATCACAAACCCAGCACTGTCACAGACATCACTCACCCTGGACTCACACAGACATCACCGACCCTGCACTGTCACAGACATCACACACACAGGCACACTGCTCACCCTGCGCTCACACAGACATCACTGACCCTGCACTGTCACAGACATCACACACACAGGCACACTGCTGACCCTGCGCTCACGCAGACATCACTCACCCAGGACTCACACAGGCACACTGCTCACCCTGCGCTCACACAGACATCACTCACCCTGGACTCACACAGGCACACTGCTGACCCTGCGCTCACGCAGACATCACTCACCCTGGACTCACACAGGCACACTGCTGACCCTGCGCTCACGCAGACATCACTCACCCAGGACTCACACAGGCACACTGCTGACCCTGCGCTCACGCAGACATCACTCACCCTGGACTCACACAGGCACACTGCTGACCCTGCACTCACGCAGACATCACTCACCCAGGACTCACACAGGCACACTGCTGACCCTGCGCTCACGCAAACATCACTCACCCAGGACTCACACAGGCACACTGCTGACCCTATACTCACACAGACATCACTCACCCTTGACTCACACAGGCACACTGCTCACCCTGCGCTCACGCAGACATCACCGACCCTGCACTGTCACAGACATCACACACACAGGCACACTGCTGACCCTGCGCTCACGCAGACATCACTCACCCAGGACTCACACAGGCACACTGCTCACCCTATACTCACACAAACATCACCGACCCTGCACTGTCACAGACATCACTCACCCAGGACTCACACAGGCACACTGCTGACCCTGCGCTCACGCAGACATCACTCACCCAGGACTCACACAGGCACACTGCTGACCCTGCACTGTCACAGACATCACTCACCCAGGACTCACACAGGCACACTGCTCACCCTATACTCACACAGACATCACTCACCCAGGACTCACACAGGCACACTGCTCACCCTGCACTGTCACAGACATCACTCACCTTGGACTCACACAGGCACACTGCTCACCCTGCACTGTCACAGACATCACTCACCTTGGACTCACACAGGCACACTGCTCACCCTATACTCACATAGACATCACTCACCCAGGACTCACACAGGCACACTGCTCACCCTATACTCACTCGGGTTCTGCTCATCACCTAATTGTGATATCATTGGGGCCAGATTATGGCAGATTCCTAATTCATGTAACAGTAAGCACGAACAAATATGCAATAGAGTCAGACTATGATATCATTAGAGCCAGACAATGGCAGGTCCCATCGTGACATCACAGCATTGATATCTACTGGATGTACAGTCAGATTGTGATATGATTGTAGGCATATTACTGCAGATTCCAGAGTGATGTAACAGCATGCGCACACACTTGAAATAGAGTCAGACCATGATATCATTAGAGCCTGACAATGGCAGGTCCCACCGTGATATCACAGTATCGATAAATGCTGGATATAGAGTCAGAGTGATATCACAGTATGCCTATTCACTGGCGAGTCAGACTATGATATCACCAAATCCATACAATGCTCATCCTTTAGAGATGCCACAGTCTGCTCAACATCTCGGGTTTTTGCTCAAGTTGCCACTCCACAACTGTCTGTGAGGCCTGTCTGCATGAAACGCTGGAGCCAGTAGGTTTCCATATTGAAAACATAATGCAATGCCCCATAGAAGCGACGGTAGCAAAACTCTACTAAGGCACTGCCGCATGACAAAATGAACAATGCACACATTCTGAACTGAAAACTGGCTAGCCCATTAATATACATACAACTGTGAAGAGAAAAAAACACGGAGCATGTATGTTTCACTTTTTAACAATCATTGTTGCTTAGATTTAGGTGACCGTTTTGACCAATAATTGGTAATTGTCTGTCCACGGTTACACAACGTTGTGTTTCATCTATCCCTTAAAGAGAATAATATTCATAATGTGTATAGAACCGTTCACAAAGCGACTCGTCAAATGGATGGTGATGTTTACGTCAGAGTGGATGACGTAGGACTGCTAGGGTTCGAACGTGGGATTGCTGCAGCAAAGGCTTAACCCATGGAACTATCCTACCAGTTGGAAGTAATCTAGAATAGACACTCTCGCTCTGTTCTGCTACTGATGACAATTGTTTGACATGCATCAACTTCAAGGTCGGAAACAGAGCAATGATGTTATAGCTATACATTATCTATGTGAAGAGGTCAAGAGATGAACGCATGAACACTTTAACAAACTGACAAATCAATGCAGTACTCGCGAGGGAGGTGGCGGGGGGAGGGGGTCGTGGTGGGGGGTGCGCCAAGGGAGATAACATTAAGAAAACTTACCTGACCACCTCTGCTCCTGGTCCGCGTTGGCACCTCATCTCCAAACAGGAACCGGAACAGGAACAGCAGCACCGAGTGGCAACCCCTAAGCCAATCTTCAGCGCCAGGGCACAGTTAATCCTCGCCCGCAGCACGCCCATTAGGAGACCTAATGGGCATGCGCTAACAAGTTAAAACACAAGTGCGCATGCGCGGGCACGGTGCGAAAATTCGCCCTCCGTCCCCACTCATGCGCACTTGTGTTGTGCTGCTGCCCCCATGTCTGACAATGCATGTCAGTCAACATGACGCGCGGTCTGACGTCATGCTGGCTGGCATGCTTTGTCAGTTCTCCCTCGGCGTCGGTCTTTGAACTTAAGTAAACTATTCAGTTTACGTAAGTTCAGAAACGTCGGAGCTGCGGGCGGGGGGGCTACGCCCCCACGCCCTAATGGACGCACCGCGCCTGGCTTTACATGAGCACCAGTGTTTTACAGCAGGACACCTTAATTTTGTTAGGCACAGGGAGATAAAGTGATGTTCCCAGACACAGGATCTTGAGTGTCCCTGCCAAGACTCAAACCCAGTTCCCCAGCTAGGAGTCGACCGCTCTAGCCATTAGGCTACATCTGCTTTCTGATCATTATATATCAATAGCAGTGTTACCTTGATGCACACTTTAAAAGGTAAATTCGTCAATCTTAGGAAAATGTTTCTCACTCATAAAATGTGGAACACAGAAGTCGTAAAAAACATTTGCTAATTAACTTAATCAAAATTATATTACAGAAGTAAGTGCAGTCAGGCGAATGTGTGTTCATAAAATGCAAATCACCATTTGGAAAGTGAGATTGTTGGAAACCATAACTAGAAAATCACAATTTGTCTGCGGAAATATATTTTACAGAGTTATTCCCAAGACTAAGTCATAATAGGTAGCTAGCATTTTGAATTGCTCCACAGGTAAAAAATGGGTTATCATCACAACAAGTTATTTTAAAGTGCGAGGGCTTACTTTAACGGAGGACCAAAACTATCCCAAGGTGAGCATGCAAGGAATCCATTCGAGGAGCAATTGCATGAGGCTCAGAATGAAAAGAACTGGATCACGTGGAGGAAAAAAAAAAACATAACAGCAGGAGACCCATTACTGCAGTGAAACCATCAATGTCAGAATTCCACAGCAAAAGGCTTTATATAAACAAGCATTGGCAAAACCAATAAGCCTTGTCTTTGAGACCTATTGGCTTTGACAATGGTTTTTATCCATGCTGAACAGCATCCTCAATGATGTGTAGCATGGCTAAATAAATTTAAAGAATCCTTTGACGTGTCCGGCCACGTCATTTTGCAAACCAAGGATGCACAAGCCTACAAAATGATATGCCAGCTTTTTAGGTCTCACCTCATCAGTCCACGCACTCTACCTTGCAAAAGTTATTGTGTTCTTCAAGGGGCTTGGATCCCGCCTATAGCTTACAATTACTGGGTTTCATTGTACTCTCATTTGCTGCCTTCTGATTGATCAGTAAGAGCCGGATTCACTTCAGCTTGTTTTGGCTGGAGCACGGATAAAGTACTGATTGCTCCAGCTAGATTAGGATCCTTCTGCTGCTGGCACTGCGATTGAGGTACTCATTTTTATTTTTGAGCTTCTTCCTCTGCCAGGCCCTATCCAGTTTGCTTCTACACCTTCTCTGCCCATCCATATCACTTCTTTCTCTCCCACCGTGTCCTTGATCCTTGTTGTTTCTTTCCTTTCACCCTATCCCTTTTCCTTATTCTCCTCCCACCCTATCTATGTTATTTATTTAAGTCCATGTTGCCTATTAGGCTCCCACCCACTGGTCTGTGTTGCCTTTTTAGTCTGTGCTGCTCATTGATCTCAACACCCAACTGTCTGTGATGCTTATTCCCATCCCACCCACCCACCCACCCACCCACCCATCCGCTTTGCTTATTATTCTCTCACCCACCCATCCGCTTCCTTTATTCCCCTTCCACCCACTCACCTGTGTCACTAGTTCCCCTCCCACCCACCCACCTGAGTCACTTATTCATTTCCGACCCACCCGTTTGTGTCGCTTATTCCCCTCCCACCTACCTGTCTGTGTTGCTTATTCCCCTCCCATCCACCCATCCGTGTTACTTTTCCCCTCCCACCCACATGTATCCCTTATTCGATCTGTGTCACTTATTCCCCTCCCACCAAACCCTTCTGTGTCACATATTCCCCTCCCACTCACCAGTCCATGTCACCAATCAATCAATCAGGGTCTTGTATAGTGTTGATACTCAGCCATGAGGGTCTCAAGGCGCTTGGGGAGGGGGGGCTGCTGGTAGTACTGGGTGTAGGATCATTCGAAGAGCCAGGTCTTGAGGTCCTTCCAGAATTGGGTCAGTGACACAGATTTCCTGAGGTGGAGGGGCAGGGTTTTCCAGGTCTTGGGGGCGAGGTGGGCGAATAACCTACTCCCGGTTCTGGTGTTGTTGCCGCTGGGGACGGAATCAAGGGCGAATTGGGAGGATCGGATTTGTCTGGCGGGTATATAGAATGTGGGGCCGAGGTTCAGGTATGCTGGTCCTTCGCCGTTTTAGAGCTTTGTAGGTGAGTGAGGAGCTTGAAAGTGATTATCACCTTACAACCTACCCATCTGTTTCGCTTATCCCCCTCCCGCCCACCCTTCTGTGTTGCTTATTCCCCTCTCACCCAACCATCTGTGATGCTTATTCAATCCGTGTTGGTCATTAAATGCGTGTTGCTTGTTCCCCTCCCACCCACCCATCTGTGTCACTTATTCCCCTCCCACCCACCCATCTGTGTCACTTATTCCCCTCCCACCCACCCATCTGTGTCACTTATTCCTTTCCCACCCACCCATCCGTGTTGCTTGTTCCCCTCCCGCCTATCCATCCCTGTTGCTTACTCGGTCTGTTCCACCGCCTGCCTGCGGCGCTTGTTTTCTTTCCACCCATCCTTGTTGCTCATTCCCTCCCATCCACGTCACTTATTCAACCTCCCACCCACTTGTCCGTGTCGCCTAATTCAAGTCCATGTCACCTAATTCAAGTCCATGTCACTTATTGATCTGTGTCGCTTATTCTCCTCCCATCCACTCGTTCGTGTCGTTTATTCCCCTCCCAGTCACCCATCTGTAAAAAACTCTATAACATAGCCAACTCTGGCGGCTTTCTAGTGTATTTTTTATTTTACCTTCCGGTGACTACCACCCGCCCACCCATTGTGCACCTCTACCCGATTATCAAAGCCAATAGTTCTCCCATAGGCGAGACCTATTGACTTTGCTGTGCTTGTTTTTTCTTTGTAGTTAACGATCCGAGTTGGATTGGAGCTAAAAAGAAAAAGAACACATGAAATATTTTTTTTTTACAATTGGAGGAGGGAAGCAAAACGGAGCGAACGCAGCATATGGTGGAAGCAACACAAGGGAGGAGAATAAGGATGCAACATGTGGGGCAAAAGCAAAATAGGGGCACAGGTGGGGGGAAGAAACACAGAGGGTGGAGGTGGGGTGGGGGAAGACGGCAGGGAGAGAGCAAAGGGAAGTGCTGAGGGCAGCAAACTTGTGTAAGAAAGCAAGGTGGAGTGGGGGGAGTAGCACACAGGAGACTGCAACAGGAGAAGTACACACGTGCAAACGCAACATAGAAAGGGTAGGGAGAGAGATGCACATAGACCGCAACATGGAGTAGAGGGTTAAAGAAGTGCACGAGGGAGACAGCACGTGCACTCCAATGGAATGCATACCCCGAAGTAAAAACGTAATACTTGAAAAGCAAGCAGTAAAAGCATCAAAGTCAGCCAATCAGGAGATAGGAAAGGAGCAATCTGGACACAAATAAGCAGGTAAATGAGAGTGAGAGGAAAGCCAGCCAATGGTAAACAATTGTTCCAATTCCCTGTATGTTCTTGGTAAGCCCACAATATGTCTTGTAACAGACAGTGCAAGCGATGTGTAGTAGGTGAGAACTGAAAAAGAGCACATTTCCGAATATTCTATGTAGAGTCTGGGCATCAATCAATGATTGTAAATAGAGTTCTATCTGGGATGAATATACATCTGTGTTACACAACACCTTAATGGCTTTTGTCAGTACTGGTTTCGCTACACACTTTTAGAATCAATTACTTGATCGATTTCTTTGCTTTACCATAATTCTGACATAGTAAATATGCTAAAGTGCATTCATATCAAACCATATGGTTGTATTATCAAAAAGATTTATTGTAATGTCAGCAGCTATAACAGTTAAAAACAAAACACTGGCAAACCAGTATCAAATTTCTACACTTCATTGTCCTTAAATGATACATTAACTATCTTGTCCTTGTAAAGTTTCTTTAAAGATGTGATACTCCAAATGATGTGCATGAATTAACACCCAGAGGTTGTCGCCTATTTTTCGGTATGTAATTGCTTTTGTTCTTGAAACAAAGTCTTATCATAACGAGTCTGTTACATTTGTTGTTTTCCGGCTCCTTGAAAAGATGTGATTGACGCGTTTCGGCACTAATTATTGTGTTGTGTGACAATGATTGATATTTATTCCCGAGTGAACTCTATTTACTATTGTTGGCCATAGCAAAAGGCGCCATAAAAACAGCTCAGAGAGCCGTGTCCCTGCAGTACAGTGTGTTTCTGGGACATCCCTAGGGCGCTGCTCCTGTAGTAAGAATCATTGAAACAGAGAACCTGCAAACCTGCATGAAGTACAGGTCCACATATAATGTCTCTGCATTAACTTCAGTTTCTATTGTTATATCTCAGTAACTGACCGCCAGTGTAATGTCCCACCAAGGGTAGCTGCACTGTGAAGAACAGCAGTAAAGGCTGCTCCCAAGTGTGACGTCACTCTGAAAACAGGCAGCTCTCAGTGTAATTTCACTACACTAAGGGGTTATTTCTGGTCGATATCACTTCAGTGAAGACAGCTTCGGGTTTGATATCTCTCTAGTAAGGCCAGCTGCTAGTGATTTGCCGGGGACGTGAAGCAACTCTCACTACGATGCGATTGCAGTAAGGAAACTCCCAGTGTGATGTCATTGCATTAATGCGTTCCTAGCATGAAATCGTTGCAGTAAGGGTAGCTCTAATTGTAATGTCCCTGTAGTAAATGTAGCTCCCAGTATGATGTCATTGCACTATTAAAGCTGCCATTTTGACGTTACTGCGGTAATAGCAGCGTCCGGTATGATGTTATAGTATCAAGGCAGCTTCCAGTGAGATGTCATTGCAGTAAGGGGTGCTCTTATTATGACGTCATTACAATCAAGGTGGCTCTCACTGTGATGTCATTAAAGTGAGGCAGCTGACAGTGTGATACCCCTGCATTAGCGCCTTGGCCGCGGCGGTAATTCTGCTGCGGCGCTGGGGGGTGGAGGGGGGCCGCGTGGCACTGCCATGCTGTTGACGGAACCACTCCGTCACCAGCCACGGGCGCGCGGTGCTTGTGACAGAGTGGCTCCATCACGGCCCGCCCACCTAATAGAACGCGCCGCGCAGGCGCAAAATTAATGCCGTGCAGGCGCGTCGGCCGGGCCGTGACGGAACCACGCCGTCATTAGCACAGCCCACCCGTGGCTGGTGACGGAGTGGTTCCGTCACCAGCATCCAAGGGGTTAAAGAATACTGAAAAATGATGGATGGAAGCCTTGAGTTCATCTCATCCGCTGAGGATGCATCACACTCCATTGGTTTTTTTGCCCATTATGCCACCTTATATTAGACCCAGCCATAAGCAAATCAACCATGCTCCTCTTCCATTAGGAACAGTCGATCCCAAACTGCCCAGCCATGTTCTTTCTGAACCAGGACACAAACCAACCTGGACCAGTTTTGGATTAATCAGGCCTCTTCAGCGGGGTACAAGTTGGTTTCAGTGGCATAGTGAGCACAAGATCCACATCTGGGCATACCCTTGGTCATTTAGGGCGTTGCACTGAAGGATACAATAACGTGATAGATGGAATGGTTGAAGTAATCTCAGCCACTGGTAATTACTCAGGGCCACATCCAAGTGCATCGTTTTTATTTTTGCCCACCAATCCACCTAATATTACGCCCAGCCATATGCAAATCAGTTTCAGGCCCGCTCTAATAGGAATAGCCGATGCCGAAATGCCAAACCGGGCCCTCTCTGAACTGGAACACAAGCAGCCCCATCTGAAGTTTCATAGTGCGCGAAACAATGATGAGCTGGTGAGCTGGAATGCTGCATTGAGTGATTGCCAGTGGTTAGACCTATTTGCAGGTATTCCTCTCATCAATGTTTTGTGTGTTTGGTGTAATGCTCTAAATGGCCATGGGTATGCCCAAACATTAGTCCCGTGGTCAGTGTGACTGAAGAGGCCCAACCAGGCCGAAACCAGTGTTGGGGTGCTTGTGTTCTGGGTCATTGAGAACTTGACTTGGCAGTTTGTGCTGAACTATTTTTATTGGTGCTGGACCAAGGCTGATTTGTGGATTTAATCTGAGGTGGCATAGTTGGCAGAAGAACAATGGGTTGGAATGCATTATGGCTGTTGGTTTCAGAAGTACTTTGCAGTTTTGGAACAATAACAATACAATTTATGGAAATAAAAAGTCTCTGAAATAATTAAGTCAGCGATTTGAATGCTCTGTAGACAATTTATTATGGATATCAATTGATGGTAGAATGGAGGGTTTTTACTTGTACATTTTTCTCCTGGACCTACCTTCAGCAGCACCTAATTAGCCATAGGTTCTCAGCACGTTTTTCAGCCTTTGTGATAGTAAACCATGGTGTATACTATTAAAAGATGGTGGATAGATCCAACTGTCCTAGGAGTGCTGCTTTGAATAGAATTAGTACTCTCTGGAAGATGATTTAACCTTGTCTTTAAAACATGTGGTCAGTTGAAAAGCAGAGACTATGTTGCCCGTGATCAAGGCTTTTATGAGCAGAAACGCGTTGCGTTTCTTTTCACTTGTGTACTTACCCCGGTGTTGGTGGCTGTGTTGAAAGTAAATATGGGAGGCTCCATTCCCGAAGCACTGATCCGCCCTGCAGGGCCTTGGGCTCATATTTGGAGCAACTGCTGGTGGATTGTTGGTATATGAGTCTGGCCCGCCTACTCTCCATGCGATGTAGACAGGAGTATTCCTAAAATGAAATCCGTATCAGAACAGGCAAGGGAAACAAGATGGATGTATTTCTACTTGTGGGCTGAAGAAGTGAAGAGTGCTGTACGGAAAGGTAAAGGCAGTACTGCACAAGTTGAAAGATGAAATATGCACATCAAATAATATATCTTTAATATATGAAAGCAACGTTTTGGACATTTGAGGGGAAGAAGAATTTCTTTTATTATGTTGCTTTCTATAAAGAATAACACACCTGTTTGAATGGAATTACTGCACTCTGGAAGATGATTGGACTGCGTCTTTAAAACACGTGGTCAGTTGAAAAGCAGAGACTATGTTACCCGTGATCAAGGCTTTTATAAGCAGAAACACGTGGGTTTCTTTTCACTTTTGTACTCACCCCGTGCGGCATTAAAGCGCTTTAAACAATTCTACAGCCGGTGTTGGTGCGCCTTTCTTTGAGTGAAGGATATTGGAGATATATATATTTATATATATATATATATACACACATACATATATACATGGATTCTCGCTCAACTCCTTTTTGACACCCGCCCACTTCAGAGGTGTGACGGCTACAAAGAGAGCCATGCTCTGTGGAAATAGAGCAATCAATACAAAAATAAGCCGTCCAACGAAGGGAAGAGTTAGTGCAATACAAAAGTAAATGCAAATGTGCCCTGTGATGCGGTTAGGCCTCACGACCTTGATCACATCGGTATCCAATCAACTCAATATAAGTGAAAAACTGTAAACATAGAAAAAGAAAAACAAACATGTCATAACCCCTAATATGTAGCAATAGAAAAAGGAAGACAAAAGTACCATATTGTCGCATAAACATATGCCATCTTGGTATACTAAACTCTCTGTCAGGGTGAGAAACGGAGAACAAAACATAAAACAATTACTAAGTATCTAAGTCAGCATAGATTGCTCAACATATATAGTGGGCTCAGCATAGATGGAGAAATGCATACATTAAAAACAAAAGATATATCATATCAACATTGTTCTCATATGTGTACAGAATATATACATTATATTCCTTTCTCTGAAAACAAAAAATCCTACTATAAAATTATGCTTAAATTTAACATATGTAAACTCTGCAAATCCATGCATTATAAGAAAACAATTAATATAAAATGGCCTATACTTATATATGTGTGTGTGTATTAATATCTTTCGTGTTAAAATGATAAATAACTTTTAATTCAGTATTTATTTTATTGTTTTTAAATGTAATAGTAAGCCTAATAATAACAAGTTAATTCAACTTTTAAAAGTGTATTAACATAAAAAAATGCATTCAATCAGCACATTACTTAAAAAATATACTACATATTAAATACAAATAGTAAAGGTAGTGAGTATGGGATTTTTTAAAATGACGTTTAAACGTTATTATTTATGAACTAATATATTTAAATTCAATTACTTAATACACAATTTTGACGATTTCCTGTGCTGTAACATTTTCTTGTATTAGTTCTATGTTAGAAATGTATATGAACATTAATTTACACATATTCTACATTGATTTTTTTTTTAAGTATAACAGACTTTAAAAATGTTCTCTATACTTTCCCATAGAGAGATCTCTACCATGGTGGCTTCTTTAATGCCAGATCCTTGCAGATTTAAAAAGTATTCTAATTTGTTTTACCCACACAATTACCATATTCCTAACGTGTTCAATATTGTTACATTAAATCTATAATTTTCTTTTTCTGAATATCAAAATGTCATGCGTAGGCTAAACAGCTTAAAACACACTTTAAATTAATCTCACATGTCTCTCGTTAAGACAGGTAAGGCTTTCTCATAGGATCCCTACTGTGGTTGGACGTTATTATATCGCGGATAGAAGTATAATTTTGTACACATTATAGTGGTGCTCAGGGCTTTTAAGTGGGATGAAAAAAGTAGGTGGTTTCTAGAAAGGGTGTGGCCTATATCATTAAGGGTGTGGCTTAAACATGTAAACTAAATTGATTCCCACAGTGTGCCACGCAACCACCAATATTTTGGTTCCTCATTGTGCTTTATGTTGTTACATCCAGATATATAACGCCAAAACTGGTATACACTTAAACCAGGCAGGACTACTGGCTTTGTCAATGGTTGTTAGCTAAATGAGTAACAACATTTTTGTTTTAAATAGTTAGTATTGAAAATGTTTAAATTCTGAAAGTGTGAGACTGTATATTAAATGTTATTGAGGCCTGTAGAAGGAGTTGAGGTCTGCAGAGTGTCAATCACTCCTGTTATTTTCACTCTATGTTGGACATATATGCCCTTTTTCTCTCCACATCTCCCTCTATATATCACACACAATCTTTCCTCTTCGGCTCCCTGTTTATACTGTCTCCTGAATCACTTCCTTGCACGCCTTCACTTCACCACCCCCAAGGCCGGACTGGGAACCAAAATCGGCTCTGGTAAAGTGCTCGGCTGGCCCCCCAGGGGTTTGGGGGTGCAGCCGAGCTGTTTGCCACGGCCGGTTACAGCGGCCGATATTGCAGCTATGCTGCATAAACGGCCCTGTAACAAAATCGGCCCCCAGGGGCCCAAAACTGGCCCCCAACCATGGCGGTCCAACGGCGTGCCCGCAACGGCCGGTCCGGCCCTGACCACCCCCAAACTCATAATGCACCCGCTCACCTGTAAGTACTACATTTTCCGTTATGTTCACCTTGTCAGTGTTTTGACAGCAGTGTACCCCTCCACACATATTTAAACAGAATGTCGGTTGCAGCTGGAATACATGACCATTGGTGTGTGTGATCTGCAGAGAGGCCAAGGATTGGAAGACCATATATTCTGACCACCTTTCTGACCACTGTGCACTCATTGCACGGTATGTACTGTACAAGAGTAATATGCTACGTGGAAAAAAATACAGAAAACAACATCCTGGAAATAGCAAACGCTCTTCGAGAAAGTAAAACATGTGAACTATAACCAGAAACCAAATCGCTGGAATGGACAGGGATTACCCAAATGTTTTTTTATTTACATTCATTGTCCAAAAATAGATCATTTTGTTGCCATTTCAGTAAAGGATATGAATATATAGGGCCCTATAGGGACCCGTTTCAATGTCCACTATTAACTGCTACCAGACCTGAGACCGGAGGGACCCGCTCCCCTTAAAGCCCTGCTGGTTCCACTACCCCGGCTCTTCTTGTGGTGTTTCTACAATATTCTCCTTGAACCTGCCTGCTCCTGTGGGTGTTGATCTTTGGTGTTAACTAAACTCTCGTCTCTTGTTTGGCCCCCGGTCGCAGGAGGAAGCAAGTGGGGAGCAGCACCTTGGACAGCTGCAAACCTTCGGGGGTGAGCAATACATGCCGCAGAGTAATTACCTAAGGAGCATCCCTTTAAAGGGCACCTTTCATTAGTAGGCCCATTGTCAAGCTTAAAGAGAAAGTATATGGCTGCTCCCAAGCACCTGTAGCTACAAACATACATGTGTGAGCTTGAGCCAGGTTTCTGCTCCTTAGTAAACACACAACTGCACAGAGTGACCCAGCCTGAGACGCGAAGCCTGAGAAGGACGACCTATAAAATGGATGGAGGAAAGAATGGGAGAGCCTCTGGATACCAAAATGCCCTTCAGTGATTGATGTCACAGAGGAGCAAAGCCAAGGGCGTGTGCGTGGGACGCCAGGCGAGGCTGACGTGTGATGCAGTGCGGGCACCGGCAGGTTCGCCCTCGCACCTTCTTGCCATCTGTGCCGCTGCCGCTGGGGCATGCATCTGGTGCCAGCCCTGCCGTGGTGGGACTTCTATCTGAAGTTGGTGCCAGGCCAGCCGCGGTAGGGGATCTATTTGAAACCGGTGCCAGGCCTGCCGACGTGGGACATCCATCTGGAGCTGGGGCCGGAGCTGTGCGGCACGTGCTGCGTCCCCCCTCGGTGTGGGATTGACGGCACGCGGCCTGAGCTGAGGCAAGGGGAGTTATTAGCAAACTCCAAGGATCAGCCACTGTCTCTGGCGCGGGGAAGAAGGAGAACAAAACGGGTAACACTTGTGCTTAACAGCGCTTTGAAACTTCGACGAGACAGCACTTTATGGAAGACTGCCCAATAGTCTTGCAAGAGCTGGTTGAACCTGTGTGACCTTTTCACACTTCACCTTCAAGAAACCTAAGCGGGTGGATGCACTTAATGCAGTAACAGGAAGAATTGTTGCATAACCACCGGAGCTGCGGACTTTGAAAGGAGGGAACCATGGGGCATATCATCAAGGACCGGTGTTAAAATTATCGCCGTTTTATCGGCAGGAAACTGCCGATAAAACGGCGACAATGGGCTAGATAATACACCCTTGTTAATTCCCATAGAAGCCCATGTTAACATCAGAACATGGGCTTCTATGGGAATTAACAAGGGCATATTATCAAGCCCATTATCGCAGTTTTATCGGCAGTTTCCTGCCGATAAAACGGCGATAATTTTAATACCGGTCCTTGATAATATGCCCCCATGTTCCAATCCTGGCATCGGCACGACAGCTTGTGATTCTGGGCAAGTTACTTACCCTCCCTACAACTAGCAAAAATAAAACTGACCTTGTGCCACATACAAATGTCAGTGTGCCGAATACCAAATTCGGCACACTGACATTCTGAATCAACCCCAGGCCTCTTTAATTCGCTGCCAGTCACTCCCTGCCCTTTATTTCTCTCTCTCACCGGTTTCTGTTTTCTCCCTTAGTGACTGTTTCCCCATCTTTCTCTTCCTCCTTCTTTTCACTTTGTTTTCTTTCTCTTGCTCTCATGAAATATCTGATGAGGAAAAAGGTGGGCCATACCGGCAACCACCGGCTCAAATGAACTTAATTGTATTTATATTAAGCACTGTGTAAAGCAGCCTTTGTGCCAAAGGTGCGCTCTGTAAAAGCTGAAACAATATAGGCGATTTATGTCCTGTAAATAGGGAAGGTCCTCTTCTCAGACATTGGTTTTGTGTAGATTTCAGAAGTGTAAATGCATGATTACATGCGCGCACGACTACTGTCGTGCCAGCGCTTTTGTGCACTGTTCACAAGTGTAAATTAATTAACACGTGCATGCATGACTGGTCTGGAAGAGGGCTACAAATCCCAGTAGGAGCATCTGTGCTGTGGAACAGATGACCAAAACTAGGGGACGCGCGGATATTAGAAGAGCATAAGGGATCTGGTTCAGGACAGGCGTAAGGCAAGAGTCCACCAAAAGTAAAATTTATGGGGAGGTCTCAGGAGTATCAGAGTGAAGGGATGCGGAAGCAGTGAATACTCATTCAACAGGTGCAAGTGGGTGCTAGGAGAGTGGAGTTCAAGGGCTCCAGCCTGGGGGTGGGTGACAAAGAGAAAGATGTAGAGGAGACTATGGTTAGGGGTGGGTTTAACTTGTGGTATTCTCTCAAGTGTAATAAGTATCAATTACCGCAAAATTTACTCGCAATTATGCGTAACTACATGAGAAGCGTAATCCAGCAGTTAGCAGTTTTTTCTTGGTATAAAATGCACCCTTGCATTCAAAATGGTCCAGAGAGCAGATTTTGTGCTAAGAAAATAGCACAGGACACAAACCGCAGCAGCCAACAGCCCCTTGCACTCTCTCCTAGTTTGTTGTTCCTGTGCTCCTGCGGTAGGAGTTTTTTCTTAAATTACCCTTAATTACTTGAACTGGTGTAATTTACTTTCACATCACAAAAGTATTGAGTAATTATTCAAATTACTACTGTGATATAAATTTTTTGCCCATGACTAGCTATGGTGGTGAGGATGTGTGTCCATCAAAGTTAGACAGTAAATATTCTAACAGAAGTGAAGATGCATAAAGGAAAAGACAGAATGGAGAGAGGGACAGAAAAGAAGGCTTGTTAAAAAGGGGTTTCTGGTTGGCTAGGATATGCACCTAAGCCAGGCAGAACCCAACACTTTATTCAGGGCAAGGGAGTTACATGCTAAAGATAACCCCTGCTATCCCCCTTGGTAACTTGGCAGAGTAGTCAGGCTTATCCCAGAGACAATGTGTAAAGTGTTTGCACAACACACTCACACAGCAGTGACACACTAGGCACACCACAAAAGAGACTCCACACAAAGTTATATACAAATATCTTTTGTATTATCCATAAAGACACATTAGATCTCAATCACATATAATACTGTGCCACTAGGCACTTGTCAGGACTTCACAGGGATTTCAGAAATCACTAGGCCAATCTGGCCACTGTCATAAACATCAGAGTTAGGTTGACCAGTAACTACTGGCAGGATTATACTGAGCATAAAACACTATGCAAACACATCATCGATAGTGCACCAGAGTAACCACCTGTAGTGTGCACATATTAGAAAAATCACTAGGTATAAACATCATCAGAAATGTACCATAGCAGCCACTTGAACAGTGCACACATCAGAAACCTCATGTCATCAGTAGGCCTATCGGCACAGATATCCACATCAGTGTATAATCAGTAGTATGCAGAAAAGGCCGCCACTGTCTCCCCCCTGTGTAGGCTTCTGGGCTACCTTCCTGCCTACCACAGAAAATGCGGTAAAATACTCAGGGCCCGGTCCTGGGCTCCCCCCACAATGCCCCTTCAAAAGTGAGGGCTCCCAGGGTGTGTGCCCCTCTGGCAGCTGCCTGCCTGCGGCACAGCTGCTGACACTGGTCTTGTGTGCTCACGGCGTGGGCAAAACAGCTCTAGGCCAAACAGGCCCACTATTGGGGCAATCCTCTTTCAGGAGACCTTCCAAGTTCCCCAAGCCTGCACTGACCTGGTATCTCGACAGGTGTTTTACGGCCTCCGTGAGGCCAAGGCTCGAGCCCTGACTCTCTGGTCCACGGTTGCCTGCAACCACATGGTGCAGCTGCCATGCGTTGGGGAGGAAGGTGACCAGAAGATGGGGCAGAGTCCCCGTCGGCTCTTCTGCGCAACAGGGCCTCCCTCTCTGGGGAGGCAGGGCTGGCCTTTCTCCACGGAGCGAAGTCTCTGTTGGCTTTGCTCCCCCCGCTTGACCCTTCACGGCAGGGGGCCCCACCCACAACCAGGCTCAGCCTCTGCCTGGCTTCCGTTTGCTTCGGCACGGTGCTGGTGCAGCGGGTGGGGCCCAGCCCGTTGTGTTTTAGAGGCACTTTGGCGGTTTTCCCGCCCACAAAGAAAAAACAAAGGTTGCCGCGCCTCTCCCCTAGATTCTGAATGTGAGGAGGGAAGCACCCTCCAGTGCTCCACTTCCGCTGCTGATGAACACCACTCACAGGGTGGAAAAGCATAGCGCTGCTTCAATTTATCCAAGGCCAGACACACAACCCTGGTAAATCCCAGAAAACAGGGGCCAGGCAGACCAGCACACCGGGTCTCTTTAGCAGAGCAGCACTCCATTCAGCTGCCCAACTGGCAGCAGGTTGACTCCCACTAGTAGGGAGTCCCAGATGGCGGTACCTCCTGGCACACAACAGTCCTCCTCTTCTGTTTTTTCAGTTCACCCCACATGGGGTGACAGATAGTCACAATGTCTTTGTTCTCCCCTGACACAGGGCTCTGAGCCCAGTCCAAACCAGTTCTGGTGGCACTTTAAAATTACTTATGAAAGTGCATAACACCCCCATTCACATTGTATGGCTTGGCTCCAGACACACAACCGTGGTGTTGAGCAATCACTCTGGAAGGTAGGCACAGCCCTATTCAGATGCAGGTGCAACTCTTCCCACCACTCCAAATGCAGACTAGGCTGAGTCACCCAGGCAGGGCAGGATATACCGCAACCTCACAAGGACTGGCTGGAGTGAATGCACATCTCGTCTCCCCTGTCAGTCAGAATCAGACGGTCAATACACATCAGGCATGGCACAAAGACACATAGCACACAGAAATGGCTACTTCTAAAAGTGGCATTTCTAAAACAGTAGTAATAATTCTGCTTTCACCAATAAGTAGGATTTATTACCACTATTCCAAACATTCCACACATGGGTATGCTAACCCTCTCATGTCAGGAATTAACACTGAAGCACATATCAGGGAATACCCAATGCATCCCTATGAGAGGGCAGCCTCACAGCAGGGAGAAACCAGATAGGCTGTTTGTCTCTACCAGGACATGCCACACAGTTAAGGCACATGTCCTACCTTTGACCTATGCCGCATTTTGTCCATAGGGCTAGCTAGGGTCTACCTTAGGGGTGACTGATATGGAGTAAAAGGGGAGTTGCAGATGTGGCAACCACTTTATGTGCCATGTCATGGTGGCAGTAAACTGCGCTCGCAGGCCCTTCAGTGGCAGAGACCTGAAACAGGTTTGAAAGGCTACTTTAGTGGGTGGCGCAAGCAGCACTGCAAGCCCACCAGTAGCATTTAATTTACTGGCCCTGGGTATATGGGATACCATTGTAGAAGGGACTGATAGGTAAATTAAAGATGCCAAACAAGTGTAGACCAATCTTACCAAGTTTACAAGAGAGCACATGCACTTTAGCCTTGATCAGCAGAGATAAAGTGTCCAGAGTCTTAAAACCACCTACAACAGTGCAGAACAAATACAGGAGGAAGGCAAAAAGTTCTGGGATGACCCTGTATAAAGTTAAGCCCTGTTGGATTTGGCCCCAAGACAACCAGGGTACTTAGTGCACAGTTATGGTTGCAGAGTTAGTGGTTTGGTTTAAGTCTTTAGCATGAGCTGATTGCTGAGGCATATGCTGAGAAATGGGCTTAACTAGGAGTGCAAATGGCAGATAGATGCACAGCAAAATGATTGAAGAAGTTAAGCTAGTTTTGTATTTTTATAGGTGCACAACAAGGTGACGTCGAGGGCCCTACGGCGTCTGTCAAAGTACTTAGATCGTGAGGCTAGAGGGTCTCTAGTCCCATCCCTTGGTTGGCACTCAAAACGGTTGTCCTTCCTTGGAACAAGAAAGTAACTTTCATTCAAAGTTCATTATGGTTTGTTTTTATTTCATGATAAAGTTCTTTGTTTTCAAAAAACTGTTCTGATCATTTCACGATCATTCACGGCATTGTAGATATACCCTTCATCAGGGAATTCCCTGATGAAGGGCATATCTACAATGCCCGAAATGCATTGGACTCGTTTGTAAGACAGTGCTTGAATTTACAATGTTGAAAATGATCGTGAAATGATCAGAACAGTTTTTTGAAAACAAAGAACTTTATCATGAAATAAAAACAAACCATAATGAACTTTGAATGAAAGTTACTTTCTTGTTCCAAGGAAGGACAACCGTTTTGAGTGCCAACCAAGGGATGGGACTAGAGACCCTCTAGCCTCACGATCTAAGTACCTTAACTAGGAGTGGGCAGAACTCAGAGTTTCACTCCACAGAATTCTGCAGAATTACATAAAATCTCTTCGAGATTCGTAGAGTTCTATGAGCAGGCAGAGTTCAGCACGTCGTGCTGCTCGCTCTGATATTTAGCGCCAGATGCTTGTACTGTGCTGTAAACAGCATGAATGGCACCACGTGGCATGCCTGAGGGCCCTGCTTCATTCTGCCACTCAAGTAAATTTTCTACTCGAGCGGCAGCTTTCTCAACACAAACGGTTATGACTTGCAGCAACTGCCCATATTAAGAAATCTTGCTGGGAACATTCTAGTGCCAGAAAATCACACTGTGGGGGGCGGGAGGGAAGAAATTCTCGCTCATGCTCTCCACTTAATGTTGGCAAGCCGTATGTGAGAAAAAACTCCGCCATGGGGCGGTTGGCAGAGTTTGCCAGAAGTACGCATTCCAAGCGGAACACAAAGTGGGCAAAACTCCGTAAATGCTGCCTGCGGAGCGGAATTATTCACCCACCCCTAGACATAACAGTTCATGGACAAGACATTTGCAGGACTTCAGGGACTGTCTGAACCCGATTGACTCATGGTTTGTTACTTTTTGAGTGTATGCAGCTGAATGTTTGACATCTGTTGGCCAAGGAGAGCGCTACAGGATCACAAAAGTTTTAGTTTTTCACTAGTTGTTTTTGAGAGTTTAGGTGAGAAGGCCTTGTGGGTCATTCACTAGAACAACTGTCACTAACTCCCAAGCCACCAGCAAGTTGGACTATGGGAACACCTTAGATGCCGGGAACTCCAGGCAACTCACTAGAAGACTACAAACCATCCAGAACTCAGCAGCCAGACTCATCCTCAATCCCTCCCACATAATTCACATCACACCACGCTTCAGGGAATGATAGTGTATTGTTGCAGGGTAATTTCAAAATAAAGAAAAATACAGACTCCTCTTGGCAATGTAAAAACAGCTCTTTACTGTCGCGGCAGGGAGAGCGACCTTCCTCATGCAGGCAAACAGCCAGTCTCAGTTTGCTGCTTCACAGGCAGCTATTTTTATACACAGCCAGACAATGCTTGTTACTAAAGTTTAAACTTTAGGTTAATAAAATTTTACATTTTGGTACCAAACTTGAAGTCAACTGTGACCCTAAACTTTAACTTAATTCTCTACTCATCTTTTATTGCAGTTTTAACAATACTTAACAAACTAGCTATTCTTCTTCTCTTGAATGTGTATGCATTTGTGTTGAATACATGTGTATTTGCGTCTGTGCTTTATCATTGTGCTCCTAAGACCTTTTATCAGATTCAGTGTGTTCTTGGCTAACTCAATCGTCTGCTCCTATTGTCTAATCATGTTCCAACCAATTGAAAACACAGAATCCGTGCTGGTGTGCTAAGGCCATAAATTCCTTCAAGCTTGCCAAACATGAGTTTTCCTTTAACTACAACCTTACAGGTCATGCACTCTTTTCTCAAGTAAACTCTTCACCTCTTTCTCATCACACCAGTTTTTTAGCCTGCACTGCACTTCCACCATGTATAGATGTGTGACGCTCTCAGCTGGTGTCTGCTGTTGTGCTGTGTTTTCATATTTCATTACTTACCTAACAGTCTCCTGATACACAAATGTGCTCAATTCAAAATCCTCACACACACATTTAAAGCACTACACAATTCAGTCCCCACCTACCTGAACAGCCGCATCTCCGCAGGACTCCTACTTCTACACATCCCACACATACACAGAACCAGATCAGGAGGACAATCACTCTCTTACATCGCTCCTAAAGCCTGAAATGATCTCCCACTGCACATCAGGGCCTTCTCATCTCTTCTTGAATTCCACATTAAGCTGAGGACGTGGCATTTCACTTAACCAATTTACCATCGTTGAGCTAGACACACACACCTGTTCAGTGACAAGATACTTTTGTGGTTGATAGTGCACTTTACAAATACACATAACATAACATCTTGAATTTACACTAAGCTTTCTTTGTGAACCAGAACAGTGAGATGAAACTAAGGGAGGTGTGGCGCTTTAGATGAAGGGAGCTGTCCTTGGTATACCTCCTTTAGTGCAGTATATTTTTTTCCCCTGTTTATCCCTCCTAGTCATTCATATTTCCTAAATGCTCCTGTCTCTCCCTTTGCCATTACAAAGCATACTTGTTTTTCACTCCCTTGGTCTAATTTGATACCTTTCTTAAAATAGCACTTACAGCGGTGGCCGGCTAAGGTAAGTGCAGTGGGGCAGGGCAGGGTGCTGTGGGGAGAGGGGGGAATGCTGATGGACGACAGAATAGGTATTATTTATTTATTTCATTATACCTATTCCGTCGTCTGTCAACTACCCTTAGCCCCCGCCCTGCCTCACCGGGTTTACCTGTGCTGGCCGCGTCTGAGCACTGATTTCCTGTCCTTTCCTCCAATATCCTGCTGTTTTGCAACAACCTTCTGCCAAGCCCGTAGTTCCCGTCTTCTCCTTTCCTGCTAAGCCCCTAGCTTGCTTAATCTCCTCTGCCTGTGAATCGATTTTTTGGTTTTACATCTGGATCTCTGCCATTATGTTTTCCTTTCACACCCTCTCTCCTGAAACCTTATTACTATATTTTTTCATCACAAACTGTATTGCATTTTAAGGAAGTTACATCATGGATATCCATTTTCACATAGCCCAATGGGCAATACATTACAGAAGGTCATTACACATGAGAGACAGCACATATGCATTCAGCATGCATCTTTCTGTGCAGGAAACCATTGCTACAGGATGATGCTATTATAACTCCACCCACCCTCCCCCTCCCCCAACCAACTAGGTTATGTCACCCATTTGAAAGTCTTTGTGCAATAATTCAGAAAATATGAATCAAGCGTCGAAGCGCTGGTGTGCGGCTGCAATATTTTTAATCATAATAGTGGAGTACCGAGGTGTAGGAGGTGACTGATATGCATGTCAGGCAGCAATATGTAGAAGGAGAGCGCCTTGGGTACCTAGATCATTAGTGTGAGAGGATGCGGGGGGCATACGTGTGGGTAAGATACTTATTGCATGATTAGCTGGTGCCACCGGCCTATTACTCCTTATCAGAGGTTTCATCTTGTTGCTTGAAACTTTCTAGAAGCGCATCCCTTCTGAGTGAGATGGGTCTTCTCCGCAACCCCCTGTATACCTTCCCCCATATTGCTCCGCTTTCTGCCTATTCCCAGTTGATGACCTCCTCCCGCCATACGACCATCTGTGGAGCCCTCTGGGTTTTTCAGCATCTGGTTATGAGCCACTTTGCCAGGTTAAGGGCCAAATCAATAAAGCGTAATGCCACTTCCGAGCTCTTCAATCTTGGATATATGCCTAAGAGACAGGTGCTGGTGGATCCCATGATGTGATGCAGGTCAGATCTGTTAAGGGTGTTAAAATCGCCACCCAATAAGAAGATGGTGATGAGCACAACCATAGCGTTTGCATGAGATGTGTATCTGCTGTAAAGCAGCGTGGACATGTGGAAGGGGCGGATGGGAACAGGAGGCTGGAGTTAGGTATTCTCTATTTAGAATAGACAATTTGATGAATTTAAATCTCAAGTTACGAGAGACTTTTGCAGGATATGTTAATATAGTATTGAAATGGGAGGGAGCCTGTAGGTGTCATCTCTGCTCCCAGGCAAAAGAGGCGGTGGAGATGACCCTGTCCTATCCTTCTCACCATATATCCGATCTCTGTCAGATTCTGGCCAGCCAACCAGTAAGAGAGCCACTGTAGCTACCCAGCCAGGCAGTATGCTTTAAAATCAGGGGCTCCCAGACAGCGCTCCTTGCCCCAGAGGAGCTCCACTAATGTGGTGTTTAACTATCTGAACACCCATGCTTGCACCATCATTGAAAGGTTAAAAAAATGATACAGCAGGCACTCTTCGCATGACCATCTTTGTCAGCGCCAGACGCCTGGCTACTGAAAGAGATAATGCAATCCAGAACGCAATCTGAGAGCACAAGGAGCTGATCGTATGGGCGAGGTTGCCCGAGCAGGTCCTGTGACTCTCAGAATATCTGGATCCCCAAATACTAGAATGTTCATGGAGCTACCAATATAGAGGTAGACCCAGAGGTGAACTCAAGTAGCAACGTAGGGTCTGTGTAGGTAGCAGCAAAGGAAACCAAGCTCAACATATCTGCATTTACCTGCAACCTGACAACCTACCAAACTTAGTCAGTAGCTGGACTGTCCAGGCCATGCTCCCTTGGAGGTTTTTGCAGTATAGGATCAGGTCATCAGCATATAAGCTTCAAAAAGGTGGAGGGTCCCCTGTTATTAATATCAGGGAAGGGGATTTCGATTTCACAATTGGTGGAGTTCCCTGTTTTAGTTGTAGCAGACTGGGATCGCTGGAGTGAACTGGGGGGGAAGTATTTGAGGTTTAGACTATGCTCAAATATGGCCTAGATAGGATCTTACATAAACAACAAGAAAATGGATATAGAGAAGTAACTGATTGACACAAGAATTTAAAAAAGGGGGAATGTGCGAAATGTATTTCAAACCTCCCGATCTGGGTTACAATCTAAAACATAATGTAAAATGATTAAAAACCACCTAAGGCGGTAGTACAATGTATAAAAAATAGTCAAAATGTACAAAGTCGACGCGGCGTTTCGGTGTTTGTGAGTCTTGACACCTTCTTCAGGACATTAACCCCTTCGACGCTCATGACGAGCTGGGCTCGTCATGGCGTAGCCTCCTCGCACGCTCATGACGAGCCCAGCTCGTCACGTAAAGTGCGGTTTCGCAAAACCCAGCATACGGGCGGAATTCCGCCCGCACGCATGCGGTTAAGGACATTTGACTTGATATCTATAAACAAATAACAATATTTTAGAATCATTGTGTCTTTTGTTATGTTTAATTCTACTAACATGTTACTTTCATGATTGTTTTCTAGGTCCTTTCCTATTGGCTCCCCCTCGTAGCTAACGTTCACATCTTATACACATACTAACAAAGAAATTTATTGCTAGTTTTCATTACTCAGAGATATGGCCTAATGTACCTGTGTCTGTATTTTATGTAGAGACCGCTTATCAATTGCAGTTCAGTTTGATATCGAATTCAAAAAGGCGGATCACCGGATATATATAAATCTAAAAAAAGGAAATGGAGATCAATGTATCCCATTTGTTACTCAATAGGGCTCAACACCGCACCTATACTCTCAAAGGCACATTCGTTTACCTTAAAGATAGATCATCATAATTTTATATTTGCACGTAGGGGCCACCGAGGTCAGTAAAAGTAGATTCTTTATGTTGATGTAAGAAAATATAATTCCTCTTGTTGCCTAAATATGGAGAAAGTTACATATGGTGAAACTCATTTACTAATTTTTCTATAAGGATTCGATCTTTCTTGTTCCATATTAATCGGAGGAGTGAGTACTCACCAACATCAATGCTTGCCGTTATGTGGGTCTATTGATATCCACCAAGCAGAAATTCCTTTTGGTCAGGAGATTTTTGATTTCTGTGAAAAATAAATTGAATAAAAATTGCTTATGTCTTTGTGTCACTGGTTTCTCATGGTATATCCATATCTAAGTTACTCAGTGTTGAGGTATTATTACTGACCCCATTACTCTGTTAAGTAAACGGAAACGAGGTGTATATCTTATAATTGTACTACTAAATCGGTAAAAATACTGACATCGTGACTGGTTGGAGTTAGCCCCCAATATAACCCGCCCAGCGATCGACTGGCCCGGACTGTGGTTATAGACAGACTTATCCTAAGGGCAAGGTTTATTCAGTTGGAAAGCAAAGTGGATTTAAGATTTAATATATCAAGAGCCCACTAGGTCCTCCCATGCACCCGGGTTTAATCTAGCATGCGCGTCATTTCCATACCTCTTGTTTTAAAAGCGGCCTCCCTGCTCCTCCGTGCATGGTCCTTCCTTCCGATGTGGAATGAGAAGGTCACTTCTAAACGCGGCGTTTTTGTACTGCCGCTGCCGGGCTTAACCCGGAAGGAGTACTCACTATTGTGCCGTTATTCTCCGCTCAATTTTTATTTTTAAAAATGTGTATAAATGCCTTTACTCTTTATTCAAAGTAAATTGTTGGTGCACTTACTACTATTGATATATTTGATTGAACAAATAGTCCTTTTCAGTTTCACGGAGCTATGACCCGGAAGTGAATCAAAATATGTGAGCCTTCGGCATATGTGAACATTTATTCGCATTGTAATGAGCTTATTATCTAGATTTTTCTAAAGGTCTGTTCTTATTTCCTTGCGATCTGTAAAAATGATTTTTACAAATGATTTAGTACTAAGGATGGTCTTTGTAAATTACGGCTATTATAGCAGCCATTTTGGATCGGGAACAACTCGTGAAACCCCATTCTGATATTACTTCTCATTTAGCTTCCATTTCGATTTAGGAAAGCAGATTCCATGTACTATATCTCAACCAAGTAATGTACTCTAATCAGAGATACCCTTTGAACTACACATAGAATAGGATTTACTTGCTGCAGAAATACAAAATCAATTAGTTTCCGCTATGTACATGGACATTTTCATTTATTAAATTGCAGTTGGCTGTAGTCACAACGGTACTCTATTATAGTATTCCACAACATCCTTTGAACTTTTGTCACCAAACTGTTGCTATATGAAGTATAATACAAATTTGACAACAAACATCATTTCCAATTCGGTATCTTATTTTCAAAACATGGCATTAGTCATTGTCATTTTACTTCTATTAGATATTGTCTCCATTATTCATAAATAGTTTCAGCGTTACAACTAATTATTACAGGTCAACCATCTGAAAGTGTCTACAACAATGGTCATTTGTATGTCATCACTGATAAACTTACAATACATTAGGTTTTCATCCTCTATATTGATAAACTTTGTGGTCTACATGTACATGTACTTTTTGCACCCTACTTTAGGAACTGTGTCCTTTCATTGGTATACACGTATGCATTAGGAGCATGGACACTGGACCTTTATTAGCTCCTAGGTCCCCCCCCTCTTTTTGTGTGATAGATGTTGTACGGCGGTTCAGCCGAGGGACCTTACTATTCTATAATTTCCCTTAATTTTCTCCCAGGCACACGAGCACCAGTCACATCGACACAGGGAGTCCTCAACTCTGAACAGTTGCATATGTATAATTTACTAGTGCTGAACGTTAGTACCTTGTATTTATATTTGGCACCCCCCCACACTAGTATTACAGTGTGTACACACGCCCCCCCCCCTTTTTTTGACCAACTTTTCAAGTGATGGGAGAGGTGTGGAGGAGATAACTATAGATAATTATTCATTATAAGCGCTAAGCGATCTGGAATGTTAAACGCGCATGGCAAGGGGATTAGTGGTCCCGATGTCTGCACGTGCGCACTTCGCCACTGTTACAGCGCATGCGCTGTGGCCCAGACATCCGATGGGTAGGCGGGGAACCGGGAGCCGGAAAAGGACGCCGCCCTGTTCCCTTCTATCCTACTTGAACTAATGCCGGCAGATCATTTACCGGTACACGCTTTGAAGGGTGATACACGGCGGTGGCAGTCCATGCATTAACTCTCCGGCCACCGGCGGGCGTATATTACGCTTGCATCTTTATGAACTGCCTCAGCATGGCTAGGTAAGCAAACCCCGGGCTTTACTAATCGTGTGCGTTTCCAGCCTTCATCATGGTGGGAATCCAAGCAGGCAGCAGGGGGCTGTTAACTACAGAGTAGCACGCCAATATAAGATAGGACCCCATTAATGTGATGGACAGGGCTCGTGTGCTTGGTTACTTCTTTCCTTTGTTACTTAACCAATATGCACATAGTTGTGGCATATTTTGTGGCATCAAGTTGAACTGGTGTCCAATTTTGTGGTTCATCTTGTTTTTTCTTTTCTAGGTATTCAATCACGAGTGGTCTCCAACATACAGCCGTTGCCACATTGAGGGTAAACATATTGCTGTTCCACCCTGATTGAGACAGAGGGTATTTTATTTATTTTATAGACATTATTCACGTGCACTTCACTTATTTGAATCACTTTGGTCCTGAAGAAGCGCAAACGACCCTATATGGGCGAGACAAGCGCGAAACATGTCGACCTATGACCTTTTGTCACCCGGGCATAGTGTGCCTTTGGGGCAATTTTATTTCTGCGGTTTTCGGACTGCCTAGGGTACAACAGTTACAATGCCGCTGCATGTTGACCCTTTTTATCTCATTTTTGCACGCACTTCCTTTTATTCTTTACCCTCATTGAACCCACTCCCCGCACACCCCCATGCACCATCCGGCAGTCCTATAAAAGATCTCCGACAAAGTGTCCCTTCGGGGGCCCGTAGGGAATTGCAGCGCCGGCCCTACGAGGAGCAACTGCCCGATGATGAAGCATGACATCCCTTGGGGTGTGTGAGGGCAACAGAGGACAAAGGTTTCTTTCCCCTCACCAGTGGGTATCCTTACCTAAGATTTACCTTTCTTTCCTTTGTACTTTTTCTTTTTTCTTTTTAAATGTATGGGTGACTTTTCTTGCACCCTTAAGTTTGGGTGACTTTTTGCACCCTACTTTAGGAACTGTGTCCTTTCATTGGTATACACGTATGCATTAGGAGCATGGACACTGGACCTTTATTAGCTCCTAGGTCCCCCCCCTCTTTTTGTGTGCTACATGTACATTTGACATGATTTATGAACACATATATTTGCATCATTGCAATAGTCAAATCACGTGGTTCTTTTCCCTGTACTCAAAAACCCATTGTCATCACTAATAATCTTACGTGTACGTTAGGTTTTCATCTATTATGTTGATACACTTTGTAGTCTATGATTATAGTTACCATGATTTATGACCACAGTTATATTTCTCATAAAGATAGTCAAATCACGTAGTTCTTTTTTTCTCTGTACTCAAAGATCCATTTGTCATCATAGAATCAGTCTTTCCCACTCCTCTCTGTGATTGAGACCGGTTCTAAAGGTATTAAAGAGGGACATATAAAATTGTTCTCTTTTTTTCCTTTTAATGCTGTCATTACCACCTCTCAAATTATGTGATATGGCTTCTAGTCCGCACCACTTAAGATCTTCCAATTTATGATTGTGGGTAAGCCAATGTTCAACTAGGGGGGCATTTTTCTTCTTTGTCCTAATTGCGGATTTATGTTCTGTTATTCTCGTTTTTACCTCTCTGGCTGTTTCACCAATATATGCCTTGTCACACGGGCATATTATTATATAGATCAAATTTTTGCTTTTACAATTGATGAAACTTTTGATGTTATGCTTAATGCCATTATAGGTGATCGTATTCCCCTTCATCTGTAATATGCAGTTGGAACACATATTACATGCAAAGTTACCTGTGGGGAGTGGGGTGTTGTAAATGGTTCCCTGTGTTACTTGATGGTTATCTTTGAAAGTATGAACCAGACAGTTTTTTATGGTTCTGTTTCTACGGAAACTGAACATAGGCTTAGGGATGGTCACTCCCTGTCTGTCGTTTAACAATGACCAGTTACGATTGATGATATTTTTGATTTTGTTACTAATTGTACTATAATTAGTGACAAAGATTAGTTTATCTTTAGTCTTGTCCGTTCTATGTTCATCTTTATTAAACAAAGTATCCCTATTATAATATTTGGCATGTTTATATGCTTTCTTAATCAAATTTTTGGGATATCCCCGATTTTTAAGTTTTTCGGAGAGAGCATCTGCATGTTTATTAAAATCCTTCAAATTCGTGCAATTACGTCTTATTCTTAGATACTGGCCAAATGGTATATTATTTTTCTGGCTGTTGGGGTGATTACTTTTATAATGCAGAAGAGTGTTCCTGTCGGTTGGCTTAGTGTACAGGTCCACTACTAATACTGCATTCTCCGCTCTGATTTTGATGTCTAAGAATTCAATAGTATTCCTATGGTAGTTTGAAGTAAATTTGAGGTTCTTATCCCCTAGATTTAGCCAAAGAATAAACTCAGTTAGGGTTTCAAGGGCGCCTGTCCATATAAAGAAAATGTCGTCGATATACCTCGACCAGCACGTTATATTTTCACTGAAAGGTGCTATGTTGTTAAATATATGCTTATTCTCGAAGGCCGCCACGTACAGACATGCCAGACTTGGGGCGCAGGTTGCGCCCATACTGGTACCTTTAATTTGTTTAAAAAAATTATTTTTGAATAAAAAAATATTATTTTTCAAAATTATTTCTGCACATTCCAAAATAAATGTTGCATGATTGCTCAAATCTTCTTGTCCTGTTCTTAGGAGGCCCTCTAACATCTTGATGGTATCATCCTGAGGGATGTTTGTATAGAGGGCCTCAATGTCAAGTGTGACAAGCCACTGCTTAGTAGCATCATAAGGTAAGCCTTCAATTTTTTCAATCATGCAGGTTGTATCCTTTATGTATGCTCTTTGTTCAGTTACGATGGGCTGAAGGAATTTATCTATGTATTTACTAAGGGGCTCGGTTATAGAATTAATGCTAGATACAATGGGCCGCATAGGTTTTTTTTTAATATTCTTGTGGACTTTGGGAAGTCCGTACAATGCAGGAATGATAGGTGCCTCATTTTTTAAACATTTACAAGGCTATTCACTTTTGTAATCAAGGCATTCCACTCTTGTCTATTGGATTGGCAATAATGATCCGTATTATTTAAAAGGAGCATCATCCTGTTATAGTCGTCAGTTTGCATTAATACAATGCTCCCTCCCTTATCTACAGGTTTGATTGTTAAATTATTGTTGTTTTCCAGGTTTTTAAGTGCTACTCTTTCTTCACGACTCAAGTTGTTATTGACTGAAATTGGATGCGTAAGTAGGTCTGCAATGTTACACTCAACAACCTTTTCAAAAAGTTCCACATGCTTGTGTACCATGGTTATATTAGGAGTCCAATCAGATTTGGGTTTAAGGCCAGATTTGTTCAAAGGACCTACTATAGGGGGTTTATCTCTAAAAAAATCTTCAAGTCTAATTTCTCAAAAAAATCCTTGTAGATCTCTCTCTAGGTTATATTTATCTATCTTAGAGCTGATGGCAAAGCCTAATCCCTTTTCAAGGACAGCCTTTTCTGTTTTCGATAGGGTGATATTAGAAAGGTTAATGATGGCTGCTTTTTGATTCAGTCCCATTTGGGTTGACTCCGTGTGTAATATCTCCTCTGTTGTTGAGGTTGAGGGTAGAACTTCCCTCTCCCATTGTTTCTCGATTGTTTTTGATGGTTCCCTCGGCCCCGTTGTCCTAAAAAAGACAATGCCTCTCTATTAGGGGTTGAGGTCGATTCCACTGCTTTGTTTTTATCGCCCATATTTTCATTATCAGAATCTGTGCTGGTATACGACGAATCAGTGAAAGATACTCGCTTTTTGGGATATGCACGTCGTGGTGGCTGCCATTGATTTCTATTGGCGAAGTTTTCCCGAGGGCGATCAAAAAAATCTTTTTGGGTATATGGGTACACTGTCGTGTATTTCTATAGGTTCTGAATCGATCCCCCTATTCCTGACCCTATTCTGGTTAAACTTACTAGCTAGTTAACTAACAGTCAGCCCATGAGGCAAGTAATCCCCCATGATGCAGATACCGTTATCTGACGCAGTCACACTACGGCACAGGAACGTGTTATCTGATTAGGTCATAACGCTTGAGATCTAATTAGACAAGCGACATTCCTCCAGCCCCTGATAAGGCATACGACGTTCTCATAACAAATCAAACCTATGACAACCTGGATAATCCGTGCGGCCATTGTTTTGATTTCACAGAGAACTTTAGTAAAGAATGTGCTAACGAGCAAGTCGTATGACATCTTTATTGACGTACCTATGTCCATCCTTACGTCAATCCCGGCACCTTTAAGGTATAAATATTGCCGACCTTGCCCTATGCAAAACACACGCTTGGTGACAAGACGGAGCAGCCATACTTGCCGAAGCAGAGAGCAGAAGCAGACCCCGCAGGCAGCAGCCCCGCCTTCCTGACGCGCTGAGAGACGCGCTGCTATCTCAAGCCGAGAGACCCAGCACCGGCGCTTCCGGGTAGCCCTCGCAGGCAGCCTGGAATATCGAGAGCAGAGAAAGAGATACCATTCCTCATTCATCCTAAATTCCAGGTACAGAACTGAATAACCCCTCCTAGAGAATTCTTTAGTTATTCACTTGGCAAAAACAAACTTAACTTAAACTGTAACTTTCTATTCCCGCCCACGCATTAGACTTAGGTCAGGTACACGGGGTAGGCGTATTTAGAAACACCAGTTGAGTACGTTTAGTCAAATGTATATGTGTATGTAAATATATTTTAATCATTTTAAAACATCATATGGCTCAGAAACCATATCAATGTTTTTACAGTATTATTTTATACTATTGCTTCTAATGTATGCACTTTACTTAACTATAAGTATCGCAATAATATCGATCCATTTCTCTTGTACGAGAAAAGAGACTGATCAATAAATAACATCTTTTATTGAACACGCTCGTCTCTTCCTTTTCTCTACATTCTGATGAGACTAAGAATGCACGTACTGACTGAGTAAAATAATTGCCTTGTGCTCACACGACTCTTGAGATTGACTCTTGATTAGGGGAGAGCAAAGTTGTCATGTTCTATGGTTGTCAGAAACTAAATCCCTTCTTGTCTAATCAGGGAAGTTAATCCTTCCTTGAACATTCGAGAAAGTTTCTAGCGAACTCTGAGCTTAGCTGGCAAACCCAAAAATTAAGTCTAGTATCGACAGTAGTAGACCTAGTTAACGTCTGGCCTAGGCCTTTACTGCTGTAGGTACTATTCCAATGCGCAGAGCCTATTGGGAAAATAGGAGCTACACTACATGGCGCCCAACGCGTTTGGAAAGGGCGATAAAACTAACGTAAGACATTTAGAGTAACTCAGTCGTGTTTTCTCACTCAGACCCCTTTTCCCAAATACTCCAAAGACGTCTGGAGTGGGTGAAAGGTTATAATATCCTCCAAAACCTCGCAGGAGGGAACTCCTATGTATGGTTCTTGGTCTAGTCAACGTTGAAGGATAAAACAGTTCCAGAATATTGTGCATCTAATCTCTGTTCCCATAAAGAAACCTGATCTGCAAACAAACATAATACCATCCTGTAAAATGGCAGAGAGTGATGATGAAAGAGAGGCAATTAGATTAGCCACTGAAATAGCAGATGCTGATGCTACCATGCAAGCAGCAGACGCGGATATAATACTCATTCCGGTCATTAAAAGGAGATCTATAACCTTAAAACTTATAGAAAATGGACTGACACCTAGAGGTGGCACAGTCATATTCGTAATCGAGGCACACGAATATCGGCAGACAGAGGTATACTATACATGGATACATTTTCCAGCAGCAAATGCTGTAACAAAGTACTTCCACTATTACAAAGTAGAGGAACCTCCTAATGAGTACACTCCTTTCGAGGAGGTGGAAGTACCACTCAAATTCCAAGAGCATTTGCTCTTATTTGATGGCGCCCTAAAACATAATAATCACATTACAAGGCTCGGTCCTTTAGGAAGACCAGGAGCAACGTGGCCGGTCTTAGCCGGATACACACCATATCCAGACATCGAAAGAATGCCTGCAGCAGAGCTGCTAATACAGCTAAAACAACTACTAAAAATTCACAGACAATTAGTTCAGTATGTAATGCGGACTTCAACAATTCAGCCAGCGATTAAACTTCCACAGCTGACCCCTCACCAGGGGAACACAAATAAAATTACACCACAGAACATCCAATCCTGCCTAGGTAAAGTCCCAGCTAAACGGGAACAAATACCATTCTGGTTGGCACAGAAAATTACCCAAATAGAGGCGGTGTTTCCTGACACCACCCCATTAGAAAAACACAGAATTCTGACTATATGTCTCCCAATGGGAATCGCACCACACATTGAGGACTGTGACACTTGGGGTACAGTCTTTGCTTCCATCTACACAAAAACGCACGGTGTTCCATCCATTTCGGTAATACCAGATGTGCTAAAACAAATTCAAGATGAATATGGTCCAGAACCTGCTTTAACTCTTGGTATGAAATTACTAAAAGACTTCAAGCAGGTCTCGGCTATATTACTAGCCAACATAAAGGGTGAAGCAGCAAACGTGGCGATCCGCCAGAGGTTAAAAGAGACAGATATAGCAGACCAACCAGCTGAAATTGCCAGAATCATAGAAAAATCCTATGAAGAACTAGGCAGAGATAGTCTAGGTGGAATACCAGTAAAACCGCAACTGACTACAAGTCCAGAAAAAATGTTTTTTAATAATAATAATAATTCACCAAAAAAGAACTGGGATGGAAACAAACAATCCAATCCTAAAGAAAAGAAATTCCAGTCCAGAGGAAGGTCTCCTAGGCGAAGAGAGAAATCTCCAAACCCGAGACAAAGGTCACCTCAGAGTGAACCCTCTGGGAATAGATATAACCTTAGAAATAGGGATAATATTAAAAAACCTGATAGATATCAAGACATTGATACACGTCCCTCTCAATCTTTTCAGAATTCCTCGCAGAAATCGGAAAGAAGAGGACGATCAGAAGAGCACGCCAAGTCCAAAGACAAGGAACCTGCTCAACTGAAAAAGAAATCACAATTTCCAAAAAAGAAGGTAGCCAGTATCAAGGTAGTTAACAATGCCGAGAATACTGAGGACACAACTGAAAAACGGAGAGTGGGCTCAGACAATGCTAGACAGCGCAGCAGAGGTGAGCATAGCTCGCAAAGTCCTTATGGATCATCTGGAGACAGTGGACACGAATGAATACCTTCAAGTGGAAACTGCAGATACCAGAGTTAGCAAGCCCCACAAGATATACGAGATAACATTACGTATAGAGGGAGATAAGACTAGGAAAATTAGGGGACTATTTTGGGATAACCTCTCCAAAGGCTATGACATCCTTCTAGCTGAAAAAGACTGGCCACCAGAGTTTGTTAGGGAGTGCCCTCATGGCGAAGAAGTAATTATGCCTGCCTTCTCGAATCAAATACCGATTCATAAAAAATATACACTTGCTAGGAAGTGGGCAGTGGCCTTAGCACCTGCTTTATATAAAAATCATGTAGGATGGGATGAGGATTCTCCTCCTCACAAAATCCAGTTAAAATCACAACCTACTGCACAAAGGCAGTACCCAATTAAGCAAGAAGCTAAAAAACAAGTAAATGAAATACTAGATCAACTAGAATACCAGGGGGTGATTGAAACTTGCACCTCACAAATGAACAATCCTTTGTTTCCGGTCTCCAAACCAGACAATTCGTACCGTCTAGTTTTGGATTACCGACACCTTAACACATGTTGCAAAACTTTTGCAGTGCAAAACTCACACAGTGCTGCACTAATGAATAACATAGTGCGCAAAAAATACAAAACAACCTTGGACATCTCCAACGGATTCTTTTGTCAAAACATAGCACCAGAGAGCAGATATTTAACTGCATTCTCAGTAAATGGCACTCAAAAACAATTCTGTCGGTTAGCCCAGGGGTACAAGAATAGCCCGGGGGTATTCTCAGCGAGAGTAACAGAATTACTACAACAATATGATGATGAAGCATTATCTTATGTCGATGACATTTACTTAACAGATGATGACTTGGAAACTCACTTGAAAAGAGTGAACACCATAATACTTGGTTTCGCTGCAGAGGGTTACAAATTCAACTTCAAAAAATCCAGAATTGCCCATCTGAAAATCCAGTACGGAGGATATGAATTATCAAGTATTGCCTGGTTGACAGTCTTTTAAGAACTAGAAGAATTGGAAAATCTAAAAATATGAAAAGACGTACCCTCTGCCAATCGACATTCTGCCTCTACGACATTACGCCTGTGTAATCTATACAGACGGACATGCTCAACCCTCCGTTTGGGGAGAACATGCATACAATCCCACATGTGAGATTACAAAAGAAGTGTGGCACGGAGGTAAACTAAGACCTCTATTAACAAAAACACACTCAGTAGAAACTAATTCAGAACTACAAACTGAAATATTAACTTTGAAAATGGCGCTAGATAATGCGGATCGCGAATTCCCGACACTTATAGTGTCAGATTCATATTACTGCGTCAAAGCATATAACAAGGATTTGCAGACATGGATTCAGAACGGTTACAAAGATGACACAGATGCACCAATAAAGCAGAGACTGCTCTGGGAACAAGTAGCTCTTTTGAAAAAAGAACTACCAAAGACTCACGTGACACACTCACTGAGTCACCAGCGTGATGGCGTTCACGTTGTAGGGAATTCATTGGCTGAAACAGCCGCAGCGGCAGCCAGTAAACCGGCTCCCGTAGATCGAAAAAAGCGTACATTAAAATACATTGACGGCGAAACATTGCTGGCAGTAAAAACGTCATCAAAAGGCGACTGCTCGGCGTTACCGATCAACTATCCACTCAATTATACATACATAATCGATGCAAACTCCATTCCTTTTGCTCGAATCCCTGGAGTGGGGGATAGAGTGATTCCAAACATGGACAGGAGAAACTTGTTAATCGCAGACGCACACATGGGCGAGGGTCTCAGACACCTTAAATTAAAAGATTCTCTGGAAGAATTACAATCACGGTACTGGTGGCCAGGCATGAGCCTGCACTACACCATGTTTGTAAAAAACTGCCCAAACTGCAACAGAGATCGCAGTGGGGAGAGAAGCAGTTTAATACCTCGTCGTATCAAGGCAGATAACATCACCACTAAAAAGAATGGCTTGCGATTAACATATACAGGCTAGTTCCCACTTATAATGTAGATCCACAGCACTCGGCTGACGTCCGGACTGTTATACAAGATTTGCGAGTCTAAATGGCATATACGCTAAGAGCATGCTACGTTCGACGATTTTTTCTTTTTTTCTCAGGCAATCCAGCCTGGGGGGGGGAAAGAATGGCCAAATGAGCACAGCCCAGCGGGAATCTTCTCACTTCCTTCCTGAGGGTATGGGATGGTGTAAAGAAAAAACCAAGACAGAAAGCAATCTATAATAGAAAGGGTATTAGGTTCGGGAGCTGGGTGGGTCAAACATCTAATAAGTGTCCAACGTAGTCTAAATAACCTGCCAAGAAATTCTCTGAAGGGATTCAGTCCGTACGAATTATTATTCGGAACTAGGATGTTGATCTCTGACCTTGATAGTCAGACTTCAGTGGTAATAGAAAAAAGCTTTGATGTCAAAGACCGTTTGGCTATTTTACAGGACTTAAACAAAACAAGAAAAGACCTGAGCAACATACAGTTGAAAGAACAGCCAACAACCACTGAAGAATCACCACCTGTCCCAGCAAGACCTGTCTGGATTCCAAAAGTCGGGGATCTAGTCAGGGAGAAGATCGCGGTAAAGAAGGAATTTGGGCCTTCTTACAGAAAAGCAGTTCCTGTCTTGTCCATCAACGGGACAAGATCAGTAGTACTACCGCCACTTGCTGGAAAAAAGGAGAACCGAGTTGTATCCATCGACCTGGTAAAACCACAACATGTGGCCGATAACAAACAGTAGGCCAAGTGGACTCCCAATAAGTAGCAGAACACCAAGGTTTGCTACCAGTACAGAGGTCCTAACAAAGAGGCTCATCACATTCGAAACGCCTAAAGAAGAAGAACAAGGACTATGCAACAATGCAATAGAACTCAGACCTCTGAAAACCCAAATAAAGACATTTAGCAGAGACACACCAATCTACAATGAAGTTCCAAGTGAAAATGCAAAAAACAAAAATCCTGAACCAATTGGAACAATTGATAGAACTGCATCTGGTTACTTCATCAACTTCGATGATTCCTCTGACGGCTTCAGTGAACAAAAGACACAGCCATCACCAAAATCCTTTAAAGACAAAGCGAAGGAACTTTTGAAACAACTAAAAGAAACATATCTGATTTCTCCATGGATTGAATTTTGGGTGGGTTTTGGTGCATTTATCCTCATACTTTGGCTCATCATGGTATTTACCTTGGGACGCTTCATTGAGGGAAAATATGCTAAAATGGACACAGCAAGTCAGAACATCAACTTGGTCCTCAAACCACACACATCTTCACACGTCGAGAAACGAGAACTTTCTTCAGAACTTTCTTCAGCCAACTTCACAGCAATTCCAATACCTGGTGGGGTAGCCTGGGACAACACTGACTATGAAATTTATGGTCCGGTCGAGATCCTGAAATATCCACACCAAATCAAGATCTCCTTGAGTGATTTTGCGAAACCAAACTCATTTGCTGATGATTGGGACTTTGAAAGTATAAACAATATGATGTCTGACTTAGTAATGTCTGCTAAATTTACAAAACATGATTATTTGCAAGGTTCTACAAATTATGATAGTATGTATTGCTATAACCACTATGGTAACCATTTCTTGCATAAATCTGCACAACCTAGAAATGTTTTAAATTTTAATCAATGGGAACATTGTGCTACACCTCCAAAAGGGAGCTCTAGAACCGTTTATGACAAATATTCATACTTTCAAGGTTTTAACACTAGTAATGCTGAAACATTTTATTACAAATTGTCAAACAAGACAGGGACCAAAACCATGATAACCAACACAAGATTGATTTATTCTGATTCATTCTTTGAAAAAATGAATACTTTTGGATTCGATTATTGGGACAAAAATGTTGATTTGAAAAGTGTTTGGGGCACAAAAGAATGGCAAGTACAGGGTTTAGAAGCTTTGTTTAGAGCCTGCATGATCCCAGAACAAATGATATTTTTAAATGACACTGTTCAACAAACCACCTGTCTTGGCTTAGCCAAAATCAAAGATTTAAATAACCCGTCTATTCCAAAGCCAACAATGTTTAGCAATAACTCTGATACAGATGAAGAAATAGACATAAACCATATACTTAACCAAAACAGAACACATCCTGATTGGAAACAATGGTTGATCTGGCCCACAGATACAAATAACTGTCAAGATAGATTCCTGAATAAAACACAGGGTTTCAAAATGACCAGGCCAGACCCTAGATATCCCCAAAGACATCACCCAGGGATAATAACAACCTACAGTGTGGGCAAATTATGCCTTCAATGGCTACAAACTTCCACACTGCCTGAAATTAAGCAACACCTAACTTTACTTACTGATGGTGCTGACTTGCGTGATTTCATAATGGGACCACGCAAACAGCGTCAAAAGCGTTTCATAGCAGCCTCTGTATATGCAGCATACAATGAGGCCTGGAAGGTTACTCAAATTGAGACAGCAGAAAGAATACGGGAAATTGACCGTATTAATTTGGAAAAATCACTTTCTGTAGTGGACAATGGGTTAATGACTCTGTCCTCCAGAATTTTTTCATTGGACAGCATTGTGTCTTCAGCAATCGATATATTATCGCAAGACTTACTGTTATTACAACATGGTCAGTCACAATTGCGTTCTATTGTACAGCTTGGCTGGACGTTACAAAATCTGCGTTCTGGCTATGTGCCTTGGCGTTTAATCAACACAACGTCACTATTCCAAATCTTTAACCTTACTGATAGACAAATCGGTATGGCGCAGAAGGGTGCTGATTATACAATCTTGAGCATTGAAAAACTAGAAAGATTACCAATGACAATGTCAGAACGACCTGTCAGTGAATGGATAATCCACGGAATCATAAATATTCCAATCTCAACCTTCAGGTTTCAATACTGCCAAAAATATATACAGGCTGGCATGTACGAGAAATTGGGAAAGGGGTACCTTAAAACAACTTGGAACCTGCCCTATTCACATGCATGTGTCAGTAACAAAGGACAGAAAGTGTTTCTTAGTGGCAACAATTGTGCTATGTCACTAAGCGGCACGCTTCTGTGTAACGGTATTAGTTTGCACGGAGCCTGTGAAGGGAATTCATACAACCTTTCATGTCACCAGCAAGGCGCACCTGCAACTGAAATAGAACCATTCTTTCAAAGACTCTATAATGGGAGTTACATTCTTATTGTAGACCGCAGATGCTGTAGTCTTATGCCTGGGACTCCTTATCTCGTCACTACGACAGCGAAGGTCAAGTGCTGTGGACGTTCTTTGTTCCCCAGCTCCTTTCCAGACAGGGAGGCAAGGGCATGGCCCGGTCTGAAAATTACTTCTATTCGAATAGACACTTTAAGCAGAATGAAAACAGTGCTTCTTCAGACGCCTACAAGGCTCACGTCATCTAAAGAAACGTATGATCTACAAGTCGCAAGGACGACTGCAGAGATACATACATTATTATCAACCAATTCCCCCGTACATTTCGCGGAAATCCTGAGCGAAATCTTAAATATTTCTGATACCACAGGAGTCTCAAAGGTATTTAAGACAGTATTTTCGATGGCATTAACACCATTCAAAGCCATACTGGGTATTTTTCCAGATTTCGTCCATTCGATTTTTGGCGGACTTCCCCTGATCCTGGGACTAATTGCAGGAATCCTATTCCTAGTCCTTATTTTTCGTTATGGCAACCCATGTCACAGACCAAACTCTGACGACAATGGAAGATACGATCCTAGCCATTGGATACCGGGACCGGATATCAAAAATCCTGGGACTCTCCCGGCTTAGAGACCTAAACATGACTTGGTTTCTATCATTTCGACCAATGTGGCAAAGGTGTGTTTTACCTGTACTAAGGTGTCTGCTATGCGGAGAAGAATGCGTGTTAGACACCTGTCTGACGCTACAATCGGATGCGCCGGTGGATGCAGATACACTGTTGGTTCCTACCAAGGTTCACGCACTGTGCTGCCCTCAAAGGCTGCCAATTCTGATGACGGCATTCCTGGAATCTTCACCACTGCGATTGAAGAGTAGTGAAGTTCAAGATGAAAGCAGCATCGAACAGGTACGACCTTCTGTCAGCAATGCAAATCAGAATGTCAATGGAGACAATCATGCGCACGAATGCATGGTTACCCCTATTTCCGACTTAGAGGAACTTTCCCATGAAGCTGTTGACAGTTTTTTCGAAAGCCTGAATGATATGATGTTCTCTCCGGAACAGAAATAGAGACTTTTGAGTAAACTCGCACACGGCGTTCCCTGAATTCGGCCTTCAACTTTAAAAATAAAGTCACATGAACAATTACAATCCAGTTCACGGACAGCAACTTTTTTCAGCAAGCCCCTAAAATATTTTTCTATATATTTTTCCCCGGGACACTGATCTTCTGCTTAAAGTAAGAAACTATTCCTAGAGAACTAAGATTTCTATTTTTTTAGATACTTTATAGACTTTATATAGACTTTAGCTGCCCGCTGGTATGTTCACAATATATTTTATGTGATGAAATGGTTTCGACTTTTTTTCTGTATAGCCATATTAAGAGTCATTTCATGTGTATTTCTCATATACCAACAAGCAATAATGCATAACAATGCGTGTTTACTTTTGCATTTGATTCATAGCTTAAGTGCATACAATATATATGACTGCAATTTTTCAGTATATTTGAAAATTTCGAAATGCATTTATGTATTTTGGGGTGGTAAGGTATACACTATACTCTATAGTATGTTGTACTATGTTATACTATGCATAGATTAGTAGATATGACCATAGTTAGCGTGGAGTGGGTGTCGTGTATTTCTATAGGTTCTGAATCGATCCCCCTATTCCTGACCCTATTCTGGTTAAACTTACTAGCTAGTTAACTAACAGTCAGCCCATGAGGCAAGTAATCCCCCATGATGCAGATACCGTTATCTGACGCAGTCACACTACGGCACAGGAACGTGTTATCTGATTAGGTCATAACGCTTGAGATCTAATTAGACAAGCGACATTCCTCCAGCCCCTGATAAGGCATACGACGTTCTCATAACAAATCAAACCTATGACAACCTGGATAATCCGTGCGGCCATTGTTTTGATTTCACAGAGAACTTTAGTAAAGAATGTGCTAACGAGCAAGTCGTATGACATCTTTATTGACGTACCTATGTCCATCCTTACGTCAATCCCGGCACCTTTAAGGTATAAATATTGCCGACCTTGCCCTATGCAAAACACACGCGTGGTGACAAGACGGAGCAGCCATACTTGCCGAAGCAGAGAGCAGAAGCAGACCCCGCAGGCAGCAGCCCCGCCTTCCTGACGCGCTGAGAGACGCGCTGCTATCTCAAGCCGAGAGACCCAGCACCGGCGCTTCCGGGTAGCCCTCGCAGGCAGCCTGGAATATCGAGAGCAGAGAAAGAGATACCATTCCTCATTCATCCTAAATTCCAGGTACAGAACTGAATAACCCCTCCTAGAGAATTCTTTAGTTATTCACTTGGCAAAAACAAACTTAACTTAAACTGTAACTTTCTATTCCCGCCCACGCATTAGACTTAGGTCAGGTACACGGGGTAGGCGTATTTAGAAACACCAGTTGAGTACGTTTAGTCAAATGTATATGTGTATGTAAATATATTTTAATCATTTTAAAACATCATATGGCTCAGAAACCATATCAATGTTTTTACAGTATTATTTTATACTATTGCTTCTAATGTATGCACTTTACTTAACTATAAGTATCGCAATAATATCGATCCATTTCTCTTGTACGAGAAAAGAGACTGATCAATAAATAACATCTTTTATTGAACACGCCCGTCTCTTCCTTTTCTCTACATTCTGATGAGACTAAGAATGCACGTACTGACTGAGTAAAATAATTGCCTTGTGCTCACACGACTCTTGAGATTGACTCTTGATTAGGGGAGAGCAAAGTTGTCATGTTCTATGGTTGTCAGAAACTAAATCCCTTCTTGTCTAATCAGGGAAGTTAATCCTTCCTTGAACATTCGAGAAAGTTTCTAGCGAACTCTGAGCTTAGCTGGCAAACCCAAAAATTAAGTCTAGTATCGACAGTAGTAGACCTAGTTAACGTCTGGCCTAGGCCTTTACTGCTGTAGGTACTATTCCAATGCGCAGAGCCTATTGGGAAAATAGGAGCTACACTACAACACTATCTCGGTATTGTAATTATTCACATCCTTCATAAACTTATTAGTTTTCTTACCGAAGAGATAATCCCTGTATCCGGAGACATCCTTTTGGATTTCCTCCAATTTTTTCTTTGCGTCCTCATACGCTGAGGTATCCAATTTGGCCTCTAACTCATCTATCTCTCTTCTTTCTATTATTAAAATTGCATTAGCTGTCTCAATTATGAGCAGCATCCAATCCCTGCTGCATCTATTTGCCAAAAAGCGAGTAACTTTCACTGATTCGTCGTATACCAGCACAGATTCTGATAATGAAAATATGGGCGATAAAAACAAAGCAGTGGAATCAACCTCAACCCCTAATAGAGAGTCATTGTCTTTTTTAGGACAACGGGGCCGAGGGAACCATCAAAACCAATCGAGAAACAATGGGAGAGGGAAGTTCTACCCTCAACCTCAACAACAGAGGAGATATTACACACGGAGTCAACCCAAATGGGACTGAATCAAAAAGCAGCCATCATTAACCTTTCTAATATCACCCTATCAAAAACAGAAAAGGCTGTCCTTGAAAAGGGATTAGGCTTTGCCATCAGCTCTAAGATAGATAAATATAACCTAGAGAGAGATCTACAAGGATTTTTTAGAAAAATTAGACTTGAAGATTTTTTTAGAGATAAACCCCCTAGAGTAGGTCCTTTGAACAAATCTGGCCTTAAACCCAAATCTGATTGGACTCCTAATATAACCATGGTACACAAGCAGGTTGAACCTTTTGAAAAGGTTGTTGAGTGTACCATTGCAGACCTACTTACGCATCCAATTTCAGTCAATAACAACTTGAGTCGTGAAGAAAGAGTAGCACTTAAAAACCTGGAAAACAACAATAATTTAACAATCAAACCTGGGGATAAGGGAGGGAGCATTGTATTAATGCAAACTGATGACTATAACAACAGGATGATGCTCCTTTTAAATAATACGGATCATTATTGCCAATCCAATAGACAAGAGTGGAATGCCTTGATTACAAAAGTGAATAGCCTTGTAAATTTTGCAAAAGAAGATGAAATAATTTGCCAGGATGAATATAAATTTTTAAAAAATTAGGCACCTATCATTCCTGCATTGTACGGACTTCCCAAAGTCCACAAGAATATTAAAAAAAACCCTATGCGGCCCATTGTATCTAGCATTAATTCTATAACCGAGCCCCTTAGTAAATACATAGATAAATTCCTTCAGCCCATCGTAACTGAACAAAGAGCATACATAAAGGATACAACCTGCATGATTGAAAAAATTGAAGGCTTACCTTATGATGCTACTAAGCAGTGGCTTGTCACTCTTGACATTGAGGCCCTCTATACAAACATCCCTCAGGATGATACCATCAAGATGTTAGAGGGCCTCCTAAGAACAGGACAAGAAGATTTGAGCAATCATGCAACATTTATTTTGGAATGTGCAGAAATAATTTTAAAAAATAATATTTTTTATTCAAAAATAATTTTTTTAAACAAATTAAAGGTACCAGTATGGGCGCAACCTGCGCCCCAAGTCTGGCATGTCTGTACGTGGCGGCCTTCGAGAATAAGCATATATTTAACAACATAGCACCTTTCAGTGAAAATATAACGTGCTGGTCGAGGTATATCGACGACATTTTCTTTATATGGACAGGCGCCCTTGAAACCCTAACTGAGTTTATTCTTTGGCTAAATCTAGGGGATAAGAACCTCAAATTTACTTCAAACTACCATAGGGATACTATTGAATTCTTAGACATCAAAATCAGAGCGGAGAATGCAGTATTAGTAGTGGACCTGTACACTAAGCCAACCGACAGGAACACTCTTCTGCATTATAAAAGTAATCACCCCAACAGCCAGAAAAATAATATACCATTTGGCCAGTATCTAAGAATAAGACGTAATTGCACGAATTTGAAGGATTTTAATAAACATGCAGATGCTCTCTCCGAAAAACTTAAAAATCGGGGATATCCAAAAAATGTGATTAAGAAAGCATATAAACGTGCCAAATATTATATTAGGGATACTTTGTTTAATAAAGATGAACATAGAACGGACAAGACTAAAGATAAACTAATCTTTGTCACTAATTATAGTACAATTAGTAACAAAATCAAAAATATCATCAATCGTAACTGGTCATTGTTAAACGACAGACAGGGAGTGACCATCCCTAAGCCTATGTTCAGTTTCCGTAGAAACAGAACCATAAAAAACTGTCTAGTTCATACTTTCAAAGATAACCATCAAGTAACACAGGGAACCATTTACAACACCCCACTCCCCACAGGTAACTTTGCATGTAATATGTGTTCCAACTGCATATTACAGATGAAGGGGAATACGATCACCTATAATGGCATTAAGCATAACATCAAAAGTTTCATCAATTGTAAAAGCAAAAATGTGATCTATATAATAATATGCCCGTGTGACAAGGCATATATTGGTGAAACAGCCAGAGAGGTAAAAACGAGAATAACAGAACATAAATCCGCAATTAGGACAAAGAAGAAAAATGCCCCCCTAGTTGAACATTGGCTTACCCACAATCATAAATTGGAAGATCTTAAGTGGTGCGGGCTAGAAGCCATATCACATAATTTGAAAGGTGGTAATGACAGCATTAAAAGGAAAAAAAGAGAACAATTTTATATGTCCCTCTTTAATACCTTTAGAACCGGTCTCAATCACAGAGAGGAGTGGGAAAGACTGATTCTATGATGACAAATGGATCTTTGAGTACAGAGAAAAAAAGAACTACGTGATTTGACTATCTTTATGAGAAATATAACTGTGGTCATAAATCATGGTAACTATAATCATAGACTACAAAGTGTATCAACATAATGGATGAAAACCTAACGTACACGTAAGATTATTAGTGATGACAATGGGTTTTTGAGTACAGGGAAAAGAACCACGTGATTTGACTATTGCAATGATGCCAATATATGTGTTCATAAATCATGTTAAATGTACACGTAGACCACAAAGTTTATCAATATAGAGAATGAAAACCTAATGTATTGTAAGTTTATCAGTGATGACATACAAATGACCATTGTTGTAGACACTTTCAGATGGTTGACCGGTAATAATTAGTTGTAACGCCGAAACTATTTATGAATAATGGAGACAATATCTAATAGAAGTAAAATAACAATGACTAATGCCATGTTTTGAAAATAAGATACCGAATTGGAAATGATGTTTGTTGTCAAATTTGTATTATACTTCATATAGCAACAGTTTGGTGACAAAAGTTCAAAGGATGTTGTGGAATACTATAATAGAGTACCGTTGTGACTACAGCCAACTGCAATTTAATAAATGAAAATGTCCATGTACATAGCGGAAACTAATCGATTTTGTATTTCTGCAGCAAGTAAATCCTATTCTATATGTAGTTCAAAGGGTATCTCTGATTAGAGTACATTACTTGGTTGAGATATAGTACATGGAATCTGCTTTCCTAAATCGAAATGGAAGCTAAATGAGAAGTAATATCAGAATGGGGTTTCACGAGTTGTTCCCGATCCAAAATGGCTGCTATAATAGCCGTAATTTACAAAGACCATCCTTAGTACTAAATCATTTGTAAAAATCATTTTTACAGATCGCAAGGAAATAAGAACAGACCTTTAGAAAAATCTAGATAATAAGCCTATTACAATGCGAATAAATGTTCACATATGCCGAAGGCTCACATATTTTGATTCACTTCCGGGTCATAGCTCCGTGAAACTGAAAAGGACTATTTGTTCAATCAAATATATCAATAGTAGTAAGTGCACCAACAATTTACTTTGAATAAAGAGTAAAGGCATTTTTATACATTTTTAAAAATAAAAATTGAGCGGAGAATAACGGCACAATAGTGAGTACTCCTTCCGGGTTAAGCCCAGCAGCGGCAGTACAAAAACGCCGCGTTTAGAAGTGACCTTCTCATTCCACATCGGAAGGAAGGACCACGCACGGAGGAGCAGGGAGGCCGCTTTTAAAACAAGAGGTATGGAAATGACGCGCATGCTAGATTAAACCCGGGTGCATGGGAGGACCTAGTGGGCTCTTGATATATTAAATCTTAAATCCACTTTGCTTTCCAACTGAATAAACCTTGCCCTTAGGATAAGTCTGTCTATAACCACAGTCCGGGCCAGTCGATCGCTGGGCGGGTTATATTGAGGGCTAACTCCAACCAGTCACGATGTCGGTATTTTTACCGATTTAGTAGTACAATTATAAGATATACACCTCGTTTCCGTTTACTTAACAGAGTAATGGGGTCAGTAATAATACCTCAACACTGAGTAACTTAGATATGGATATACCATGAGAAACCAGTGACACAAAGACATAAGCAATTTTTATTCAATTTATTTTTCACAGAAATCAAAAATCTCCTGACCAAAAGGAATTTCTGCTTGGTGGATATCAATAGACCCACATAACGGCAAGCATTGATGTTGGTGAGTACTCACTCATCCGATTAATATGGAACAAGAAAGATCGAATCCTTATAGAAAAATTAGTAAATGAGTTTCACCATATGTAACTTTCTCCACATTTAGGCAACAAGAGGAATTATATTTTCTTACATCAACATAAAGAATCTACTTTTACTGACCTCGGTGGCCCCTCCGTGCAAATATAAAATTATGATGATCTATCTTTAAGGTAAACTAATGTGCCTTTGAGAGTATAGGTGCGGTGTTGAGCCCTATTGAGTAATAAATGGGATACATTGATCTCCATTTCCTTTTTTTAGATTTATATATATCCGGTGATCCGCCTTTTTGAATTCGATATCAAACTGAACTGCAATTGATAAGCGGTCTCTACATAAAATACAGACACAGGTACATTAGGCCATATCTCAGAGTAATGAAAACTAGCAATAAATTTCTTTGTTAGTATGTGTATAAGATGTGAACGTTAGCTACGAGGGGGAGCCAATAGGAAAGGACCTAGAAAACAATCATGAAAGTAACATGTTAGTAGAATTAAACATAACAAAAGACGCAATGATTCTAAAATATTGTTATTTGTTTATAGATATCAAGTCAAATGTCCTTAATGTCCTGAAGAAGGTGTCAAGACTCACAAACACCGAAACGCCGCGTCGACTTTGTACATTTTGACTATTTTTTATACATTGTACTACCGCCTTAGGTGGTTTTTAATCATTTTACATTATGTTTTAGATTGTAACCCAGATCGGGAGTTTGAAATAAAGTTCGCACATTCCCCCTTTTTTAAATTCTTGTGTCCATCAGTTACTTCTCTATATCCATTTTCTTGTTGTTTATGTAAGATCCTATCTAGGCCATATTTGAGCATAGTCTAAACCTCAAATACTCCCCCCCCCCCCAGTTCACTCCAGCGATCCCAGTCTGCTACAACTAAAACAGGGAACTCCACCAATTGTGACATCAGCATATAAGGACATGGAGTGGAACTTGCAATCGACGGGGATCCCCCAGTCAACAGCCCCCTGTATGAGTGGTTGTGCGGTAGGCTCAATGGCAAGCACGAGCAGGAGCGGCGAAAGGGGGCAGTCCTGTTTTGTCCCTTGCAAGATTTGGTATGTGTTAGAGATATGTGGTCCTGTCTGTACAAGCCCTGGCCTGTATGTCATTATTTCACCCATCTAATACATGCCGCTGGGATGCCAAATTTGATCAATGCTGCTATCATGTATTCCCAACCTAGTGTGTCAAAAGCCTGGCAAATATCCAGGGACACACAACCAGATGATGGATACTGCCCTTGAGTGGCATCCATGATGTGGAACAGTCAACGGATATTAACCCCTTGTGTGCTGTTGACGAGCTGAGCTCGTCATGAGGGACGGTTGAGCTGCCCTCATGACGAGCTGAGCGTTGGAACGTTGGTGGAACGTTCGCACGCGGGGATAATTTCCCCGCTGTGCTGAACGTTCTAAAAACGGGTGTGGTGTGACGAGCTCAGCTCGTCACGAGGGCAGCTCCGCTGTGCCTCATGACGAGCCGAGCTCGTCAACAGCACAGCGGCGCGCCGCGCAGCCCACCTCCCCCCCGCACAGCGGGGGGAAAACACCCCGCAGCCAAGGGGTTAAGGGAGGTCCAACATCGGGGACAAAGCCACATTGATCCATGTGGAGCAGCCTGCATGCTAGTATTTTGCTTAAAATCTTATGCTCCGTATTGAATAAAGACAGGGGTCTATAGGAAGTAAGATCCGGGGGTGACGTGCCAGGCTTAAGCAGTAAGGTCACCAATGCCTCCCTAGTGGGAGGCACTCTCCTGAAGCCTTAATACCAGGTTTCTTTCAACCTGTGGGTGACACCTCAAGCACTAACATGTACCCTAGATTCTTGTATCCCCATCCCCGGTCTCTTATATATATGCCTTCATCGTGATTTAATGTTCCTTCCTTCCCAGGCCCTCATTTCTCGTCCCCCCTTCAATGTGGACGTGATTTTCATCTCTTCTCTCTCATTATGCTTATTTCTTGCTCCTCCTTCTTACAATGATGAGCTGGTGCCCCTCCCTCTCAGACCCGGATTTCCAGTTTCTACTCCTTTGATTCTGATTTCCTGTTCTTTCCTCCTCAAGACCCTTATGTCCCACTTGGTCCTCATTTGTTTTTTCCCACTGTGCTTTAATTTACCTTTCCTCCATCCAGTAATCCTAATTTCCTATCCCTTCTGCATTAGATTTCGTGTCCCATTTTCCCCACCCACCAACCTATTTCCTGTCCGTCTCTACCAGTTCCATAATTATCGTCTGTCTTCACTCTGCCGCTCATGTTTCCCATTCGTCCCCCCAATAAGCCATACTTGCCATAATGGCATCAATTACATTCCTCCTCCTATTAACATCTTATTTCTTTCTGTGACCCTAATTAACCTTGCCTCACTCCCTGTTAACCTCATTGTTTCAATCCTCCCTGCATAAAACATTTTTTTCCATTACCATGACTCCTAGTTGTGACATGATTCCTGGTTTAAATACAGGCATTTACACCAAGCAAGAGTACAACTGTGCTCACAGGATCACAGCAGGGACCTGCCTCTCCTTTGATTAAAAACGAAGGAAATATATACAAAACAACACTAAACAATGGCCACCCATGTACCACTCCTGCACCGAACACTTGCCACTGCTCCCCCACCGGCTCGTCTTTCAATCCAAATGATTATTGGAGAGACCTATATGAGAGGAATCATTTCTACCCAGCATCTCCAGCAGGGTTTGCTTATGACAAAGGCCTTGAGCAGTAGGGGGCTGTTCATCTGCCAGGGGATAGATCGGCTTGCCCCGCCCCCGCTTCCCTCACTGTACACAGCCTGAGTGGGGGATAGGCTGCCCATATCACTGTTGGCAGCAGCTCTTGTGGCCATTACCAGGGCCGGACTGGGAACCACAACAGGCCCTGGCAAAGTGCTCTGCCGTCCCCACACCCTCCCCACTGGAAGAGGGGGCCTTTGGGGCGGTGGAGGTGCCCCCTAGCTTTTTGCCGGGGCCGGTTTTTGGGGCCGGGCCGGTTTTCGGCCGATTTTGGTAAAGGGCTGATTTTGCCCTGTAACAAAATCGTCCCCCCAGGTGGATTGCCTGGTGCCCACTATGGCCATGCCTGCTTGGCATGACTGAAGGCAGTGCACAGCAGGGGGTTAGCTTCCCCAGGGAGGAGAGGAGAACAGGGCCAGGCCAGAGGTTAAGCCTGCATCTAACCCCTCACCGTACACAGCCAAAGACCTAGCTCAGTCGGGGAGTTGGCTTCATAAGATTACAAAATCTGAGTTTCACTGGAAAAAACAAAGGTTAAAGTGGATATATGGTTAGCTATGGTATGCATTACAAAACAGCAGATATTCACTGAAAAAAGCAGAAGTTAAAGTGATGGTATAGTTGGGTGTTGAAATAACATAAAAACAAATGTTTAAAGTGCCCCCCGCCATGCACTGCTTATGACCTTGCATATTACATGATTCATGATATTTTAAATGACACAATTGATGACATCACTCATGACATTCTTACAGCATCCTATAGGGCTTGTGGACTTGAAGTACACATGTGGCTAATTTTCTATTCATCTTAATGGGATTACTCTTTTAAAGACTTCCCAGGATCCACAATTTTAAGTAAAGAGCTTGGTAGGTATGCGTTTCCCAAAGAAAATAAATCTTTTTCCCGACCCTATGGACAACATTCCTAGAATGGTCAAAATTACACATAACCATAGAGTCATGCATACAACTGCAGTGTGAAATAGGCCACCTCTGAGTGGGACACTGTTACATTCTACATTATTCAACAATCTGCAATGGCACAAAATCTTCATAAAATTCTGGAAATGAACATCCACACCATATAAACATCCTTGCTAGGTAGAATATGTGGATAGCACTGTATTACAATTTTTTCAATGTGCATAGGACCAGATATGCACTGGTGGATAATATAATGAACAGAAGCTTTGGCCTTTCTCACTCATTTTTGGGAACAGGCTTTGGCTATACCTTGTTTAATGCAAAGTAATACTTGCACCTCAAAGTTCAGTGATTTGTAAACGGTGCACAGCCACACGTTCACCCAGTACTTGCGAGTTTTCCATGCTATGCACCCACACACATTCACACAGTAACTCTAGCTGTATATCTCTGTGTGTGCATCTGTGTGTATGTGTGTGTACAGACTAGTTCAAAACATTTAAGCAAACAACACTACGTTGTAGTGAGAGGAAGTTGGGCAAATTAAAGTGTGTTTGAAGGTGCAATGTCTGCTTGTTTTTTAGGTCTCGCGACCAATCGATGCGGGCATGCGCATCGAGCGGAGCGAGAATTCAAGCGGCGAAAACATCATGAAACCACCAGCTTTTTGCTGGCGTTTTCATGGCGTTTTCTTGCAGTTCATGTGAACCACGTGAGCAACATGCATGCGCATTCACGGCCACGGCTTCTCCTCCCCTAATTATTCATGGCCGGCCGCAGGCCGGCCGTACTTTCATTTTCCCGCTTCTTCTCCCCTAATCATTCATTCCGGCCGCTCACAGCACATCAAAGGGCTTCGCCCAGCATGTGCTCTGCATTCTCTCCCCATCCAGCTTTTTCTCTTACCAGCATCTGCTGCCGGTCTGGGTCGAATAACCGTGCCTCTCTCCTGATAACCTCTCTGCAACTTTCTTTCCAGTTTTACCCCACTCCGCAAGTCTCTCTTCTGTCCCTTCTCTAAACTCTCTGCAAATCTCTTGCCAGTAAGCCCTTCTCTCCATGTCCCTCTTCGCTCATCCTCTGCCTACTCAACCTCGCTCACCTCTCGGTCTCTCCTATCTATCAGTCCTTAGTAAGCTAACCTCTCCCCTCAAAACATCCTGTGGTCTGTGCTTCTCCGTACATCTCTTACCTGTTGCCATCTCCGACCAGGCCCTTTCACAGCCTTTCTCTTCTCTCAAATCTCAAACCCGCTAGTCATGTTGTCTCCCTCTCCCCCGCCTCTCTTACCTCGGATGCCCCTTGCATTTCGTGAGCCTGTCTCTCTCCTATAGGCACCTCCTGCCAACTTCTCCCTACGTGGCAGGTCTTCTTCTGCCTGTCTTTCTCCTGCCGCCCACTACTCAGTATATCCATTTCATCTCACCCTCTCTCTTGATGGTCTCGACTCCCTGTTCCTTCATTGATCGGTCTCCTTCTCCCACCCGTATCTCATGTCCCTTTTGGAACTCTTTCCATCCACTACGTCTTTCTCTTTTCTCAGTCTCTTTCCCTGCTCGTGTCTCACTCTTTCCGGTCTATGCGTCAATATTTTTTGCTGTTAGCCTTGGGGTCATTATTCACCACTGCATCAAGTAATGGTTGCCAGAGAAAATCCTTTCAATTTTTGTTAGCCAATCGGATTTTAGCTGCTCACAAACTGATTTCTGTGTTTTGCTCAGTGAAGTGTCCAATTGAAGTAACCGTGCCAATGCTTGTTCATATAGCTCTGCAGCACTTCCCAGCTGTTCCTGCCCCTCCCCCGCTCACCGGGACCCTGCCCTCCCAATCAGACCCCTCTTTTCCCCAACGCTACGTGCTCTCACCCCCACGGCCTCCTTTTTGCGGTGTGGGCGCCCCCTCCCCAGGATCATGGCTTCGAGTGTTCCGGATTCACTCCGTTAAACACAACCCTGCGCACCACTCGCAGGCTTGTTGATATAGTGCCACAGCACTTCCCGGCTCTCTGTCCCCCGTCCCCACCTTCTCCCCGTCTCCCCCCTCCACTCCTCCTCACTGGGACCTTCCCCTCCCAACCCTGGATAATGGCTTCCAGTGTTCCGGATTCACTCCGTTAAACACAACCCTCCTGGGAACAAACAACACACACGCACTCTGAACGGAGCACACTCAGCAGCAGCAGGGACAGATTCAGCCAGATATATGATATAACAGGATATCACTGTGCACACAATAGTTCACATCTCCGTGCGCCATTATACAACAGTGCCCAAACCCATGCACGTGTGTGGGTGTTTTACCCAACCACCCTCATGTCCCCTTCCCTCGTGTCCTCCACTAGTTTTGTATAGCGCTTCGAGCAGCACTAGACCGCATAAACAGGCCCTCGGCAGCAAGCTCCCTCAATTTAGTATTTTTATATAGCACCATAGGCGAAGCACTGGACGAGGACCCCCTCCATATTTCTATTTTTGTATAGCGTCAAGTGGAATGCAAAACCCCCAAACGAGGCGCTTGGCGAGGAGCCACCAGTATTTCCATGTTTGTATAGTGCCACGCTCAGCTCATAATTTTCTAAAAAGGCTCTTGAAGAGCCCCCATATTTCAGTTCTTGTGTAGCTCCACTTGCATCCACAGCTTCAAATCGCAGCGCTATGTGAGAATCAGTCCCTATTTTATTTTTTATCGAGCGCTGCAGCACTTCCCAGCTGTTCCCGCCTCACTGGCCTCCTCTATTAGCACTGCGTAATGCCTAATTAAAAGCTTTTTTTGGGGGCAGGGCCATCTCGGCTCTTTCTTCCAGTAAACCCTTCCCAGAGTAGTCCAGCACATGCAACTCACCAGGGATTGTTAATCCCTGCCTCTGTTTCCGATTTTTGATTTAATGTCTCATTTTGTGCGGTACACAACTTGAAATCCAGTTTCAGGGCAAAGCCAGCGTGATTAAAGTGCGTGTAATACACACTGGAGAGAGGTTTTTTTTTGTACACAACTCGAGTTTTAGGGATTTAATGTGTGGCCTTTTCTCGTGAGTTGAAAGATTTATGCACGTTAATAACTAAGCCTCTCAAAGCTCTAAAACCGCATTTTTTTGCGGAATAGAAAATTAGGGGGCATATGCGGAATCCTACCTATGCAAAGCTCACATCTGACTATATGCAGAGCTAAGGGGCGGCCATCTTTCCTTCCCATCGTGTTTACTGCCTCCGAGACTCCACAACTTACCTTTGTCTCTGTAATATTGTTAAAGGCTACTACTCTTGAGATCAATAGCTCTGATTTTGAAAACGTAATTGTGTGTCCGTTTAAACCACATTTTATTCAACCAAACTGGTGAATCTGAACAAATCTTCATTTGAAGTGGAGAAAAGAAATGGTGCATGGCTAAACACTTATAAGGTCCCAAAGGCGAGACCTATTGGCTATGCCAATGCTTGTCTGTGTTGCCTCCTTGTACGTTCAACAACTGTGGTGGTGTGGTGAGGAACAAGGTGGGGATGGGTAAGGGCAGAACAAACATTGCATGGGCACTGCCCCTATTTGACCCCCCTCTATAGACAAAAGGGATTCCAAATTAATTGAAACAAATGTCTTTTTAGCACGGCTGTTATTTTTGCTGTACTTATCTGACCTTTTAAGGTTTTTGGTTAATGCAAAAAGCAGCCCTACAAGGTAATGTGGTTGCTTTTTTAATGTTCTTTTATATGACGAGGACTTGTAGGTCTTAGATCAAACAGTAATTGGTTTTCAGCGCCAAATTGATTGCCTGTTGTGAAAACATCTGTTGACTAGTAAGTAACACTAATAAGACTCAAGTGCTAATATGTGGTCGGAGCTGCGCTCCTTTCTCATGTTAATTGTGTACTGAAAAAACTTTTAATTGTAAAAAAAACCTGTACGTGGATATACACTGCCAAATGTAACAGTGCCGATAGTGGGCTCTCAGTCACTACTCTGGTTACACCTTTCAACCTAAGTGTCGCCTTTCACACGTTATTGTAATTGCATTTATATAACGCTTATTAACTTTGAAAAGGCATCTAAGTGCTTTTTGGCAATTAGCTCACTACTCCACAACCCAAAAAGGATTAGTGGTGAATTAGTATATGGAAATATGAAATTAATTTGAGCCGTGGACATATCAGTCTATTATTTGGGTTGAAAAGGATAGTGGAGGGATGGCAGAGGAAGAGGTTTGCATTCATATAGCACTTGGTACCCCTGATGAGGCATCAAATCACTTTTCGACAAGTAGCACGCTACTCCGGAACCCAAACAGGACGAGTGGTAAATTAGTATATGGAAATGCGAGATTAATTTGAACAGTGGACATGTGAGTCTTTTAGTTGAATTGAAAAGTGTTTATTTGGAGATCATAAGAGCAGGAGAAGGTTTGGACTGAGTAGGGAGGGCGAGTCAGAGGGAAGGGTTTAGAAAGGCTTGTTTGGGAGAGATCTGAATAGTAAAAATAGTTTGAGATGATGCAAGGGAGGGGTAGAGGAGGGAAGAATCTAGAAAGGGTTATTTTGGGGATCATAGTAAGGGTAGAGTGGAGAAGAGTCTAGAAAGGGTTATTTTGGGGATCATAGTACTCAGAGAGTGGAGGTAGAGGATATAGTGAGAGAAGTACAGGGTGAGAAATAGCATAATGCATTGGAGAGAGTAATAGATTGAGGTTTGGGGCGAGTCAGAGAGCTGAGGTAGAAGATATATTGAAATGGGTAGGGTAGTGCATTGGAAATGCTGAATTAGGAGTAAATTAATAAATATAAATATACATAAGTATATGGAAGGTATATATGTATAAGTAAGGTAATTTATCTAGATTTAAGTTGTATTAAATAAACTCAGACTTTCAAGTGTGGCTGTACTTGAAGCCAATTTATATATAGGCGATGGCCATCTTGGAACGGGAAGCCGAGGTGGTGAAACTTATTCGTGAAGTGGACATTCTAATAAAAGTGCCTGATTTGTGAAGGATTAGCGTGCCTATAGTAACAATATTTACATAATGTATACAATACTCAAGTTCTAATATATACATATGTACAATTCAGACTGCTATTTACCCAGTTGGCAAAAATTACGGCACATTTTGGTGCAAGGTTCACACAGTTGTATAGATATACACTTATGTACAGATCGCACAGTTCAGACTGCTAATTTATCCATTTGGGCACACTTACGTTATGCCTCTTTGGTCAGAAAAGGTTTAGGCTACATCAGCCTCCATTGTGTGTTACCCAGTTCAGGAGAGTGCATCATTGAATAGCATAAAGTTCAAGGTTGTTTAAGAGTTCATATTCCAGGTGGTTTTCAAGTTCAAAGCAGAGTGGTCCAGTCTTCTGTTCTGTTCAGCCCGCTTCTTATAGAGTCAAAAAGAACTATGCATTTAGGCTCTTCTCTGTTCAGTAATTGTGACATGTTACCACCACGTTGTGGCAATTTCAATACTTTCAAGACTGTCCAGCGAATGTCATCCTCGCTATGATTGGCATCTGTGAAGTGGTCAACCAGTGGGGCATTTGGTGTCCTGCACCTAATACGGCTTCTATGTTGGCAGATCCTTGTCTTTATCTTTTGTGTCGTTTGGCCGATATAGACTTTATTGCACGGACAGTGTATTAGATAAATCACGTTACAAGTATTGCAATTTGAAAACGTGTTGCATCTCACTGTAGTCTTGTTGAATGTGAAAATTTTACCTTCAATTGAAAAAACACAAACATTGCAACCCCCACATTTAAAATGCCCCACAATGGGGGACAGACCCCAGGCAGATTCAAGAGATGTAGATTGTGTAGGAGTGGGTAAGGCTGCTCTAACCAAATGGTTCTTGAGGTTCCTACTCTTTTTAAAGGCAAAAAGGGGCCTGTCGATGTTCAGGATACCTGCATTGATGATGGGCCAATGGTGCAGTATCATTTGGCATACTTTGTTAGACAAAGGGGAAAATGTAGTGACACATGCTATTCTCTCTAGCTCATTTTTGGGTTTGGGAGTTAGCAAGGTTTCTCTGGGGCAGTACCATGCTCGTTTTGATGCGTTTTTCACAACTCTCTTAGGATAGCCCCGATCTTTTAATTTTGAGGTTAAGGTTGCCGCTTCTCTGAAATAGTCCTCCTTACAGGAGCAATTTCTTCTGATTCTCAAGAATTGAGAATACGGGAGAGAGTCCCTCAAGGCCCTAGGATGGTTACTAGTGTAGTTTAAGAGCGTATTGCGCTCTGTGGGTTTCCTAAATAGTCGTGTCAGGAGTTCACCCTCAAAGTGAAAAATAGTACGGTCCAGGAAGGCTATTGAGGATTTGTCAGTGGTGATAGTGAATGATAGACCAGAGCAGTTATTGTTCAACCAAGGGAGAAACTGGCGTAGATCATTGACGTCATGTCTCCACAAGATGAAGATATCATCAATGTATCTACGCCAGAAACTGATACCAGAGAAGAATGGGTTGGTGGGTGTCAGGATAGCGTTTGTTTCAAGTTGGTCCATGAAGAGTATAGCCAGATTGGGAGCAAAAATCGAACCCATTAAGGTACCTTTGATTTGCTGGTAAAAAAGGTTATCGAATGTAAAAAATGTAAAGTCAGACAGAGTTCCAAAAGTTGTAAAATGAATGTGGTAGGTACGGTATGGGGGTGTGGGCGGGAGTCCAGTGTTTTTTGTATCACCAATAAGGCTGCTGTCTGGGGAATATTGGTGTACAGCACATCCTTGTTCATCGCTGGGTCTCAGTTAAACGATTGTTTTACCTAACCCCCTTACAGGAGAACACACCAAACGCCCCAACTTGGGTCCAACCACAGGACGCCTCTGACCCGTCTCGAGCCACGATAAGGTTAGCGGCACATCTCGCCCGCCGCTCACTCACACTGCCATGAACTTGCAATTCACAGGTTGTGTTCCAACTGCGCCGCTCTAATCACAGAATTAACTGCGCCGTTCACCCTTCTCCATTAATACGGTTTTCCCTTATGGAGTAACTCGTTGCTCCCTGGACACCGTTCTGGCCCAGACAGCTCGGAATTATCACTTAAATTCTCGAGCGCGACCAGATCATTCACTGCTCTGTGAGTTTTATTCACTGTTTCACTGCCATCGGTTCACATGTTACAACCTTTTGCCGTCAGTCACAATTAAACGACGACAAACAACCTTGAAGCATGGTTTCACCCCCCATTTCCGAATAGCCACTGCATAGCCGCACTCACAACGTGCTGGTCACTGCTCCTCGCACTACGAGCACCGGTTGATGGAACAAATCTAAAAGATTGAGTCACAGATAATCCGTTTTAGTGATGTCACCCTCACCATCGATTATTGTTGACATGCCGGTACTTGAACCTTATGTGATTCTCCTGGGTCACTATTTTCTGTTTTTTCTCTCCCCTTATTCCAACAGGCCAAATGTTTTAAACCAGGCAATTATATTAATTAGTCCTGATGATGATCCTGTTAATGTAGGAGCGTGGGATCTAAACGTCGACTTTCACAAACAGTACTACAAATTAACCATTGTGTCTATATATTGTGGTTACCGCCGGGTAGAGCTTGCTGTACTATGTAACAAGATGCAAGCCACCACTGGCTCCAAAGTTATTGCCTGATATTTCATTCATTTCCTTTCTCTATATTTCTATTCTTCTTTTCCTCATGTTGGGTACAGGATTATGCCCCAATGTATTTGTTTTTGTTTTAATTTTTTCATATCTATACATCAATTTAATAAACATTCCATGTCCGGCTGGACATAGGAATTAACTTTATAGTGCTTATTGAAGTCTATAAAAACTATTTGTCATTTTCCCTTCTATGCTTAGGACCACTGTTCCTTGAAATAACTAACTATCCGCGGAACAAAGAGAACCCACCAGGTCCCCTTGTTTTGTTAAACTGTGTTATTTTGTAGGCACATTCAAATGTGGCGACACAAGCACTGGCCTAAAAATGTAATGCAGCCGGATCTCATTTTATTCCATTGTCAATGGTTGTTGACAGCTTGCATTTGACTTTGGTTGAAAGTTATTATTTTATGGTGTTCGGGAACTGCATGCTGCCTTGGGCGCACCAAATCTCAGAACAATTTGTGCCATATACTATTTTTTTGTATTTCTGTATATTAAATTTATGATCTCTTTGCAAGAACAGAGTCACTAACATTTTATCCTTATTTAAAGGTGCTGATGACCTGAATTATGTGGCTACCAAAAGATAATTGAATTGCCTTTTGTGTTTTAAGGTGCGGTTGGAGGGTAGCCCGTTTCTGTCATTTACTCCTAACCTTTGCAAAGCCAATAGGTCTGGCTTGTATTTATATTCCCGAAAAAACATTTAAATAAAGCCAGCAGCAGTAAAACACAACAAAACTTTCAATATAATACATATGTATCAGATACAGAATGTATTGTCCAATGCATCAATCACAAACAGTGGGTGTGCAATGTTCATACTGATGGGGCTGTGAATAGGAATAACATTTACTATACGACGTATATACTGATAGGTCACTTCACAAATTGTCTGCTCTCAGGAGGGCACAAAACAAACTGTGTAATGAATATTAACAGGCAGGTGGCAATGTATGACTCCCTGTGACTAGGTGCCTATGCAGGGGTAGTGGCCTGTAATGGACAGCAACCTCCGAGCCTGAATATGCTTTCTGTAAGGGGAACCCCTTTTTTAAAGCAGCCCATGTCCACTAAGCACAGATGGTGCAGTTAAAAAAGTTTGCCATTTGGGAAGACATTGGAGGGAGCAGGCAGTGGCAGTGGGTCCCCAAGGCCACTGACTGACATGAGTCACAAAGAGGAAGGTGTCCTAAGGCGACATCTCATCCTTTGAGAATCAGTTACCCCCATCTTGGAAGTCGGTAACACATCAATGGTCAGTGTCCACAGTCACAAACTATTCATATGTTCCTTTCCAAATTGCAAATAGGAGTGGGATGCCCCTTTCACACGCGCTTCTGGTGGCGATTTTAAAAACAACCCCAAAAGCCCTTTTAGGAATAAGAATTTTCCAACTTGGTCACAAACCCTATGAATCGCAGAATTGCAACCAGAAAATTGCTTAGTATATCAGGCCCTAGATGTGTGTTGAGGTTGTGCGCTACTGGGATGCCAAATAGTCCCTCATGCATAGACCTGCAAGCCCTTCAGAGGAGGAGGAGTGATGCACCAAACATGTGGTGAGAGTGATAGTCCTCTGGGGGCAGCCAAACTCCACTCTGTGCACATATAAAAGAATTGGTAACGTTGTTTGATTTCTGCTGCCTAGTGGACCGTATGGTTTGAGACACAGTAACTTGGTTATCAAGGAGTGCTCATAGGCTCCACTGACAGCTTCTACAAGCTGTATTAATTACTTTAGGGGACCTACACCGAGTCAAGCCAGCAGCCATCAATCACACCCTTAATGGAAAAAAAGCTTTTTCACCGAGACAGGTATGTAGCAATGTCCTAACCATCTCTAATATATCCCTGGTCGTAAAATTTCTGTTCATTAGCAGTCACAGTCCAACTTCAGAAATGAATCTTAAGGAGTTCTGGGTGATCGTCAAATGTACTGTGGCCTAATGGGTACAGGTACGGCAACTATGAAGATCACGTGTAACCAAGGGCAGCTTCTCGGCTATGGCGGAGGAGCGTTGTCCCACTGCTTGTAAGCAGTGAGAAACATAAAATGACAATAACTTAAGAGTTTGCCAATATATGTTTGGTGTCCTGCTGCTTTTCGGTGGGTGGGCGGGGCTGCTCTGTTCTCCGAGCAGGGCAAGGGAGGAGTGGTTTGCCCACTCCTAAAGTGCGCAATGAGTGTTTGGTCGGCCCTCTCGGGCCGCCCAAAATAGTCATGCGCACTTCCTTGAACATGTCCATCCCTCCAGCTCCTGGTTGAGTGCCGTGTGACAGCGCTCAGGCAAATCACAATGCTGCATTGCTGCGTTATGATTGGCTTAGGACAGGGCGCCTGGCTGCCTGCTTCCTGATCCTGTCAGAGGCAGGAGAGCAGGAGCAGAAAAGACGCGGGACACGGCCTTGAGGTACGTTATTTATTTTACCCCTAAACCCGCCTGCCCCGCTATGCCGGCATCAAGTATCAACAAGTGCAGAACATACAAACATACAAGGATTTACAACTTACAGCTGTTCACAGTTTAATAATTCATTTAAAAACATCTGGTAGCCAAATAAATAGCAAGTTTTTTTACAATACAAATTTTCAGGAGCAGAACTAATGACTCAAACATTCCTGGCTTCAAAAATAGAGCTAACTCATTCCCTACTGCCTGTGCGAAATGTATGTGTGTGAGTGAATCTTCGCATTTAAAAATACTATCACATCTTCAATTTTTTTTCCCTGACATCCACCAATCTAAGCCGATTGATCACAGAGGGAGCCCATGTCTCAAATTTAGGTTTGGCTTGACAGTGCACCTGTCTGCAAGACCTAATCTGCATGATCTACACTCCCGCAGCAGCGGCCTCTCCATTAGAGCGGAGGAACACCGCCCCACCAGCAAATAAAACGATAATAAAACGGGTTTTAAACTTGTTTCATTATTGTTTCATTTTAAAACCCGCCCCAAGGACTGTGACGAGTCTTGAGGGCAGGTCCAGGAGAAGGATGACACTGCTGGTGGGGGAGTAGTAGTGCACTCCCTTCACTGCCATGAGGTGTTTGGCCGGCCGTCTCAGGAAGGCCTAATACCTAATGAGCAGTGAAGCGCTCTCAAGCCCCGGCTGCTCTGCTGGAGAGAGCAGGCACAGGATCCCAGTCTGCCTGGGTGCGCAAGTTGCCGGTGCTCAGGCCAATCCTGACGCTGCATTCCTGCAGCGTCAGGATTGGCCACAGTGCATTTTGGGAGCCTGTGCCCAGAACCAGGAAGGGCGCGATGCGGCGGGAGACGGCGGCATGAAGGTACGTTTTTTCTTTTCTTTTTTCCTCTTTTTGTCCCCCGACCCCTAGCCCCTCCCCTTCCCTCCTCCAGCCCGCTCACCACTTTGGCAGAGGACGGGCTGCTACTGCACTCCCGCCGTTCTTCTGTAACTTTTGAATGAGAGACTTGACCTTACACTCAAGACAGAGGTAAGAGCTTGTGGTGACGGTCTAGTTGTTCCGTCGCCGGAACAGGAAGGGGTGTAGGAGGAAGCGGAAGGCGGCCATCTTGTAGAGGTGCCGACCGCTACGAGAACGGTCATTGTTACCCGGCGCTCCGGTAAATAAAGAAGTTATTTAAGCTTACACACGTGTCGGTGCATCAATAACATTATTATAATGGCGACGAAGATCGGGATGTGAAACTCCGTGCACCACACGCCCTCGAGCACAGCACCACCTGGGGAGAAACCGAAACCGGAGCGTGGCAGAGGTCCCGACCTGCGCAGGCAAGGGCGCGAAACGGCGCCGGCTCTCAGGCAATATTCCCACAAAGGCAGCAAGTAAGCAATTGGAGCCCTGCCAGAAAAGGGAGGGCCCAAGGGAGGAAATAGGGCACCACTGTACAGCAGGCAGACGAAAGGGAGACACCAAGGAGCCAGCATTGATGCACACACCCTGGGTTGGTGCAGGGGCTGCAGAGAAACAAGCACAGGCAGTGCAGCAGTGAGAGAATACAGGGGGTGCCTAGCCACCCACTGGAGGGCATCACCTAGGCTCGACAGAAGGTGTACCTGGCAAGCTGGCGGAGCAGCGTTCAGGCAAAGAGGCGTTAGGCTCTTCAAACCCACCCAAGAGGAGCAATTTACAGGCGTTACCAGGTCCCTCTGGAAGGGAAGGCGTAGCAGAGAGCGACGGTGAGCACAGCGAAGGGGACGCAGCCGAGCAAACCACACCAGGGAGTCCACCCGGTCGGGTCATCCCAGCTGTTGCAAACCAGAGAGGCATACAGAAAATGGCGGTCCAGTCCACCTCCCTCACTCAGCTGGTGCCTTTTCTAACGAAGAGCGGAGAACCGGAAAGACTTTGGGAAGACTGGAAGAGGTATTTCTTGAACTACCTGGATGCTTTGGAGGAGGAAGGCGATGCCCCGTTTTCTAGTAAGAGGAGGAAGAAGATATTGTTGCATAACTTGGGCCCTGAAGGAATTAGGGTATACGATACCATAGTCAAAGTGGCAAGGGACGCCGCAGATGCAGATGTGTTCAGCCACGCCATTGAAGATCTCGACGCACACTACCGGCCCGTGGTGTGTGTCGCCATAGACAGATACAACTTCTTCCAAAGAAAGCAGAAGAGCAGTGAGTCTGTGGATGAGTACGTGGTGGCCCTCCAAAAGTTAGCCCTCACGTGTAAATTTGGCGCGCTGCATGACGACTTAATCAGAGACCAAATCATCATGCACACAACCAGCACCCATGTCCAAGAAAAACTGTGGGTAAATCGGGATGCCCCCCTCAAGGAAATCTGGGCGATGGTGAAAAAAGTCGAACTGTCTAAACGTTGTGCACAAGCCGCCAAGAAGGAAACAGGGGGATCGCAAACAGTGTGCAAGATAACGACGCAAGGGAAGAGTGAACGGCCAAAGCAGAAAGAACAATGGAATTATCAAGAGGGACGACGTTCAGACCCATCCAATCAATCGGACCAGAGAACGAGCAAAGGTGGGCGGCCGAGTTGCTACAGATGTGGGAGCACGTCGCACCTCGGCAACGACAAGGCATGTCCGGCATTCAGAGTAAGATGCTCATACTGCAACGTGTTCGGACATTATGAGAAAGTGTGCCGCCGCAAGCCCAAAGGGGCCATGGTCAGATACGTCGACCAAGGGCAACAAGAGAACGTGGACAACCAAGAGGAAGAGAGTGACTTGGAAGAAATTCTCTACATTGACGTGCAAGTACTAGAGATGGATGGGCCTGAGTCGGACAAGCCAAGATTGGACATGCACATCGGAGGGGTACCCATAGAAATGATTGCAGATAGCGGTGCTCCCATCTCCATCATACAGAGACGTGTGTGGGACGAAAAATTTGCCCCCAACATGGAGGAAGAACTACGTCCGATGGACTTGAGACCGGTCACATATACCGGACAGAAGATCCCCATGTTGGGATACTGCCCCCCACTGTTTGAGTTCAGGGGGCGCCACGCAAGTTGCAAGTTATACATTGCAGAGAAAGGCCCGTCAGTACTCAGCTGGAAGGACCAGGGTGCGTTGGGAATACAACTCAACCCGGGAGGCATTGAGAAGATCCTACTATTGGACAGAGAAGAGAATGATGGTGCAGAAGCGTGGCACAGAGCGTACCCTAGAGTTTTCAACGGTCAAATCGGTGAATTAGCCAAGTACAGACACCTCATCAAACTGAAGGAAGGGGCAAAACCAGTAGTGCATAAGGTAAGGAACATCCCGTTCCGTTGCAGAGAAGAAGTGCAGAAGGAGCTGGACAGGCTAGAAAGAGAAGGAGTGATCAGAGCCATAGAGAGTGCAGAATGGCTTTCGCCACTGGTGGTGGCCCAGAAACCCAACGGCAGAGTGCGGCTGTGTGTCGATCTCAGGGAACTGAACAAGAATATCGTGATCAACAGATTCCCTCTTCCCCGCATAAACGAGATGCTGGCGAAGACCAAAAACATCAAGTGGTTGTCAACGGTTGATCTGTCGTCGGCCTACCACCAAGTAAAACTACATCCATCCTGCTGCCACCTAACGTCCTTCATCACGCCCTTCGGCTGTTACGAGTTCGTGAGAATGCCGTTTGGCCTGGCCTCAGCGGCGGCAGTTTTTCAGAAGATGATGCACAGGATGCTGAGGAACGTGGAAGATGTACAGTTCTTCCAAGATGACATCTTGGTCATGGGAAGAACCAAGCAGGACCACAACGAGAAACTGCATAAAGTGCTGCGCACATTACAGGACAATGGGCTAACGGCTGAATTGACGAAATGCAAGTTCGGAGTGCAATCAGTCACCTACCTAGGTCACGAGGTGAGTGAAAAAGGGATTGAACCGAAGAAAACCAACATGGATGCCATTCTGAATGCTCCCACTCCGAGCAAGAAGGAGGACGTTCGGTCATTCCTGGGAATGGCCGAATATTACAGCAAGTTCATCCCTCATTTCGCAACGAAGACACATCTCTTGCGCCAGCTGCTGAAGGAAAAGAACAAGTTCATATGGAGCCAGGAGGAACAGACCGAATTCGACAACCTCAAACAGGAAATGGGAGCCGCCATTCCCCTGAAAGGATTTGACCCAACAGCAGCATCTATCTTAACGACAGATGCCAGTGACCGTGGGCTGGGTGCTGTGCTTATGCAGCAGTCTGAGGATGGAGACACGTCTACAGTCAGCTTTGCCTCGAGGTCACTCGCGCCCAACGAAGAAAAGTTTAGCGTGATCGAGAAGGAGATGCTGGCAGTGGTGTGGGCCGCGGAAAGATTCAGGCAGTACTTGTGGGGTGCGAAATTCCTGGTCAGAACAGACCACAAGCCCTTAGTCAAGGTGCTTACCTCCAGCGGTCATGCCCATGCGACCCCTAGAATCGCGAAGATGACACTTAGGTTATTGGACTATGTGTACGAAGTGGAGCACATCCCGGGGCCACAAAACAAGGTGGCGGACTTTCTCAGCAGAGCAGCGGCCATGGAAGGAGCTGACAACCACGAGAAACATAGGTGGGAAGGATACGTCATAGCCACCATCCAGGAAACAGAGAACGTAATCAGTGCCCAGGAATGGGAAGAAGCCTATAAGGAGGACGACGACTTGGAGGCCGTAAAGGGGTACGTGGTCCATGGATGGCCGGAAAAGAGGCACCTCAAAGAAGAACTTAGGAAATACTGGGAAGTAAGAGAGGAGTTGTCGTTGGCAGGGAACCCAATATTCCTATTGCGAGGTGACAAAGTGGTCCCACCGCGTGGCATACTTAATCACTTGATGGCCTTGCTACATGAAGGACACCAGGGCATCACAAAGACCAAGGCCCTCCCAAGTCAGGCGTACTGGTGGCCGGCCATCGACGCTCAGATGGAACGATATGTACGGCAGTGTGAATCATGTGCCAGAGCAGACAAGTCTCAGAGCATGCTAAGACCGCCGCTGGGAAAGTTCCCAGTCCCGGATGGCCCGTGGGAAATGTTGTCAGTGGACATCTTGGGGCCTGTCCTCAACAAAGCAGGAACACAGAAGTATGCCATAGTCCTCATCGATAGATTTTCCAAGTGGCCGGAGGTAGAAATAACGGAAAACGTCGACACGGAAGCAGTGGTGAACTTCTTACGCTCCACGTTCGTCAGGGAAGGTATTCCAAAAGTTGTCACATGCGATAATGGGCCGCAATTCACCTCCGCCAAATGGAGTGCCTTCACAACCAGGAATGGGATAGAAGTCAAACACACGCCCATCTACCACCCTGCCGGAAACGGTCAAGTGGAGCGTTTCAATCGAGTAATCATGGGCACCATCCAAGCAGCAATAAACGATGGATTGGACTGGGAGAAAGAACTGGAGAAAATGATCTGGGCCTATCGGATCACCCCAGGGAGCACGGGATACAGCCCATTTAAAGTCCTGAGGGGAATGGAGGCCTTCACCAGAGACAACCTGGCGTGGCGAAAACTAGTGGTTCAGAGCAGGTGGTCACCTGCAGTGGTCAGAAGAAATCTGGAGAAAGCTCAAGAAATATACACGACGCACTTCAACAAGAAACGAAATGTGCAAGGTGCAGAACTGGAGAAGGGTGAATGGGTGAGGGTGAAGCTAGCGGTCCTCAAGAGAAAGGGGGAGAGCAAGTTCTCACCGCCTTTGCAAGTACTGGAGCCCTACGCACGTTCGGCCCTACTCAGTGATGGGAAAGTGTGATCACAGGACAGAATGGCGAAATGCAGTAAGATCATCAAGTGGGGAAATGAATCGGAAGAAGGCGCGGAGTACGTAGAAGATGAGGGTGAAGAAGCATGTAGCAGAAGGCGCAATGGGAAAGTCGAAGAAGGAATGCAGCAAGTGGAAGACGGTGAAGGCGAAGGTGGTAGGAACGAGGGAACGAGGAGCTGGTGCAAGGAAGAGAGCAACGAGGGAGTGATTGAAAGAGAGAGAGAAAGTGCGGAAGGCAGTCTGAACAGAAAGGAACTGGGAGAAGGTGGTAATGAAGCGGCGAGAACTAGAGCGGGAAGGACTGTAAAGGTACCTGAGAAGTTCAAGGATTTTGACATGAACTGGAAGTAAGGACACTAATGTTATATCCGTTGCATTGTTTTAAAGGGGGGAGATATGTGGTGACGGTCTAGTTGTTCCGTCGCCGGAACAGGAAGGGGTGTAGGAGGAAGCGGAAGGCGGCCATCTTGTAGAGGCGCCGACCGCTACGAGAACGGTCATTGTTACCCGGCGCTCCGGTAAATAAAGAAGTTATTTAAGCTTACACACGTGTCGGTGCATCAATAACATTATTATAGAGCTTTGGTTATGTGGAATATCTCGGAAGAAGACACTTATATATTATCAGCGATTCCAAGCAAACGTTCAGGAGATTTCATTCAATGTGGGTTGATTTACACAAGAGATCTGAGTAATCTTTAGCCCAAAGATGCAGAGGACATATTCTGATGCATTTATTGTTTGTCTCTAGCATCTGTGACCAAAGCCCTGTGCTCTGTAGGTGAAGATAATGGCCCATGTCAAAATAAAACTGCCGGCCTTGCCCCATGGAAGCATTTTCTGTACGCTGTGCAAGGTTCAGCCATACTCAATAAGCCATGTTATATCAAACAGGCTCCCAGACTGAGGAGGAAAAAAGATTTTATACCATAAAACCAATTACAAACACAAATTAACAGACAAAGAACAAATCAAAGTACCATGTTTTATTCACAGGGTACTCGAAAACTTCTTATTAGTTGTCAAATATATATCAAAAAGATTTTTTGTTTTAGAAGCAATTGTGCCCACGTACGTGAGAAAGGTGGTGCGTGGGTGTACAATGGAGGGATTTGGTGAAAATGAGGAAACAAATCTTCATGAGGTGACAAACCAAATTTGTACAAAAATCTTTTTGATGTATATTTGACAACTAATAAGAAGTTTTCGAGTACCCTGTGAATAAAACATGGTACTTTGATTTGTTCTTTGTCTGTTAATTTGTGTTTGTAATTGGTTTTATGGTATAAAATCTTTTTTCCTCCTCAGTCTGGGACCCCTCTGTCCATATCATTATCTACCCAGGTCCCTAAGACTTTGTTGGGTTCAACCCTGTTTGATATAACGTATTCTGAGCAGGCAGCTGTCTGCGAGGTTTTTCCTTTCCTTTCTTGTAAATACTTTGATTTCTTTTGCCACCGCATCATGGTAGACAAAGATATTCTCACATACACAGAGGACTACATACACCAACTCCTACATGATCCAGCCAATAATTTCCTGTCATCGAATATACCAGTCATCGATATCACTCTTAATGACAAGACCCTTCTGTCCATATCATACTCAATAAGCCAGGCAGGTTCAAGGGACCTGTCGGTCGCGTCCCAAGGAATGCCCTGGCTATGCTTTAAAGAACCTTCGTTTTTGGCTGTGCAAGGGGCTCCGGGATCATCTTATGACACCACTCACGATGTTGCAGGAGAGGTGGGAGACAGACTTAACGAGGGCGCTTTCTGACTAGGAATGGCTTAGTATGCTTGAATATCCTAAAAATTTATCTTGCAGCATGAGATTCAAATGTACTCAATTTGAAATTCTCCATAGAACATACTTAACACCTCATAAATTTAATCAGATATATCCCACTGCGTCCTCGTCATCTCCCCGTTGCCGAGTGGAAGGTGTGGACTTGCTCCACATGTTGTGGTCCTGCCCACAGCTCTCTGACTCTTGGACTGGTGTTGCTGGAGTGCTGAAAGAGGTCTAGGGCCAAGCCCACTGGGATAACATTGAAAACTGCATACTGGGATTGCCAATGAGACATAGAGGTTCCAAAGTCGTGGCGCTATTCACAGAAATGGCATTACTGCTGGCGAAATGCCTTCTCGCCAGACAATGGAAGTCCCCATTTGCCCCTAAACTAGCAGACTGGCAGGAAGAGGTTCACCGGTGGGGCCTAGCCGAAAGTTTGTCTCTCAGACAGGAAGAATATAGGGGGTTCCGTAAATCATAAAAATCTATGGATTGCGATATGTTACTAGAAAGGTTTATGGCAAACGTTCCTGAACCTGGAGGGGATGCTGGCTCTCAATGAGATAGTATTTATTGACCGACATTGATTATGGCTCCGGGGTCTATATGTGTGACAGCTCCAGCACCGTCGTTTTTCACTGGGTCCATAACAGTACTGCACTGGACCTACATAGAACCCCCCCTTCCTATTAGGAGTGACAACTTCCTGGTGACTCATAGAGGGTGTTAATTTAGTTTGGGATCTGGGTGGAGGGCCGTTTACATCAATTGATTTCCTGAGGTTTGTTTTTTTGTCTACTGTATTTGCTCTGTTGCAGTAGAACACAGAGGCCAATACCCACGGTATTTATTTATATGTATTATTGAATGCACTCTGTTATGTATATCAGCTAGATGGAAACCATCCTCCTGTAATGTCTCCTGCTTGTCATGGCAAAGAAAATGCAATTAAGTTTGTGTTCAACAAAATAAAATTACCTTCAGGTTTATATAATGACACATCTGCCGCTGATGCTGGAGTAACGTTATAACAAAGTGCCTGCAAACATTCTGCCCTAATTCAAATGAATCTGTGCCCCATGTCCACATGAAGGCTTAGGTGTGGCCCTATGTCCAAGTAAATCTGCTGAAGGGTGTCCATGGTGAAGCGGTCTATCTGTGCCCAGGTGAAGACACCAGAAACTGCTCCAGTGGACCTGCCATCTCACGCCCTGGAGCAGCGTCTGCACCATGCCCTTGAAATCGAGCGCTGCTGTCGTGTGGATGCCTGCTACCCTATGGTAGGAGCTGCTTCTGGCTGGTGCCCTGGCTGGCATGTCCTCTGTGCCATGTGAAGCCAGCGGCTCATCAGCTGCACTCACCTTAGAAACAAGTGACTGTCAGTACCATGGGCAGGCCCTCTCACATGTATGGGCCTCACTAGTGGTGAATGCCCCACAATGGTCAACCCTCATCTGTAAGTAACTCTTGCGGAACATCTTTCTACATCAATACTGCTCATTTATAGGAGATGGAAAAGCCAAGAGAGGCAGAAATGCGTCCTAGAAGCCAAAGCTAAAGAACTTATCACCCTAACCATGAGCTGCAAGGCAGCAAAGCCTTTAGGAAGACAAGCTGTTCTTCTCAAATATTCCTGCCTGAGCAAGCTAACCAGACACGACATGCATTCGTTGGAAGCCAAGCTTCTGAACACTACTGTCAAGGAGCAAATCGAACTAATAGCCAACCTTTGAAATAAGCAGCCGGGGGACCTTGAGCATGCAGTGTCCCCTATTTTCTTTATACTGCTGTCTACAGGGAGTTTTCCAAACATAGTACTGCTGATAGGTCTGTGCGGGTGCGTCCGGGTCTGAATGAGTGACTACTAATTGCAGAATCTTATATGCTCCTGAATCTATTCCAGCCAGTGTTTACTTTGCAAAATAATGGATGCCAGTGCCCAGAGCTCTGCTCAGTAGACTGCGGTTGATGCAATTAGATGTTGGAACACCAAATGCCAAGGCTGGTAGTCTTCAATCCATCTCATGCCTCTTTAATCCACTTCCAGTCACTCCCTGTCCCTTTACCACTCTCTTGCATGTTCCTGCTTTCTCTCTTTGTGCCCGTTTTCCGTCTTTCTCTTCCTCCATCTTTCTGCTTTGTGTGTTTTTTTCCCTCTCTTCCGCTCATGAAATGTGTGACTCAGAAAAAGAAGTGCTGGTCCCAGAAATGAATGCCAGTGGCCCCCGCCTCAAACTAGGCACTGATTTCTGCCCCACCAGCCTTTCAGAGGAGATGGTTTGCTTGCAATCTGCCTGTTCCCTAAAGACCATGCCTTTCTGTCCCTCGCGTGGTTTTAATTCAGTGACGTTTATATGCAGTTCTGTATTTGAGCACTTACCACAGGTTGGTGGCTTTGATAAGCCTGTGCGGCAAAGTCAGTCCCATATGACTGAACGCTCCAAAGACCCTTGAAAGAGGAGTGCTTTCTCCCCTTGAAAGCACCTTTGCAAGATTTCATTCTTATCCCTGGTTAGCGTTTGTTGGTCAAGTCTTTTCCGAGTTTGGAAGAGCGCTTCTGGCTGGCTTCCGCTCCAGGAACTGGTTGTGTTTCTCCTCTCTGCTCTCTGTGCAGGTCCGAATACTTTTTTTGTTGATGTCAGGCTCTTAAGAGTGACAGAGTCTTTGCTTAAGTCAGGTTCGTGTCTGGAACAAGCGCCATGATTATCCATACAGCGCATATTAAATATCCTCAAAAAATCATAAAAACAACATTCTCTCAAATGACGTTAATGCAAAGCATAGAGACTCAGCTCGTTTTTTTCCAGAACTGTTTTACACCCCTGAGGAAATAAATAATGTAAAATACATAAATAAATAAACACCTCCGTTTTAAAACTGTCTTCTAATCCACAGGGATACAACAGCATTGGGATCCGATGGGATTGATTCATCATTGGGTATTATTGGAGCCCAGGGCGGCTCTGGTAGTGTTGAAATAAGGGTGACACTACCAACCAGAATATAAGATCCTTAAGTATTGCCCGGCGGTGTCGCCTCTTGAACCCATAAAGAAGTTAAACTATTGAAGAGGCAGGCGCTGGAGACTGGAAGGCAGGAAACAAGGTTTTTTATTCTCTCCGGAGGAGAACACAACGAAACGGACAGAAGGTATCGTTCTGAGGTGCTCTAACTGCATCCCTGAGGCCTGGCCTCTTATACACAAGTTTTATCTCTTTATTGCATGTAACACATTCTCGTCGATACTTTGATGTACGGAAAGACATCCTCAGAATCCCCCCTTCCCAGCCCGTTCCCACGCAAGGTTACAGTGGGAGTCCCCGCCCCGTTCACAACAGGGGATGATCATCGCGCAGCTGGATATTCCGCCGATTCACGGAGTGTGTGGGGTTCGATCGGATCACGGGGAAAAGGGGTTTGCATCAAAGGGCCGGGGATCATAAATGGGAAGAAGGGAGGTGTCGCGCTGGGAACAGGACGAGGGCCTGGGGCAGAGCAGCGCCGAAGAGGGGTTTTGTGATTCGCGGCAGGTGCAGGCAGGGGGGGTTGTCAGCGAAGCTAGGAGGGGGAGAGAGGCGCGCTGGCTCTCGGCGAGAGCAGGGAAGCCATGGTGCTCAAAATGGCGGCTGTTTTACGCGCACAAAAGGTTTAAGGAGAGCAAGAGGGCGCCGATAATGTTGACGGTTTCAGCCCAACTTTCAACAGTCCCCCCTTTTCAACATATCTAGCCCCCTTGCTTTACTCAATGTCAATTTTCATCAAATTCCTAACTTCGGTATCATACAATGCTCTCATATGTTCGCTTCCAATGTCCACAGTTTTGGGAAAAATACAACTCGCACATAAAGAACACATAGGTGGCAGACATTGAATTCCTAAGCATAGGCCACATATCACAACTACGGGAATCAGGATAATGGTGAGCAGTCTCCAGCCCCAGCTTTTGACGGTGTCCCAGAACCAACCACCAAGCGACCATTCTTCTTGCTCTTGGTGAACTTCCGAAGAGAGTCTGTGAAGATGTTCGATGGCTTTGTACACTGAGGGTGAGTTGTCCGGTATGTATGTACAACAGCTGGACCCAATAATGCGGCATGCTCCTCCACGGTCCGCTAGAACCACATCTAGAACGAGGCGGTTCTGAAGAGCCACCAAACGGACCGCTTGGAGCTCGGCAGTGTTGTTGGCAAAGATGCCCGCTGTGATGTTCATGGTTGTCTCGACTGCCTGAGTCAAATGTCGGATGGCACGGCTGTTTGCCATCGGGCCCCAGAGGGGGACGAGTCCTTTCATAGCATCGAGGAACTGCGCCCCTGTTGAGTCGGCTTGCTCAACGTCTTTGGCTCGTTTTTGCCTGTGGTGATTCGCTGGGGCCACATAAGTTGGAGGAAGGACGAAGGAGATGTAGCAAGTGCCCCCCCAGCCTTTGGGGAGCCAGGTGTAGGCCTTTGTGCCGCAGATGAAGTACATGTTTGGGGATGACACAAAGGAAGGTGGATCCGTGGAATCCAGAGTGCTGGTAAAGCGGCAAGCGCTGCGACCCACCAGCTGTGTCCCAAGTCCTTCTACACACATGTGGCCCGTGACGTTGATGACCGACAGGGCCACAGTCAGAGTGGCAGCCGTTCGTTTCCGCAGATAGGAGAAGGTGGGTCTGGTTGGATTGTTGAACACCTGCATTTCGATTCGTTCTTTAGCTGGGATGTCCATTTGGATCGAGTCGCTGGGGGTCAGCGGGCAGAAGTGTGTCTTTGTCTTGTTTCGCCCGGCCCCGTGAGAAGAATGTGCTGCAGTTCTGCTGGAGGTGGCATTGCCCGTATAGCTCTCTTGCAGGAGGATCAGCCAGGCAAGGCAGGAGCCGTGGACAGAGAAGGGTGAAGGGATGAATGGTATTGAATGTCCAGTGGCATGGGGTAGCAACCCACAGATCCAGCAGTTGGTGGTGTTGGTGGCAAGATTGTGCTGGTGAAGTAGCTGCACGAAAGAGTTGTTCCAAAACTCCCTTCGCCTCTCTCTTAGTTGAGGAGAGAGCGAAATTAGATAATGTTCCTTCATGGTGGTAGGCTGAGCAGTGGTTAGGAATGTTTCGTGAGCAGGTGCGTGTTCTTCCATAATCCAGAGCGTAGTCATGAGGAGAAAACAGAGGAGGATTACGATGAAGAGTGCAATTGTCTTTGAGCTATGGAGTCTGTCTGTTCTCGGATTTCTGTAGTGGGTATTTCCTGCTGTCTCCGTCGGCTTCTTATTTGGCGCTTCCATCATCTTCTTATCTGGCGCTTCCATCATCTTCGTCTTCAAGGTGCTCGGTAGTGGGCAGGACCACAGACTTAGTTTTAGCTTCTCTCCAGGTAACCCTTGGTAGTTTGGGTCACCGTTCTGAGATCCTTTAACCTAGTCCGTGGCCTACTTAGCCGAAGCTCCCTCCTTTCGACGCAGGAAATACCCTTCTCGAGATGGCACAGTGGGGTCAGGATGTTTTGAAAGTTCGAGTGTCTCGGTATCAGGATAGCAGTTCAACGATGGTCGGTCCTGGTTCAGGAGCTCTTCTTGGGTGTTGACGGTGTCTGTTGTGGCCAGGGCTGGAGAGACCTTTTTGCAGTGATGAGCGTGCAGCCAGTGTTTCTTCCCCTCCACTCGAAGTGCGGTTCGAGTGGTGATCAGCACTTGCCAGGGGCCCGTCCACCGGGGTTCCAAACTCTTTGATCGCTGAAAATTCCGGATCAGCACGAAGTCCCCCGGCTGGATGGCGTGACCCGGACCCCTGGAAGCATCGGGGATGGCCTGCTGCACCTGCTGATGAAGGACAGACAAAGTTTCAGTCAATTTGTACAGATAATCAGACATTAGGACGTCCGGAACGTCATGAATGGAAGTTGGTTTCGGGGCAGACCAGACGCTCATGGGTCGACCGAAGACAACTTCATAAGGGGTTAAGTGATGTCGGGTGGGGGTAGAGCGCATCGATAGCAGTGCCAATGGGAGGGCGTCTGGCCATTTCAGGCCCGTGGTAGCCACTATTTTGGCCAGTTTAAGCTTTAGTGTGGCATTGTGTCGTTCGACAAGCCCAGCAGATTGAGGGTGGAAGACTGCGTGGAATTTCTGTTTAATACCCAGCCCATTTAGGATGAGCTGGATAACTTTGGCTACGAAGTGGGGGCCATTATCACTCCATAAAACACGACAGAGGCCATAACGGGGGAAAAACTCCTTTAACAGAACCTTTGCAGTGGCCATAGCGGTGTTGTCACGGGTTGGATATGCTTCCACCCACTTGCTAAATGCGCACACCACGACGAGCACATATTTTAAGCCTTGGCATCTGTCTAGCTGGATGTAGTCCATCTGCAGGACTTCAAATGGGTGGTTTGGGACCCCAAATCCCCCCCGGGGTACTACAGTTCCTTTCCCGGGGTTGTGTTGCAGGCATATTAAGCATTGTTGGACCAGGCGTTTGGCGGAATCTGGGATCTTGTCATTGTGCCAAACCCTGGAGACAAGTTCGATCATGGGGGCTGATCCTATGTGGGCAGGGGAGTGTGCCATGGTTAATATGGGAATCAAGTACGAATCAGGTAGCAACCATCTGTTCGTGTCTTTTGTCCGCCAGCAGCCTTCATCGTCTTTCAATCCCACCCGTGTCCATTCAGTCAATTCGTGTTGTGTGCTAGACGTTTGTATGTCTCTAATTGTGTCCTTGGCGTCAGTCCAGTTTTCTGCTTGTGACCTGGTCACGTACATATGTGTTGTCGTTCTATTTTCAGCTGTCGTTCGGGCGGTGATGTCGGCTAGTGCATTTCCCTGTCCAATAATGTCTGTCACTTTCTTGTGTGCCTGGCATTTGATAACGGCCAGTTTATTGGGGAGGAGGACAGCTTCGATTAAGGCGGAGACTAAATCCCCGTGCAAAATGGGTGTGCCGTGTGAGGTCAAGAACCCTCTCTCTCTCCAGAGGAGCCCAAAATGGTGAACCACCCCGAAGGCATACTGGCTGTCGGTGTAAATGTTCGCTGTGGTTCCTGTTGCCAGGATGCAGGCTCGCGTCAAAGCAATCAGTTCCGCTGCCTGGGCAGATCGTTGGGTGATGCGGGCTGTTTCTACTACAGTTCGAGCCGTGGTGACTGCATAGGCAGCGGAAGTGGTACCATCGGAGAGTTTGATGCAAGAACCGTCCACCCACAGCTCCCCGTCGGGGTCAGGGAAAGCCGTGTCTCTGAGATCGACCCTACTCCTGGTCTGTTCGTCCGTAAGAGTCACGCAGTCGTGTACGGGGTGCACATTGGGATCGTTCTCTGGCAAGGGTAACAGAGTTGCTGGGTTCAGTGTGGTGCATCTTTTCAGGGTAATATGGGGGGCAAGCAAGGTCAGTTCGTATCCAGTCAGTCGTGCACTCGTCAGATGTTGCGTCTTGGTTTGGTTCAGGAGGGTGTCGACTGCATGGGGTACCAGTACCGTGAGGGAATTCGAGAGTACAATCCCCTCACTCTGTCGGATAGAGATTGCAGCAGCAGCTACAGCTCGAAGGCAGGCAGGCAAGGCTCTGGCGACAGGGTCAAGAGTGGCAGAGAAGTAGGCGCACGGTCGTTGCTTAGGGCCGATGGCCTGGGTCAGGACAGATAAAGCGCACCCCTCCCTTTCGTGAGTGTAAAGGGAGAAGGGCTTTTTGTAATCAGGGGTACCTAGGACAGGGGCTGAGCAAAGGGCATCTCGCAGTTCTGTGAAGGAAGTTTGACACTGAGGGGTCCAAGGGAGTGGGAAAGGGACGTCTTTGTTTAGCAGAGAAAGCAGTGGTTTTACAACGAGGCTGAAGTTTGGTAACCATTGTCGGCAGAAGGAGGTGAGGCCTAATAGGGAGCGAACCTGCTTCTGGGTCTTGGGGACGGGGTATCTAGAATGGTTTGGATTCGATCTGGGGTGAGTTTTCTTCCATCTTTGGACAAGAGGTGGCCTAGGTAAGTGACCTGGGGTAGGCAGAATTGCAACTTCTTCTTGGAGACCTTGTGGCCATTTTCCGCAAGGAAGTGCAAGAGTTGAATGGTGGCGGTAACCGCTAGAGGGGTGGTGTCGGCTGCCAAAAGGATGTCATCGGCATATTGTACCAACACCACTCCGTCGGGTAACTGGACTTGGTCTAGTTGTCTTTTGAGGGCCTGGCTGTAAATGCTAGGGCTTTCCGTGTAGCCTTGAGGCGCTCGGCAGAACCTATATGAGCGGGCTTTTAGGGTAAAGCCGAAGAGATATCGGCTGTCTGGGTGGATGGGGATGGAGAAGAATGCGTTCTTGAGGTCGATGACGGAAAAGGTGGTGGCAGTGGGTGGAATCAAGGTCAGGATGGTGGTGATGTCTGAGACCACAGGGTACTGGGGTACCACCACTTTGTTGATCTCTCGGAGGTCGATGATGAAACGGTATGCTTTCTCATCTCCCTCTCCCTGCTTCTTGATAATGGGCAAGATAGGGCTGTTGCAAACGTTGCTAACCACTTCCTCTACCACTCCTGCGTCTATCAGTGACTGGATAATCATTACCAATGCCTTCTCGCCCTCTGGCGATATCCGATATTGTGGGAGTTTTGGGAGTGTTGCGTCTGGTCGGACAGTAATGTGCACTGGGTCAATTAACATACGCCCTACGTCCGAATCCGCTTTGGCCCACAGATACGGAGGTAGAGTGTCAAGCAGGGACGCGTCAACGTCGGTGATGGAAAACATGTGTCGGGGGGAGCAATGTCTAAGCAGAACGGGGTTGTCGTAAAGAAACACTCGAACTCCATCTTGGGAACACCTGATCGTCGCTCGGAAGTGTTTCAGTAAGTCAAGTCCCATAATGGCGTCAGGGCTATTGGAGGAAAGCAAGAACGTGGTGTCGGTGGTGTTGTTTTCTACGTCAAAGAGAATCGGGGCAGACAAAGGGTTGGTGGAGGGCGTACCATCGAAACCTGTCGATGTTATGAGTGAGCCAGACAAGGGTGCCCTTGGAATCAGTCGTTTAGATAACGCACTACGTGTTGCGCCAGTGTCTACCAGAAATGGAGACTTGGTACCCAGGACCTTAGCAGTGACATAAGGGCCCTGCTGGTCAACATAGAGCTCGACTGGATCCCTCCCTCGCCCTTGGCTGTCCTATGCGAAGGTGTGAGTATCGTCATAGTCAGATTGTTGATATTGGTTCTGCCTGGGTCGATCGAACGTATTTGGTCTGCTTGATCTGTCATTAGTCGCGTCATTTGGGGGCCCTCGTTGTTGTCCCTTAGGTCTCGGTCCGTTTGCTACGTCCCTGGGGTCTTTGTTTCTGATCATTTCCAGAAGAACTGGGCACTGGGATTTCCAATGGCCAGTCCCTTTGCAGAAAGCGCACTGGTCTTCTCTAAGGTCTGTGCGTCCACTGTAGGAAGTCAGAGTGCGGTCCTGGGGAAATGTAGTCTTAGGGACGTTTGTCTGATAGTTTCCCCGGTATTGGTCTCATCCTATAGTCACCCCTTGCAGTTTGGCAATCATCACCCTCTCTTTTAAGTCCTTCTTCTTTTTCTCTGTCGCCCTATCGTTTTCATTTTTCTGATGCTCATAATATTGGGCCATTTGGAGAATCGCTGTAGGTTTGGAGGCCGCCCAACTACTCTCGCTGGCCTGTAGTTTCTGGGAGATTTCCGATGATAGGCCCTTAACATAATTCTGGACAAACAGATGGTGTCCGGTTGCAGTGGTCATGTCCTGGCCGCTGTAATCGGAGAACACCGTTTCAAACCGGGAGAAGTATTCCGATACATCCTCCTGGGGTTTTTGGCGACAGGCTGTTACTATCGACCAGTCCACTTTCTTTTCTGGGATTAGGGTTTTTAATTTCTCTACGATTTTATCTGGGAGGTCTAGAATGGATTTCAAAGGCTTTTGTCCTGGTCCCCGTTGTTTATCCAGATCATCGAGTTGTGACCAGGTATGTCCAAACAGCTCAAGGTGGTCGACTTTCCGGATTTGCTTCCACACATCAGCTGGTACACATAACCCGAAGAACAAGTCGATGTCAGCCAGGGTCATAATCGTTGAGCCCAGGGCTGTACCCAATTCAGTATAGAAGGCAGTGGGGTTTTTTCGTAGGTCGGGTAGAGATTTCCGGAATGTCAGTATCTCTTGCCGGTCCCACGGCTGGTAGACCCAGTTGTACACTACCCTTCCCTTCGCATCTTGGTTGTTTGCATCATCGTGAGTCCCTGTACCCCGAGGAGGAACCCAGTAAGGGGCAGCCTCTCGTATCGGCATCATGGTGTTAGATTGCTCGGTTGGTGGTTCAGTCACTACGGAGGCTGCGGATTTAGCTCCCGGCTTTCGTTCAGTGAGGTGGCGGAAAACCTCAAGCGTACGCGTAAGGAGGTCCGACACATCACACTCGCCCTCATCCCCGATATCGACCTTCCGGTACAGAGTCCTTAGGCTCTCGGGACCTTTGTCTCGATATCGGTCCTCGTATGCATTCAAGACATGATAACACAGTCGTACAGTAAAATGTCGTCTGTGACTCCCTGTATACGAGCTGAACACATCCGTGATGTACTCTTCATCCTCCTTTCTTTCTACCAGTGTCCTTGCTATTTTGTCGATCCCCGCTCGCTCATCTTTGTCTAGTCTGTTTGTTCTTGCAGGGCCAGCCCCTCGAGTCTCATGGTCGTCTAACGTTGTTGTTGATGCGGGTTTTAATGCAAGGGGTTCGGCTGGCACAGAGGCCATTGGGGCCGACGCTGTGGCGGTACCTTCGTTTGTACCTGGGGGTGGCGCGTGCTGCGCCAAGGGTTGAGAAGGGGCATATGGAGGGGGCATGTAGATGATAGGAGGACCTAACAGCAGGTCCTCATTGGCTCGTTGTTTCGAGGGTAAATCAGGGTAGAGCATGGAGGGAGTTCTAACCGGACACTGGCTTGGCGTTTCCATTTCTAGTTTCTGTTTAGCTTTCTCTCTTTCCTTTATCTCTTTTTCTAAGTTCTGGGCAGCTAGGTGGGCTGCTTTTCGCAGCTCTTTTTCCAGCCTACTCTCAGTTTTCTTTTTACGTTGTTCAGTTTCTTTGCGCCACATGCCGAAACTGTCAAGCATAGTGGGTGTTGTCTTGTTTTTACCCAGGGCAGTTTCTAGCGTTTTTATTTTATCATCATCGAAGGATCCTATCAGGGGCCACTGACTTTCTTGACCCTTTTTCGTATATTTATGCCATAGTTTACTATAGGCTATAGCAGTCAATCCATGCTTCATGAACATGTCCTTATTAGGGGTGCCTTCCAGTGGGGCTGGATGGTCCATCTCTAATAGGCGGTCCGGGCTAAACAGGCTACTAATCAGTGGGGAGAAGACAGACATGACGGCTCGTAACGAGGGACTAAAAAGTCAGCACTGCCTATCTTATCACTAGGTGCAAAGACTGGACAGAATATTTCTATTCTACGTTGTTTGCAGGCAGTGAATACCTCATGGATCAAAATAACAAAAGACCAATAAATAACAATGGGGAGAATGAGTAGGTCCGCAAAGATCTGCGTTACCTACCCTTTTCACTATCTGCAAAAAGGGTGGTCTCTTCCCTGTTTGCAGACAGGGAATCTCCAGGAAACAATAGTTTTGCGAACAACAGTTCAGTTTCAAGTGATTATTGAGTGGGGGAGAAAAAATAAGCACGGCTGCTGCCCTACCTATCCTCCACTGCTTGCAAAGAGAGAGCCCGTTGTTTCTCCGTTTGCAGACAGTGAATCTCCAAATAAATAAAAAGAGCAATACTAGTATTTTTAAACAAACAAGCAATCAAGCAATCATTTCGCAACTTGTTGTGGTTACACGACCTTACCCGGACCGCATGGACAGTTTCCTGTCTTCCGAATCCAGCGCCCGATCGTCCTCTCTTCTCCGTTATCCTCGCGGCACTCCTGATGGTTCCCAGTCAGGACCGTAGATCACTCGAGAGAGGTCTGTTCGGAACCAGTGAAGTTCGGATGATCGGCTGTCAGACGAGGGTCTATCGGACAGACGCGTTCCCGATCGTTGCAGTCGTTCACTTTGTCGTCAGGACCTCTCCCACTGGATCCATGGGTCGCTGATGGGCCCCACGTTGGGCGCCAATTGTTGAAATAAGGGTGACACTACCAACCAGAATATAAGATCCTTAAGTATTGCCCGGCGGTGTCGCCTCTTGAACCCATAAAGAAGTTAAACTATTGAAGAGGCAGGCGCTGGAGACTGGAAGGCAGGAAACAAGGTTTTTTATTCTCTCCGGAGGAGAACACAACGAAACGGACAGAAGGTATCGTTCTGAGGTGCTCTAACTGCATCCCTGAGGCCTGGCCTCTTATACACAAGTTTTATCTCTTTATTGCATGTAACACATTCTCGTCGATACTTTGATGTACGGAAAGACATCCTCAGAATCCCCCCTTCCCAGCCCGTTCCCACGCAAGGTTACAGTGGGAGTCCCCGCCCCGTTCACAACAGGGGATGATCATCGCGCAGCTGGATATTCCGCCGATTCACGGAGTGTGTGGGGTTTGATCGGATCACGGGGAAAAGGGGTTTGCATCAAAGGGCCGGGGATCATAAATGGGAAGAAGGGAGGTGTCGCGCTGGGAACAGGACGAGGGCCTGGGGCAGAGCAGCGCCGAAGAGGGGTTTTATGATTCGCGGCAGGTGCAGGCAGGGGGGGTTGTCAGCGAAGCTAGGAGGGGGAGAGAGGCGCGCTGGCTCTCGGCGAGAGCAGGGAAGCCATGGTGCTCAAAATGGCGGCTGTTTTACGCGCACAAAAGGTTTAAGGAGAGCAAGAGGGCGCCGATAATGTTGACGGTTTCAGCCCAACTTTCAACAGTAGCGCCTACAGCTATTTGTTCAATCACAGTGCTTTTCAAATTTCTTCATGCCAATCGCACTCCTTGCGTAAAATAATTTACGTCGGATTGGTAATGTAAAATGTATGAATGAATGAACGGATTTACATAGCGCTCGGCTACTAAGAGAGTGAGGAAAATGGCCCCTTAGGAAGATAACAACCACCTTACTTTTTACACAGATGGGTTTTCTATTGCCTACGAAACAGATTTCTATTCGAGATACATCTGAGGGAGAGGGGGATCTTGCTCCATTATTTGGCTGCCAAAACCGAGCAGGCTGAACTGCCCGCCTCACTTCTTCTGTTTAGTGTGAGGAAGGACCAGCAGCCGGGCTGACTGTGAGCGCCCAAATCTTTTAGGCCAGTATTCAGCCATCCCTTTGTGCAGATATTTAGGACCTGTCTTATAGAAGGCCGAATGTGCCACCATCAGGGCTTTAAAAAGTACCCTGTTCTTTCTGGTATTCAGTGCAAATTGTTACAGTACTGAGAAATTGAGGTATATGGGATTCGGAGCAATTCAATCAAAACATGTGAGTGGGGTGACCCCTGGCGCGTTAATTGCACCCCATGATATACAGCATTCCCTCCATCTGAACTTCTTTCAACTCACCCCCAATTTCAAGCAGATCAGCTCCTAGATGGAATCAGAACACATGAATGTGCAATAAAGAACATTGACTACAAGAAAACTTAACACGTGAAATGCCAGGACTAAGAATATTACCCCCCTAATATTTAACAAAATAAGGAAGCATTTAAAAATGTACAATAAGATCTCGAAGGGAAATCAAGTGGAAAATATCCATCACATAAACACGCATGAATCCCCAACACATTCTTCCAATCTCGTAAACTTCACAACCCTACACCGAGATCTCGGAAAGGAGATGTCCAGCCCCACGTAAGGTGCCTTACTCCTATCAAGGTTTTATACAACAAGGGGACCCAAAACTTGGTCAGGGACCTTTGGGCGTAGTCATTTTATATGAACAGTGGCCCCTAACAACAGAAATGGAGGTAAGAAATAATATAGACATGCAATGAGGTCTATATATGTTTTTTGTCCATATGGACAAGGAATTTTTCAATGCATTTCTATTACAGGAAAATCACACACAAGGAACATACAAGCGGGGACACAATTTCTCACGAAAAATAAAAGCAAGAGAAGAAAGCTCAGGCATTTACAAGGACTTACACTCTATTTCCATATCCACATAGAGTCCTTCCCATGAATTCGTCTGGGGGAAAGATTTGATGTCCTCTCAGTAAAAACTCACCCTCCTGTGACAACTCCTCCTTCACATCCCAAAATGTGGTCATGCATTTGATTATTACATTGCCTGCCATCCTTTCCTCGGGTACTCCTTAACCTCACAGAGCTCAACAGCATTGTCATAAGCTACTTTGCACTTTAAATTGCCTTTAAGTCCTTATCATCCATCCAGGCAATGCTGCAGTCATCCTAATCACATCTGGGCACTTCCTCTAGTCGTAACAGCAATCTACTTTTAAAAATGCACAATTTTTTCCTTGACCCCAAGAATGTGCTCTACCACGTAATTGTATTCCTGCAACCTTACTGACCACCGACCTATGTGTGTGAATGCATTGTGCATCCCTTTTAGTTAAAACTTTGATAAGGTGTTTATGACCATTGTGCACAGTAGCAGATGTGCTCCATATGAATTGACGAAAGTACTCTAACCCCAATACACGCACAAGAGTTTCTCTCTCTACATTCAATGGCCACTTCTTTTTCCTTTTTACTGGTTTGACTATGCACCACCTCCAGCTTTCTGCTTCTAGCCTCAGTGGTAACAATACTTTTGCTATTAGGGTCAAACACATGTAAGGGTGGAGTACAAAAAAAAAGATTTTTTTTTGCATTGCAAAAATATGTCAAGTATTTTGGTGTCCAGGCAAATGAAACTTTTTTTTCATTAATTGTCTCAAGGTGTGTGTCTTTTTCAGAAAAATTGCTTATGAACTTTCAGTAAAACTCGGCTAAAACTAAAAAAACTCTCACATCGTTCTTGTTCTTAGAATTGAGTGCATCCCTGATGGGCAGTTTGTTGTAGCATAATTACACGAAATCACAGCAAAATTACGCAAGATTGTATAAGGAGCATAACCCAGCATTTAGTGCTATTTACTTAGCTCAAAATGCATCCTTGAGTCAAAAATGGATCCGATGGTGCATTTTGTGCTAATAAAATAGCATTAAATACAACAGGACGTGGACAGCAGCAGCCACTCATGTTGTATTTCTGTGCTCTTGTGGTAGGCATATTTGCCCTAAATTACTCAGAAAAGGGCATCATTTTTGGTCATTTCCTGTCACTAGAGTAACAAGAACATACTGTTATTTTGAATGGAATGGGGTACCAGGATGGTGTATCACTTTCCAATGAAATTCAAGATGACGTGTCTTTACAGAAACAGATTCAATCCTTTATTTTCTCCTCTGATACCAACATATAAACATGAAAAATGTCCAGCCAACGCGTTTCGTTCACGAAAAATAATTTTTCCGAACGTCCTCACGGCTCATCCATGTCTTGATATCAGTAACTGATTTCATGCTTCGGTAAGTTTTCACATAATTGTGTAATCCATGGGGAATGTGCTCCCATCAAATCCACCCGCAACAATAACTTGGCCCTCCACGAGTTTCCAGATGAAAATACTGATATAACTTCAATTACTCTTGCGTAGTTAAAACTTCACCCAGGCCTACTAATAGCTCCTTTTTTCAGTGCGCTGCCATCACACCCTACTTCAGGCCTCAAATATGCCCTGCCACATATGCAAATTTAGACTTGCTGTATCACGGTCAAGCCTTCGCCTTACAGAATTTTCAGGACCTGTACCAAGCCAATGTATTGCTGGGTCTTCATTCTTACCATGATAACAATGGCATCCTGGGAAAAAATGACACTGTGACCCCCTTAAATATTGTCTACATTTGAAAACAGTTGTAGCTGAAAGAATCCCAAACGATTTTCCTTAGAACTGGAAAGACCCAATTGGGGTTATTAATGCTGTCAACTTTTTAAGATGTAAGGGGACTTGATGTTATGCGGTAGTGGACTGTTAAGTGGATAACCAATTGACTCCCCCTTTTTTAAGACATCATTTAATTGATCCTTGGCTAGGGAAAGGTGTATACTACAATGTTCTTGTTGCAGTCCCTGAGATCAATGTATTGTCTTACCTTTCTGTTGGGATGTCTGGTCACCAATTCAGATTATTCTGTTTGTTCACTCACCCTAGCGCCCTTTACTTATTCACTTGCTGTGTGACTTAATCTCTTACCAGCATAGGAATATTCCTAACTATGGAAACACTTTGGATAGCATGTATACTATTTGGTGGTTAAAACCTTCACATAAACCAATTTTCCCAGAAAACACTGTTAGAAACTTTATAAGCACACTCTGACCCATTGCTACACCTTCTTCCGCACACAAAACCTTCTCAGGACTTTTTTGATCTAATATTATGTCCACAGATCCCTGATTCATCCACCGCAAAATAGATGGTGCCTTCTCTGTAAAATACAATGTTCCTTCTGAAGTTTACTTTTTAATTTAAATAATTTAAAAAGCTTATTTCTTTGCTCCCTGTTTGTATCAGATGGTTGTATTTCTGCTCCTAGTTTCCCCCCAAAACTCTCCTCCCATGCCCCTTTATTCATGAATGTGCACGGTGACCCAGAACTCACCACCATTTTTCAAGTAAAGCAATTTCAGTACTTGTAATCAGAATACAAGTATGTGGAATAAAAAACACTGAATGCAACACTACTTACATGTGCAATGCCAAGAACTCTGCTCAGCTTGAGTTTTTTTTTCTAAGAATTGGACATAAATACTGACACTCTAGGAGCTTTTCAGTTTTTCACAATAAATACATTTGCAATGTAGCGTTTTTCAAGGAGCCCCATCATGCCCAGCGAGAACTGATGGAAGAGGTCTTGAACCCCCCCGCCACCCCCAAAGCTATGGTTTGTGTTGTATTTTTCCTTATTTTAATTTCATATGAAAATGTAAACATATTTATTGTAAGCAAGGGAGTAGAAGACTCAATGGAATTCTGAGTAGCTGGGAGTATACACTGTCCTAGGACTTTGACAAACTTGGGGGTGCTTTGTCGCCTTTTACTTTCTCACATTAACCTGTTTACCTTTCAATGATTGCAATGATTTTTTTTTTTAAATATGTTTTTATTGCAGGAAACAAATGTAGACATGTGATTGGCACCTGATAGAAAGGGAGAGCCATGGGGACGGTAATCGTATCAACTCTATACACGGCCATTCAGCCCACAACCCGGGGGTCGGGCGGCGTGTGCCATTAGTTCACAGGTAGCATCTCTCCAATCCAGTAAAGTCCAACAGGTGAAAAGAATAAGACTCTTCTGCTTTTCTAAACAACCCAAAGAAAATACCCCCCCACCCCTTCTCCAAACAGTTACATCCCCCCAGAGGAGTAAATTGTCAGTCTCAATGGTACCACATTCTAGTGCTCGCAGAAGCTGATAGCGCTCCCTTTCCTCTTTCCCCCTCCCTCCACCCCCCTCGTCATCGGCAGAGTATCGTATGGTCGGTCAGGTTGTGATAAGAGACTTAGGTCGTCGTCGGGGGTCTAACTCATCAGTAATCCGTTATCGGGATCCAGGCCGCTCTCCGTCTGTGCTATCAGAGTCAGTATGTGTGTCATGGTCGCGCAGGGTCTGCACCAATGTCTCCCACGCCTGCGCAGCTTCCAGAGCTTTCTCATCTCGTCGCTGCCTCGCTTGTTGGTATCTCAACGTGCTCTCACTTCCCGCCCATTTGAGAAGTTCATTACGCCATTTGTCACCTGTAGGACCAACTCGCGCCTTCCAGTGTCTGGTGATTTCTCGTTTGGCTAGAAGAAACCCTAAATCTATAAACTTATTAGTAATCTTATGTTTGGAGGTATGCGGAAACCAGTGTAGGATCCCTACAGCTGCATCTATCTGCAACGATCTACCAGTCACTTCAGCCAGTGTTTCTCCCACAAACAACCAGTAGGAAGTCAGCATAGAACAGGACCATAGCATGTGCAAAAGGTCTGCTCCGTTCGTTCTGCATCTAGGGCAGGCCGCCGTCTCTAGGTCGAAGTATTTCTGTAATTTCACCGGTGTCAAATAGGCACGATGTAATATGTAAAAGTGGACCAGTTGGAATCGGGCATTACATGTGCCCTTCCAGGCCCGCAGTAACAGCTGGGCCCATGTGGCCTCCGGAATTTCCTTCCCTATGTCCATTTCCCATCTGGTCTTAAGAATCGTCAGGGGTGCCAGCCCGTCATTCACCATTCTGGTATATAAGCATGAAACTGCTTTAACCGTTCCCGCGGCCATCATGACGTACTGGCACGCCGCCGAGACCTGCGGTTCCTCCTGGCCCATCTTCCAATGAGCCTGGAGTGCCCTTGTGACCGCCGCGTGGAGCAAAAAATCGCCACTATGGACATCGTAACGGTCTAGTAGCGCCTGGAAGGGTAACAACGTCTCGTCTTCGTAGAGGTCACCCACGGTGTGTATACTCATCTCCTCCCATTCCCCTAACCGTGACCAATCGCCACCATGAGGTAGTGCAGTGAGCATTCCCAGCGGGATCTCCGGGGCATAAGGTCTCTGTCTCCCCGTTTTACGATGTATTCTGTTCCAACACAAGCGGATGGTGCGTTCCTCCTGAGTGAGGTCCCGCAAATCAAGCTTCTGTTGCAGCACAATATACGATAAGACATGTCTGGGTATGCCAGTACCCTGTGTCTCTTCCGGACCCCGAAACTCACGTGCTACCTCCTGGGTATAGGTCTGTAACTGAGTGGCCCAATAGTACATCTCAAAGTCGGGCGCCGCCAACCCTCCCTCCGTCCTAGGTCTCTGCAAGGTTTTGAGCGCCACTCTTCGGCGGCCCGAGCCCCACAGGAACGCCACTACCATGGATTCCAGGCCCTGAAAGCTAGATCTAGGGATCCAGATCGGTAACGTTCTGAAGTAGTATAGCAGGCGGGGTAGTGCCACCATCTTCAGTAGTGCAATTCTTCCCGCTACTGATAGGGGCAGGGTGGACCAAAAGGTCATGCTACCTTTAAGCGCACGGATGCCTCTTGAGATGTTACCCTCGAGCGTATCAGCAGGGCTATGGTAAACGTGCACCCCCAGGTATTTAAAGCAAACCGGCGCCCATCGGATCTCTCTATGAATGTCTGGTTCGGGACTATCTTTGTGGATCGGGAATAGGCAGGTCTTAGCCCAGTTCACCCTGAGCCCCGACACCTCTCCAAAAGCCGTGAGCACTGAATCAGCTCCGGCTAGGGCCGACCCAGCGTCTTCTAGGAAAAGCAGCAGGTCATCAGCATATAGGGAAATGTACTGGTGGCCCAACGGAGACTGCAGCCCCCTGTAGTGGGCCCCAGTGCGGATAGATATAGCCAGCGGTTCCACTGCCAGGGCAAACAGCAATGGGGATAACGAGCAGCCTTGCCTCGTGCCTCGCTCCACTGGGTAGCGTTGAGAGATCAGCGGACCCGACTTCACTCTGGCCACCGCCGAGGCATATAACACTGTGGTCCATCTCAGGAAACCCTCACCCAGGCCAAACCGCTCGAGCACCCTGCGGAGATAAACCCATTCCAGGCTGTCGAAGGCTTTCTCTAGGTCTATCGAGAGAACCATGGGATCAGGAGCACAAGTGTGATCCCCCTCCAACAGTCTGAACAATCGTCGAATGTTCATCGTCGTGTTACGCCTGGGGATGAAGCCCGCCTGATCTGTGTGTACTAGCGAGCTCATATGTTCCAGCAATCGTGCGGCTAATATGCTGCTCAGGATCTTGTAATCGACCGTGAGCATTGAGAGCGGCCGGTAAGATGCTGGCTCAACGCCCTCTCGGTCGGGTTTTAATAGAGGTATCACCAGGGCCTCTCGCAACGAGCCCGGCAGTGGACCCAGAGTCTTCGCTTCCTTGTAAATCTGTAGGAGTTTGGGGGCCAGGAGTTCCATGTATACAGCATAAAACTCCACTGGGAGTCCATCAATGCCTGGCGTTTTATTCCGCGCCATTTTTTTAATGGCGCTTCTGATCTCTCCTATCTCTACATCCCGTCCCAGGGATTTTGCCTGTTCCGGGTCCAGATTAGGAATCGGTAGATCGCATAGGAAGGTGTCCGTCGGGGCAATATCCGGCGATACACGACTTCGATAGAGCTGCTCATAATAATTCCAGAAGCAGTTGAGGATCTCAGGTTGAGTAATGACCTCCCTGTGCTCCGCAGTCCTCATAGCCACAATTGGCGCAGTGCGCCTCGTCGGGTTGGCAAGCCAAGCCAGTAGCGTACTCGACTTGTCACTCTCAGCCAAAGACCTAGTCAGGTACGTTTTATAATCATGGCTGCGTAAGCGCTCAACTTCTACGGCCACCGCCTCTTTCGCCGCTAGTATCTGCCGTTGGAGCTCTGGGTGGCCAGGGCGGGCAACCTCCAGCTCCCGAAGGACTCGATCAGCCTTCGTCAGGTCTTCTAGGAGTACTCGGCGCACCCCGACTTTCTGCGTTATACAATAACCCCTGACAACCACCTTAAAGGCGTCCCACTCCGTGGCTCTCTCTGCAGTCGTGCCCTCGTTCGTCTCAAAGTATTCTGCGATCTTGTCCTCTAGGTCCCTACGAAACACCTGGTCTTCCAGTAGCTCTGGTCGCAACTTCCAGGTTGGTACACAGGGGGTACCCTGGAGCCACCGGAGCTCCACCAGTAGCGGGTTATGGTCGGAGATAGTTCTCGTTAGGTACTCAGATCTCAAAGCCAAAGAGGTCACCTCTTTGGACCCTAGTATGCCGTCCAGTCTCACGTGCAACTCGTGCATGCCAGAGAAATGGGAGTAGTCCCGGGCATGTGGGTGTTGTACCCGCCAGATATCCGTCAGTCCCCACTTTGTTTGCCAGTCCGTCCTGCCCCTGGCCACCCGATGTGTCGGGGAGTCCGGAAGGGGAGGATGGGACCTGTCCAGTCGAACGTCGAGCACCGAATTAAAGTCGCCCCCTAGTAGGATGGGTCCTGATAGGTAGCGGGCTAGTGAGCCCGACAGCTCAGTCAGAAAGGCGAGCTGGTCCGTGTTAGGCGCATAAATGCAGCAGATGTTAACTTCTCTTCCCCCTAGTCTCCCCGCAATTGCTACGTACCTCCCCTCAGGATCTACAGTGTGACTATGTACCTGTAAGGGTACCCCAGCTTTAATCCATATCAGCGCGCCTCTCGCATAAGCCGAGTACGTGGTGTTAAAAACCTGTCCCCGCCATCTACGCTGTAGCGCTATCCCCTCTGATTTGGTGAGATGTGTCTCCTGCAGCAGCGCAATCTGTACACCTCTGCGCACTAGGTAAGCGTGGACCTTATGTCGCCTGGACATGGTGTGCAGACCCCGCACATTCCAGGTGATGCATTTCAGAGTCGAGAGATCAGCCATTGTCCCATGTCGTGAATTCCAGTCCCTCTAACCACACTGCATGCATGGTCAAGCACCCAGATAAATCCATACCGATGACGAGTCCCCTTTTCAACAACAATAAACCAACTTTCAAACTTGAGTCCCCCCGCCACCCCCCCAGAACAGGTTCCAAATAGTACCATCTAGTTCCCATCCAAACTGTATCCCCAAAACCCTCTTTCCGCTAACCTGGCGGTAGTCACCGCAGGTGTGCCTTAAGGGCAAAGTGGGGGGTCAAGCGACAATGTGGGGCCGCCCCGCTGCAAGCTACCTTACGATCGAGCCCTACATCATGGAGGTCAATGTAGGGAATCCCCGCAACCCTCCACACAGTCAATGAATCAACACTGCCCCGGACGAGTCGCTTCTCCCCCTTTTATGCAGTTGCCCGCCTCTCATAGCCCCCCCAATCAGAACTGGCTCACCCGAAAGTTTCATTGTTCATCAAGTAGGCCTTCTGCAGTTTCTGGGGTGACTGCCGGGAGCGTCACGCTGTCAGGTTCAGAACCCTCCGTGTCCGATCGACCCCCACTTTCTCCAGGTTCCGAATGTGCTGTCTCGTGGTCTTCCCGAGGGCCAGACATGGAAGAGACCATCTCCAATGCATCCCTCCGCTCCGCCGCCGTCTCTATCGTAGAGGGGCGAGCAGCTCCGCCCCTGCGATGTCTGAACCTCTTAGGCTTCTTCTGTGGGATGTCCTCCATTGCGGCTCGGGAAGAGGTTCCAAAACCGTCCTTACCAGCCCTGTATAATTCAAGCCAACTACACGCTTCGTCCGGGGTGTCAAAGAACTTGGTGGACTCGTCTATGACGAGGCGGAGTCGTGCTGGAAAGAGTAGGGAGTATTGGATGCCCTCATCCCGTAGTTCTCGTTTTATCGCTAGGAAGGAGGACCGACGTCTCTGCGTCTCTTAGGTATAGTCCGGGAAAATGTTCACACGGCTGTTGTCCACCTGATAGGGTCCCTTCTGCCTAGCCGCCTGCAGCAGGAAGTCTCTGTCCCGGAAATGGAGCAGCCGGGCCACCACTGGGCGGGGGGGTCTACCCAGCATCGGCGGTTTGGCCGGTACCCTGTGAGCTCGCTCCAACGCGTAGAAGGGGGACAGTCCCTCTGGCGCCACCACCGTCCGCAGCCAGTCTTCCAGAAACGCTACCATGTCCCCTCCTTCAATTTTCTCCGGAAGGCCCACTATCCGAATGTTATTTCGCCTGTTGCGTCCTTCCGCATCTTCCGCGCGTCTCTCCAGGGTTTCTATTCGGGTCAGAGCATCTTTCACCGTGGCGTCCAATGTTTTCTGCGCCGGTTCCAGGCGTCGCACCGAGCCCTCTATTTCCTTCACTCTGTCTGAGAGCTTGCCGTGGTCAGCTCTAAGCAGGCCCAATCCCGTCGCCACTTGAGCGATGTCCTCTCGGAGGGCCGATCTGGTCTCAGTGATTGCCTGCAGGATTTTGTCCAGTTGCTCCTGAATCTGCGGGTTCCCAGGCCCTTCCAGGTGCAGGCGCTCTTCATTATCAGGTGGCTCCACATCTGAGGCTGTCTGGGCGCCCCCTTTTGTTCCCCTCGGCTTACCCATGTTGCTCTGGGCCCCCGATAAGGTGGTAATCCAGGTGCCATCGTTGGCGCGGCGTGGCTCGGTCGCCAGAAGCCGCAGTCCGCCGCCTCGCAGCTAGCAGCTGGTACCCAGGTGTGCAGGCCCCTAGTCTGTGGTCAGGGCGAAAAACCTCCGGTGGTGTCGTCTTGGGCGGAAGGGCAGGGTGCATCCGGGGGCCAAGCTATCCTCCCAGCGTCAGTGTGCCGAATGGGCGCTCGTCTGCAGCCTTCAAGACAACGGGGATAGGGGGAGGCCTCGCAGAGGCGCCGCGGAAGCTCGGGGAGCCGTCCACCATTCAGGTGTTCCCGGCCTCCAGCCCGTTATCCTTCCATTGAACCACGCAGTGTGGCCTTGTCTTGTGTGGTAAATAGGGCACTCCTATAATCGTACCAGCTGCCCCACAGTGGTGTATAGTCCGGCAATGCGGGGCCAAAATGAAGTCCGAGGGCCGCCCCAGCCCTCGCTGGAAAGCGCGGAGTCAACCCCCTGGCTACCTCCTCTCTCAGCTCCTCCTCAGTGCCCTGCAACAGCGGAGTGGGGTTGTCTGCCTCGGCGGCTCTAGGCCTCTCAGCTGCTGTTCTTCAAGGCAGCGCCATGTCGCCTCACGCAGCGCTCTTTACACAGGGAGTGTCGGGAGCGGTTTCCAGGTTCCTCTCGCCACTCTATAGCGGTTCCCTTCCACTGTCGGGTCGGGTATCCGAACCCGTCTCGCAGGTCACCACTGCCGTTCTTCGTGCGGGCTCGGGGAGAGGTTGATCCGCCCCTCCCCCTGCTCGGCGCCTCAGCAGTGTCCCCCGTCCGCTGACCCGGGCTCACCTCGCCGGCCGCCGGGCCTCTGCAGTCGCCCCATGGGACGTCAGGGATCAGGCCACAGGGCGTCCCTCCAGCGGCGAAGGTCCGCTCGCCCCTCTGGGTTGTCCGGGTCTCCGGGTCTCCCGGCCGCCTCCTATGAAGTCAGGTCGAAGCGGGCGCCATCTTGGTCCCTGCCGCTAGGCCTTCTCACTTCGTCGTTCCTCCGCCGCAAAAACCTCCACAGTCCCGCATCTGGGTCGGGAAGGCGTCCGGGGCATAGGGGACGTCAGTTCTGGGTTCGGGATACCCAGATGGGCCCTCAGTGTCAGGATTAATGTGGGCTCGATCGAGGAGCCGAGCCTCTAGGCGACCTCCGCCATCGGCGCTCAAGCCACACCCCTAATGATTGCAATGATGTTCAGTTTTACTGTTTGTATCACATGTCCAAAGCCCATTGGAAACATGCTCCTGGTCTGCACTTATGAAGGGGTTGAGAAAGCTAACGTCCTCATTCTTGTAGCAGCCTTGTGGCCCCTTGCAAAGCCCTTCCTGCCCCAGGCCACCCTACAGTTTGCTGACCTCTGAGGTGGGAAAGGATCCAAAGGACTGAATAAGGGAGAAGGGAATCAACGCAGAAATGGAAGCAGTTATGGACATGAAAATCACTGTCTGGTCAGCCTAACATCAGAGGCGGAAAATGCAAGGAGTGCTTGCTACATGAGGAAGGGAAACAGCCTTTACAATGCATAATTTACTACACAATGCCTTTACCACACATTGCCTTTAGCACACAAGTCTTTACCAGGCAATGCCTTTACCAGTCAAGTCTTTACCATGAATATGCCTCTACCACACATGCCTTTACAACAAAATTGTACGTATCTATCAGGTACATGAAACCATTTATATAGATCGATGGAGATTTGTGTGGTAAAGGCATTGTGCAGTAAAGCATGCGTGGTAAAGGCATTTGTGGTAAGGACATGTGTGGTAAAGGCATGTGTTGTAGTAACATACAACCCATGAGGTATGCTCACTCCATGAATGCTTTTTTCTTAAGCAAATACTTTGTTGTATACTTTGTTGTTGTATACTTTGTTGAGGCCCATCAGCAGACATTTCACATTGTCAAAAGACAGAGATTAACTTACTACATCATATTGATGCATCTTTTATCCTCTATCATTTATCAATGCCCCAGGATATATAGTTGTCATGTTATCAGCAGCATTATTAACCCGTTTACAGCGGCAGCAATACCGCCGCGGTGCGGGCGTTCGGCGGATTGGGTGGGGGTGCGTCGGCCAACGGTCGAGCGCAGCACCCAGCAGGTGGTGCTCGCGTCGGCCAACGGCTGACGCGAGCACGGAAGGGGTTAAAAATGAAATGGCTTTCGAAACCAATCAACTGAACAACGTAAGTAACCAGTGGTCAGGTTGAATTCCATACAGTGGACGAGTGAGAGGAGTCTAGAAGACTCTGGCTGCATGTCTCTGTGATGCTGTATGATCATGGCCGTGGTGTGAGTACATGGTGGTGTGCAGGGGGACCGTTTCTACCCAGAAACAGCGGCAGAAGCGCACTATGTGCTCATTAAACGCCCGGTCTAACAGGGTAATAGATCTCTATGCACCATCAATTGTGCGTAGGCTCTTCAACCCCGATGTTTCTGCGTTTCTGATTTTCAGTGTGTTCCACCCTCCAGAGTTTACGCAATCCCACTATAATAAATACCAAAGAAGTAATTGTTCCCTGGGATCAGCATGAACATCTCTGAAAGTTACATCTTCTTCCGTCATAAGTAAGTCCCCAATGTTTTAAAGTCCTTTGTCTACCTTCCTTCACACACTCATGGCTGGTTTGTTCTTTAGGTACTAAACCCTATCTCTCTTTCTTTTTTAATGAGGAAGAGTTAGCAGCCTTGCAGACCAGACCCGCTCGCCATTTGACTCTGTCAAACACTTTTTTAGTGCACCCATGGGCAGGAGACCTCTTAAGATATCACTTTGTTGTCGTGCAGTTTTCTCATTGCTTGAAAACACACTGTGTGAAATGACAATTAATTTGAGAACGAACAGCTAATGGGTCTTGAAATTATATTTACTAAGCTTTGTTGGTGTTTCAGGGATGTAGGTTCTCACGCGTCACACTTGTTGCATAGCTCTAATTCTTAATGTTGTCCTGCTTCCCTGAACAGCCCTCTGCACAGAAGAATGCATGCATGGAAGATGTGTTTCACCTGACACGTGTCACTGTGAGCCTGGCTGGGGAGGAACTGACTGCTCCAGTGGTGAGTAATGACCAACAATTGAAGCATGAGTTATAAGGCTTATAAACCCGAGCAGGCACTTTTCTTAAACATTTCACAGAATGAGTGACTAGTTTCCAAGGTTTATGAGAGAAGGGTGCCTCCCTTGTAGAACGTCATAGTCCGATTGAATCTTGATGTGTAGTGAAGAACTGTATTCATAATCAATATTCACACAATAAATACAGTTCACCTGTGTTAATGAACACAGTGGTACGTTGTATTAACATAAATATATATGTTAATTACAGTGGTGGCATTTGATATATCATTGACCTGTTGTTGCTCTATTACATTCTCAATCTTTCATAAATGTAAGACTTTTATATAGACAATCTAGTACATAGTAAAATGCCATCTCTACTTCCTATAATCAGGATTGACATTTTGTGTCATCATTTGTGACCTAATTTCTTGTAATGCTACATATAATGCTCTGACCAGACAAGAAGGAGAAGGGTAGAACGAGGACTACAACAGAACATACAGGATGAAAACAAATTGAGCCTGGCCTAAATTGAAATTTTGTGCATTTTTTGTTTTCAAATAAGGGTGGGTAGAACTTGCAGAGTTTCATACCATGGAATTCCACGGAGTTACATGAAAACCTACAAGCGTACGAAATCAGCACATCGCGCTGATTTTTAGCGGCGGGAGCTTGTTCCACGCAGCAAAATTACTGAGAACAGCACCATGTTGCTTGCTAGAGAGCACTTCTTCTTTTATGCCTCTCAAGTAGATTTTCTACTCAAGTGGCAGTTTTCTCACCGCGAACGGTCACAACTGCCCACAAAAATCTTGATGGGTGCCATCCTTGCACCTGAAAATCCCACGAGGGATGCCAATTTGCGCTCACCAACTTACTGTTAGCGAACCGTGCATGAAAAAAAACTCAACCACACGGCAGTTGGTGGAGTTTTAATAGAACTCTGCGATACAAGGAAAATGTGGAGTGGGCAAAACTCTGTATACTTTACAGGGAGAGCAGAATTAACCGCCCACCCCTAATTTAACATTTCTTCAACTTTATAGGTAAATTATTTCTGTATCTCATTAGTTTGTTATAATCATTTGTCCATTATTCAATTCTGGGCGATTTCGTACCTTTTAAATTCTTAAAGTTATGCTTAGTGCTTTACTAAATGATGTCTCATATGATACCATTTATATTTGTACAATCTATCTTACTCAACATTCATCTTCCATTGCTGTGAATTCTCTCTACCATAACATAGATCATAAGAAATGAGTAATGATCGTTCATGTCACAAACTGTGAATTTGATTTCCCCTAAACATCACAGTGGGAGACCTAAGGGAAGGAAAATGACATTAGAAAAGAAGGAAATAGGAACACACACACACACCCTGTTTACAGAGGTTATAAATCAGAATATCGAGTGCAAAAGTATTGAAATTTAAAAATATTGTTGTCATCAAATCAACAACTAGAATATTGTGAATGTCAACATATATTGTTAGGTGTAGATTTGCTGTTCTTTACCCCACATCTCTGTACCTTGAAGATATATCCCATATTTAAGTGTAAGAAACTATTGCACAACTATATATCTTTTCCATCACAATATTCTGGTTGCCAATATTCTGATCACAATATGTTGATATTGAAAAAGTCAATTTTTAGGTGGTAATCTTGACCAAGTGTTGTTAATGTACTCTCTAGCCAACTCTTAGCAAACTAATCTCTTACTACTCTGATTATACTAGCCTCTCAAAAACGTTTACTGTGCTACTCTCTGACTAATCTTTAAAACCGTGTTTAACAAGTATTCTACTACTGATAGTGATTTAAGGTAGCCTCCATCTACTATGTCTCACCCAAAATATTGTCCTTATCCTTACTATAGTGATATCCCACCTGGATTACGGTAGCAGCTTATAGAAGGCGCTCCCTAATAATACCCCAGAAAATTAAATGAGGCCTATTCAATGCAGCATGTTTGGCTCAAGACTCTATATACACATCACATCTACCCTCAAGGACCCCCATGGGCTCCCAATCCAAGAGGGTCACAATTCTTGATTTGTTTCACAATCTATACGTTGTTCCAAAGCAATGGTGTAGGGCAGGCTATGTGAATCTGCATCTCCAGATGACATGTGCCCGGTGAGAGTTCTGGAAGCGATGGCAATCATTATAATTCTTTCTTTCTCCTATATTTTTAATTATTCCTTCTGCAGTAAGCTACTGTTTATACAAACGAATTTAGACCTACAAGAAGTTGCAAACTACATACCTATGTCTTTGTTGCCTGTTGTTACCAAGATGGGAGAGAAATGTGTTGCTTGTTGGTTGACTAGTGTTCTTGAGGAACATATTCTCCTAGGTGATAGGCAAATGGGCTTTAGATCTGAACTATGTTTGGAAGATGCACTGGTAATGGTAATTGATTGACTAAGATATGATCTGCCCTGCTTCATTCTGCTTGATCTACCCGCCGTTTCTGACACAGTGAATCACGCCATCCTGAACGGATGACTTTTAAAGAAACTGTGTTGAATTGATTTAGATCATTTTTAGGCATTTTTGAATTTACTCCAATTGTGTCATCCTTTAGACCCCAAAAGAGTGATATAAGATGTGGTTTCCACTAATCTTATTTCAAATCTGCAATGTTCATCTCATCTCATATGCAGATAGCACGCAGCTTGTTGTCATCCTGGTGTTACGAGACCTATCCGCTGCATTTGGCACCATCTCACATTCCATTATGGTCCATAGACTCTCAGAGATTGGTGTCCGGAGTAAAGCTTCAAGGGTGGTTTCAAGACTTCCTCAGCAATCGCACGCAGTCAATCAACATAAAACATTTCAATCTTGTGTCATGTCAATAGACGATGCTCCTCGTTGAGCCCTTCGCTTTTTAACATATATGTGGCCACACTGGCTTAGGTGGTAAGATCACACAGCCTAGATGTAATCTCATATGCAGATGACACACAATGAATCAGTTCCATGTGGCCAAACCCTGAATCCTCAAAACTCAAATTCGGAGAAGGTATGAGGAAAGTTGCCTCCTACATGTCCCAAAATTGCTTGCAACTTCACAGCGACAAAACTGAGATTCTGCTGTTTGGTAAGGCACATGGGCATTGGTCGGACGTCTAGTGGCCGTCAGAATTTAGAGCCATTGCATCAACAAAAAAGGTGGTAAAAATTGTAGGAATCTTATGTTTGTTTATGTATATGTTTAGGCAACTTATATAGCACGCAAATACCCTGGGGTGTCTCCGCGCTTCAGGAGTAATTCAGAGGATAATCGCTGGGTATCATCTTAATAGATGGGTATCATCTCAATAGATGATACCCTCACAATGTGAGACAGGTAGGCTTTACATGCGTCACCTGTTTTGCAATAGTGCACATGCTTAGAAATGCATTTCAGTGCTTGCCCCTTCACTCCAGCAGAACTCTCAACCAGGCTCTTGTGGACAGCTGCCTGGATTCTGGAAATACCCTTGTGGTGCAGTAAATTAATCACTACTATCAGAGCTTCAGGTGGTTCAAAACACTGCTGCATGCCTGGTCTTCAAACTTCCACCCCAATGCTCCTCAGAGCCCACTTTAAAGTCTCTTCATTGACTTCCTATCGGGGAGCACGCAATTTTCAAACTCTTGTGCTTAGTATACAGATCCCTATTGATCAAGGGCCCTGTATATCTTCAAATCAAATTTTACTCCTGCCTCCCCTATAGAAATCTGAGAACAAAAGATCCGCTATTGCTCTGCTCCCGCCGCATTCATATAGCCAAATATGGTGCCTGATCCTTGGCCCCCATCACTCACACAAATTACCCGTACACATCTCTGCCTCCCCCAACTTCACCAGTTTCAGAAAGCTTCTTCAAACCTGGCTATTTTAAAATTTCCTTTCCTATCCTTCTCTTCTTTTACTTGGATTGCACTCCAGCATCGAGATACTCCTAACATAAACACCATATTGCAATGGATGACCGGCAAATTCCTAAAACTGAATGCAGATAAAATGGACATTTTACTTCTGAGTAAAGATAACATATGGTCTCTTACTGTACAGCCTGAAAGAGTAATGAATCTTGGCTTCCTAACTGACAGAAATGTGGGTGTGACTTCTCAAATTAGTTCATTGGTAAAATCTTGTTCCAATTAAAAATGTTGAGGAAGATTATATCATTCATCCCTGACAAATACAATGACAAAGCAATGGTATTCAATTTTGCCATCAACTCAAGATTGGATTACACCAGTGCTTGTTATCTCAGATTCACATCTCAATCCCTACAGTAGTTCCAAATTACTCAAAACCAGACAGTGAGGCTAATTTCTAATATTCAGAAATGTCACTGTTTGTGAGGCACTGTATTAGAAATTGGACTCACGTACTTGATTACCCAAAGAAAAGAGAATCCATTTTAAAGCATCATGTTACTGTTATAAGCATTTCACAAAAAACAGGCTCCAAGCTTTTTCAGGCATTAAGTTCCTAGATTTCCTTACAGGAGATCCCTTATGTCCAATAATTTGCCATTTTTCTTAATTCCAAGAGTTTTTAGGAGCAGACCTGGGGGAAGAGCTTTCCCATTTTGGCCCTTCAGTTGTGGAATTCTCTTCTGGTCTCCATCAGATTGAATGATACTTTATTGGAGCTTAGAAAAGTTACTTATTTTGTTAAGAGTTTTTTGCTTTTTTTAAGGCTGTACCATTGTTATGTATGATCAATTTTGAGGAGAGAGAGTCAGGATCCTTTCAGTCTCCGTTTGGATATTTATAATCAAGTGGGGGAAAGGATCACTCGTCCTGCGCAAACCAAGGTCTGCAGGTACGTAACGGGGTGTCTCCCAATAAAAAGACCCTCATACACGTGTTTTAAAGTTCTTAGGTTCTCGTAGCGGTATATGATGTGTCCCCGCTCTTGTTTTACTTACACGTGCGTGCGTAATCCTTGGGTCAATTCTTTGTGTGCACCCTCCGCCAGGAGGTTTTACCTTTGGTTTAAGGCAGTAGTGATCGTGGAAAAGTGGATGGTGGGGTAGTGGTGACAGTTTGTTTAAAAAACCCGGACAGCCAGATAAGGTACTTTAATCTGTCTGGATTTGGGTACAAATTATTCAAAATTGTGCTGCTGTGGAATCTGTTATGAATTCAAGCGCACTTTATAATTGTGGTTAAAAAGGTCGACATGTTTCAGCCTTAAGTGCCAAAAGGTCAGTAGGCTTCCGGGCGTTGCTGGGCAGAGTCAGCACAAGTATGCAGGCAAGGATGAGAAGGAACCAGTGAAACCTCCATCCTAAAAGCCGCGACCCCCGAAGAGGCAAATTGCTCTGTTTGTAGAGGTACAATGCGACCTTCTACTGCCAGAAGAATCAGATTCTAAATTTACCTATTCTTTTCACTATAAGTCACCTCACCACTCCCTGGTCCTGAAGAGAGCCTACTGACCTTTTGGCACTTAAGGCTGAAACATGTCGACCTTTTAACCACAATTATAAAGTGCGCTTGAATTCATAACAGATTCCACAGCAGCACAATTTTGAATAATTTGTACCCGAATCCAGACCGATTAAAGTACCTTATCTGGCTGTCCGGGTTTTTTAAACAAACTGTCACCCCTACCCCACCATCCACTTTTCCACGATCACTACTGCCTTAAACCAAAGGTAAAACCTCCTGGCGGAGGGTGCACACAAAGAATTGACCCAAGGATTACGCACGCACGTGTAAAACAAGAGCGGGGACACATCATATACCGCTACGAGAACCTAAGAACTTTAAAACATGTGTATGAGGGTCTTTTTATTGGGAGACACCCCGTTACGTACCTGCAGACCTTGCTTTGTACCATTGTTATGCCTATCTGTCATTCAATCTGTTAGTGCCATGAAGCCTTAAAGCATATGATTGCACTTTATAATTCCCATTTGATTTTATGTAGATATAGTCTAAGAGATCATCATCAATTAATGTGAATAGCCACTGTGGGATCATGGAGGGTCCATGATTTACGAATCCAGCATAAAATCTATAAATCTCTTAATAAAAATATATATTTTTTTATCTTTATTTTATTGTATTTGGGCCTCCACAGTTGACCGGGGGGTCCTGGTGTATATACTCTACCACAATACGTCCTTTTTCTATTGATTTTCCCCAACGTGGTGCTCTGTGCACCCTGTGGAGGGATGGTGGCTGCTACATAAATATTTCTGTGACAGATTGCCAATCAGAACATGGCAGATTCAAAAGCAGCGAACTTGTTCTGCCCTGGCGCAGCACATTCAAGTGAAATACGGAGTGGCTTTGAAGCAGCCAATCTGTGTGTTCACTGTGCAGACGGCAACCCGTCTGCACTTTTAGGGGGGTTTGGGGATCCCCTTGCAGGCGGGTGCACTGAGTGACTGCACCTGCCTGCAAGGGAATGTCTGTGAGCTCCATATGACCCCTCCCCCTCCAGAGGGCTGCCATCAGGGGCGCATAGACAGTGCACCTCCTGACAGCTTCTTTGCGCTCCCCTCTGAAATACGACGCGGGTGCAGAGGCAAAGGAATTCCCTCATTCTGGTGATAGCACCAGTGTTCTATGTGCCCCAGCGCCATCTGTAGTACAGAAAGGGCTGTGCAAGCATTTGCGGCCCTTTCAGTAATACCAAAGTGCCCCGGGGGAGCGGAAAGCAGCGCACATGCCTGTTGCACCCCAGGGCACTTTCCATAATACGGCCCCAGTTAACTCTAAAATGTAACCTCTTCATACCCATCCGAGCACCTCTTTAAAAACTTGAGGGATGATTTATAATTTGACGGATGGAGGTTTGAGAGTAAGGGCGGCAGAGTAATTTACGTCATTGCCTTGACAGCAACTTCACCCACCACATTTTTAAATACCGTTAAGCCGGTGGTCATTTCTTAAAGCATTGCAGGTGCCATCACAACAGTTCCTGTCAATGTTTTTTGCTGTTTGGCGGCTGGCTCCATCAAGCATGACGAAGATGTATGGCTAACAGTTGAATAAGACAAAGCTTCCCTCGCCATGGGAGTCCTCTCCCATGGCGATGAGAACATTTTATAGTTTACATTACCCCTTACGGCCAGTGTGTTCGTGGCCGTGATGGGCAGTGTAAAATGACCTCTAATTCCACCCATGTAAATTAGGTGGGTGGAATTAGAGGTCACCCTCTGACTAACTGGTTTAATCACCATGGAGATGGACTAGTCTCTGTAATTAAACCGAAGGTCCATCTGCATTTAAAAGAGGAGGGCGGACCGCAGTCTTGGTGGTATGGATACTTCGTCACTATTGTGACGGTGTCCATACCACGAAGATAGAAATCAGGCCCTAATTTCTCAAACTATTCAATAGATTTACACCAAACCTAGCAAATGCACTTGCTTGAGTAAAGTCCAATGTTTTTTGCCAAATTGTTTGTAATCTTGAGTGGCGGAGCAAAGAATCCCCTAGGAATTAAAATGGGCAAGGACTCCTCAGGGATCCCGTTTTTTCTTCGCCCCACTCAGGGGAACTGTACGAAACTTACCAATGAAAAATCCAAGGAGAATGTACTTTTTTGGAGACTTTAGTGTAGGCGGTCGAACGGTGTCAAAGTTATAAAAAAAAAATACATTTCCTGTGGAAACTGACCTAAGCATCACTACACTTGCGCTATTACCACCGGTGTAATACATATATAAATATATATTGACTATGCAGAGTTACAAAATCAGTGTTAACTATGAGGAAAAAGAGACATTAGTTCTAACAGTGAGGACATTATTCCGGTTCCATATTCCCCACTGCTAGGTTAAATGCCCAAGGGCTCGAAAGAAAGCTCTTCAAGAACAAATTGACTTTATTTTATAGTTTAAAAAATTTGCAAAAGCAACTTCTGTAGAATCTAAACTGTAAAGGCTTCAATAGGGGAAGGAGGAACTCCCCGAGGGTGGCAGAACAGCCTGGGGTAGGTCAAACGTTAGATACATACTGCCAAAAAATACTGTCTGTATTATCATGCATGATAAAATTCAGAAAAACTGTGTAGTTATAACAGGGTGAATAAAACAACACACGTGTGAAAGAGCTGCTAATTCACCTGTTGACCATCTCCGTCGTGCTCCTTCCATTGAGCACCGCAGAACGATGGACAGACAGACGGATACTGCAGGATAATTTAGCGCACACGGGTCACTGCAGAAGATGTATGAACTATTTGAGCCACCATGAGTTTGTTTGGTGATGTGTATATAGCACATACCACAACCTGGATGCTTCTTGGCGCCGGGATAGATATTATTTTTATACACCACACTGCTTCTGAATATATCGACTTCAAAAGGTTGAAGGTCAAAATAACATCGGAAATCTTGCACCTGATCACATAGTTAATCAAACATATGTAACTCCACGTATACTTTGTAATATAGGGCAAGTGGAATGGTGGCGTCGAGGTATGTGCAGGGCGGTATTTAAAAGTCGTTATTTTGCTGCCTCTCTGGCCTGTGCCCTGCATGGTACACTAGATCTCTGGAGATGGCTCTCAACCCACTGAGCTAAACAATTAAGAAGTAACAGAATCGGTGGAAGGATGAAAATTAGGCTTGTTCGAAGTTTCCCAGCCCTTAAGTATGTGATTTTAGCGCCCATGCTAATTTAGTCTGAGGAGGGGGCATGAACTTTGCATGAATAAAGTGGCGAAGTCCATTAAGGCGCAGAGATAAAACCTTCTTTTGTGCCCAAAGTGCAGCACACGATGGAGTGTCACCTGCAGCTCGGAGCGGTGGCATCGCTGATTAAATTGCATTCATTTTGCAAAAGCGAACAAAAAAAGCAGAAAAAATGCACTGTCTTACCCTGGATTTCTTGCTTTTTGCCGTAATTAGGAATATGAAAGCATTGACAATGATTGAGAATGGAGCATTATTCACACGTCTTATTTCCGGCCCGGGCGCTGAGCCAGCGTATTTCATTTATGAGGTTCCCGCGAAAAAAAAATGGGACGCGAGCCAATCGCTGAATTAAATATGACCTGTTCAACTTCTACAGAGGGCCAAGAAAAACTACACCAATTGGAGGGGTCACTTTTCTGGTCCGGCACCCAAAGATTTTCCCTTTGCCCCCCACGATTGTCTACCTGGCCTCGCCCCTAGTACGGTCTGCGTCACAGCCTTTTCTTTAATTTCTCTCCCTGTTCCTTTAATTCCCTTTCCTGCTAACTCTATACTGCTGCCTATGATTAGGGGCATAACTTGGCCAGTAAAATGGGGGGATGGAGGGAGGAGGGGGGATGGAGGGATTAGCTTCGGATTTTCAGACAATCAGGCTGGCATATAATGTTTAAATACTTTATATGACAAGCCGGAGCATGAGAGGGGCCTAAGGTGTTGTGGAAAGGGAGAGGAAAGCCGATTAGTAGAAGTACTAAGAGAGAAAACATAATATTTTGTAAAATACCCAATATTTTTGAGGACTTCCAAAACCGAGAGTTTGTGTGTAGTTTGTCTGTATATGAAAAGATTCCTGCTGAACTCCGACTGACCTCTCACAATATCCGAGTGAAAGCACCTGTAACCAACTATTTATCAGAAAATACATTTATTGGGGGGTGTAACACGCAAAACACCCCAATGAAGCTACGCCCCTGCCTCTGGTCCATGCCATTACTCATATGCACCTCTAAGGCAGCACCTGTGAGGCTCTCTCCAACCGTAGAGGACAAATACCAGAGGCAGGATGGGAAAAATCTGGTTCAAGGATGCGGAACTGTCCCGACCCTCTCACTTTTTCCACTTGAGGTGATGGGGTCTCTTGGTACACTTGCCCATTGGTGGGCTGAGAGCTCAAAGCATCCCTGGAAAATGTGTTCATGCTCGATACTGTGTGCCAACCCCATACTATGCCATACAAGTTTACTCATGTAGTATATACTGTCAACAAGCAGTGCTTGAAGTGACAATATAGAAGTGCAGGTACTAACCTAATGTGACTGACAAGTGCCAGTTCTCTGTTGTGATAACTTTTGCACCCCTGTTGAGAAGTGCTGGTACTATTCCTCTCAAATTAAAGAAGTGCAGGTAAAGCACTTCCTTCTAAAAACTCCTCTGTCAACACTAACAGCACCTACTCCCCAGTGCTCAGTCAGTTACGGCCTCTACTGTTTTGTTTTCTTAGTGACCCTAATTGGTTGTGATCAAACACAAAAAAGGTGATGGGCGAATGCTTGAAAATTGTCTAAACCACTTGCAATTGTTCTGGGTTGCATTCCAACCCTTTCTTTATCGCCCACTGTGCCACTTGTAAGAATTGGGTCATTAATTTAGGGTGGTTGATATCCCACCTCCATAAATAAACACAGCCCTTGTCAGAGTGAACCCTTAAAGTCACTATGTTAACCTGAGCTCAACCCCCTGGTAGCTATTGCACAAAGCACACAGGATTAACTTGGAAACAATGTATAAAGTATGTATGTAGTACCAAAACAGTAATAGAGACAAAATGAAAAACAATAAAAATCCCAAACCTGATTAGAACATAGAGAAAAAACTAGTAAGCAGAATGACATCCAGTGCTTGAAATGGAAAAAAGAATTGCAGTAACCTGCTTGTTTCTGAGAAGTTCTGGTACTTTCCTTCTCAAAACAAAAAAGTGCCAGTACTCAGTACCGGTCCAGTACCGGCCCATTTAACCGTTACATCCTCTGCACACCACCACAAAATCCCTCTGCTGCAAAATGCAGAGGGATTTCGTTTTTATTTTGTTTACCTCAGGACGTTGGGGAAGGTCTTCCCTAACCTCCCGAGGCGTGCTGACATCATAACATTGAAAGTGAAACTGAAATGAGCCCATCTGCTCATTTCAGTTTCACTGCTTCGGTGCTAGTGGGGCTATCTCAGCCCCCGAGCACTGAAATACGCTGGAGAGGTATCGTTGGAAAGGGGAGAATCTCCCTTTTCCAATGCTACCCTTCCCTAATGGATCCCTGCTTGGGGGTCGCCGCAGGAGGGTGATCCCCAAGCAGGGATCCACCACTAGACAACAGGGAGGGGGGAGCAACCCTTCGGGCAAGAGCCTTTGGTCCCCCCTATATTATTTTGAACATAGTCAGTCTTTCTGCCCCCCATGGGGGACAGATGGGGGCAACAGCCCCCCGATCTGCCCCCCGGGGGGCAGAAGGCACACTGGACACCAGGGATTATTTTATCTTCAGAACCTAAGGGTGGTGGCTGCCCAAATTGGGCATGCAATGCCTCACCCTCCCCAAAACAAATGGGAAAGTTTTCTGCCCCCCATCTGCCTACCAGGGGGGACAGAAATCCCACAAGACACCATGGATTTTTCTATTTTTATTATAAAAGAGGGATGGGGCCTGCCCACAATAGACAAGACCACACCCCTACCCACAACAATAAAACAAACGTTTTTCTGTCACCCCCCATTTTAATATGTAGGGGTAGGGGCTGCCCAAAAAGGGCATGTAAAAGCCCCCACCTCCCCAAACAAAAAAGAGCCAGTCTTTCTGCCCGTCCTGGGGGGGTAGATGTGGGGGGTATTACCCCCAATGTGCCACTGGGTGCAGAAAGCCCACTAGACCCATGGGTTGTGTTTTTTTAATAAACAAGAGAAGTACAATTTTTTTATTGGGAGACCTGGGGGAACGCTGGGTGGTAGGAAATGTTTGTTGGCCCAGTGATCCCACAACTTTCCCACACAGAAATGTGAGGAAAATTTAATTTTCTTTATCAAAATTTGGGAGTTGCAGGGGATTCTGGGTAAGAAAACATTGGGGGGTCCACGGTGGCCACACCTCCCTGGACTTCCCCAGGTTTCTAGTTTTCAGAAATATCTGGGTTTGGTAGGTTTCCCTAGATGGGTGCCAAGCCCGGGACCAAAATTGAAAGTGACTCCCTTGCATAACCATGTCTTTTTGTGATTGATAATTTTGAAGTCTCCACAGTACATTTTGGGCCATTTGCTGTCACAGGCACTAGGTCTAGACAAAAGTCTCCCTCGCGACCTAGGTCGCGAGGGAGACTTTTGTTCTGTATTTCCCCTCTTCTCCCTGACCTTGTTTGCTCTTTCAGAGGGGGTCCCCTACATATTACGCAACAGGCACTAGGTCTACCCACACAAGTGTGGTACCATTTTTTTCGGGAGACTTGGCAGAACCCTGGGTAATTGGAATTTTGTGGCTCGCCGCAGATTCCAGACCTTTTTATCACTGAAATGTGAGGAAAATGTGTTTGAGGTTTTCAAGGGATAACAGAACCTGGTGAGAGCCACTGAAGTCACCCCAACCGGGATTCCCCTGGGTGTCTACTTTTCAAAATTGTCAGGTGTGCTAGGTTTCCCTATGTGCCTGCTGATCTAGGGTACAAAATCCACAGCCAGGCACATTGCAAAAAAGGGTCAGTTTTCACTGGAAACAATTATGTGTCCACGTTGTGTTTTGGGCCATTTCCTGTCCCAGGCACTAGTCCTACACACACAAGTGAGGTACCATTTTTATCAGAAGATTTGGGGAATGCTGGTTGGGAGGAGGTTTGTGGCTCCCCACAGTTTCCAGAACTTTCATTCACAGAAATGTGAGGAAAGTGTTTTTTTTTTTACAAAGTTTGAGGTTTGACGGGATTCAGGGTAACAGAACCTGTGATAGCCACCCAAGTCACCTCATCCTGGATTCCCCTGGGTGTCTAATTTTGAAATATATACAGGTTTGCTAGGTTTCCTTAGGTGCCGGCTGAGCTAGGACCCAAAATCCACAGCTTGGCACATTGAAAAAAGGGTCAAGTTTTCTGTGGAAAAATGTGATGTGTCCATGTTGCGTTTTGACCCATTTCCTGTTGCGGGCACTAGGCCTACCCACACAAGTGAGGTACCATTTTAATTGAGATATTTAGAGAATACAGAATAGTAGAACACATGTTATTACTAGTTGTCTTTCTATGCATTTCTGCCTTCTAAATGTAAGACAGTGTGTAAAAAAGAAGACATTTTGAAAATTGCCTTCTAATTCACATACTGGTATGACTACCTACAAATTCAGAGCTATGCAAATAACCACTGCTTCTAAACTCCATATCTAGCTCCCATTTCAGAAATACATAGGTTTCCTTGATACCTATTTTTCATTCTTTATATTTTACTAAATGAATTGTTGTATACCCGGTACACAATGAAAAACCATTGCGAGGTACAGCTCAGTTATTGGCTCTGGGTACCTTGGGTTCTTGATGAATCTACAAGCCCGATATATCGCCACAACCAGAAGGGTCCCACAGACAAAACAGTATATTGTTTTTTTTTTTAAATCTAGCATATTTAGAAGAAGTTAGAGGTGAAAATGTAGGCCCAAATGGCTGTTTTTTAAATTCAATTTCAATTTCTTTTCATTTCAACTGTTACTTTATATTAGGAAAACCTTGAAGGATCTGCACAAATGACTCTGTGCTGAATTCAGAATGTTGTCTTCTTTTCAGAAATGTATAACTTTCTGGAATCCATTATTGTTTTTTTACTCATTTCTACCACTAACTGGAAGGAAGTTGAAAGCACAAAAAACAGGAAAAATAGGCACTGTCCCAGTAAAATGCAAAAACTCTGTAGAAAAGTTTGGTTTTCTGACAAAAGTCTGCCTGTTCCTGAAAGCTGGGAAGATGATGATTTTACCACCACAAACCTTTCATTGATACCATTTGCAGGGAAAAAACACAGACGCTGACGTCAGCAGCACTTTTTTCAAATTTTTCCCCAAAAACCCAAACTTTTTCTGTATTTTGCCTAATTTCTCGGTCCCCTCTAGGGGAATACACAAACCCTGTATATCTTCAGAATTCTTAGGATGTTGGAAGATAAGCAGCAAATTTGGCGTGGTTGCCTTATGTGGAGAAAAAGGGATGGGGGTCTAAGCGCAAACTACCCCAAATAGCCAAAATAGGGCATGGCACGGGGGAGCCTGGCAGCGAAGGGGTTAAAGCACTGATGACATAAAAATAATGACAACAATCCAATAAGAGGAACCGGAGATATGTTTTTTTTTCAGTAGGAGTGGTGCCTATAAGCTCGAAGCACCAATGACAGTCAATTGTCGCAGTGCACAGAGACCTAGGTGCAATTTGACACTGATCACCATTGAGTGCAGGTTAGAAAAACTAACCAAGTTTGTCCTAGTCAAAGATTTTACCTTCTGACTTAGTCTTTTAAGTCCCAATCCACCGCAGGAGTAGTCCACAGGACTTCAGGGGAGGCACTGAGAGTCTTACATGGTGTCAGGCAGAGGACAACACCAGGGACATTCCAAGTCCACTTGTCAGCTGGGCAGTTGCAGGAAGACATTGTGTAGCTTGCTGTATCCCTGTATATTGAATAGGAGGTAAGTTGTGTGACCCTTGGAGTCCACTTGGAGCCCACTTCATTGTCCTGGGAATAAGCAGGAGCAGAACCAGCATCAGTGCTACTCTCAGGTCAAAGACTGCTGGTCAAGTCCTCTTCTGGTCTTCCTCAAGGACAGAAAGTGTTCTGAAGTGGGTGCCTGGAAGTGGCAGATGTATACCTTGCACTACCTAGTGGGTGGGCATGAGTCCGATAAGGTAAATGTTCCGGATACCAATCCTGCCCACTTTGGGCATTTTCATGATGGCAAAAGTCCTTGGCCAAACTAAACTTGGTCTCTGATGGGTGTGTATGTGTGTTGGAGGGTACTATAGCAATCATAGTATCCATCCACCCCTAACACTAAAATGACTTTGGAACAGGCGCTTTAACCACAATAAGCCTAGAGACAGAGTTTGGTACAACAAAATTAGTATTCTAGCAACCTGACAGTGGATACACAAGAATGTTTATGGCATCCTGTGTCCCTTCTTTCCAAGTGCACCTCCAGTTTTGCATGTAAAACCTAGAGGCAGAAGTGTGGTAGAACAAAATGAGGGTTTTCAGCACGAACCCTGAATATTTTTGGCACGTAAATTGTAGAACAAATGTATTGAATTTGATAGATTTGCTTCAAAATTCAAACAACTACATTTAATTAACGCTCGTAAGCATTTCATCTTAGTACATCAGATTATATCACTACATTAAGAGGCATTTTTTTAAAAGAGAGAGTCTTTAAAATGTACCTAAATATATTCATGTCCCCCACCCTGACAATAATGCCACTCTGTGCACTAACAGGAAAGTGAGTTGTCATTTTCTCCCTGTATTTAGCCTTGATTCTTATTATCAGAGGGCAACACTCAAGTGTATTAAATCAAACACAAGAGGCTTTTGTAGACTGCGCACCCCACACTCCTGTATTTGTAGGTTTTCTCAAGCATGACAATGAGGAACAAGCATTGGCAAAGCCAATAGGTCTCAGCAATGCAAGAGCTATTGACTTTGACAATTTCAATGTCTTTCAGCCATGTTATATAGCAGCACTACTGCTGTTCATCATGGCTGAAGATCATGGAGTAAAGCGCTATGATGTGGCCATGTGGTCGTCATAACGCTTTTTTGCCTAGCAGGAGGGGCCAGACAAGCAACACAACACAAGGTGGGTTGGAGGGCGTGTGATGAGAGGGTGAAGAAGTGCTTAGGAAGCAGCCAGCATGCATGAAGTAACGTGGTCCTGTTAGCTGGCAGCCTCTGGTTGCCACCATTTGTACAAACCAGAAGTAACGTTTCAAAATTACGTCCTACATCACAGATCTTAGTCTGCTAATCCCTGAAAATAGTTTCTTTATTTATTTACCCCATGATGAAAAACAGAACAAAGAACAGTCTGGTGACTGCAAGCTTCTGTGAGGTTCATGCCACTAGAACAATCAAACACACTGCGTGAAAGCTTCTAGAGGGACACAACACTTGTAGGACACAATCCAAGATGCTCGCCTTCTCCTGTGAACCTGAGGGGTTTAACTGACTGGCCCCCTGAGCTCTATAAAGTGAGTTCTATAAAGGACAACACAAATAAAATGATCTGGAATAGCACCCACACTAGTCCCACATGTGCCGCAATCTAAATGCCCATCCTCTGTGCGACTTCCAACTTGCTATCTGTGAAAGGTACATGGACGTTTGTGTGTGACAAGACTGTATATGAGCCACTGCATAGGCTCGGGGTGCCCAGCATGCAACAGCAAAGCAGGCAACAACAGCCTATGGATAGTGTGCAGCATGTTCAATAAAAAGGGCTTAGTCTGTCAAGTGAGCCTGTGCCATTCACTCAGAGACTGCTCCTGCCCCAGGCTTGCCCGCTCTTCCGAGCCACCACCCTGCCAAACTCTCTAGAATTAATTCCTAATGTCTGTGTTTCTAATTTAGGGGCAACGCGGAGTTAGCCATTTGGCGGAAAGCAAAAAAGTGGCATACATTAAGTGACTAATGGTGAGGAGAGGGGAGCCAGCAAGGCAGTACTAAAACATTTGAGGCCTGTCATTCCTGTATGATATCACTTGTGTAATCAAGGACATGATGGCAGAGCACAGAAAAGGTGATAAGCCTCTTAGAGTGGCCCATCAAGCAGGGCAACAGAGAATGGAGAGGAAAAAACCCTCCCTCACCCCCAGATGGTCACTGCAGTTTGGCTGTAAGGCACTAAGGCACTATGTTGCTGCTCGTTCTCCCTGCTTACTATCACCCAGCTCACTTTTGGCAGTGAAATGTAGAATACTGCTTGAAGATACCGCTGTGGAAGAGTTAAGGCGCTAGCAACCGCTACACCTTCAGGCCTCTCAATGGACAGTTTGCAGTGGTTCAGGGGAATAATTAGCACCCTTTTTCCCATTGTAAATTGTTTGCTCTTTAACCGGGTCTGTAAACATAAGCACTCAGATGAAGTGCTTGAACACCAGAAAAAGGTAGCTCCAGAAATATGAGCAGTTGAAGGCCACAAGTAGTTGGTCTATGCTCTAGGGGAGGGCTAAATTCTAGAAAAGGACATGATGCAGACGTGCCTTGAAAAAACTGGGACAAAGTAAATTAGAGTGATGCTGAAGCGAACAAATGTTAAGCTGTGGGTGGGCTCTAAGCCCACTGTTTGCAAATAAAATGTCTCGAAGAGACAGCGCATGCGCTGTCCAGCCAAGACCTAAAATGAAGGCTCTGTGAAATAAAATATTTGTCAGGGATTACACAATTTGCGAGGAAGCCAGGATTGATTGAATGTTTTCTGGTTCCACATTGTTCAGTTTAGCCTCTAAATGGCTATCTGTGTCTCATGCCCGTTTTACATAAAAGGTCACTACCATGTGTTTAATTCTTGGTGTATGAGGTTACAGCATGGGTGGCAGGCAGAAGCCACATGAGGGCTTGGCTTGTTTTGGCCTCGAGCTGAGCTAGACATCTGGCTCAAGCTTCCAGTGGCTCACCCACATCTAGTCGGCAGGCTTTTATAATGGTAACTAAATCAACATAATGTTTTGTCCCACATTGAGGCCTGCCAGCACCTGTGCAAAACCTTAGTAAACAACCCCCAAAGTGCATTTCTGGTTACCAGGTAACTGTTATCAAGGTCTGAAGTCCAAATATGGGTGCTAGCAATGCAGGCTGTTGTTCGCATTCTATTGAATGCTCTTGTGCATCTTGTGTGCATGCGAGCCTTGTCTCCTTGGCAAACCCCTAGCTTCTTCAGCCACCCTAACCTGCCCTGGCTCACAGGCTTAGGTGCATGACTTTATTCACATTTGTAGGCTGTGAATGCCGCAGGTGCTCAGCAGCTGAACAGGCTGCAATGATATTACTTTGATGTAAGGGCCCTCTTGGGGAGACAGACACAGCAGGCCTGGCGCATTCAGTCGGCCCTTGGGTATAGGTGTTAATTGTCAACGGCAGGTGATGTAACAGGGTGGTAAGATACACTCCACTTTGCGATTATAGTGCTTAATTTGTAAAACAACAGTGCCAGGGCTCTCGTCAGGAGGCCACTGCAGCTGGCACCACACATTGCCTCTGCTATGAGGCCAATTGATAGTACCAACGCAACTACTAACTATCACACTCCTACAAGTGTGACAGGACTATTTCAAGCTCCTTAAGCTATAATAATGGCTTGGGTGGCAGGTAATAGTCATTTTTAAAGTCTATTGAATTAATAATTACCTGCTGTTTTGGTCATCCTGAATTAGCCAGACAGCGCCAACTTGTGGCAGACTGTTGTAAGCGCTAGTGTTGACAATTAAGTGCTGGTGCCTAGCACCGGAAACCACTGGCTCAAATTAAGCACTTCCCCACACACATCTCCTTGTCATGCTCATATTTGTGTGCTGCAGCCGCAGCAGCCAGTCCACAGCCCCCCTCGCACCATATTCAACTCTTGCATATTCTTTCAATTGATGGAGGAAGTGTGATTTTAGCTGAGGTTTCTAAAACCTCAGTGGCCACATTGAGAACTGTGCTCACTCTGCAGTCTGGCTGGTGCTGAGGCCTGGAAGAGGGGACACTCTACTGTGATCCACACTCACTGCACTGGATGCACATAGATGCCAGGCCCTTTTCAAGATCGAATGCCTGGCCTATAAAGTTGTTAATTTACAAAACCTGCCACAGCTTGCGTCACATTTATCATCTCTAGCTGATTTGTGGTTTGATGAAGATAAGCTTTGTCCACCAATCGGATCTTTCAGAGACTAGAATGATTTTGAATTACTCCTCATTGTCATACTGGGAATCCTCACATATTTAACATACCAATAATAACACATACATGTAAAGCATTAGTTGTGTAGCGTATCACGCCACTGTCTGTGTGAAAGACAAGACACACAATTAGACGAATAGTCCTAAACATTACCCCGCGATTGCCAACCTCAGATTTCCTACCACACTTCATGTAAGGAAGTCGTTAGCCAGAACTGCGCTCAAATAAGTGGTGTTTTTGCTTTTTTAGAAGAATTTAACTAGCCAATGTGGTGCAGCAAAACAATACGCGATGAAAGATTATTGTAGAAGGGGTTTCTTCCTGAGATCCCTTGTCTCCCAGTTGTAGCCACATGGGTAAGTGGCCATACTTTTATGACTGTTCCTGGGTTAGTAAGCAGCAAGGCAAAACCAACATCTATTGTACTATGAGCTTTTGCTTGCTGTTTTTTGTTTCCTGCTATTTTTTTAAGTGGCTAATTTTGTGAGCTCATAAAATGCTCTTCAACTGATTGTTTCATGGCTGCCGCCATCTTTAATCTGCCACGCAGGTTGTGACAAAGCGCAGGGATTCTAACAAGAGACTCTATGTCCCAAAATGTCTTCATAAAGGAAGCTTCGTCCCTTGGGGGTAGTGGGTAGTGTGGCACTGCCTTCTTTGTGATACAACAGTATCGGGCAGTGTGCTTCCCTGTCCCACCTGACTCACTCACTCACTCCCTTCTCTTCCATCTCTTCTCTTCTCCTCTCCCTTCTCTTCCTCCTCCTCGCTTGCCTCTGTTTCTCTCTTGTCATCTCACTTACGTGCTCCCAGGCACAAGATTACTCACAGCTTCATCCTTGCATCCCATTCCAAAGTCAGATCCAGCTTCCTTCTGCCAGGGCCGTCTAGTGCACTAAAACATCTCCAGTTTGTGAGTCTACCGACAGCACCCTCAATTCCAGTGCCAACAATGACTCAAAGCACTCCTCCATATGTAGTGTTCACCCCAGGATTCAGACCAATACCTCAATGAGTCAAAAACTCCAACACACGCAAACACCTGCCATGTTCATTCTCAACCACACCACAGTGTTAGTACTAACTGCAGTATCTCTGGGCTACGCATCTGCCCATAGCATGTAGTTTCACCTTGTTGCATTCATGCTTCACGCCTTCCACATGGATCTCATTGTTCTGTACACCTGCACACACTGCTGGAAAGTGGTGGGATCCTACTTTTGGACCGGTCCTATGGTCCGGCTGGCACAGGGAAATATTCTGGATGTGCTCTGGTGCCATTTTCCAACACTAGGACACAATTCAGCAGCACTTGCACGTTGTCTGCGTTACGTTAGGTGCAGCAACCTGCAGGCATGAAGAAGGCTTTCTTATTCTTTCTTCCAGACGGTTCTCTGACAAAGAACTGATTTCAAGGGCCATCAGCCCTTCTTTAGTTCAAGTATTACCTTGTCTGGGAGCTATCTGTAGCCTAACACCTAGACACCAATGCAATGGAATTGAAACAAAGGAATATAGCTTATCACTGCACAAGCAAAGCTATGACTTGGAGACAGTTTTTTTTAATTTGCTCAGCCCTCTGTGTAAGAGATGTGCATACACTGTAAAAATGCAAGATTTATCTGTGTGTACGAGTAATTACACTCATAATGATTTAAATGGCAACTACTAATTTATTTTTTATTTGGTTCTTTTATAGCACTACTCATTCCAGTGTAGGCGTCAGAGCACTATACATCACACACAGAGACACAATACATCATACGTGTATTAATCAATACAGGAAATGTTATTTAAGACAACAAGGGTTATTAGGTGTAGGAATTACATATCATTCATCCATACTTGTAGACATATGTTGAGAGTGATCTGTTTGGAGAAACACAGTCAGGATATAAAACGTACTGCAGTGATTGTGGGTGTCTGTACTAACATTACTTTATTAATTCTCAGAGGATCCCTTCATGCACCCTTAAAAAACAATAATTCTAAACCCATGACTTACAGTTTATATGCAGCTCCTTGATGCCAGTAAATGGATCAAAGTGCTATATTAGGATTACGATTTATGAACTGGAAGTAACAAAATTATCTCAGTGTCAAAAGCAGTAACCCACTTACCCATCAACAGAAAATAGAAATATGTGAGCTGGATGTTACACAATGTGCTTTGCAGCAGGCACATGACATTAACCATCTATGCTACTTTATAAGTTAAAACTATGATTAGACAAAACACAGAACTCTACCAGAAGTGCATTAGTCCCCTGAGTTATGTTACTGTATTACAATCCCCTCACAATTTCTGGATACACAAAGATCTCTGCAGCAGATGTCTTTATCCTGTAAAATGTTTTAAAATGTAGCTTTTTTTATGGCCAATTAACTAAGCTAGCACGGGTTTGCTGTCACCTTTGTCATTGTTGCTAATTTCTTTGCAGCAGATTTTCTTTTTCATAAATGTATAAGATGGCTATCAGACTCTGCATTTCAAGCTGTGCCCATCGTGACTCCACCTCCTTTCCTCTGCCACTTCTTGACATCCAATGTATGGATAACCAAAGTCTTTTTTTTTTCCAATTCCAGCACTACCTGCACAGCCTGAGCGGTCATCCTATTCTGCATACAGTATATTAGCATTGCCCTTCGCAACCCCTCTTGCTGCCCTATGCTGTGTCAAGGTCACTAGACGTTCCTAGAGCACACCTTTGGTCCACATAGGCCGCAGGAGCAGATGCCCTTTCTGTCTATGCATGGAAGCCCTCACACAAGGTTCCAGCCGTTCAACACCACGCCAGTGGCAGCAATGTACTAAACACAAATATGCTTACTGCAAAGGAGCTCTGACTGGGACTTTATTTTCAATGCAAGATTGTTATGGGAAGGATTGTTGTTTCTTCCTTGCCTGGAGATCCATCATCCCATATGTGAATTACCCAGTTTCCTCACCAGTGTTTCTTTAAAACGTTCACATTCCTGCCCAATGAATCATTTTACATGCTGGCCACTCAGGTGTAATACAGTTTTTGTCGCCTCAGATCAATCCTTTGGAGCAAGGCATTTTGAGATGGGCTGTAACTTGCATGACTGTGTGGCATAATAAAACTAAGAGGAGAGTTACACAGCACACTCTTCAACGAACAGTGGGGGCCATTGCTCTGCACCATGCCCAGCACGAGCTTACTGCAAGGCGGGTGCTGTTTACTTTCACAAAGCACCGCTGGCTTACTAATCAACATGGAGGAAATGTAAGGGGGGGTGAGCAGTTCTACCACGTTTTTGCTTAATTTTGGTGGGCATTATACTCTCATTTCTGGCTGCTTATTATATTGAGCGTTCAATTAATTAAAAAATATGTGACTCTTTGGCAGTCCTAGTTCTGGAGAAGAAAGGTTACAACAGTTCCCAAGATTGGTAACTCATACATTACAGTGCAGCCCTTCCTCTTCCCAGTGAGGCTATATAGTGGGGCTCTAAAGTGCTCTAAACACCTGATCATGGCCTAGGAGATAGCTGGGGGAGTGTAAGCCCCGCCGCATAAAAGGGCAAAAGCGAGATTATGCATACAGGAGTGTTAAAAAAATGTTAGGTTAAATATACAGAGGATTCCCAGATTTCTTGTTTTCAAATATTATGTTGTCCATTTTATTGCATTTCCTTCTCACTTATCTACAGCAACAATTATGTTTTGTACAGTTCCCATAGGCCACTGGCTTACTACATGCTTGAAAATATGCGGATGTAGTAAAATACCATAAAATATCCTGGTTCACAAATAATACCTGAAATTTAATTTTGTAGGTTTCCTCCTACACTTGCAATAAATTCCTGATTTATTTTGGAACTCACACAGGTTTCTAGGAGCTGGTAGTTTTGAGTGATGCAGGCTTCTAGGAGTACTTCTGGAAATCTTTTGTTTAATGACAATGAAAAGTAATTTCTGCATGGCTAAATGTACATAGTGCACATGTATGGATGAAAACATGTTTTGTCTGAGTTCAATAGCACTCTGCAATTATCTTTGTCTTCATTGATAATTTCTTTCCCCTTGGATAACACCTTTCCCTTATGCCCCACCAATTCTGGCGATCGCCCTTTGTCACCCCAAAACTGCAAATGGGTTTCCTCCTTCCTGGGTGGGAATGGCCCCTTCAAGTGTTTGCAAATACTCCTGAGCAAGTAGATGTGTGCATGCTCCCAAATATTGCAGACCACTCCCGTCCTGGAGTGCCCCACTCCCTGCTCCTGGAAGTTTTACTCTCTTTAAAAAGCATGTCTGATTACATCACTGCTAAAAGGGGCCATTTACAAGTAATGGCACCTATGAATTTGCGAATGGGGGTGGTGGCACACACTTCGCATTTTCTGTAACAGTATGCAGTGAGGCAGTACATCAGCTATTTTTAGTTCTCTAACAGAAGTTTCAAATTTGGTCACTCACCTGCCTTTTATCCCGGCCATTTTTCTTATGATCTGGATGACGTGTTCGAGACCGTGTCTGCTGCTGCCTTGTTTCCTCAGGGTCGGGGTCATGCAGGGTCAGACGGGGACAGACAATAGACCCAGGAACCAAAATAAATGTGGCCACCGTTAGCAAATCAGATAGCAACACAAATGTCCCACATTTGCAAATCCAGGCAGTTTCGACCTTGCAAAGGCAAGGTCTATAGGTGTTTTGCTAGGCATGGGAGGCTGCATGTATTTGGGCATGCTGTGGGAAATGTTTGTGGAAGTATCAACAACAAAAAGAAGCACAACGGACTATAAAACTGGCCCATTAGCCCCCGAAAACCCAGAAACACCCTGACTTGTCAGACCAGCCCTTTTGGCACTGCTAGACTGCCACATAGGCCAGTAAGACCCTGGGGTCATGGGTGAATGGCGGACTGTATTGTTGCTTCTCGTCCTGTGGCTCATTGTTGAGTTAGACTCTTCTTGTGATGAGCCGGAGGTCGTCCTATGTTTGAATCCGCTCAAGGCAAGCTGCGCTTTTCATCCTTCAGAGGCCAGTAATTGAGTACCACTAAATTGGTAATAGTAACACCTGCTTAGAAATAACAGAAGCACATTATGACATATTCTATAAAAATAAGTTCTTCTTGCTAGTCTAGTATGGAGTGTTGACTCTAACATTCTAGGTAAGGTATAGTATCTGGTTGTTCTGTCATAATAAAAAGGCAAGGTTCTCCAGGTAAGTGGCGATGCAGACGTGCGGCCTGAGAGCTTCGGACTCGGAAGCTCAGCAGTGACGCAGGGCACGTGACGTGAAACCAGCGTTTAATCAGCGGCGTAACCACGCTGACGGCGCCCATGACACCATGTCAAGGTTAACGTGACTTCACACGCAGGGCCCGAGGATGAATGGGAGCCGAGGAAAGCCTGGTCTGCAGCCAGCACTGCGCGCGCCACACCTGCGCATCGCCACATGCTGTGGGACATCTGTGCAGGCCTCGGGCCTCGCCTTCAACTACCACTGATGAACACGGCGGCGAGAAGGGCACGGGAAGCTGCATAGAGGGAGGTGGGAAACCTCAAATTCCCCGAGTAGGGGTTGGGTGGGTGTTCCAGGTTACTTATTTGGCCACAAAGAGGCTGCATTTTAACATAGTTTACAGGATTAAGGCACCTGCTGCCGAGCTGTCCCCAGCAAGTTTGAGGGGATTATTATAGCGCTTAGATAATGCTACTGGAAAAACAGAACTGGGAGAGATCTGTGTTTGTCCAGTCACAGTTTGGCTTATAAAGTAGCATAGAGGGTTAATGTGCCTGCTGCAATTCGCATTGTTTAATATGCAGACCATATATTCATATTTTATTTAGATAGATAAGTGGGCTACTGCTTTTGACACTGATCTCATTTTGTTACTTTCAGTTTGTAAGTTGCAAGGCTTATAATATAGCACAGTGTGCTATTTACCGGCATCAACACGTCACATGCAAACTGCAAGTCGTGGGTTTAGATTCTTATTGTTCTTTTAAATCTGTTGTTTTAAGGTTGGGTTTCTTTTGGAAGTAATAGTCTTGTTTATACAGAGAACCACAATCACTATGTTACATTTTATATCCTAATTTTGTGTTTCTCCTGACCATTTACTCTTAACATATAATGTCTACAAGTATGGATGATATGCGATTCCTACACCTTATAACCCTCATTGTTTTATGGAACATTTCTGTATATTGATTTACACACATATATGATTTGTTGTGCTTCTGTGTGTGATGTAAAGTGTTCTGACACCCTACACGGGGATTAGTAGCACTATAAAAAGGATTAAATAAAAAAATAGTAGGTGCCATTTAACTCAATATTTGTGTAATTACTTGTATAGACAGATACATTTTGCTTTGTTAGAGTGCATGCACATCACTTACATAGGGAGTTGAGCAAAGTTAAAAACCTGCCTCCAATAGTTTTTCTTAAGTACTGGTGAATTGGTAACAAGTCGTTTGCCTTTCTCTCCATCCATTGCATTGGCTTCTCTGGCTTAGGCGTCCGATGGCTCCCACCCAAGATAATACTTGAACTACAGTTGGGCTGATGGCCTTTTAATTTTAGGCCTTTGTTTTGCTCCCAGCTGAATGTTAAAATAAGAAATTGCCCTTGCTTCCTGCACGTTGCTGCAATGAAATGAATGCAGACAACATGCAGGTGCTGCCGAATTATGTCCCGGTGTCAGAATATGATATCAGGATAAATTCAGCATGTTTCTCTGTGGAATAAGTTGCTTGAACCAAGATCCTTTGGGTTCCCCCTACATTCCAGCACTGGTCATTTGATCATGAAGGTTCTCTGCTAGTTTTACTTCCTGAATGCATTAGATGAGGGTGGGCCCTTTATATTCTTCAAGAGCTTCCTGCTTCAGAGAATTGGAGCACTGACTAACAAAGATGGAGACATTTTTACAAATATGATATGGACAACAGGAAACATCTCCTGAGGACGCGTTGAAGCACTCTATGTCAGGATTAGGGATGAATCCAATGGGTATTGGTTGTTGTTATTTATTGGGGTTAGTCTTGTGCTATGAAGGAAAACATTTAATGACGTATTTCGGAGTCTTTGTGGAGGATTACATTAGTAAAGTAAGGTGTTATCATTAGTGGGGGGTGAGTTCATGCAGATGGTTGGTGGGATTAGTACATCAAAGGATATTAGGTATTACTAAATTGCAGGGTATCATTTTCAAAGAAGGAAAGGTGATGGTATTTGAAATGAGGTATTGGTAATTTGCTTAAGTACTTTAATAGAGATTAAGGCCAGCATGCACATGACGTAGACTGGGCTGTACTCAGAGAGAGGAGGCGTGCAGAACATGGAAAGCAAGGACAAAGTAATTAAAAAAACAGGACACTCCACAATCGGCCATTTTCAGTCAAGGTCAAAATGTTTTGTGCAGCTTGTTAGGAACAAAGAGTAGACTTCTGAAATACACTCTGAGGACGCAAAGCTGTAGAAAGAAATAGCATTAGTTGCATGTGAGAGAGAGTTATATTAGGTACTTTTTGATTGGATCTTGAATCAGGTGAACAGTCTCCCACTGCCTGGCTACGGCTGGACTGCCGATTCAGCAAGGACAGCGGATCAGCTCAGTGGTTGAAACGTGAATTAATGGTCAGGCACATGTTTAAGTGTATGAGATTTACCCTCTCTGCACAATCAATCCAGAATTTATGCCTTTTGCTGAACCCTATATGTTTGTTGGCTGTAGAGCAATGTGCCCTTTACTCCTACTAACCAGTGATAAAGTGCCTGTGTTCCCCCTTTCAATAAGGTGCAATTGGCAGACCCCTGATTGGTATCTTTAACTTAACTGGAAAGCTCTAGTATATGATACAAAAAGTACCCAGGGTCTGTAAGTTTAATGTCACTAGTGGGGTGCAGCACCCATTGTGCCGCCCACTATAGTAACAGTGTAGTCCTATCATTTATATCTGTCAAAGAACCCCATTTAACAGGTCAAAACCTTATATTGAAATATTTGTAAGTCTCAACTTTGTAGTCCTTATTGCCCCTAAGTCAGGATGAATGGTATTTAAAAGTATCAAAATGGTCCTTCCTAAACCTTATCAAAGGAGGTGCCGGCACAATTCCAGGATTGCTTAGTGCTGTATTTTATTCCAAAATGTGTGAACAGACGTAAAACACCAGATTTTGATTTTGATTATTGAGGCATAGTGGACTTCAGTGAAGCCATGCACCGCCTCAGGTCAGGCGCTCATCGGTATTTCTGCTACATCAAAGAGAGAAAGGTATGTAAAAGTGGAACATGTAGGACTTTAATGTTAAACATGTCCTTACAGAGGTAAAAACCCAAAGGGTATTTTCATTGTAGCAAGGCTGACTGCTCCATGGGAAAATACTGGTTTACATTATTATATTTAATATTGCTAATTTCAATTATGAAAACAGCTAGAAAAATAAAGAAACAACTATTTCCAATTCAATGGAGAAGTCAGATTTTTAAAATAAATATTAAGGCAAAGGTACATTAATAAAGTTACCTTTGGCCTGTCTTAAAGTCTCTGGAAAACCATTTGCATTTGCTCTCCCACTTCTACCAGGAGTAATTTGCATTTGAATAGGTGTGCATGGGTGCACAAGTTTAGTGTGGCTGTAGACTTCTGCCATCTTGAAAATGCCCAAAATGTGTAGGGTTGGCTCTGGGAACTTTTGCCCCATCAGTTGAGGGCATGCGAAGGAGTCATTTCCATCCACTAGCCTTGTGCCAGGCATAAATGTGTCAGATCCGGGCACTCGCTTCAGAACACTCTTGGACCTGAGGAAGATCAGAAGAGGCCTAAATATCTGCTACCTGTGTCCTGAGAAGAGCCCTGAAAGGACTGGACCTGCTCCCTCTTGTACTCTCGACAAAGAAGTGGACTCCAATGGTCAAGAGGCTGATCTCCTGTTAAAGCTACAGGTACACAACTTACTACAAAAGGCCTTTTTCTGCAACTGCCTGACTGATCAGTGGCAACTAGACCAAGACTAGACCCTCCTGTTGGCCTCTGCCTGACACGTTGTGAGCCTCTACGTGCCTCCCCTAAGGTGCTTGAGGGCTTTAGAAGTGTACTCCTATGGTAGATTAGGATATAAAGAACTAAAGTGAAGGTAAAGTCTTTGACTGGAATGAACCTGATTGTTTTATCTAATCTGCACTCGATCGTAGCCAGCACCAAATGCGTGTAGGTCCCGAAATATAGCAACTGTTAACTATCATTGGCACTTTACGTTTCTTCGCGCTATTCCTACTTAAAACTAACCCTGGGCAAAGCACTACGCTACGCTCGCGTAGTTTGTGCTACTTCGCACTTCTTGAACTGCACGTAGCACAGTGCAAACCGCGTAGCGTAGTGCAGCCGTAATTTTTTGTTTGCTCGATGTCCTCAACGTCAAGTTGGCGACCGCAAGCAAGCAAAATGACATCCCGGCGAGACTTTTTCCTCGTTCGCGATCAGCAACATCAAGTTGCCGGTTGCGAGCGTGGAAAATAAACCTCTCGGCGAGATTCTCAATGCGGGGAGGCAGGTTTCTCATTGCGAGTGGTCGCGTATGCTCGCGACCGCTTGCGATGAGAAACTACCAGTCCGCGTTGAGAAAGCTTCCGCTCGAGCAAAAATCTACTCGAGCGGCAGAAAACTACAGCTCGCACTGTGCAAGATGCCGTTTTCAATGATTGCACAGTGCTGGATGCTTGTCCGCACTGGGCAATCATTGAAAACGGCATGTTGCACAGTGCGAACAGGGTACTACACAGTTCGCGTAGTGCTACGCGTAGCTCGTGTAGTGCGAAGTGCACTTTGCGTAACTACACGTAGGGCTACTTAGCAAACTACGCTCAGCCCTACTTAGAAATTAATATCTCTGGTTCCTCTTCTTGGATTTATGTCATTTTGGTGTCATTTTGTTAAAGGTTGCTCTTTTTCTATAATTTATTTTGGGATTTTTATTGTTTTGCTATTTTTTTTGGCTATTTTATTGATGTATTCATACTTAAACATTGCATTTAAGTTCAACCTGTCTGCTCAGTGCCATAGTTACTGGTGAGTTGATCCCACATTTCATTAGTGGCTTTGTGGGTCCTCCCAGACAAGGGTTCGGATTGTTCCTTGAGGTCGGTAGTTACCGACTCCAAATAATAATTCTATATCTTACAATTTGGAAATATTGAGAGCTTTAGGTTGCGCTTGAACGAAGCACTGAGTTCATGATCCAAGCAACGTGAGAATATTATCAAACGCAAACATTGAAATGTAGGTTCTGCAAATGCTAGAATTGATGTCTTTTGATCATTACATTAAAGTTTTCCTTGTGGTATTAATTACAAATCAAAGTGGGCTCTATTTGGATGCCTCCGGTTTAGCATGGCAGAGGATGGGAGTGAGGATAACTTCTCTTCCCTCCCCCAGCAATATTGTGCAAGTGTATTAGTGCCTGCACTTCTGTAGCAGGAGATAGGAGACCGAGAATCTGAAGTGAGGAGGGAGGCAGCTGGGGCTACCTTTAGAAATCCCATGCTTCATTTGGGTTAACAAGGAGATGCAAATTAGTGTCCCAGAGCACTGTCATTTGGTCGATGGCAGGGGTAAAGGGTGAGATCACAGTTTCTGTTTTCCAAGAAGAGGAAGTTTCTATGCCAGGCAAGACCTGTGTCTGCCCTGATTGCTGCTCAGGGAGATCTAACACTTCATGTTACCCATGTTTGAGTATCCCAGCTTGGAGTCAGTACCCGGGAACTTCTTTCTTTGAGAAATATCACGTTACGGAAATGCTACATCTCCAGGGCATCCTGAGAGACATACTTGAAAGGGAATTCTCCACCTCGATGTGCAATTTACTCGAAGCACAATATTTTTTTTAGCATAGCTGAACATTATTGCACAGAACACAGTTATCATGTATGTATCTCATTAGAAGACATTTTCAGATTAAAGATCCAAGACCTTTAAAACAGATTCAAAATATTTTGTAATCTGCTAGACTTCTGCACTGTAATTAACTGCTGCTTTGAGAACATGAATAGCAAAAGAAAGAATGTTTCCTGTCATAAAATGAATCATTTCTTTTCACCCTGTTTAAATTACATTTTAATGTTTTCCCTTTGACATTGTAGTTAAAGACCCTTGGCCTCCCCATTATATTAACATTATCCATGCAGATTTTTCACCTCTCTAATGCCTGAAAATGGTGTTCAAACGGGAGAAAGGTGCCAATTAATCTTGGTAGCTGTGTGAGCTGCATTTCAGTCATGTTCAGTGCTTAATAGGCTCTGATTATTTTCAGCTAGAAGCATTTATTTGCTGAAACCAGAAAATTATGTTGGAGGTGGTGGGTTATATGGTAAATGGGGCAATCCACAATTATGTGGAAAATGTGATGATATCAGAATCATGGAATTGAAGAGGCCTTGATTATAAGTAAATACATGTATGGTGGTCTGTCTCATAGGGTACAAGGGAAATGTGTGTATGTCGTAGAATTTAATTGGTGTCACTCTGCTGGAAACTATTGCACACAGATCTACTCCAATAATGCGCTGTATCTCATACTGATAGCCGTCACACAACACATGACACTAAATTGTTTTCACTCCGCTCAAATAACTTTTAGCACTAGATATCCTAAAAAGGGCTGTGCCTCACTTGCAGAGATATACATACATAACTACAGCATCCAAAATGCACTTTTGCCTCCTTTAGTAGACACTACATAGGCCTGGGCATAGTTCAAGCTCCGCAAAGTAACAACAAAAACTCCACCAAGCTAGCTGAGTTCCATGAGCTGCAGAGTGAGTTACCTTGCGCCGCTCGCACAAATTTTTAGAGTTGAGTGTTTGTCCAGCACAAACAGCATCATGTGAGGCGCAAGGGTGCTGCTTATTTCTGCCCCTTGAGTAGAAGTTCTACTCGAGGGGCAGCTTCCTCAATGCGAACGGAAGGATTCTCAATGCGAGCGGGAACAAGATAAAAACTATAGCGGAGAGGAGGTTTTTTCTGAAGTACACGAGCTCCGCAGAGCGCGGAGTGCAAAAAACTGCGCAAGTGGAGCAGAGTTCACTGCCATGGCCTACACTGCAGTAGAAACGCGTTCAAAAATACAAAAAAAAAGGAAGGGGCAGCTCACAACAAGCATGGTGGAGCAAAATGTAGGCATCCACTCTTTAAAAATACAAAGTGAGTACACTGTTCTACAGTTGGGGTGCCTGATTTCTGGATGGTAGCTATAGAGGGTTGCTCAGCCACTTGTTCTGCCATGCATTGCTCTCCACCTCTCCCGCAGGACTGGTGACCTGTGCTCCCCCCATATGTCTGAATACCTCAGATCCACATCTGTCCGGTCTGCCTGGTGGGACGTCAAGACAAGTCTATAGCGCATCTCGGATATGCTGACTTCAATCCGCTGCACAAATATAATTTAAAAAAAAAAATGTTTATTGAGGATCTACATGAGCATACACAGTATATGCAAATATCATCAGTAAACATATGTACATCAAACGAAAAAAACAATCCCATGTTGTAGTGTAGTTCCTATATTCCCAATAGGCTCTGCGCATTGGAATAATATATCCTATAGATTTGACGTAGGACTTATGTCTACTAGGTCTCTATTGAGTATATTAAACGTAATTGTGAGTGCCAGCTAGCTCAGAGGTCACTAGAAACTTTCTCGAATACACAAGAAGGGATTCGTTTCTGACAACCGCATAAACATGACAACTTTGTTTCCCCATGAATAAAACTGATCTTCAGAGTCGTGGAAACAATAGATAGATATTTTACTCAGTTAATCGTGCATGCTTGGTTTCATCAGAGGTGCAGAGAAATAGAGAGATGGGCGTTTTCAATAAAAGGATTTATTGAACAGTCTTCTTTCTCATGCAAGTAAAGTGAACTGCTACAATCGTAATACTGGCTGCAAAGTATAATGCGTACAGTAAGAAGAGTATTATAAAATAGTACTGTAAAAGCATCGGATGGTTTCTAAACCATAGATAAATACATACATAAATAACAAAAGCTAAAAGTACTCAACTGGTGCTTCTAAAATACGCCTACCCCAATGTATCTAACCTAAGTCTAGTACGAGGGAAGAAGTAAGTGAGGTGTAGCATAGGTTTAGTTCTCTTTGCCAAGAATCTAACCAAGATTTCTCTTAGGGTCTAATCAGCTCCGTACCTTGGTTTTAGAATGAAGGAGGTCTGGTATCTCTGTCTCGGGCTCGATTTCCCAAAACCCCACGAGGGGAGCTTTGAAACACTGGAGCTGGATTCTCAGCGAGGGAAAGGACAGCTTCTCGATCAGTGCATCAGCTGGAGGGTCGGCTTCCTTCGGCACTTGCTGTAGCGAGCTGCGTCGGGTAAGTAGATAGTCGAGCTGCTCCGAACCACCATGTGTTTGCTAGGGCAAGTGTAGGAATATTTTTACCTTGAAGGTGCCTAGTTTGACTTAAAGTCGGACATAATAACGTCATCAAAGAACCCCAAGGGAATGGTAGTTCTTTGAAAACTCCAAGATTTCTAGGACAAATCAATATTCAAGCAAGGGGATGTCCCTGACTGCTGAAGCCGAGTTTTCCAAGAAATCGTTGTGGCTTTTTGGAACCAGTGGAAGTAGCCATGCCTGTATTTGGACTGGATGGGTTATGTCTAAATATGGTTATGATTTCTATGCCTATATAAAGGCAATGCGAATTGTACCTATATAAGGGCATGAATCGGTAAATTACGCTTGGATCCTAAAATGCTACACAACAATGTGGCATGGGTGTGTTCAACAATTCCGCAACATGTGATTCACGCTGTACTAGACATTAGAGTATCATGCATGTTCGCACTTACATCAAAGTTATGGTGAAGTATCGTCTCTGGGCTCATCATTTGTTGCAGTTCGTAAGTATTGTAAAAACGGTTCCCAAATGTCCAAAGGTCTAGATGAGGATGGGAGTTCCTCCGCATAGAGAACCAACCGGTCCCGGAAGCGCGCCAGGTCATGAAGCCATCCTGCAGTCGTTGGTACCACTGTGCTATCCCAAGTCAGTGCCACACGTCTTTTGGCCATTAATAGAGCTATTTTCACTAATTTGCCTGCACCCCCCTTCTCATAGGGCACTAGGCCCAGCAAGCAAACATGAGGGGAACATTGCAAGTCTAGCGCCATCATTTCGGATAATGTGCGGATCACCTCCACCCAGAACTGTGCGATTTTGGGACATTCCCATGACAAATGCCAAAAGTCAGCAACAGCCGCACCACACCTCTTACACAAGTCAGTGTCCCGCAGCCCATATTTAAATAGGTTACTGGGAGTGTGGTACACTTGATGTAAATATTTGTAATGTATTATCTGGAGATTCCCATTTGAAGTTAGGGCCCCGTGATCTGGAAGCAGTATTCCCAATCAGGTAGTGTTAAGGGTGGGTCTAGTCGAGTATTCCAGGAATCGAAGCTGCGGTTGTTAGGTCGAGGCTTCTCTTCCCTTGCATTGCGGTATAGCTTAGTGAGAAGGTGGCGCCTAGTTGGGCTGATGAGGGGGGTGTGAAGTGTTTGCATCGATGCAGGTTCCGCAGCGAAGGTGGGATAGTGGGCTTGTAGCATTTTTTTCAATCTGTGAAACTGGAAGGTAAATAGTGATGTTTTATTCAAAATATAATTGAGATCAGCATCTGATAAAAAGCGCCTTCCGGAAACAGATTGTGCTTTTTAACTAGTCCTACCTGGTGAAAGGCACGCATAGCGCCCATTTTGTGTGTGACCGGCAGATCCGTGTGAAATGCAATAGGCAAGAGAGGGGAGTACAAGGGTAATTTACCGGCCATGCGACCCAACGCCTGCCATGCCCGTATAGTGGTATCAAGTGTGTTGATTTCCGTACGGGGGTCTGCCTCTTTAACGTGTGTCAGCATGGAATCCAGAGGGACAGGGTGGGCTCATATCGCTACGTGTGGGATAAATTCATGGGCGCCAATCCAATAGTGTGCATACTGTCATGGGCGCATAAGTAATACAAATATAAGTCAGGTACCCTGAAGACCCCATGTTTGTAGTCCATAACAAGTGTGTTCCATGACACTCGGGCCTGCTTTCCCCTCCCCCCAAATGAGCTTAAGGAGCAAAGAACCCACAGTGACAAATAAAAAGGCAGGTTAGTGGGATAGGTATGTTGCTGAATAGATATAAGAATTGTGGCAGTACTACCATTTTGATTAACGAAATACGGTCAGCTAAGGACGGTGGGAGCCTCACCCAGCGTTCGACCTGCTGTTCCAACTTGACGCAGTCTAGGTCGTAATTTTCTCGTATCACCATGTCGGGGTCTCTGTGCACCCATATCCCCAAATCTTTCACTGGTTCTAGCAACCATTCTACTGGATATTCAAGATCATAAGGCTAGGTACATTCTGTGAGTGGTACGATTACCAATTTGGACCAGTTTATCTGTAGGCCGGAGAACAAACCAAAGCGGATAAATTCCCGCAAAACTGATGCTAGAAAAGTGCAAGGCTCACCTATGAATAGTAGCATAGCATCTGCATATAGTGAGATACGGATTGGGCGGTGGGCAAAGTGAAGGGCTGCAGCCCGATGCCGTTGCCGAATGACACAGGCAAGAGGTTCGACTGTCAATGCGAAAAGAAGCGACGAAAGAGGACATCCCTGCCTCATCTGCCTGGAAATACAGATAGGGTCAGATGTAATGCCTTCCACTCTCACTCGTGCCATAGGATTAGTATATAACCGTGTTATCCATCGGATAAACATAGTTGGAAAGCCCATACGGCGTAATATGTAAAACAAATAACCCCACTCAATGGAATTGAACGCTTTAGTAGCGTCAAGCATGACAGCTGCAGCTTGCAGTCCGGGGTCGAGTATGTGAAATGTAGCGAACAGTGTCCGTAAATTCTGAGATGTAGAGCGAGTGGGAATGAAGTCAGATTGGTCCGGGAGGACCAATCCCTGCATTAATTGCTGGAGTCTAGTGGCAAGTATTTTGGTCAATATCTTGACGTTGGTGTTAATAAGTGAGAGTGGCCGATATGAGTCACAGGAGTGAGGTGGCTTGTCTTTCTTAAGCAGGGTGATGATCAGTGCTTCCCGTAAAGTGGGCGGCAGTTCGCCGGTGTCATAAGACTCAGCATACATTAACAATATGTGAGGCGAGGGCTCCTCCGCGTACTCTTTGTAGAATTCGCTGTGGAAGCCATCTTGGCCCGGGGCTTTATTATTCGGGAGAGATTCAATAGCTGCTCGCACATCCTCAGTAGTAATTGGCTGACTGAGAAATTCCCTCTGCCCATCCGACAACCACACGATGGCTATGTCGGAAAGATATGCATCCATATCATCAGCGTCTGTCGCCCCTTGTGACGTATTTAGTGATTCATACGTGAGCCTAAATTGTTCCACGATCCCTGTGGTAGTGTAGTGATCCCAACCATCGGCAACAGTGATTTTGGTGACGGTATGTTGGGCAATGCGGTCTTTAATCTTGCGAGCCAAATGTCGCCCCGGCCGTCCACCCTCCGCGTACGCACGGGCCACATGCCGTCTAGAATTATATTTGATCTCCCGCTCGGCTAGTTCAGCGTACTCCAGCGTGCTTTCTCTAATGGACGCTAGAGTTCTGGCACAAGGCAAAGACTCGTATTCCCGTACGAGGTCGTGTATCGTGGTCTTGAGTCTACTAAGCTGACCTCTGAGATCCTTTAAGTTACCAGCGGAGGTACTGATACATGTGCCACAAATAGTGGCCTTAAAGGCCTTCCACAGGGACAGAGGGTTGTCCACCAATCCCTTGTTTTCAGTAAAATATTGTGTAATAGCGTCACAAATGGTAATGGCATAGAGAGGGTCAAGGAGTGCTTCCGTGCTGAGGCGCCACGTGAATGCGCGGGATGAGACACAGGAGTAGTGTAGTGTTATGGAGACAGGGTTGTGATCAGAAAGTGTGCGAGGCAACCAAGCTGCTTCCGAGACCCAGCCACTGGCCGTCTCGCTCAAAAGCCAGTAGTCGAGCTGAGACCAACTGCCGTGAGCAGTAGAAATATGGGTTCCCTCTCCTGTCGTCGCATGGCGCTGTCTCCACATGTCAATAAGCCCCAGCTCAGACATGCCATAATTAATGACCTGAGCTGCCCTAGGTGAATGACCGAGTCTGCCACTTGCCTTGTCCCAGACGGGATCCAAATGCGTATTCAAATCACCTCCCCACAGTATCACAGCTTCAGGCCAGACGCGCAAGATGGAGATTACACGTTCAAAAAACCCTGGATCGTCAATATTTGGGCCATAAGTGTTCACTATGGTAATTAAAACTCCCGCTAATTTCCCATGAACTGTAGCGTATCTCCAAGCATCATCAACACAGGTTTGGATCAAGGTGAATGACAATTGCCTTTTAACTAGAGTGAGAACACCCCGTGAATAGGAGGAGTATGAGGACGCCAGGCGGTATCCATCAACAATCATAATGTGCGACTTTAAAAACAGTCAAACTTGTAAATCCAACCCCTCTGAAATCCCCCTACCCTCCATCACCCCCACCCACTTCAGTGACCCAAACATACCAAAGCCATCCCAAACCTCCCAGTTTGTCCCTCTAGCACAAGTCCAAGGGAGAGAACAGTAATGGGGAATAGCCATAGGGGGGCGCAGGAACACAGTACCCCTCCCAGTGAAGAGGGAGGTGGTCAAGCAATATCAAAAGTATTATCTGGCTAGTACCATATGATATGCCAATAACAATAGACAGTCAACCCCATCAAAGATATGCAAACACACAATAGGTGAGACATTGATAATAAAACAGAACCTGATCTGGGAAGCCCCCAGGTGCTTATCAGCCAGTCACCACATTGAGGCGAAACAGGGCTGTATCCAAACCAGAAGGGGGCAAGATAGGGCAGTGAAATCTCAGTCAGTAATTTGCAGCTCTCAACAATGTTCTCATTCATCTGGTATTCCTCTTGCAGCACCCTCAGCACCATCCGTTCCCATCGTGGGGGAGCGGCCACGCCTCGTTAGAGTCTTTGCAAAGTCCATTACAAATTTAGGAGTGGTGAAGATCCTAGGTTTGCCGTTGTCATCATCCAGTCTGAGTCAATGTGTGCCTGATTTAGAGGCAGCGGCTTTTTAAATAATCTTTTATACTGTTTTTTATTGTGCACCTTGAGTATTACCTGCATATCTGTGTGCTGGGTCAGAACATCATTCCCGTCCCCGTTCCGCCGCGGCGTGTGCCGTTTGTTGCGGAGGGACAAGGAACACCGGAGGAGTTAGTAAAGCTCTGATTGGCCAGCGTCATCTCTCGGCCATGCCTCCCTCCACATTTAAAGACCTGTGTGGCGCGGACGCGCGCATCTAAGATACCGGCATTGTGTGTGTCTGTTTCCACTGTTTGCGCTAGTGCCTGGGGGTTAGCAGGATACATCCAGTCTGAGTCAATGTGTGCCTGATTTAGAGGCAGCGTCTTTTTAAATAATCTTATATACTGTTTTTTATTGTGCACCTTGAGTATTACCTGCATATCTGTGTGCCCGGTCAGAACATCATTCCCGTCCCCGTTCCGCCGCGGCGTGTGCCGTTTGTTGCGGAGGGACAAGGAACACCGGAGGAGTTAGTAAAGCTCTGATTGGCCAGCGTTATCTCTCGGCCACGCCTCCCTCCACATTTAAAGACCTGTGTGGTGCGGAGGCGCGCAGCTAAGATACCGGCATTGTGTGTGTCTGTTTCCGCTGTTTGCACTAGTGCCTGGGGGTTAGCAGGATATATCCAGTCTGAGTCAATGTGTGCCTGATTTAGAGGCAGCGTCTTTTTAAATAATATTTTATACTGTTTTTTATTGTGCACATTGAGTATTACCTGCATATCTGTGTGCCCGGTCAGAACTTCATTCCCGTCCCAGTTCCGCCGCGGCGTGTGCCGTTTGTTGCGGAGGGACAAGGAACACCGGAGGAGTTAGTAAAGCTCTGATTGGCCAGCGTTATCTCTCGGCCACGCCTCCCTCCACATTTAAAGACCTGTGTGGCGCGGATGCGCTGGCGGCGCGCTGGCGGCACGCCGAAGGCGCGCCAAAGGCAAGCCCGTCTGCGCCTGTCCGCGCCAGACCGTTGCCTGTTGCCCGGAACTTTGCCTGAGACCCGCCGCATGATAAGTACAGACAGTAAGGTAAACGGTGCTATAATGTTAACCTATACCAGCGGGGAATTAAAGAGTTGGAATCCAGGTAGAGCGGCTGAGTCACAATCGAGCTCCCAGCCAACACAGTCACCTACATCCTCCGGGGAGCTCTCCCTACGGGAGGCACTTAGAAATCCCCCACATCCATAATAAAGGGCAGAACAGAGACCATATCGCTAACAAGCGCGCCAACTTTACCAGTTAGGAATGACCCCGTAGAAGGTGCGAATATCACTGCACTCTACCTTAATGCTCGTTCTATACCCAAGCATGCCACGGAGGTATGGAGCCTACTCGAAGCAGACAAACCGGAACTCTGCTTCCTTACAGAAACCTGGCTCCATAGTCTGGCAGCTCCTGACATAGTGGCTGCCTTTCACTCGGAATACTTTGTCACAAGGCTGGACAGGGTAAGGAAAAGGGGGGGTGGCTTAGCAATAGCAGCCAGAACCCCCATTGAGATCAAGCTACTAGAATCTCTGTCCAGTCCCACACTCGAAATCATGATTGTGAACATACAGCTCTCCCGTGTGGATAGCTGGCGAGGTGCGCTAGTGTACAGGCCCCCGGGCACCAAAACAGGTTTTGTTAACCAACTGTTAGAAATTATAGTCACCCATGCCCTGACCACGGAGAATTTTATTCTATTAGGCGATTTTAACTACCATGCAGAGCTTCCCCTAAATCCAGAGACATGCCTCCTAATAAGGACTATGGAAAGCTTGGGACTGTCTCAGCGAGTCAGGGGCCCCACTTATTGTGCGGGCCATACCCTTGATTTAATCTTTACTAGTTAACCTAAACTAAGCACTGCTGACCCCCCCCCCAATGATCTGGACGGATCATTATCTTTTAAAGTTTAATCTCCCGAACAAGACCCTGGCTATTCCTGCGAGGGGCACAAAAGTGCGGATCCGCCCATGGCGGAAACTTACCCCGGAAGTATTTCTGGCTCATTTTAAGTATGTAAACAATCTGGCTCTTCCATTAGAGCAAAGGATAGATAATTTGGAGTCCTCCATTTTACAAGCTTTAGATCATGTCATTCCGGAAACTACCGTCAAAGCCAAATTGGTGGCCTCTCCATGGTTTACCAGCAATCTTAAGATAGATAAATTGGCTAGTAGAGCTGTAGAGCGTAACTGGCGGAAAACTAAAACGGAGGAGAATAGAGCCAAATATAAGTTACTTCATTCAGGCTAGATGAAAAATATAAAATTGGCAAAGAAGGAGTATCTAACTCAGCGGATAAAAACCTCAGCAAATTCAAGTAGGGAACTAGAAAAAATATTGAAGGAATTTACGTCCCCTCGCGCTGAACAATCCTTGTTCAGCCCCTCCCAAAAATGGGTTGAGTCAATGGCAGAATTTTTTGAGAATAAAATTAAGTTAATATATTCTGCTTTTTCCACTTCAGATCCTGACCAACCGATCCCAGATAGTAGCCTGGTCACGTCGCCATCCGCGGCGATCGGTAGCCAAGATCTCCACCTGACGAAATTCACGCCGATCACGGTCAAGGAGACTCTTGAAGGTCTTAGCAGAATAAAGTCAGGTTCCCCTATGGACCCTTTCCCGCCACAACATTGCATGAAAATCATGCCCTTGCTAGCCTAGTCCCTTACGGCCATCTTTAACGCCTCTCTGGAGCAAGCTGAGGTCCCTTCTAAGTGGAAGCATGCCCAAGTAAAGCCTATCCTGAAGAAGCCATCTGATGATCCTGCTCTGCCTTCCCATTATCGGCCAATATCATTATTGCCTTTTTTTGGTAAGGTGTTGGAACTTCTTGTGAACAACCGGCTGACGGCTTACATAGAAGCAAGTGGAGCTCTTGACTCCTCCCAGTCTGGCTTTCGGGCCGCGCACAGCACAGAGACGGCTGTAGTGGAGATTGTGGATAACATCAGACTCGCGGTGGATAGGGGCGACTCAGCTGTACTCATCCTCCTAGACCTCTCCGCAGCATTTGACACCATCTCCCACGGCATTTTGAAACATCGGCTGTGGGAGATTGGTGTCCGAGGAGGGGCACTGGGTTGGATTGAGGATTATCTTACTGGCCGCCTCACCACCGTTCGAGTCGACTCTCTGGTTGCCCGCAGCAGCCCGGTCACGGTGGGTGTGCCTCAAGGCTCGATTCTGAGCCCGCTGCTCTTTAATCTGTCTTGACACCTCTGGCTAAAATAATCAAATCTTTTGGCTTTGGAACGGTGTCATATGCAGACGACACGCAGCTGCTGATCATATGCGGCGTAGATCCCGCCGATACTTGCGTACGTTTAAAAAAATGTATGGTTGAGATCAGCAGCTGGATGCGGGTGAATAAACTCCAACTCAATGCGGGCAAGACTGAAATCATTTTGTTCGGAAAAGCAGAGAGATGCTGGACGCAAGAGTGGTGGCCGGCTGAATTGGGAGCTTGCCCGGCCCCTAAGCTGGTAGTCCGCAACCTTGGAATTATAGTGGACAGTGCCCTGTCCATGAAAAATCATGTAGCCAAGGTGACGGGCACCTGCTACGGTATAATGCGCGGCCTCAGAAAGATCTTCAAATGGCTTCCGCTGGAAGCCAGGAAACCGTTGGTTCAGGGCCTGATCATCAGCCATCTTGATTATGGTAATGCCATGTACCACAGCCTGAATGAGGATCTGTTGACAAAACTACAAACTTTGCAGAATACTGCAGCCATATTAGTGCTGGACCTGCCGCCTAGAACGGCTTCCGCACCATGTTTGAAAAAACTACACTGGCTCCCCATACGGCAAAGAAGTCAATTTAAGATCTTATGCCTGACCCACAACTCATTGTACACCAAGGGCCCCCGGTATCTTAAAAAAAAACTCAACTGGTATGTCCCCAAGAGGTCCTTAAGATCTAGCCACAAGTCCTTACTAACGCAGCCCCGCGTGCGAACCTCTAGGTATGGGCAGCGCTCCTTTTCATATCTTGCACCGGCGCTTTGGAATAAACTGCCTCCTCACCTTCTCTACTATTAATGAGCATCAGCAATTTCGTAAAGCCTTGAAAACATGTTTTTTTCCTTAGCAGGGTTCCCCTGTCCTTTGCTTCGATGCTCGCTCTGTTTTTGTCTTTTCTTAGTCGGTTCTTATGCTGCAAGCGCCTTGAGACCTTGCGGTGACAAGCTGCGCTCTATAAAAACCTATGACATTGACATTAAGGCGCAGCCGTAGAGTGTAGAGCGTGGCGTAGGGAAACTTTGCGGACATGAGGAGCTTTTTGACAGGTAAGTATTCCCTTCATGCCACTCGTACAGCCGCCGTGAAGTCAGGGTAAAAAGCTAAAGTGTTACCCTCATGAGTGATGTCGCCTTTCTCGCGGGCCATACGAAGTATAGTGTCTTGATCACGATAATTTAAAAGGCGGGCAATAATAGGGCGCGGGGGTGCTCCAAGAGGGAGCCAAGCAGCCAGTGATCTATGAGCCCGCTCAACAATTAGCCCCTGCGAAAAATGTTCAGCGTCGAATATGTCACGAAGTAGGTTCTCAATGTACGTCTCCAGGCGGCCTGTATTAGTGGATTCCGGTAATACGATGAGGCGCAAGTTGTTGCGCCTCGATCTGGCTTCCAAGTCTTCATTTCGCTCCTGTATAACAGCAAGTATCTTTTCCATGGATGCGGCTTTTGTAGTCACCTGTTGGAGGGCATCTTCAGTGTCAGATATTCGAGTTTCGGTCTCACCTAGTCGTAAGGCCGGCTTATCCCGTTTTTGCGACATGTGGTCCATACGAAGGTCCAGGGTATCGATTTTCCCATTGATAGATTGCAGACAGGTTTGAACTGCAAGTAGAGTTTTATCTATGTTGGACAGGTGGTCACCAGGGGCCTCAAGTTCTGAGTCTGATGCGGCTTGTTGAGAGGCCTTGGTAGACCTCCGGGGCTCAAAGGTGAGGCGCGGCTGACCGCGCTCGGATTTCCCCATATTAACAGACCTCAATCTGTAAGTGGGTTAGGGCAAGAGATGTTCAGAGCTGATGTGTACATCCACCTCCTGCCTCAGGCGAAGGTTTAATAGTAGTAGAGGGGGGCAAAGAAAAAGATACCCCGCAGAGGCACTGTGAGCTGTTGATGAAATTACGGAGTATCACATAAGCAAATGGCTAGGGCACACAGTCTCTGCCAAGGAACACCAATAGGCAGAAGCAGGGAGCCAAGTTCAATCGCAACCCCTCTGAGTCCACTGTGTACTGCAGCGAAGAGAGCGTGCACCAAGGGCAGGAATCCCGCGTACTGGAGCTTTGGCTCCCAACCCACACGATAGAAGCGGAGGCTGACAGCAGTTAGTTGGAGGCACTACCGAAGGTGCCAGACATCAGCAGGGGTGGAAGCGTCGCCATAAATCAGGCTTTGCCGCCCGCCACTTTCCGGTGTTGAGAGGCTCCAGGCCCAAAGCAGAGGGCAATCAGCGTTGCAGCACCCAGGCCAGGCCCTCCAAAGCCAGCATTACAACGATAATCTGCAGGCGCATCACGGGAGCAGCACGGCAGAGGATCCCATCAGGCCACAGACGAAAACCGGTCAGGGCTACAGCGTCAAGGATCCTGGCAGTGCATGGGTGTGTGGGTGTGCCACAGTTTCTTTGAGACACAGGGCCGCAGGGCAAGGGGGACCCACACTAGGGAGTCCTGTCGGTGCCCCAGCCCAGCGACTGCAACCAGCCGCGAGCGTGCCACCACTATCCAGCCAGCAAACCACTGGGCCGTGGGTGGGAAACGCCACTGGTCCCGTCCGTAACCTGAGCACCGCACAGGGCCTGGCAAGACGTGGCAAAGCACCGGCAGTCAAAAGCTGCTGCTACCGGGTCGCCCCCCTCGCCAGCGCCAACCGTATGGGCAAACCGGGCACCGGCTAAGAAGCGACAGCCCCCCCGTCAGACACTGGTCGCGGCCGCTGCAGCTCAGCACTTACCACGATTCCGTTGCAGGGGCACGTCCCGGGGCTCCACGTCGGTGTCGCAGGCCGAATATTAGCCCTCGTTCCTTTCTCCACGTGTGCGGTGCCTGCAGGCCAGTTCACCAAATCGTAGCCCCCACACTCCACTACACAATCTCAGCTGTGGTGGGGTGGATGTTGCCAAATAATCAGGATATTGGTCGGATTACTGCCGCGGCCGGTGGAGCTGCTCTACAGAGCGGCCGTCTTGCTCTGCACTCTCTAGCGCCCCCATAAATATCTAAAAAACTTTGGATACATGATTTTACATGGACTGGCCTCCGCTCTCTGAGGATGCTGACCCCAGAACCTGCCCTGCGACTGTCACACAATTATCGCGCTGAAGCAGTGTGCGTGAGGCAGGGCCTGTGCCACGCGCTTGTCCTCACACTTCTGGTTGTGCAATAGTCTGCTCTGATGAGGCATGTGTGCTAGTGGCTGGTGCTCACTTGGCATGAATTGTGATGTACTTTTGCTTTTTGCTATTTAGGGGTTAATGTGGCAACACTCCATTTCTTCAACCAAATCAAAGGTTTGAAGTGATATTTTTCGCACCTTTTTTAAGTTTGGTCTTGTTTTATGAAAGAGTTTTCTTGAAGCTCTGTGTCTCGACTTCCAAAGACTTCAGCGTAAATTGATGTCCTATGTTGGCACTCAAAGCCAGGGCTACCAGAACAATGCTGAAGGTCAGACTGTACTGCAAAACGGAGGTCTGGACCTGGAGGTAGCAAAATGCAAAAAACAAGAGGTGCCACAATGGGTTTACTCCCTGTCCCACCCTTAAATTAGCTGGCTTTCGTCTTCACTCAGGTACAGAAATGAAATGAAATGAAAAACGTTTTATTAAGCGCTAACAGCTGCCCTGAGGCGTCCAGGCGCTAAAAAAACTACCATCAGTACTCTAAGAGGAAAAGAGGAAGAGCAGGGGGACCCTATTGGTTGAAAAGAAAGGTTTTAAGCTGCTTGCGAAAACTCGACAAGTTGGAGTCTGCTCTAAGATGAAGCGGTAAGGTGTTCCATATTTTCGGGGCTTTATAAGCGAAGGATCGACCTCCCGCCCTTGCTCTATAAATCCTCGGGACTTGAGCTAAGAAGGCATGTGAAGAGCGGAGGGCTTTGGTAGGTTGATATGGCGATACCAGGGAGTGGCTGATCTCTGGGCCTGATTTCTAATAAGCCTGACGTGCAATGCACAGAGATTTAAATTTGACTCTCTCTTTGATGGGGAGCCAGTGCAATGTTCTTAGGCCAGGTTGTATTGAGGTTCTGCGTGGGGTGCCAAGCAGTGTGCGAGCTGCACAGTTTTGAGTGCGCTGCAGTTTTTGTAGAGTGTACTCCGGCGCCCCCAGGTACAGAGCATTGTTAAAATCAAGGCGAGATTGAATTAAGCCTTGTATGACTATCTGTCTGGCCTCAAAGGGAAGGAGTGGAAGGATTTTTTTTACCATCCTCAAGAGGCCAAAACAGGTCGCAGAGACTTTAGTTGCCTGCGTGTCGAAGGTCAATGATTTGTCCATCCACACCCCTAGGCTTTTGATGTTGTCTCTAGGGGTGGGGCTGTGCCCATTCTCAGAGGCCAAAACAGCTCCAGGGTGGAGGGAGCTGAAGGGCCTAGGAGCATTAGCTCCGTTTTATCATCATTGAGCTTCAGACACGACTTAGTCATCCAACTCTTGACCTGTTGCAAGCAAGTTGTTAAGTTGGACTGCGGTAGCGGGTTGCTCTTTTGCACAAGAGATACCACTAGCTGGGTGTCGTCCGCATAGGTAACGATGTTGATGGCATGCGGACGCACAATTCCAGCCAGCGGTGTCATATAGGCATTAAAGAGCGTAGGGCTCAGTGAAGAGCCCTGCGGAACCCCACATCCCAGAGGCTTGCTTGAAGAGACCGATGTGCCTTCAAAGACCTGGAAGGTTCGGTCAGATAGAAAAGACCTGAACCAAGCCAGGGCTTCTCCCGAAATTCCCATCTCGAGGAGGCGGTTTAAGAGTCTTTTATGATTAACCGTATCAAAGGCGGCGCTCAGATCAAGGAGGGTCACTGCCACTGACCCTCCCTGATCGAGTATCCGCCTTGTCTCTTCTGTCACAGCCAGCAAAGCTGTCTCCGTGCCGTGTTTTGGGCGGAAGCCTGTCTGGGAAGTGTCGAGCAGATGGTTGTGCTCGAAGAACTGAGTTATGATGGTGTTAATATATTTTTCTACGGTCTTGGTTGCCCAGGGAAGCAGCGATATCGGACAATAGTTGTTTTAGTTCGTTGGATCAAGAGTGGGTTTTTTCAACAATGCTCGGACCATGGCATGTTTCCAGGCCTGTGGCACTATCCCACTTGTAATGGACGAGTTCAACAACTCCACCAGAGTGGGAAGGATGACTTTTTTGGCTTGAATCAGCATATCAGGGGGGGCAGGATCGCAGGGTGAACCTGATTTAATTTGATTTATTAAGGACTCAAGAGTGTCGAGATGTAGCAAAGGAAAATGGTCCAGATGGTTGTTATGTGAGGAGGCCTCTGGCTTGATCGGTGAGTCTATTTTTTGCGAGGGCAGTTCTGCTTCCAGGTCAGGAAAGGAAAGATAAATTGTATTTACTTTCTGAAAGAAAGCATTAGCCAGTTTATCACATCGAGAGGATGAGTTGTCATTACCTGTAGATGGAGATGGCAGCCTAGTCAATGTTTTTACGATCTGATCAATTTCTTTAGGCTTGGATTTGGCCGATTTGATTTTTTCCGTGTAGTGTGTAGATTGTCTGATTTTTATTGCATTTTTATAATTCCTAATGGCTTCCCTATAAGTCGCTTTATCCGTAGAATCGTAGGATAGGCGCCATTTCATTTCTAGTCTTTTGCAGAAACGTTTTTTTTCCCTGAGCTCTTCAGAAAACTAGGGCGCTGTTTTTTGTTTCCTTTTTGTGCCAAAGGCTCGCAAGGGAAGTACGGAGTCCAAAGAACTCGTTATCCAGTTGTTAAATAGCCTGTTATTGGCACAAGGGTCAGAAGAAAATAGAGGATTGGTGGCAGTAAGACTACTCGTCCATTTGTCTATATTGAGTTTTGACCAGTTTCGGGTTGTACGTGGAGCGGGAGTAGAGGGTAAAAATTTGGGAGTGGACCAGATTAACGGGATCAGAAAATGATCAGTCCAGGGTAGATGGCTGATACTACCCACCTTTAGAAGTTTGCTATTACTAAATACTGGGTCCAGGAGATGACCCTTGATGTGTGTTGGACCTAGGACCAGTTGCTTTAATTGAATAGCGGCTAAGCTGGCTGTAACTCCTGTGGCAGTAGTGCCTAGCATATTGTCGAAATGAATGTTAAAATCTCCCAGTAGTGTAAAATTCGAGGGTGAAGTAACTAATTCTGCCACAACAGATGGAAGATCCATTTGAATTTTTTTTTTGTCGGCCCAGGGGGGCGGTAAATGAGAATGCCCGAGAGACTGTTGTTGGGTGTAAATTCAATGACAAAGGGGAGACTTTCACAGTCCGCATTGGACTCCGTCAGGCAGCGACATACGTAGGTGTCTTTATAAATGATAGGTAGCCCTCCACCTTTGCCCTGCGGACGATCTAAACGGGCTATCTGATAGCCAGGAATGATAGCTTGTACTACATCGAACTGGGAATCTTGAGTGAGCCACGTTTCCGTTAAAAAAACCACATCCGGCATATGTTCCTCCAACAACAAGGACATCTCTAAGCTGTGTTTAGAGAGAGATCGGCAGTTGAGGAGAAGCATGTGATAGTCCTTAGGGCCCAGATGGGTGGAAGGATTAATTAGTTCAAGCTTACAATGAGGGCAAGACTAAGGAATGTCCAAAGGGGGGTAATGATGAGAGCAGCAAGATAGTATGGGGGGACGCGATCGGAGCAGGAAGTCCTTACTATATACTAGCCTCTGTTGCTGGAGACAACCAGGGGGCTGGCCCCTGGTCCCGGTCGGGCGCGGACGGGCGCGGACGGGCGCAGACGGGCTTGCCTTTGGCGCGCCGCCGGCGCGCCCGCCCGCTGCGCGGACGTGGAGACATGTGGAATTTATAGGGTGATGAGGAGGGTGGGAGGCGTCCTGCAGCTAGACTGCTAACCCCTTAGCCCTCTCAAAATGGCGGCTCTAACTGGCTGTAAGCCCTGTCTCTGAAAAAGCCATTTAAATGACCAATGCTCCTGCCATTTACCCAGTCTCGCGACCCACAGGGTTTGTACCCCTAACCTATGCCTCAGTAATTGCTCCTGTCAAATTAAGTGGATTGACTGAGTCCACGGCTTTGGTGCAGCATTTCAACTCATGTAGCCCAGTTAGCTTTCTCTGTGGGGAAGCTGATCTGGCCTCGAACAAACTTAGTACTTCTGTTTGCTCAGTAGACTCGAGACTTTCAGAGGATTCACTCTGGCACATTCAATAGTGGAGCTTTGCGAGTAATGGAGGTTTCTAGTTCTAAGGGATTGCGTCCAGAAACGTTCTCACCTGGACCAAACTACTTAGGATAAGTAAATTGATGGATCAACCAATAAAATGTAAATTGAGGGATCAACCAATTACTCAATGGCTTAATTTACCCACTCAGACCCTTTCTTGTGCTGCTGCCAGTGAGTGTGGAATTTGCGGTAGTGTCTTCTCACCGTTTCCCTCCAAGCAGAGAGTAAATGATTGTGTTTTGCTAAGAAAAGCACTGCCGGCCCATTCAGAGTGGGGGCCAGACACCCACAATCTCAAAAGGTTATTTGGGACGCAAGTAGCTGAATGGAAGTCTTTCGGTTATCACTACAGGAAGTAAATGGTTCAGTCACTCGAAGTAGTAGATGACTCAGAAGTCATCTTGACCTTGTAAAGTGTACTTTCTCATTCAGTTGGACCCACATCTCTCCTTCTGTGTTGCACATGGCACAAACAGCAAAAAAAGCATTCTGTTTTCTGGCAACATAATGTTTAAACATGAAATTAGACTGTACAAAATGTGTTGATTCCCTTTTTCATTAAAATTATGCTTGTAACTGCTTTAAGTTTGAAAAAGAATGTGTAGGTTTTAAACATCAATGTTTCTTTTTCTAAATTTCATGACAAAGGAGTAATAATTTCAGTTTGGTTGTAGCTAAAAATGTTCTGCACGATTTAAAACAAACCAAGTCAGTATTTTGTTAATTCGAGATAAAAAAAAATATATAACAATTATGTTGTGTTGCATTCTAGAATTTCTATAGTGGTTTCCTCATGTCAAGGTGCCAAAGTGCTTTCTGGTCGGTCGTCTAAGTTGATACTCAGTTTCTTGTGCATGGTTGAAGGATTGTGTTGGTAGAAGTGTCACTTTAGAGTGCTTTGGTGTAGTGCTTGAGACATGGGTGAGTGCTCTGGACTTGTGCTGCTGTGTTGTGGTGTTGTATGCATGGGGCAGAATATGAAGAAAGCATGAGGGATGCATTCGCAGGCAGCCACCACCTGAATGACTTGTAGTCGAAATCAAATGGGTGCCGACTTATGTGAGCAGACCAGCCAGTAATGCTTTCCAGAGTCTCGGTGGCTGCAGATGATCACCACTCTCTTTTTTCCACTTCCAGGCTATTGTGAAAGGACAATGAGAGAACTCCCACTGGTGTCGGCTTGATGGGAGTCTTCTCAGGAGTGACAGAAGCCTCGCTAATGTAGGCATGTTTGAGACTTCACTATATAGTATATGGAATAAACACAGGAGCAACAGCGGCCCAACGCCCTAGAGGCAAAGTTAAGACACCAGGAATATAGAATCTGAAGTTCTCCCAGAAGCAACATAATGCCAAAACCCTTGAAGGCTCTGTTAACCTCTAGTAATATAGCCAAAACCCTGAAGGTGGTGTAGTGCCACCAGTAATCTATATGAGAGGTTCACCCATAAGCAAAGAAGTCCAACCCCTTATCTTGAAGGTGATGTTATGCCACCAGTAATATGTAGAAAATTGGCTCTGTATATACTCTGCCAAAGAAAGGTATAGTGTGCACAGAATTCAGTGGTACCCCAGAGGCTTAAGTAGATAATACTAAAAGCTCTATTTGTGGTATTGTGGTCGAGCAGTTAGGCTTATCAGAGGGCTGTGTTAAGCATTTATTGCTCACAAAATTATTACACACACTTAAAGAATGAATTCAAGGCCAATTGTTTTGTAGAAAATAAAGCTATTACTTTGTTATTTTATTTTAGAACGAAGAAGAACTCCGTTGTAGGTAAGTAACAGTTTCAAGAGTAGTAGTACGTTCAGAAATGTAGACGGAATTGCTTTGCAAGGCAGTAAAAATGCTTTACATGAATATAAATTATTTTGGGTTTGTCAATCAGAAACAGTAGAACTTAGCAGTAGTAAAAGATAGACAGTTTAAATGTAATAGGAGAAATGCAATGCAATCATATGGGAGGAAAACAGTTATATGTATTCACAGGTAAGTCCACAACTCGGGGACTTGGACCAACACTGTGCAAGGCTTACTTTAAGGGAGGCACTGCACCACCAGCGGCATTGGGGCAGCCGGGTGCAGAGGTCACTAGGCCCAATGTTAGTCAGTGGAGACTGGGCGTACCCACAAGAGGTACTGGTTGCAGGTAGGTACACATGATTTCAGGGCACAGAGCCAGAGGGTTAAGGTGAGCACAGGAGGGCACAAGGCAACACCGGTAAACAGACATAATATTGAATGAAAAATATAGAATGGACATAATATCGAGTGAAAAATATAGAATGGACATAATATCGAATGGACAGAATATAGTGGTTAAAAATATCAAATTGAAGGTAAGTAATATCGATTTTTAAAATATAGAAAGTCAAAATATCGAAGTAAGTAATATCGATTTTTAAAATATAGAAAGTCAAAATATCGAAGTAAGTAATATCGATTTTTAAAATATAGAAAGTCAAAATATCAAAGTATATAATATAGGTATTTAAATATATCGAATTTTTAATAATATCTATTTTTTCTAAGTGTTTTTTTATGTTATTTAATTTTTGCGTAATCTAATTCTGTAGCGGGTTGTGAGTTTATAGGGGAATAGGGTGGGAAGTAACTTAATTGTAATTAAGTATGTTAATTTTTTAATTGGTATTTATTTTGAATTAATTGTTAATTATTTTTTAATTGGTAATTTATTAGTTTTTAATTGGTAATTAATGTTCATTAATTGATTAATTGATAATTATGTTAATTTATTTTTTGCGGGTTGTGGGTTTTTACGGGAATAGGGGGAAGTAATTTAATTGTAATTAAGTAAATCATTTTTATTTATTAATTGGTATTTATTTTTAATGTATTAATTAATTGGTAATTAATTTGTATTAATAGGTAATTAATTTTAATTATTAATATTAATTTGTATTTGTAATTGATTAATTATTATATAATATTAAATTGGTATTGATATTTAATTAATTTTTATTAATATATTTATATTTTATTAATATATTAAATCTTTACTTTCCCTACTGTTGCACTCTCTGGAGTGGGAATAGTAATTTTTAACCCTACTCTATCCAACACTTTCCGTACTGTTGCACTCTTTGGAGTGGGAATAGTAATTTTTACCCCTACGCTGTCCAACGCTTTCCCTACTGTAGCATTCACTGGAGTAGGAATAGTAATTTTTAACCCCCCCGCTATCCAACGCTTTCCCTACTGTTGCACTCATTGGAGTGGGAATAGTAATTTTTACCCCTACGCTATCCAACGCTTTCCCTACTGTTGCACTCTCTGGAGTGGGAATAGTTATTTTTACCCCTACGCTATCCAACGTGTTCCCTAATGTTGCACTCTCTGGAGTGAGAATAGTAATTTTTACCCCTACGCTATCCAACGCTTTCCCCACTGTTGCACTCTCTAGAGTGGTAATAGTAAATTTTACCCTCCCGCTATCCTACGGTAAAAATATTGTATATTTTTTATTAATATTACGTTCATATATATATACGAGAGGCGAAACGCGTCATGACAGTTGCTGGCTGGTATAGAGCACGAATAAAGCACTGAAGATTTTGCACTCACTTGTGGTTTCGCTCTGAGGTTATTTTGCTACCGTGGTGGTGAAGGAGCGTGATGGATAGCGTCTTTGAGCATATATATATATATATATATATGTATTAAAAAATCAAATTGTATGTTTCTTTTTTTGTAACTTACATTAATTATTTATTAATTTTAAGGTTATTCAAGTATTTTAAGTATGTTTAAGTTAATTATATTTATTATTTCATTAATTTATAATTATTTTAAAGCATTTAAAAAAATTCGATATTTTGACTAATTATATTTTTTACAACGATATTTTCGATTCAATATTTTTGTACTTGGCTGTTTGGAGATAGGGATACGATATTTTTGAATTCTATATTTTTTACTTGATATTGTGTTAGTTCTATATTTGTGTCATCGATATTTATTTTTATTTTATTTATTTGAAAAGTTTTATATAGTGCTGGCTAGACCCAGAGGTATCAGAGCGCTTTACATGAGGAAGAGCATTGTTTCAGAGCATAATTACCAGTTACATAGTTACAAGTTACACAGTTTCAGAGCATAGTTACAAATTGCTGGAGCGTAGTTACATGCGTTAAAAACAAATATGTAAGGGAAAAAGCAGGCAAGGGTAGAGATTCAGGGAACAGGATAGCAGCAGGGGAGGTAGAAAAGAATGAAAGAGGGAAAGAGGTGGGGAAGGGATCGCCATAGCTACACCGGCTGGGTGCAGGGTGCAACTCAGCGTCGAGCGCCCAATGCTCTTCATTAGGAAATCTGAGTTGCACAAAGACGCTGCAGGCTTGGAACAGGAGGCTCGATGAGTGTGAACACCGGCTGGACAGGAAAGTTGGGATGTCGAGAGAGGTCTGGGCACTGTTGGTTGGGCTCTTCATGTTGGCGCTGAGGATGCAAGGGTACCTTCTGGTGTCAGATTTTCTTTGACACAACCGGTCGCTGTCAGGTAGACCCTTCGTGTAGAGGCTGCAGGTGACTTTGTGGGGTCCTGGAGAGGTCAGTCACCGATTGAGTCAAGGTCTGGATCACTGGAGAGACGTCACTGGACAGGTAAGCCACTCAGACTCGGCCGAGTGCATCTTATAATGTGCTTAAATGCGCATCTTATAATGCGCTGAAATGCGCTCCTGATATACCTGATAAACATATGTGTGAGGTCTTAATATCTGATATCACTCTTGTGATGCCATTTCCTGTAATGCAACATGCAATGTCACGCTACATGACGTCAATCGCCTTTATGGCATGCGCCATGATGTCACTTGCATACTGCCTAACTTGGTTAGTCACCCCACTTCCTTTTATAGGGCTTGTGCCCAGACTGTGGTGCAACCTGCAGGCCCAGGGGTCGAATTTGGACAGGAGTGACGCAGGCTGTCACTCTTCAGAGGTCGGTTAAAGTGAGCATGGCTGAGCCACACTAAATAAGGGGACCATGTCGGAGTCTGTGCCCACCAACAAGTCGTGCCCGCCATGCCCCCAGGGTGCCGCTCTCACACATGCTGGTGCTGCTCAGGCTTGAGCGGTGGAGGGCCGCACACTGTGTGAAGATGGCCGATGCTAGAAGGGATGGTGGATGAGCCCTCACTAATCCTGCCTCTGCAGACACTGGTAATGTCCTCGCGCATTACCATTGATCCAGCAGTTCCCCATCTGCCATATATAAGGTTAATGGAAGCCGGGTCTAAGTGTTTTCAGCCATTACCCAAATGTGGCCGCTTATTGCTTGCACTTTCTGTCTGTTTTTTATGCTTTGCGTGTTTTCTCATGGAATTTATTGGTGTTTATTTAAACACTTTGGGTGCCATTCATCAGAGGTTGCAGCTCCAGGCGCTAAATACAGGGGGGAATAATGCGTAAATCAGGCCTTTTCGAAAGAGCCCGAGGAGTGTTATAAATAATTTCATGACAAATTAAATGTTTAAATGCCGTTGTGTGCATCGGCCATAATGTTGAAATATGTGATTGGTGTTCCTCACTGTACGCGCGCTTTCTAACATCAAAGAAAGTCTGCCAGGTCTCACAACACCGAGACGTACAACCGAACATGCCAGACATGAGTGCTGGTCTGGGGAGGCCTGACTCAGCATTTTATCACACCGTAGTTGCCACGATAATCTATTGCCAGCCTTTCATCCTTCGGAATGAGGTGGAACGTGGGCCCTGCTTTCAGCCTTTCATCCATAATCCTCAGTCAGGAGAGAAAATGTAGACGAGATGTCCGCCTTTCATCCTTCAAGCTCATCAGTTGTATTATATTCTTCAGAAAGTGACATGAAAGCTAATTGTTATACCTTTTACTCGCCAGAAGGCAGTCCAGCGAGCCTTTTACTCGTCAAAAGAAGGCACAGAGAGGGGTAATTGTAATCTTTTTACCTGTCAAAAGGGGGCACAGCGTAGGGCATGTGTAAGCCTTTTACTCTTTAGAAGGTGGTAAAGTTAAAGCTGATTGTTAATGTTTTATTCATCAGAAGTCAGTACACCGAGGGCTATATGGCAGTGATGACTGTCCGCCTTTCACCTTTCAGAAGGAAACTAATTATCAGACTTTCATTCTACACATAGATGTAAAATGGGGCTGATTGTCAGTCTTTCATCATTCAGGAAGAGACTGAACACTGCTGAGTGTCAGCATTTGTACCATTAAGATGCAGTGAGGCCCACTTTTAATCTTACATCCTTTGTAAGGTGGGAAACGCCATCTTTTTTATCAAGCAAGAATAACATTGCTTGGCATTGGCATTGCCTGTTTCAGAGGCAGGTACAAGGAGAAAGCTTCAGAGTGTTTTTCTTTAAGAGAGATTAGCTACCAGCCCCTCTGCAGGGTACGATGGATTCAAATCAGCCTGGACCTAGGTTAAGAAGCCAGCGAAATCTGCTAGAACACCCTAGCCTCGAAAGCTTAAGTCTGCACCGTTTGCAAGAAGTATCCTATTGATTACTGGGTGGATTCCAGTAACCACAAGCCCCAAAGGGGTGAACGCTAACTAGAAGAGTGGTGTTGGAATCTGTAACTAATGACAATTCGGTAAGGTAGGGAATTATAAGCAGGGTTATAAACGGCCACTCATCTGACCAAGAGGGCCTCTGTCACCGTCATGGCTGACCAAGCAAGGAGAAATCCCATAGCACCCTTCAGGGCAGTAGGCTACTGTGTTCATCCCAGCTCAGCCACCATTATCATTTCACCATCTCATACATCCCATCTCTAGTTTAATTGTGGTCATCTCGTGTCAGCAGCAAAGTGGTTTATTTTGGATGGCTGGTGTGTTGAGTATCAGTGAGGGTAGTCTGATGTATTGTGGGGTGGGAGGGCTATAAACAAATGCATTCACTGTCTATGCGCATCAAGGTCTGTATACTGAAACCCACGTGAACCCCAGTACATGGGAGCTCCAGGAAATACCTCAGTGGCTGCAGTTGAGGGAAGTCAAAATCAGGTCCCATTGCAAAATTAGTAAATATCAAAGTGTAAGCAGGGGACTGCTTTTGTCATATTTAGATATTCAATAGGAAAGAGAGAGAGAGAGAGTGTGTGTGTGTGTGTGTGTGTGTGTGTATGTATATACATATATATATATTGAGTGTTTCGTCTAGTCATAATGGGTTGCCACCTGTTAACTTTGTGTGATATAGCCCATACAGGGTGAAATCATGTCTTAAGGTCATTGACTCGCATGGTACTGTATGCAATTGGTGACGGCCCCCAGACTTTATCATGCAATGTCTTAGCTTAAATTAAGGAATCTCGCAAGCATGAATTATGGAAATAGTGGGACATTGACAGACAGTGATTTATCTGCATCTCGGCAATGTTTTTTTTTCTTTGCCTAAATTATCTAAATATCAACTTTGGCTTGAGCTGTCTAGAAAGGTTTATGTATTATGCCATTTATTTGTCCTCAATATGATTTATTTAATTTTTGAATGAGTTTGCGCTATGCCTGACACTAAGATGGCGCCCAGTGGTGACATCTCCCACGTGATCGCATTATACTTGTTTGTGTATTTAAAGGAGTTGCGTCATGGCGGCCGCCTTACACTGACGAAGGCGTACCGCTGAAACGCGTTTGTACCCGATTCTTTTGTGCCAAATAAATCCTACAGGGACTTAACCCCCCGCGAGTGCTGGTCTTTATTTTTGGAGCCTTTAATATATATATATATATATATATATATATTTTTTTTTTTTTCCTATATATATATATTGGTGGTAGGCCAAACTCCAACATTCCCTCTGGCTGTTTCGGTCTTTCTCCCTGTGTCCTCATCTTTGTCCCTCTGATGGCATCTTCCCTGCTCCTGATTCATCTAATTGATTAACATTTAGTAGGAACTCCCACCTCAGCAGTCAAGAGGAGCTGAATAGCCAAATGGCATTAACTATGAAATGTCATGGGATCCGTATGGTCTCCCTTGGGATGCCTATGTATGCACCATGACTACACTTTTACTATGGATAGATAAATGTCTAGAGTGTCTGCTTAAGTTTCAGCAAAAGCACATTAGCCCGGCTTCCCGGTGCAGTCTTTTATAACTAAGCTGGGAATCGTCCTCATTGATCCAATGGGCGGAGTTTGATGTATTCATTCTGGTTGTCTCCAAACTCCGATGTTGTGGCTATTTGTCCATGTGAAACAGATGTTCATCTTCTCCTCTTGTCCCTTAAAACCATCTCAGTGCACCTAACTCCCTAGTGGATGCATCTGTTCCTATCAATGATATTTAAACTAAGATATCTGAAGGCCAAAGGACCGGCAGACCTGTGGTGGCACAGCAGTGGCGGTTCAGCCACCGCCGCACAGCGGTCCGATCACCCCATTATGACTTGGGCGGTCGGCCCATCCAGGAGCCGATGACACTGCCAGGGAGCCACCGTTCCCTGAAGGTGGAGGGCGATCAGAGACCGCAATATGCTTGGCTGAACCACCACGGTCCCGCCAAGCACATAACGAGTTTGCTATCCGTGGGTGGTGACATAGAGGTTCTACGTCAATCCTGGTGGAGATTAAATAAAGTGGGCCCTTGAGGGCCCCCGTTCCTCCTTGGCTTGTGCACGCACACAGGGGAGCATAACATGTGCCTCCCTGTGTACATGCACAAGAGTTCCTGCATGGCATGGACTTTTCAGTCGTCCATGCTGTGCAGGAACAATTGTGAGGCAATCCCATTGTGGTGTGTTTTTCAAAGGCACCGCCCTGGGAACACCACAACGCTCGCTAGACTACAATAACTTGTAATCTGGCGGGCAGCACTGTCAACTCTCGGCAGTGCGGGGGCGTGGCGATGGAGTACCGGTCACCCCGGCACCGGCGAAACTCGTAATCAGGCCATTAAGGTGCCCCGTTGCCCCTGGAAATATTCACAACCATGATTGCTTTAACTAGGAAAAGGGAAACTCTGATGATGCATATAGCTTACTTTGAAAATCCTTGGCAGCATTTATACTAAGAAAGGCTACATGGTTAAGAAGACACTCTGAGGAAATGCAGCCTGGCTTCACATTTGCACACAGCATCAACTAAGCTAAGGTAATCCTCGTGTAGCATTGAAATTCTTGCACATACTAAACCTTGTGTACTGCAAGCAGGACGTTTAGGAGCTGAAGAAGCCACCATTCACATAATGTGTCTCAGTTTCCAGACCCTTTTTAACTGATAAATTGAGCTGGAAGGAGGGGAGATCCCTTATTAAACCACTGAAATAGAATGTCAATACATTTTCTTTCCAAATCCCTGCTTAAGCATCCAAGCGAGTCTGATTTGCTGGGCAAGGGTGAGTGGCTCAAGACCCATGTGAAATGGAGAAGGTGGTGGTTAATGTCTGTGGTGGAAAATAAGCAGAAGGGTTTGCATTTTGTAACTCAATTGGGAGGAAATGTTGTCTGACACCACAGGCAAACCTGCTGCATTCAGCTAGTGCAATGTCCTCGGGGTTTATTTACTAAGTGTTGTAGAGAGTCAGCTCAAGGAATCTCGTGTCTGTCATAGTGTGAGCGAGGGGGGCATCTCTATTTTCAGCCACAAAATGCGGTGATGTAGCGAGCGCAAGGTAAATGGTTTTATTTATTTGTTTATTTTACTTTCCATATCCGGTTGTCCCTCCACTTAGCCCCCTACCATCCCGCTCCACCGCTGTTACCTGTGTCAAACATTCCTGAAATTTGCTATAATTTCACATGGTTACACAAAGTGAAATGACACTAATTTCGCCCTACACAGCCCTCTTCCTTAGCCAAGCTCTTTAGAGTGAAAATTAAATGTATTGCCCCCTGAAATTTGAAGACCATATGTATAATTAGGAGTGTGCGAATTTCATGCAATTTGCATTTTTGTAATCATGTGATATTACACGTAATTGCATAAGAAGGGAATTGGATATTTCATGCTAGGTTTTATTGCAAAATGCTTGTAAAGAATAACAACTTGAACAACAACCGCTTCTGTTCTCTTTGTCATGTGCATTTGTGGATTATGGCAAATTGCACCATTCACTGTAACGTTTTACAGTGAATGGGGCATAATTAATCAAATGACGTAATTTCACGTAATATAACGTGGAAATCCTGAAATGATGCAAGTTATGCTAGCGTAATTTAACTTTCAGCCAGACGTATAAATAATTGGTGAAGGACTGTGTCTTGCTTGAGCCATGTGATGTTCCCCATATGTTTCCTTTGCTTTTGGCCTTTTCCCAATTCTAGATTGTCAACCAAGCTGTATTATGTTTGATGTTGATATAAGGTTACTCCAGCTCGACTAGATTTTAGTTCATATCACTGATAGTTCCGAAGGAGAATGCATTTGTCGAATTACTAATAGAATAGCCTTTGACTGGCACCCACTCAAACACTCACATTCTTAATACTGAAAAATCTATGTAAATTAATTGTCATGGAAGCTGGAAAATATACAACACTATAGGCCAGACACACAAAGATACTGGTCAAAAAAGTGGTTGAAACTTCTAACTAGTCTTTTTGCAACCAGTATTTAATATTATGAACTGAGCTTTGTACTTCGGCAACTTGATTTTTAGAATTCTGAATCAGAGTGGGTCTCAATCTGATATACCTCATTAATATTCATTAGGTATGTCACAAGTTACAACTCTCTCCAATTTGTGACAACTACAAGGAATGCAGCCTGTAAGGATCTCCAGACAATCAAAACATATGGATGGCCAGAGGAGGTTTAGAGACCTGCAGGGGTTGATCCCCCTACTTGGAAACCAAAAAGACAAAAGAAACCCCGTGCTCTATAGGCTACGGATAAGTGCTACTGGAGTGTCCCATTTAACAAACAGTTTCCCTCACCCACTCTAAGGTGGTATGCTTCATCATAGGGTAACCAGTCCACCTCGCATTTTGAACCTAGTCATAATGTAGGCTACAACCCACTCTTGAGAGGGAGGAGCGCAGGGATGTTTTATTTGCTAGAGAGAGGTATACTAAATACCTATGGTGAGCTGGGTGTGATGAGAGTTGCAAAGCAAAATAATTGGGAAGTAAAACTAGCTCCAGGTTACGCACAGACTTTCTTAGGGCGCCCCTGCTCCAGGATTAAAAACCAAGCTATGACAGAAGGGGATTTGACCTGTCATACAGTGAAAAGTAAGTCGGCCTTTTTTCGGCCTGATAATCACAGATGAGGTGTGCCGGCCTTTTTCAGGACCCTTCAAATACTAATGCAAAAGTGTGTGTAAACAAGAGGTGATACCAAAAAAATAATCACTATACAAGACCAGTGATTTGAGTGGTAATCCACTCGATCAGGAGGCCAGTGGTGGGTGTTGCCTGAACGAAATGACAAGTTTCAAAATGACATGCATTCTGTTTTTACGACAAATCACAACACTCATTCCAACAGTTTCTAATTCACAGGAGAGATACTGGAACCAATAATTGTTGATTACCCTTCATCACACCCAGGTCACCATAGGCATTTAGTACACCTCCCTCTATCAAATAAAACATCCCTGAGCTTCTCCCTCTCATAGAGGGGGGTTGTAGCCCACATTATGACTAGGTTCATAATGCGAGGAGTTTGCACTATGATGAAGTATGCCACCTTCGGTTGGTGAGGGAAACAGTCCTTTAAAAGAGACACTCCAATACCACTCATCTGTACTCTATAGACCCGGGGTTTCTTTTGTGGTTTTGGTTTGAGATCAGCAGACTACCAGCCTGGGATTGATTATAAATAAAAAATTATTTTAAAGCGATCAAATTTCATTAAAGGAATCAGGTGTGCTTACAAAAACATGAAAAGTTTCAATGAGATTTGGCAGTGGTCCCCATGAAACTTTTTCCTCAATTTGCAAGGGGGAAGGGGATCCAAAGAAGACTACTTTCCTTTAGTGAATAAGTTGCCACCCCAAGTTGGAAGTTTGTAACTTTTCAATGATTTGTAACTGGAATTCCGATTTCAAAACCTTGATGCATCTTATACTAGATCGCACACCCATTTTAAGAGTCTTTATAGACTCCTTATACGGGTGTGGTATAGAAGCAAAAACGTTGTAGCAGTTGAAAAACCCCAAAATGAAGCAAATTACAGGGATTTTGACGCTACAACATTTTACACATCGAACAACAAGCAAAGAGAGGCACAAATTAAACAGTATATATTATGCAATCAAATGATGACGATTTTTTTGGAGACTTGAGTGTGGAGGAATCTTCTTTATTCTTGTATCTCAATACACACACCCAAAGCGTTTCACCCACAAAGGGATTCCTCAGGGCTAAATAAACGAAGATTTCTCCACACTCAAGTCTCCCAAAAAAATCGTCATCATTTGATTGCGTATTATATGCTGTTTAATGTGTGCCTCTCTTTGCTTGTTGTTCTTATAGTTTCTCGGTCCTGTGAGGTGGGCACGATTTGTGTTCTAATTTCATATGTTGATACTTATTGTGATTATGGAGTAAGTGCGGTTGTAATTAGTTCCCTCGCTGCCATTTGTTTTGTTTAAAACATTTTACACATCTGGCCCTATATCTTGTAAAACTACATTTGTGTGTTGACTACATTCTTACTGTAGCAAAGCATGATATATCTTTAATATTATGATAAGGGGAGGAAACTTTCCATCTTGTCTCTTGCCTTTTGCTGAGGTTTTCACATTGTATTCTTTTCTTCCTTTTTTTTAATCCCTTTATGCCATTTTATTCTGATTTTAGATGTTTCTATCTACATACCAACCTGTTCCTGGCTTTCAGTTATTCGCTCTTCTTGCTCCTAAAATTCCCCCTTTCTCCGTCTGCTCTCTGAGATCATAGGTTTCATATAGGGTCTACAGAATTCTTTGTCTACCCTGCTCTCTCGCATTAATATTCATAAATTCACATTCCTGAGCATTGTGTGGGGAAAAAAAGGCAAGCGTTACTGAGGAAACTGCATAACTTCGTCTGCAAGTCTTTAGCAAATGCAAGAGAGGCTCTGAGACCTTGCCTCATGGCGTATTCTACAACAATGGGCCACAGTCATTTGCTGCCCAGATACAGCTGTTTTGATCAATTTAGTATAACATCCCTCGGGTCCACAACACTTAGTTTTGCATGTGTGTATGCCTAAAAACAAAACATGCTAATGTTGGGCTAATACAGCTTTCGCGCAGCCCATTTCAATGTACATGTTATTTTGAAATGGGATTGACAAGTAGGTAAATGTTTTCAGGACAAGTGTAGCCAGTTTCTGATGATATTGCATCTTGCTATCTGCTGGTGTTGAAGCTCTAATCAGGAATGACCAGATCTTGGTATACTGTGGACTTTGGTGTGTGTCTAATTAGTGATGAAGTTTGCCAAAGCAATACGTTGTCTATGTGACCTTAAATCAAGTATGAATGCTGTGTGGCAGATTTTTAAATATCTTCATAGATTCTAAGCAAGAAGAATAAATTACCCTGTGAATCATTAGCATAAGATTGACCCTAATGTGGGTTTTAAGAACGCTGAAACTTGTCCAGTCTTTAGACTAAAAGTACAGCTAGCTATGAGTCCTGGGACTACAAGCTTTTTTCAAGGAAAGTGATTCGGACCATATCGCGTTTTTTTACTCCAGTCTCGCACCAGACGCCTATCCTCCAGTGTAGCAAGTTAGCTTGATTGTGAAGACTGAGCAAACTTGCTAGCATCCACCATCCCATAACCCATCATCAGTAGAACCATTTCTTATAGGCGTTTCCCGATCAACGCTTTGATGCACTCATTATCCTGCCACTGGTATCCGCTCACAACTGAAATATAACACCAGAATCATGTTGCGCTTGACGTGGCCATTGTCGCTCCTTTCCTATGCCTCTTCCTCTATGTAGTGACTGAGTGATTTTTTTTTTACAGCTTTATATCCGAGTCTTCCTAAACGTGTCAAAGTCCACCAGGATTTGTTCCACCATTTTCTACCTGTATAATATTTTTGATTCACTGTGTTTACCGTCCTTGATTGTAATTTTCTGCTGTCTCCATATATCTTGCCATCCCTCCCATGTACACTTTATTTACTCCATAACCAGTACCAATAGCCTATCCTCAGTGTAGTGGTCTGAGAGACGCAGAGTCTAATGTGACACCTGACATAACAAGAAGATCTCGCCACCAGAATCTGATTCTGCCTGAGGTGAGCTGTTTTATGGTGTCGAGATCTAAACCTTTTACAGGCTTCTCCTTCAAGATACTAAACACACATTTACAACATTTGTAATAACACCAAACATGCAACGCAAGTCATGTACCAGAGTCAAGATCAAGAGAATAACTGTACCACCTCAGAAAGATGCCATTAATTTATAATATACAGGAGACTGTAACCGACCCTGCAGTGCCGTATGGCCTTTTGGAGGAAACCTGAGAGGTACCTCATAGCTGTATGATCCCTCCGGTTATCTTTGCTTGCGAGCATTGTGCCAATTTGAGTGTTGCTTGTGAGCTGCCAACCTGTGCTCAACTATAATCTGATCCCTGGAGGGGATATCTTTTCATAAAGGCTAACTAAGCTATGTGAAAGTCCTCTAGCCTTTCATTGAATTACTTTTGTCTGCTTTATGCCATGTACATGTTATGAGGATCAAAACTCAGGATGACTTGCTTTGCCACTCCATGAATCTTTCCTTTGGGAAAACTCTTCTATCACAACCAAGAATTGTGCTAGAATTAATGGTTTCGACCCAATACCGCCAACCGACCGGGACTTAACGTGGTTATAACTAAGAACACTTAACGTAGCGTACACAAAAGATTTCACACGCCATTCCTTAAATATAAATGACTAATATCCTTCCAACAAATAAGCCGCCTACCAGCCGCCCCATGTTTGACCATGACCAGTATTTCTTCATACCGGTATGCTGTGTCTATTTACCTATTTTGCAGCTAATTATAACAAGTGCACACAGAATGCACTGCCCATGACCTCACATCCTGTAACAGTCATGGCATTTCGAACAACTTCCGTTTACATTAGTCCCCACTGAAACCTATGAGATTCCCGTGTAGTGTGGGGGGGATGTCAAACCGACTCGAGGACGCTTCGCAGCGAGGAATCTATCCGTTTGCACCCTAACCCATCTGGTGGGGGCCTCTTTCTATGAGATAATCCTATGTGGTGTAACCTACTACCCAGCACCATCTGAACATTTTTAAAAGATTATTTTCATACTTATGTGGTTTGCCTGATCCTATGTAGGAAGCCTGCTGGAGCCCTTTCCGAGGACCGAACTCAGAACCTTCAGATTATGAGACTGATGAGCTACCTACTGCTCTAAGCAGGCTGATTGTAAGCCACTAACTCCAGATGGGCATATATTTGCCAAAGATCCATACCTTTGGAACCACCTGCCCCAAGACAGCATGTGTAGCATATGTATATCGATGGGTCTGTATCATCACCCCTTCGGTTTATCCAGGGATCGTGCTCCAACTCCAACAATACCAAAAGGCATGCACGTTGTTTTGGCTTGGTTGCATTGCTGTCTCTTGATTACCAAGTGGGGTCTAGAAAGCCAGGTCACAGGATATTGTATCTTATTCCCAATTCACCCAGTACTGCCCTAGCACTAGAAGAACCCAAGCGTCCATGCTTTGGCCCCAATAGTTACCCTGCCGCCTTCGTGTACAAGACCTTCAGGCAAATATAGCAGTCATCTCATCACGTTCGCGTACCTTCATGAGTGACACATCGACCGTCTTGTAGAAAATTAACACGTCAAAAGGTTAACAACTCCCTCCCTCAATCCCTCAGGGTTTGCTGAGTCCCTATCGTGCTGTGCTTAGATCCTCCAACATTAGTTGATTGCATTCTACAGCGCCCATGACACTATGCATGGATAGTACTATATATTACTGTCTGAGTGCCTATCCAGCGATTCTTACTGTTGACGAGGCATTACAGTCCCCTTAGACAAGGAGCGTGTTAACTAAGCCGACTTCCTACCCATTCAAATGAAAGAAAGATGGGGGATGCCAAGAGCCTCCGGTGACTGATACCACCTCTTTATTTCAAACCCCACTCCACCTGATTTGCCATACATTAGTGTTCGTAAAAAGTCGCTTTACTACTGACACAAGCTCTCATAATGTTTCCCTGGTTATGTGCTAGATATGATCCATATATCACTCTCTGCATATAGCCAGTTCCTATCTCTTGATGCCCAGCAGCTGCCTGATGAGTGACTACTAATGAAACAATCTTCCCTTCTTCCCTCAATCAACGCGCATACCTGCAAGCACGACATGCATTTGATAAACCTGGTAACTGTGGACTCCCGCACTTTGATCTCCTTCCACTATACCACTGCTCACTAGATGGTCGCCAACCCTGTTGCCCCCGCTGTTCTTGTCCATGGGATTTAAGGGTCACACTGAGCTTGTCTCGGGATGATGATTTGCGTGTCTACCAGCCATATCACTCCATCCTCCTGATGTGTGGCTCTGTGCATAGATGCCGAAACAAGCAAAACATTAGCCACTGTTATTTGCCTTACATCATTAACGTTTGCATATTAAAAAACCTCTCCATGTGCTGTCTGGATTGCGATACTCTCAAAACATGGCCATGGCACCCTGATTCACTCAAGCCACCATGGGCTATGCCATATTGTCAAACAACTAAAATACTGCCTCGTGCATAATGTCACTCACTGCTCCAGTGGGCATACTTCTACAGATGTCCCCCGCATCCACAGAACCAGAACAGATGATAAAGCCTTCTCCTACATCGCAGCCAAGACCTGGAAAGAGCTCCCTGTGAACATCAGACGCTCCCCAACCCTGCAAACCTTCAGGAAGGTCCACAAGACCTGGCTCTTCGACTGATTCAGAACCTGCAACTGATCCGAAGCTGCCCCCACCCCTTAGGGCCTTGAGTCATTCACGGGTGAGTAGTGCGCTACACAAACCCTTGATTGATTGATTGACCTTAATAAAATAAACCACACCTTAGTTAAAAAGGGGGGGTATAATGAAAGGAGGCAGCCAGGGTATTCATGGCCCTAGTACAAGGAAGTAAATTACCCATCTGAGTGCCATTTGAGTGGTAGTATATAGAAATAATCAGGAATACCAAGCCCCACCAAACCTTCTGGGCCCCGGTGACATGAAACCTAATGCCCATCGATGGATATTCTATTTTTTTCTCGGCACCCCACCCGGCCCCGTCCGCTGACCGCCAACAGCATTGTGCCATTAAAAAAGTCACACTGGATAATGGATGTAGCCTGTAGCTATGCCGTGACTATTGCCACTTTGTGCCCCCGAAAAGCTACCACAAAGCGCTGCGCACCGCAGTCCACTTCACAATGTCTGGGCGCTTTACCTACTTGCAGCCCAGATGTTGGGGCGACGCCAAGACCTGAACCTGGTAATTCCCAAGCTATAAGTCGGCAACTCCGGCCGTGAAGCTAGAGGTCACCCGTGGCCAGAGTGCATGTTGCACTTAGTTTTTAGTAACTGGGGAGCAATAACTTTCAGTGCCTGGCAAATGCAGCCATATAATCTCCACTAATGCAATTTGCCCATTACTTCAGAACAGAAGGCAGAATCCTCATTACGAGCCAACAGAAAACCATCCAACTTCCTAAGGTGTCAATCTTCTCTGCCAGACTACACCCCTTATAAACTATCATCCCCCCCATAAAAACGTCTGTGCCTAGAGAAATTGCAGCCGAGATGGAACCGCTAAAAAGAAGTAGCAGTGCGTCAAACGTATAAGAAAGGTTCCTTTCTCAAAGCAGCTCCAAAAAGAACTGAACAATCAGTATGGAAACGTTCTCTCTCTGTCTCTGTCATGCACTCTCCACCGCTAAATTAATTTTAAAAACTTGTGTGCTTACTCCTCCATGGGCCTAGTACATTTTCGAGAGAAAGTGAGAGATCCGGAGAATAACTGAAGCACATAAAGGCGATAAAGAAGCAAAACATTTTTATAGGAGGACCAGCTAGCAGGAGAACTTGTGATTTCCCAAAGAGTCTGGAGTCTCTCTAGGAGTTCTAGGCGGCGGGAAGGAGGAACCATTAGCATGCTGGGTATCTGGGGAGGCACTTGACTCAACGAGAGACTGGACGGGAGTTGTGTTATATGTTTCCTCTGCATCACCTACCCACATATATCCCTGATCAAGGGCAGCAGCCGTTAAAACCACTCTCGCATGGAGTGACCGCCGGGAGACTCACTCACTCCAGGCGGCGCCTCACTCGAGCACACACTGTCCCATACTGGAGTAGCTCACCCAGGGCTCGAGTCGGGGTACCACGCAGGTGTACGACGTCCCCCCACTTATTTTACCGGGAGCTCCATAACTGGAGCAAATGGAGCCACACATTCCCTCTTTGGCCTCTCTGGGGCGAGATCGGAGCCCATTCAGAACGCTGCTCATGGGCTTGCTTCCCTGATGCAATCGCATCTAAGGGGTGAGCAAGGGGAGGCAATGAGTCTGATGGTGCAAGCCACCTTTCGTGACGTCACTTCCTATCGTGACATCAGCGTCCCTCCACTTCTTTTTTTAGGACTTGTGCCCTGAGCTCACCCACAGACAATCACCATAGAGCCCGGCGTCACCCCAGCTCATTAAAAGAGAAGGAAAGCAAATGACGGACAAAGGGGAAAACCAATATCCAATAACAGCTTTTTTCCTCCCAGTGACCATGTGTACGACCAGTATATCTCCAAACCAACCACTGGCTAACGTGGGAGACTTTCCAGTTCCCGGCGGCATCTTAATAGCAGACATAGACACAAGCGCGGCATGCAACACGCTGGGAGTACTCATCAGCCCCGAGTCACACTCTGTTCAACATGTTCATCATGCACATGCCAGTTCTCTTAACAGTAAGCGGCAAATGCACATAGTAGTTGCATCGGTACCCTTGCCCCACAACCCTCCACCCAAATGATACACAGACAAGTATGTTTGGGAATGAAAAGTTGCAGGTTTATTTGTGATACAAATAACAGAGCGGGTTAACTGACAGGCGACCCCTCCACCCCGCAACCCCTTGTTGCAGGGCGCCTGAAGTAGAGCCAAAGAAGCAGACACTAGTGGCCCTGGCCACGTGTCGACCGGGGAGGCAAGCCTCCCCCGGTGGACCTATCGTCCACCTGCCCCGCCCACCTCTGAACAAGGGAGAGTCAACTCACACCTTGCCCAGCTAGGAGGGGCGTTATTAGCAAACCCCCGGTTGCTCAGGTTTACAACCGCCCTAAGGACTAACGGGGTGCCGTTGAACCAAGTCCCCAAGAAGGGCCCCTTGGCTATGTATGACTCAGTGTTGTGCCTCTCGCACTGTGGCTTCAGGTCCTGTTCCTGCGCCTGTCCTGTATGGGGGTCGCCTTGTAACTCCTCCTGCAACCTGGAAGACAAAAACATCATTACTATTCCCCCCTCCCCACTTCCCCCCTTCCATCGGGTGAGCGGTAGGGAGGGGAGTAAAATTGCGGGCCTCGCGTCCGGCGTCGTGGGGGGGGAGTGAGGGAGAAGGAGGGGGCTCGGGGCCTGAGACTAGGCTGGCGAGGACAGCCAGGAGCGACCGACGGGGACAAGGGGCAGCAGCAAAGAGGGCGCCAAGGAGGAAGTGCGCCCCATATCAGTCACAGCCAAAAAGGGGGGGGTGGCCTGGATGTCCGGCCCCGCCCACCCACCCTCCCCAAGGCGGGCCTGCGGTTCCCTGCGCACTACTACGGGGTTTGCCCTCCTATGGGGTCCCCTGCAGGGACCGCGGGCCTCCCGCATAGTAGTTGCATCGGTACCCTTGCCCCACAACCCTCCACCCAAATGATACACAGACAAGTATGTTTGGGAATAAAAAGTTGCAGGTTTATTTGTGATACAAATAACAGAGCGGGTTAACTGACAGGCGACCCCTCCACCCCGCAACCCCTTGTTGCAGGGCGCCTGAAGTAGAGCCAAAGAAGCAGACACTAGTGGCCCTGGCCACGTGTCGACCGGGGAGGCAAGCCTCCCCCGGTGGACCTATCGTCCACCTGCCCCACCCACCTCTGAACAAGGGAGAGTCAACTCACACCTTGCCCAGCTAGGAGGGGCGTTATTAGCAAACCCCCGGTTGCTCAGGTTTACAACCGCCCTAAGGACTAACGGGGTGCCGTTGAACCAAGTCCCCAAGAAGGGCCCCTTGGCTATGTATGACTCAGTGTTGTGCCTCTCGCACTGTGGCTTCAGGTCCTGTTCCTGCGCCTGTCCTGTATGGGGGTCGCCTTCTCTTTTTCCACAGCCCTGGGCGTGGCACCCGCTGCGCCCAGAGCCCCCACTACCTAGCCTTTAGTTCTCTTCCTTATCTACATCCGGCTCTTTCTAGCGCTTCCCCCAAGTCTAAGAGGAAAATCGTCATCCCAACTTTGGACAAATGCACCCCATCGGATTCCCAGCAACCAATAGACTTGGCATGCAGCAAGCCATGCCTGATGAAACCTATGCCTCTTTGTTCGCTAAATTTGCGCATTGCCGCGTTTACGCGCCTGCGGGTTATTTCCAGTGCTTCCCGTGATATTGCCCCATGCCAAATTGGTCTGGGGGAAATCTCTGACCAGTAGATGTTGCACTGTCCTAGCTCGCCGCTCAGGGTGCTCAAGTCTTTCCTCATTGTATCTAACAGACGCCTTTTGCCTAATGCGACCAGGTCGTTCCCTCCCAGGTGCACCACTAGAATGCTCGGCCTCCGCTTGTGTTCCCTCACTAATCTACGCAGCGTCCCTAACAGTGCAACCCAGTGCATCCCCGGGAAGCCGAACCATGAGATCTTGGTGTTGGTAAGCCCGTGCTTCCATGTGGTGGCATTCACCCATCTCGCCAGTCTCGTGACATAGGAGTGCCCCAACACCCACACCTCTTTCCCTGCAATAAAACACAGTGTGTTGTAAATTGTATTTTATTGACATACTTCAAAGGCACTGCAATGACAAACACACACCACGTGGCTACCAAATTGTGAACCACCATGTTACTTAAGGCATGATTATTATTATTTACATTATTTACACATCCTTGACCACCTGTCTGCTCACCGGGAGTATCACACTCAGCGGTCTGACATACCTCCTGTAGCAGTTGGAGTCCCAACGACCCACTTTTTTAATTGTTTCATCAGGGAGGCCTGCCCTGAAGGCCGTGGTGGCTGCGCCTATCCTAAAGGAATGCGTGCTAAACTTTGCCCCTTCTATTATGTATCCTGCCAAGAACAAGCTCCCCTGCATCACGTGGTCCACTTGATACTTAGTGACTGGGGAACAATCAGAGTGGATAAGTAGCAGGCCATCTGACTGAGGGCGGCGAGGCAAGAACGCGGCCAGCAGAGCCACCGGGCAGTAACTGTCATTCCCCAAACGCTGCAAAGTGATGGTCCTGCCCTTGCCTGATTGGTCTGTCTTGGAGGAATGTAGGAAGATCTCAACTGACTCTGCTTTTGCGCGGGTGTTCCTAAACGAGATGGCCCTGGAGTTGGACTCTTTTTTAGACCGTGCCACTAATTCGCTAATCCTAAATGCACCGAAGAATGCTAGACTAAACGTTACCGCAAAGAGGGCTGCCTCATAAGCGGAGCTCGTAACTGCCGGCAAGGCATCTATCATGCTCTTCAGGGTGTCATAATCAATGGGGGCCCTCTGATCTGCCAATGTGGGCATCACTCTCGCCCAACCTTTGAGTGCCGCCCTGGTTGTGAACTCTGTCGTGGGGTCCTTCTGACCTGACAATCGAGCATGGTGCCCGATGGCGGACAAATGCCCCGCCATCCATGAATGGCTCTTCCCTTCATCTTTTGCCCAGACCATGAACGCCTGCACTTTCTCAAACTGCCTAGAGTCCTCCCGCTCCCAAGGGCCCATGACTTCGCAGAATGTCCTCACACAGGTTTGGTATCTCCTCATCGTACTAGGTGCTACTGACATCTCGCCTAGTTCTCTGATGCGCTGCGCCACCGCAGCAGGAGCCATAGCCGAGCCGGGAAAGGCGTCATCTCTTCCCTCGCCCTGGGTCACGCCTCTCGGAACCGCTGCCAATGGAAACGGGAAAGTGCGTCAGCAGCCTTGTTTAAGGCTCCCGGAATGTGCTTAGCCTTGCATTCCACATTGTTATATAAACACACTTTGACCAGTTCCCTTAATAGACATAACACAAGTGCACAAGATGCTGACTGGGTATTGATGGCTTGGACTACCGCCATATTATCTGACCATAAAACCACTCTTTTCGCAGACAGTAAGGCCGGCCAGAGGTGAAAAGCCACCACAATCGGGAATAGTTCTAAAACCGTTATGTTGGAGGTAATCTTCTTCTTCCTCCAAGCATTAGGCCACCCCGCCGAGCACCAATCTTTGTCTAGAATTGCCCCGAAGCCATCCCTTCCTGACGCGTCAGTAAACAACGTCAGTTCCTGGCTGCTGGTCCAGGGTTCCCTCCATATCACTGATCCGTTGAAATGTTCGAGGAAATCCCCCCACACCTTAAGGTCCTCCTTGACCCCAAAACTCAACCTCACTTGGTGGTGCCTGCGCTTGATCTTTGCTGCTGTCCTAGCCAACCTGCGCGCGAAGGCCCTGCCCGCAGGAATCACTTTTGTAGCGAAGCTTAATCTCCCGTGCAGGCTCTGGATGTCGTCTAGTGATACCTTGTCCTGCCCTAGCACCTGTTTAATTTGGGCCGCTAGCTCTGTGACCTTATCTGCCGGGAGCCTGGCCTCACCTGATAGCGTGTCAATTTCTATCCCCAGGAACACTAAGGCCTGCGCTGGACCCACGGTCTTCCCTGGCGCCAGGGGCACTCCCAGATACTTTGTCATTCTCTGGAATTTCGCCAATGCCTCTGCGCAATCCTCTGACTCTGCTTCGCCTACAAACAGGAAGTCATCCAAGTAATGGGTGACGCCTAGTACACCTTCCACGCTTTGCAGTACCCATTGTAAGAACGTGCTGAAGGCCTCAAAGAAAGCGCAGGAAATGGAGCAACCCATAGGCATGCATCTGTCGTAATAGTACTCGTTGCCCAGCCGGAAGCCCAGTAAGTTCTGGCTGCTGGGGTGCACTGGCAGGAGCCGGAACGCAGACTCAATATCAGCCTTTGCTAACCAGGCCCCTTTCCCGGCCCTACGCACGAGGTCCATGGCAACATCGAATGAACAATATGAGACAGAGCATACCCCTTCTTCAAGGTTGTGATTAATTGACTCCCCCTCTGGGTATGACAGGTGGTGGATCAGCCTGAATGCTCCTGGCTCTTTCTTTGGAACTATCCCCAGCGGTGATACCACGAAGTTATCTAGTGGAGGTAGCGGGAAAGGGCCAGCAACCCTCCCCAGCTCCAGTTCCTTGCTAACTTTGGCTCTTACTACCTCAGGGTTGTCCCTGGCCGACTTCAAGTTGTCTGCATCTCTGGCGGCCGGGGGACCTACGTATGGGATAATGAAACCTTCAGCAAAGCCCCCCAGGAGCAATCTCCCATCAATTTTGTTGGGGTATCTGTTCAGTAACGGCATCATTCGCTCCAGTTTAATCGGTGAGGGCCCTTTCGCAGCGCTTAATTCTGGTGAAACTAGCGGACATTCTAGGGATGCGCCTGCCGTGGGTGTTTCGATACGTCGCAGAATGCCGAGAGAGTGGGGGGGAGGGGGGGTGCCAGGGGGGGTACTTGGGCGCGCTGGGGGTGGGGGGGATTACTTGTATTGCCCACCCCTGCCCCCGTGATGATTGCCTTGTCTCTGTCCTTTGTTAGACCTACATGACCCCGCCTGGTGCTGCCCTCCGCAATTGCTACACGTGTGCGTGAATCTACAGGAACTCCCCCAATGGCAATGTCCACCGTTGAATAATCTACATGACCCTGTGGATGACCCTGTGGATGACCCTGATGGAGGTTTCCCGCTTCCACTCTTCTGACCTCTCCCCCTGTGGCCCCCTCGAAAGGGCGGCATCTTATGTTCCTGCTGGGTTGTGGAGCTGGTTTTGTCAATGGGTGACGCCTGGCTTTCCTGTGTCTTACTGTTAGTCGTCACCCCTTGGAGCGCCCTGGACCCCATATGGTCCATCCACAACTGGACCTCTTTATGGTCCCAACGCATGTTAGGAGATCTAGACATCTTTTTTCTGAACTCCCTATCATACTCTAACCAGCCTACACCTCCCCACTTTTTTGCCTCGTAAAATTGCGGGCCTCGCGTCCGGCGTCGTGGGGGGGGAGTGAGGGAGAAGGAGGGGGCTCGGGGCCTGAGACTAGGCTGGCGAGGACAGCCAGGAGCGACCGACGGGGACAAGGGGCAGCAGCAAAGAGGGCGCCAAGGAGGAAGTGCGCCCCATATCAGTCACAGCCAAAAAGGGGGGGGTGGCCTGGATGTCCGGCCCCGCCCACCCACCCTCCCCAAGGCGGGCCTGCGGTTCCCTGCGCACTACTACGGGGTTTGCCCTCCTATGGGGTCCCCTGCAGGGACCGCGGGCCTCCCGCATAGTAGCTGCTACATAGTGTGGCCCATTTCACCATCCAATCCCCGCCAAGAACTTCTACTCGAATTACACCGAAGCAAAGTCCACAAGCAACGTGACAATGTCTTGACGAGCGATGTCTGATTCCGAACCATACCAAGCGTGTTGAAAGGGACAGAGAGGACGCTATCTGCTGTGTGCCGGCAGTGGAAGCCTCTATTTACCGGAGGTGGCGGGGCAGGGGGATGGAAAGGGTTGCAACTGAAAAAAACACACAAAAAACAATTACTTCTCGGACCGCTCACCGCCGCTGCCTCTCACTCCTGGAAGCAAGAACAGGAAGCACCCAGGCTCCTGACTCCCCTAGCCAATCCCAACGCTGCAATGCAGCGCTGTGATGGGTCTGAGTGCCGTGGATCGGTTCTCAGGCAGGGAAAGGGAGCCTGGCAGGGCCGGACTGGCTATCGGGCAGTTGTGTGTGCTGCCGAGCAGGGGGATGATTTCTCCGTGGTGTGGGCTTATTTCGTTGATGGGGACCTGTGTGCGCTTTGAAATAAAAAAAGCAAAACGAATTTCGTTTTGCACACACTGGTCCCTATCAACGAAACCATCCCCCTGCTGGGCAGCACACACAACTGCCCGGTAGCCAGTCCGGCCCTGGAGCCTGGGGCTGGGTGCAGAACATGCAAAGTGCGAATGGTTTGGCTGGCCCGAGAGGGCCTGTCAAAGCATCATTGCGCATTTTTGAGTGGGCAAACCACTCCTCCGCTGCCCTGCTCCGGCAGTCCAACCCCACCAGCCCCGCACCAGGAAAGGAAAACTGTAACGATAACGCTAGTTAATATAATTTCAGTTTTCTTTAACTACTGCTCACAGAGCAGTGGGGAGATGCTCCTCCACCTTATCGGAGGAGCCGCCACTGTATGCCGGCTTAAACGTCCCACCTAGGCTACCCTGCGCTTGTTGATGATGTTGCCGGATGACCCTCCACACCTACACTTCCTGTGCAAGGTGGTGCTCCAGCCAGTGGCGCGACTAAGGGTGCCCTGCCTCTAGTCGCGGGAAGCGCTTGCTTAGGCGCGCAACGCCCATAGGGCTCAAAGGGCTTCAGCCCCCACCGTCATCAGTGTCAGCCCGGGCTCAGATAGCTTCCCAGGCACACACACAGACAGTTTTTGAGCTGCTCTTGGCTGGCAGATCTGTCGTCCGTCTTATTGCAGCCGCACCCGAGTACTTCACAGGTCTTTAAAAGACGATTTACTTGTTATTGAGACTTTGTTGTTTTTTCATCCCTTCTTAGAGCTCTTGCATCTCCATCCTGCCTATTCCTTAAAGGTGCAAATTACTTTTGCTGCCACAGTGTGAGAATGCATTTCCTGAAAAGTAACCTTAGGCTTTGTTTTTCTGCAGTTTTATACAGCTCGAACTCCACTTGAAGGTATTGAGGCAGTTTTGCATGAGCACCAGTTACATTATACAAGGACACATTGCTGGAAGAATTAGCCTCGCCCCGAAATTTTAATTAGCCCCCCTCCGAAATTTGGCTCTAGTTGCGCCTCTGCGCTTGCTCATAATATTTTGATAGAAAAAGAGGGTATCTCATTGCACAGATAATACCTTAATTCGCTGTTTTTGCTCCTACCCTGTCCCTTTAGATTCTCTTAAAAGAAGGAATTTTTGTGAAATCAATTGTTCTACACACCCCGTCCCCATTCTCCTGCTATGATAAAGGTTTCTCCCCTGGAGAAGCGGCATACCCAGTCTAACCCGGAAACACTTTTGTCTCCATTGACCCTAGTAGCTTGTCCCCCCCTCCTTTACATTCTTATTGAGCTCCTCCTTTAGACCCCAGAGGTGAGCCCTCTGGGCCACTAACTGACGACGGCTCAGCAAGAATCAAACAATATCAAATAAAAACAAGAATCAGAATATCGCCAGATACTGTTTGTATGGTATTTCTCTTTCTCAGGAGACGTATATTGTTTCTTTTTAACAAGATATGACTTCTACATTAGATTTTATTGTACTTTCGAAAAAATCTAGACCAGTGAAAATTGTGTTTAAGTGGTTATATGTGTTTATGCCAACAATCCAAACTAGAATACTACTCCTACTTGTCATTTATATCATTTTAAAAACATTTCGTTTAAAAAAAAATCCAGCATTAACATTTTAATGTTGCCACTGTTTGTTTACATCCGTTTATTTTAAGCATTTTGTTTTTGCAACAGCATTGTCTGATGAAGTGCTTTTCGTGTTACTTTTTCCTACAAACATTTGTATGGATTTGAAAAATGGAACACCAGTAAACATTCCGAAAGCGAAGCTAGCTACATCCCCAAATTACAGAGTTGAATCATGCAAACAACGAAATAGCTGGCTAATGTAATGTGCTTTCTTCAATGCCTAGTGTAGGGGTCCTTCCTGGTGCACAGATCTTAGCAGATGAAGTACCCAATTATATAGCTGTAATTCAAAATACACCCCTCATATTTAACAATAACTCACATCCCTACTTTGGTGTCTAGGTGGTTTCAGTAAGAGAAGTTGCTCTTTGGAATTCCTGATACCAAAGCCCGTGGATACCTATATTTTCTCGCCCTTTCGTAGTCTAGGACTCTTACTCCTACCTTTCCTTCTCACCACTTCCCAAAATACTGCCCCCATTCCAGTTCAATCGGAGTACAACCTTCTTTCCTGACCGACCTCAATTTCAGACGCCTGTAATACAGTTAGTTATTTGGAACAACATGGGGTATTCTACCAGGATATCAAGTTTTAATACTGGGCTAAAAAAGTCCTGAATAGCGACCAAAAAAATATTGACGTATAGGTAAGTATTTTATTGTCTGATTAGTTAAAATCTTACAATAAATAAAAAACATAAAATATGTGCGTGTAAAATGACAACTGCTTCATAAGTATGATTAAAAATAAGTCAACAAAATGTTGGGGACGAACAGTAAAAATGCGTAATAGAATGTGCAGGTAAGTACAGTGCAAATATCTTAAAGTGGCTTTGTTCAGCCTCAGGGTGCACAGAGAACAGTCCAGAGAAGAGAGAACAAGATGTAAATAAAGTGTTGGTGCAGCAATTTTGAAGATTGTTAAAAAGAGAAAAAAAAAACAAGAAAACCTGAATAGACCCAATGAAGTAAGACCATTTCAGATGCCGTTCAAGTATATTGATCTCCTTGCAAGCAGGAAAATTATCGGCAACTTGGTTGAATTTGTTAAGTGTCTCATAATTTTTTGCATTTGTCTAAGGCTATGAAGAATTTAATAAATCGGCAATTGCATTGAATGTTAGAGCACTTAATACTGATAATCATGGCTGCTGGCAAGTTTTATTTGCAAGTTGTTGAATAATGGCTTTATCAGGCAGATTTTCTCATTTTTAAACTATGGACATGTGCACCAAAGGTGCACTACCAACTCGTGATGGTTCTCATAGTATCCGCTGGTCTGAGCTGGCGTTGTCTGCTCTCAAGGAGGATCTCAATCCTTTGCAGGCAGTAAACCGAATCTACGTAGCAAGAGCCTCCTTTTCAAGGTTAATGCGAGCGGTTTTTGTAGATAGTGTCGGGGGCATAAAGATTTATAAGAAGTAGTGACGGGTCATGCATGGGTTCGAGAGCGAAAGGCCATTTTATCCTCTAAATGTGATGCCTTTTTTCAACATGCGAGTAACAGCCTTTTTAAAAGATTGAGGCTCATGGAGGATTGCCATGAATCTTGTAGCCCAAGTGTTTGAGTGAGCATGTTAGGAGATCCAGCCACAGGCTTGATCCGTACAGATGATTTGGAATTTCCTTCCAGATGTTTGACAAATGCAAATTTTCTTATGATGTGCTGGCTATGGAGCCTAAATTCTAATCTACCCTGCTCTGAGCTGAACTTATGGGTAGGAAAAATATTTTCCTGGAAACATTTGCTATGACTGTATTTAGAAAAGTTGCTATTCCGGTTGGAAGTGCTGTGATGCAAAAGGTAAGCACCGGATCTAACTTTCTGTTGATTATTTTCAGAAGCGGTTCTAACGACAGCCCTGTAGTTTTCCGTACAGTTGTTTGGAAACATTTGTTTCTGCATTAGCTTTTGTTTGGAGGAAAACTTTGTGGCCATTAAAAGTTGCACAATTGTCAAACATAATGCCCAGGTATTCGATAAGTTCAACTTACCGAGAGTTTATGCACCAAACTCTTTTTTCCTGGATCTTGATTCGGACCCACTATCTTTATTTTTGTTCTGATGACTACTTTGCAGATTGATCCTTAGATGTGAAATTAAATGTTGCAGTCCTATAGGCGTCTTACTCATCAAGAGTGTATTGTCTGTTTGCTGTCGGATGGGTAGATGTAGTTGACCAATTTTTGGGTCTTTGAAAATAACTGTTTCCAAAGATTTTGTCAAGTCTACTATACAAAGATTGAAAAGGGCAGGAGTCCTGTTTGAGTCCGTTAGATGTGACTATTTTCTCTGAGACAGCCCCTTGGCTCACAATCTCGATTCTGACCGAGGTTTTTGAGTATAGGAGCTGGGTCGCCATCAAGATATGTGGCAGAACTGAGCACTTGGAAAGTTTGGACCAAAACAATGATCTTGAAATGTTATCAAAGGCTAATTTGAAGTCAATAAAACTTGTGTAAAGGAGTGATTTTTCTTTAACTATTTTTGCTATTACTATTGACAGAGTCAGCAGATTAGTTTCTGTTCACATCCCTCGTCAGAACCCAGTTTGGGATGGATATTAGTTCAAGTTGTTGATCCAAGCCTCCAGAGCTTGTAAAATGGCTTTTGCAAAATATTTTACTTAGATGTCTATTAAAGCTATTTGCCTGTAATTTGAAGGTTTAGATGGGTATCCTTTTTAGGGCTCGCGTCTGCGTTGCAGTACGCAGCACTGCTCACGCAACAAGAGCCCTTTTATATGGGGTTTTGAAAGCTGACTACAAGCTCGTGCGTGTGATCAGGCTTTCGCCGTCAGGCATTGGCTGTTCGCCTCGCTGCCGCGCTCCTTTCCCCCGCTCCTCTGTGGTGCGCATGCACCACTAGTTGCATTTGCAAGAATCCTCACTTTAAATACAGTGCCCTTTCCAACTTCTAGGTTTCTATTTTTTCTGTTATTGGGCCCTAAATAGAAACAAAGTACAGCAAACCATCTGCACAACGTAGGGCAGACGTCTGATGTACATAAATTGAGGCCCCCAACTCCGGGCTGTCACGGTAGGGTTCCAACGGCAAAGCCGGCGGAGCTCCTGCTGTCGTCTGCCGGACTCTTTAAATAGGGCGAGCAGAGCGTCACTACAGCAGACAGAGTACCCCGCCACATTTGTCACAGAGCACCCTGCCTGCCTCACTATAACACTAGCCCTGAATCACTTCGGCCAGTGCATCAGGAGAGCGAGCACAACACACATTTTACCTCTTTAATGCCAGATTACACAACACAATTGGTGAAAGGCGACTTGTTAGATTCGGCAAAGTATCAGGAGCGCTGTTACATTTCCTATGCAGCATTCCTGGTTACGTTTGGATCTTTTGATTTACACACGTCGTTGATTTAGAACAGCTGCTGATTAGACAGCTTGTGGTGTATTATGCGGCTAAAGCGTCCGAGCCATGATCAGATGGAAGTGGCTCCAATCGCCGAAGCGCATTCTTCAGTGGCTTTGATTTAGAATACAACGCACATCGAATCATAACACCAGTAATGCAGTCATCTGTAAGACAGACATCCAGTAAATCATTGCCTTATTGCATGCTAGATGGGCGATAACATGGTGCTGCAGTTCAAGGTTTATGGTGAGCTCTGGACTTCAGATGCTTTTGAGTTTCATTTTCAAACCCATCAAGCCCAGTAACCACAGAATGGAACAAAACCGGGACGCACTGGAACCAGATACGCTGCAATAGAAGTAATATAATATATTTAGAAACAATGATGTATAGAAGCACGGAGTTATTCATTGAATGGGAGTGATCATTTTTATTAAAAAAAGCTTGTTGAGTGTGGCACTAGTAATCTGTGCATCACCCGGATCTCAAGAGCATGAGATAGGAAAGTCGGCAGATAACCACATTTTCAAAAGCATGACGACCCCTTTCTGGGTAGTTTCACATCACTCTTTCACTAAACACACCTAATTCAAACTGCCAATTCTGCAGAGCTAGGAAGCCCCCGATGCTAGTTCCTGGCGTTCAACAACATGTTAACTCTAACAAAGGTGAAACCGATTGCATTTCCAATTCCATATGTCTCGCCTTTGTTAAAGTTAGAGCTGTTGACAATGTTTTTTACTTTTGCTTTTTTACACCATTGGCAATCGTGCTATGCAATTATTATAACTCCACTGCAAATAAAAAAACAAAAGTAAAAAACATTGTTAGTTTCAACACCAACAGCTCTAACTTTAACAAATGCGAGACCTACTGTATTGCAAATGCTTGTTTATATATTGGTTGCCAAAAGAACCTTCATCAGGAAGGACACGGAGATGGATGCATTAGTTGGAGAGCATGTTGAACCACCTTGTCCAAAAGGACGGATTGGACAAAGAGTGCTGCAGGGAGGCCACTGGGCCCCAGAGCGCCCTGACTTCTACCTTTACCGATGATCATATTAATTTGTTTGTTATTTGTTCTTGGTACAGAGTCCTTCTTTATTTGAATGACTCGGCCTGAAGCAGCGAATGCAGAGGGAACTGAGCTTGATCTGTGTTGGTTCTATAGAGTAATTGCAGGAACTGAATCAAATTGTTTCCCGTTATATTTTGTTCATCCGATACACAGTTATAATTTCCTAATTCGTTTATCAAGCTCCAGAATTGCTTGCAGTTCCCTGTTCTTCTGGCTCCGAATATTTGCGACCAATACTTGGTGTGAGCAACTTTCTTTGTTCCCAACAATAAAGATTCATATTCTTTCATGATATTTTTCTTTTTTTGTAGATCTTTATTAAACCAGCCCTTTTAAGAGATCCTTCTTTTCAGTCAGCTGTGACTTTATTAGGACTTTCTCCTTTTATCATACATCATGTATTTGATTTGTATTTTCGTCCTAAGTGTGTGAATGTCAGGGTTCTGGGGATCATTTGACAAGTGTCGCACGGACAAATTTATCAATGTCTGTTCTGCTTTGCTGTCCAGGTCTTGTACATCTCCTTTTTATTTAAGCATCTTCAGGCTGCCTATAGATATTAGTGCACCTGGGTCAGTTGTTAGTTCCAGGGGGGTGTTTTTATTTAGAGTGGTAATAATCTAGGGGTGATGGTTACTTTCAGCTCTTGCCGTGATTTTTAATTTGATGATTTGAGGTGATAAGTTTAAACTGACAAACTTGTAGTAGAGAATTGGATTCCTATCTACAGAAAAATGGGTCAGTTTGCTGGGCTGCCATCCAAATATCTCCCATTAAGAGCACTGAGAACAAAGGCCTCAAGGCTTGTCAGCAGCCGCTCCCCTTGGAGGTGGTATTTTTGCGGGAAAGTGGACCAGCGGGGGCATGTGCCATAGCATGTCTTGACAGCTGCCCACGTCCATCGTCTTTCTTAGTCTGCATCACAGTAAGATTGAAGTCACCAGTCATCGGTATACTGCCCTCTGGGAAATTGTGTAATAAAGTAATTAGCCATTCATCTAGCTCTTTGATATGAGTTTTTTTCGTCTTGTGTCTAAGATTGATATATATGTAAATAATGAACATGCATGACAATAGCTTGCAGGGTTTCAGACTGGGTATCAAGGCTGGTTATTTTGAGGTTTAAATCAACTTTTACAAATATAGACAACCATCCTCTGTGCTTGCCACGGCCAGGGTTCTTGTGGGAAGATTTATGGAAGGATTTGGATCCAGCAATGTGGATGTCGTCCAGGCTTCAAGTTTCCTGAAGGCAAATGAGCCGAGAATGGTTACAGTCTTGCCGTCCTTTAGTACGCGGGGCACGCCTCCCCTGTTTAGCGCAGGACTAGTCAGCCCCAGTCTTTCGATCAGAAAATAGGAGCCTGGGGAAAGTTGTGTTAACTAGTCTGTCGATCCTCTGATTCCACAGACATTATTTGCAAAAATTAACTTGTTGTCAGGTGACTTGGTCAGTGTTTCCACTGCGTTTTTTGAGTACCAATTTTCTATTATTTTGGGCGAGGTTTGGTGGTGGTCTTACTATTTGGTGGACAGAGCCGCATCTCCAAGGGTTTAGGAAAAAGAGGGTCAGGCTAGACTGCGGCGTGGGTTTGTTGATGAAAAGACCTCATTCTTTGAAGATTGATTTTGTTGTTTTAAAACAAGATTGGCAATCTCAGTGGTGTTTCAAGTAACTAAAGCTGACTCCCTTCGTGAGTGTGCATCAGCCTGAAGACATTGGATTGATAAGCTATTCTTGGATGAGAGATGTCACAGTTCTGAATGAGCTGCTAAAAGCTTTGCTATGTTCCCTCTATTTAAAATATCAAAATGCCATCTCGAATCATATTCCGGGAAGAAAATTGATTTCTGGTTACTATACAGAGAAATTGATGGTTCCATGGCTGGACCCCGGGCCCAAGAGGACAGAGACCTCCTGGGCATTCTTACTGTTGGATTGTAATTTGAAAGAATTGGCATCTCCAGTTGTACGCTGTAGACCTGTTTTTAGTCTGGTAAGCCATTTTTCTGAGAGGTCTGATGCGGTTGCTTGGGACGTCATTAGTGGCCTGTTGAGTTAATTTTCCAAAAGTCGTTGGGGAGGCTTTGTGTTCATCACATCTCTAGTAGATGGTATGAAGGAGAGGGCAGATCATTGGGGAAAAGTAGATGAAAGGAGGAGTGAGGCCCACCTGCGGTGTGCGGTTTCTCAATTTGGTGACATGAGAGCATTTTCACTGTCTGTTCTGACGTTGTTACTTGCGGCCTTTTTGACAGCCGATGTTGTTCTGTTTCCTTAGGATTTAACCAGACTGTTAATGGTACTCTCTGAAGTCAGGCATTGCACGAGCGATAGAACTGGGAGTAGCCTTTAGTTTTGAGTTGGTTTTGGGAGGAGGGGCTATTGCCATTGATGTAGGAGGCCTGGAATTATTCCTCTGCTGACTGTTGGGTGGTGGCGAATGGGCGAAATCAGCTGAGGGATTTATTTTGATTTGGGTTACAGGTTGCTTTGAGAAGATAGGAAATCATTTTAGGGCCGATAAGGATATTGCCCCGTTTTGTATTGACTTTTTATTGCATGCTTTTCTTAATCTTTTTCTGTGTCTTTTAGTCAGAGGTTGAGGTTTATGGTTTTGTACTAGATTTAAGTTACAATTTACCAAATCAAGCAATTGATTGTGGTTTGATGGGTGTAGAAGATCCGGATGCCCTTATCCCTTTGGTGTAGTAGCAGAGGAAGTATGATGGCGAGGGTTAAAAAGGGATTTAATAGTTGTCCTGTTTGTGATGGACTTAAACCCTGTGGGAAGCTTTTGTGGTAGTGTCAGGGGCTTTGGTCTGCCCTAGTGTAGAAGTTGGATATCAGGATTTAAGACTTTTTACCTCCACAGTTAATATCCTAAGAAATTCCTGAATATCTGCTAGTTTGTCTATTATAGGCTGCCATGCACATGGGTCCTCCTTTTCAGATTTGTCTTGTAGATCGACCTTTGCACTGGTTATGACAGAGGTTAGAAGTTCTACTTACTTACTGATTGCTGCAATGGCTGAAGCCACTAACTGTAGAAAATCAACTAGGAGTTCCACATTGAAAGACTGATAGTTTAGGCCTTTCACTGATTCATCTTATGAACCTATTAAGATTGGCCATATGGTGGCAAACCCCTTTCGCCATCTGGCGCTGTATTACGCATTGTCATAGTTTGCACCGGGCACACCTTTTAAAAGGTGCACTCGGCGCAAACAATGAGAAGGCACCCTATTACGATATATGTGCTTCCCCAGGGCAGCCGCGAACTCGTGCTGCCCCCAGAGCATCGCATTCATGTGAAAATACGGAGCGCCTTCTGGCAGCTTCTCCGTGTTGTCAGAGTGCAGGCAGCAACCCGCATGCAATTTTAAAGGGGATTAGAGATCCCCTTGCAGGTGGGTGCAGTCACTGACTGCACCCAGCCCAGCAAGGGGTTGTCCGGAGGGTCCATAGGACTCCCTTTGTCCCCTCCAGAGGGCTGCTCTCAGGGGGAACACTCACAGTGCATTTTGACTGCGGCCTCTGAGAGCTTCTTTGCCTTTGCACCTGCTGCTGTAATATGGCGCGGGTGCAGAGGCAAAGGAAGTTCCTCATTTGCATAGGCCACGCCCCTATTCGAATGAAGGAATGCCCCCAGAAGGTAGCGCTGGTGCTTTAAATGCACCAGTGCTATCGGTATTACTGAAGGGGTTGCAGAAGTGTCTGCGCCCCCTTCTGTAATGCCAAAGTGCCCCTGGGTGTGCAAAGTGGGCGCAAACGTCTGTTGCTCCCCAGAACCACTTATTGTAATACGGCCCCAGTGGCTTCATGGGGGGTTGCGATTATGATTAAACTTAAACACATTTGAATCCCCTCTGTCTTATATCTTGTGTAGGGTAGGAACAATAAAGCTGGGAAATGTTGCATTGAGGATGCAAGTAGATCAACTGAAGTTGTAAATCCGTTTTCGTTGTCATCAATCTTCGGGAAGAAGTTAGTGGGGGTCTTTTTTTAGCTCTCGTTCTTTGGGTGATGTCAGTTATTACTATTCCTATATTGATAGGGTTACTGTACTTAACTCCACATACATTTATGTAGATAGTAAACATATCTTCCAGGTACGTCGCAATGGAGTTAAGAAAAGTAAACTCCACTTAACTTCATGATATTTTGGTAGTCGATACTCTAGCTGCAATATTTTTGCAACACAGTATTTTTGTGCTTGATATTCTGACATACAACCACTGTCAACATGTGTTTTATTCAAGTTAACGCTTACTATTGCTCCCATTACTTGAATGGGATCTCCAACATTTAAATGTTCTAAAACAGGGGTGTCTAGTCTTAGGTCATAAAGCACAGAATTACCTTCATGCAGCCTTTATGGATAACTACTCATTATTGCAAATAGGCTTCATTAGTAATTGTCTGATACAATTGTATCTTGTGTGCATATCCTGAAAATCTGGCATAGATCTGGACTTGCCTTAAGACACTCCGGTCCGAACTTGTGTTATATATTCCCATAAGAATATAAATGTAATTATTTCTTTTATATTTAAAGTGCCAACAAGTTACCAAGGCCCCTTAGCAGCACATATATTATAGGTTGGAAACAGCATTGTGCATATACAAACTTAAGGAGTCTACAGGGATATATATCTGGGAATCTCATCCAAGCTAGAACAAGGCGGGAAGAAGTTGGTTGGGAGCTACTACCCAGCGAGCTAATGTGGTGTGAGGTAATAAAAGGTGATACACAGCGATTGCCCTGCCCTGAAAAGAGGAGTAAGTCGGTTCCATTAGACTCTGCTTAAGGGTCAGAGGCATCTTTAAAAACCTTTGTTGTCAGTGATTTGGAGGACAGACGCATGAGCAGATCCAAGGAGTGCTTGGAGAACGGAAGCTGAGCTGGAGACGCACGAGTAGATCCAAAGAGTTCTTGGAGTACAGAAGCTGAGCTAGAGACGCACAAGTAGATCCAAGGAGTTCAACTGAACAGTTCCACGCGCCCTCACTGTATTATAGGGTAGTCTATTCGTCGTAGTACAAGAGCTCTTGCAAGTTCAATGCTGTGAGTCAGTGGAAGTACAGGGACCGCGCCGCTCTCAATCTCACTAGCTGGAGATTGTGTTCTTCACAACAGTATTTTGTAGTTTAAAGTTTGTTTCTGGTTAGACCAAATGCCCAGAATTATTATTTTACACATTTCACTGATATGAGGGCAAGTGTGACCTTGGAGAGACATTCCAGGTTGTTATTGAGTCTGCCGTGGACTTCTGCATCACTGGTAAACATCTGAAATTGTAGATGGTGTTGGGAAATCCCTTCCGCTGTAGGCCGACAGAGATACAGAGGAGGAGGAGTAAGAGCGAATGACCCTGTGGTATACCATATGCAGTGGATTTGTCAATCGAAGAGCTGTTGTCGAATCTTGCTTATTGGTTACGGTCTGTTAACGTTTGGATCTGAGTAGGATAGTGCCACTGAACGCGACCCTCATTTACAGTCTTTAGAGTAGCATGTCATGATTGACTGTGTCGTATCTTAAAGACAAGTCCAAGTGGATGACTGATGTCGAATGATTAGTGTCTTGAGAACACAGACTGGTGCTCCTTAATGTCTGCCAGCGTTGTATCCATGCCTTTGACTGGTATGATCCCAGATTGACTATCCCGGTTGGCACGTGTTTCCATGAAATGGTAGGAGTTGTATTATCTCTGCTTTTGGGTTATTGCTAAGTAACAGCAGGTTAGAAATGTTACATTTATGGGACATTATTGTTATTTAGGGTTGGGTTGCACATGTTTTATTTGTAGAGTCGTAAAGGTAGCATGCTTGAATGCCGATGGAACATTACTATAGTTAATATGTCAAACAGATCAGTGATGAAGACTGTCAGAAAGAGATTAGGTAGTGAGTGGACTCCTTTCATTTTTTACTGTGATATTCAGTGATTTGCAAGACTAGTGAATGGGATATGAGTGAAACATTGTAGAGTGTTTCCAGGGGCCCCCTGTGTTCTCCTTCACAGATGCCAGTCTGCTTACTAGAGACTTGGGAGGGCTTCATGGCATCTAAGAAGTCACCATTAAATAAATGCATCGTGTGCTGCAATCACAGTTGTGTTGGGAAGACACTCTTGCCTCAGTGAGACAATTCAGGCACATGAAAGCGTCAGTGACCGCATCCACTCTGATGCAGTGCTTATTTTAGGGTTTCAGCCTGATTTTAAACACTGACACTCCACCCAGATTCACAGAGCTTGGAGGAGGGAGGTAGTTGGCATTAAAAGTCATACCTCCTGCTTATGCAGTCAAGAAGGTAAGAGGCTGGGTGTGTGTTCCACTTTGTTCTGCAGGTGACCTTGGTGCAGCTGGGAAGGTTAAGTGACACATTAGCAGTCACTGGCACAGCCACGGCTCGCCCTGGCGCAGCTCTACGGGCCGCTTGTAAACATCCAAGTGATTACCTCAGGGCCCAGGGGATGGCGTGGAGAAAGAGGTTTAAATGGAGCAGGGAGTCGGGGACAATCAACCTGCCCATCTGACAATGTCAAGTGGAAGTACCTGCGCACCTCCATGGTAAGCATTATGACGACCTGGCAGACATTTTTGGGTAGCGACTGCTACTGGGGCTGATCAATTCTGTTTCACCCATCCCGTGAGGAAGGACAGGGGCCTCCCTTGATAGAACTGTTGGGTTTGGTGTATGGAAAAAAGGAAGAGGGTAGTCACGTGTTGCTGAAATAGTGCATCGTGTTCAAGGGTGGAGCCAGGATTGGCTGAGTGGGGGAGTGTTAAGGTGGGGGAGTGTGGCGGTAGGAAGGCGGGGTGGGAGGGAGGTATATAAAATGACCTGGTGCTTTTGGTCTCTTCACAAGTCCAGTTAGGCATATTTATTTATTTATTTTATTTATTTATTTAAAGAGTTTTATATACCAGCTGGCTAGACCCGTAGGTATCAGATCGCATTACACAAGGTGAACAATGTTAAAACAATGATAACAAGTACACGTTACATCAAATATATGCGACACATTAAAGGGAGAGAAGGAGAGACGTAGAGAGGAAAGGAGGAAAGGGGGAGTGAGAAGGGAAAGGACGAGGGGGAAGAAGGAATGAGAGACAAAGGGAAAGTCAGCCCAAAGACCGAATGGGTAGGTTACGGTCGAGGAGGTAATCCACAGCTAGTCTCCTCTATAGCTCTCAAGGTAGCTCCAACGGGCATCAGTCAGATAGATAGATAGAAAGGAGACAAGGAAAAAGCAGAATTGCAGAAATACGATGAGGGGGGGTGGGCGAGCCAGGGAGACGGGGAGAAACTGTGCCAAAGGTCCGGCTGGGCAAGTGACGGTCAGGGGATGAACCGAAGCCGATCTCCTCATTAGCTGAACAGAGCAGTTCCACCGGGCGTCGGACATAATGCTCGGACTCTGAGCATAACTAGGAGGAGTTGGTACTGGTGTAGTGACTAACAACATATACTAATATACATTGGTCAAACATGGTAGCTTTTAATGGCTAATTTACGGATGGTTGTTAATTTGTAAATAACATTGTGCTCTTAGAATAAAGTTACCACTTAACGTGGTAGGTTAATTCTCTGAAAGCATTAAAAAAACATATAAATATAGACATAATCACACACCCATCCTACATAAAAAGGTATGGTGTCTTGAAAGAAATAGTAGTCTCTCAAATGCTTCAAACTCATAAACCTCATAAACTTGTGGTGATTTTGTTTCCAAGCCCGCATGATTCCTCTGATAATTATTTGGCCTATTCAATTCCATTGTTTTCACTTTTGTTGCATTGTTTTGCAGACCTGGTTCGGTGCACGTTTTCAAATTTCCACCAAACAGCTCATTTTGAGCAACGCAATTGCTTGATGCACAGGGTCTAAAGTCTCTTCATGTTGTATATTGTAGTACAATTGGTGCTTGACTGCTCTAGTTAAGCTTCCAACACATCTTTCCCATTCAAACCATCTTTGGGTTGAAAAAAAGAATGGATCTGTCACCGTCCCTTCTCTTTAAGGGCCAGATGTACGACCTACCAATTTGCAACTCGCAAATGGCGTCGCATTTGCGACTCACAATTTGCGACTTACAAATTGGGATGCACAACAGTGTCTCAGACACTGTTTGCGATTCCTAATGGGGTCACAAATTGCATGCCTCATTAATATTAATGACGCAGACACAATTTGCAACCCCATTAGGAATGGCTAGCACTTCCAGAGATGGTGGCCGTCTGTGATTGCTTTTAAATAAAGCAGTTTTTTTTTAATGCAGCTCGTTTTCCTTAAAGGAAAACGGGCTGCATTTAAAAAAAGAAAAATCAAACTTTTCAGTTTCATTTTTTTAAGGGCAGGCAGTGGTCCCTAGGACCAGTGCCTACCCTTGAATATTTATTTTTTGACCCATTCACAAAGGGGAAGGGGTCCCCTAGGGACCCCTTCCTTTTAGCGAATGGTTTACCACCTACTTTAAATAGCTGGTAAATTGCGAGTGTTTTACGACCGCCATTGCGGTAGGAAAACATTCATGCATACAAATGCAAGTCGCTATTGGGAAGGGACGCCCTTGGTACACCCCTTCCTGATAGAGAGTTGCAAACCTCATTTTGCGAATAGGTAAAGTTTACTTATTCGCTAAATGAGGTTTATACATGGCCATGCCCTAAATTACGGTCGCAAACAGGCCGATTGCCCGTTTGTGACCGCAATTTAGGGTTGTACAAATGGCCCTAAGTTTCTTTCTGGTATTTATGCTTGACAGGTGCTCTGATTATCAATCTCTCCTCACAATTCTGTTACAGTGGGTGCACACATACGTGTCCTAATGCTATAGTAGTTTCTTTCCAAAACCAGCCATTGTAAAGGGAAATCAGGAACATAGCATATACATCGTCCTACTTAAAAACTGACGTGCTGCTATAAAAAGCAAAAAAAATAAAAACCTTGAAGATATTGAAACATATCCCTTTAAATATTAATTTATCTTAAAGTAGTATCCTACAAATAAAACACATTAAAGAAGAGACATTTTTGAACCACCACCGTAGCACTAAATCATCTACTGGCTGGGAATGACAAACTGTAATGAGTTGGGAGCACATTTTGAATTTGTAACTGTAATAACGGAAGAAGGATCTTTGAGCACACTAGGAAGTACCAAGAGCAAGGGCTTTGAAAGCCACCTACTAATAAAATGATCTGGCCATCTAATTTCAAAGAGCATTCTGAATGGCCCCAAGGAGTTGAGCCTGGCGTTGGTGAGAGATCGGATTGCAATATCCATGAACGGTGTAAGGATGGTGGCGCTCTAGGCAAAAAGAAAAAAGTTTTGCTACAGGTGCCATATGAATGAAGTACTTTTTCAGCTGTTTTCGTGCACTTTGGTGCTGCTTATGTTAGGTATTAAATTCAAATTGTATGTAGTGTTGAATTGGATTATGAAGATACGTTCATATAAGGGGACATGTGTCAATACTGTCAAACAAGAAAAGTAATAGCGTTCAGATTAACAGCTGCAGAAAATAAGCAGTGGCAATGCCAATAGGTCTGACTTTAAAGGAATATTGTATGGTATTGTGAAGCATTACATTTAAATTGCTTGGGAATAGATTTGTGTGTGTGTGGAAGCAAAGAACTGTACAATAATTTTGATATATGTTAAAAGGTCACTAACAATTGAACTATCAAGCCAAGAGCTTAAAAAATCAATGTAGGTAAATGACTGTCCTCTTCCCATCTGTGCTGCTGTCATAGAAAAACAACATACATTATCTAGTTATCTCAAGCACTTAATAGCATTATAATGTCATGTGTGTTCCCTTGAATGGTAAACCCTAGGCAGCTGGATAAAAAATAAAATGAACACAGCTGTGTGGAGAGCAAACACTTTTTGTGAAAGCACACAACTGTGGGAGGAGCCACATCAACTGTCTAGTGAGGCTCTCATAATCTTCTAGAGGCAACTGTGCTGTTAAGGCACACAATAAAAAGAGCAACATTGAGGCGGGGAGAATCCAATGCATAAGACTCAGTCTGGTTATCTTACTCCCATAAACACTGCACTATTCACTGCACAAGAAAACCCATGCGGACCAACTATTCAAGTGGCAGGTAACAAATCCAACTGGCTTGGCAAAGTAGTGCACACAAAAACAAACTGATATATCTTCACATCTGAAGGAAGCCTGCAGAGAAGATCCAGTGAAGTTATATAATGCAAAAGTGCCACGGTCTTGGATTTTTAGTCAACTGCAGGTGCATACTTGGAGTCTTCGTTATTTACCATTGTAAGAGTAATTAAAAAATCCTATTCTGTAAAGTGCTGTTGGCTTAACAAAAGTCTGGACTGGCTGAAGCTGTGACCTACGAATGTGGCTACCTATCAAGTCAGATTGTGCCCTTAAGTAGTTATTGTGTGTGTGCTTTCTTAAATAGACAAATAGATGCTGAATCTGATAAAAACAGGTCAGGATAGTGTGCGCTATGACATAGGCCTGTCTCCCAGAGTGCAGCCTTGCTGGTCCGGAGGGGAGCCCAAAGCGCTATCTATCCTCATAGTGGTGGAAGTCTATTGCCTTCCTTAGCTGTTAAGTAGCACATGCGCGCTGGTAGTAGCATACCAAGAAGTGATCAATAGTTCTGAACAGCACCTTTTTACCCTGTGTCAGGCTCACTCACCTTTCTAACATTTCTGCTGCTGTGTGTGTGCTCAACTCACTCTTGGCTTGCATCAGGTAGATGTGGAGTGCTGCATAGCGCATGCGTGGTAGCTCTGTGTTGGTTATATGTGTGCCTGGGAAGGGTACAGTGCAAGTATGGTGCAGTACTGTGCAGTACATGTGTAGTGTGTTATCATGTTGTGCAGTGCATGCTCAGGGACCGCATGTGCAAGGTGTATGTATTCTTGCATGAAGTAATATACATGAAGGGTGAAGAGTTGTGCAGCGCCCACATATTGAGCATGTGTGTATAATGAATGCAGGTGTACAGGCAAATTTACAAGGCACAGAGATATTAGTGCTGGACAGTAAGTGTGCTGAGAGTGGTACATTATCTGGAGGACCCTGGGTTCCATTTTGGGCGCCCTAGGCCTGCCTGGAGAATCCCCCCAGACAGATATTTAGATTGCTGCATTCTTGTGAGATGGGTAGGGGCTCACTGAAGTGAAAGGGACGAGACTACCTTTACATTTCAAAAGACTGCTCTTTGGTTCGGTGATAGATCACAAGGAAGGGATGTTGACACATCTCAGGAAGAGAGATGGGCTAATAAGAGAATCATAAGAAAAAGCCTGGGGGTCTGGGATTAACCTTTTGATGCATCATCACTGTGGCTGACATTCAGGTGTGAACTCTGGTACCCTTCCATGAAGTTTGTTGTGGAGAATGAGTTTCTGAATCATGCCTGGTGTCACAGACATCTTTCATGAAGAAAGATGAAAACAAGCCAAATCCCAACATAAAACTTCAAAGACCCAGGCTCTAAATCACATTTGATGTCTGGAAATGAACTATAAAAAGGGAGGTTGAGTCCTTAAACATTTGTCATCTGCCAAGCAGCCAGATGAGCTGTGCGAGGAGGGGAATCTCTATAAGAGTTTTGCCTGTAACCAGGACTGGAGGCCAGGGGCGGCTCCTCCATTAGACAATGGGGACCCCCCAAACAAAGCCCAAGAGATAAAAACTAAAATGTTAATTTATTTCCATTTTATTTTCCACCCACTCATCCTAAACAGAGCATTAGGACAGGAGTGGGCCTGCTGAATGACAGCAGCCGGAAGGAGGGTGTGCTGCCTTCACACTTTTCAAAGTGCTTATGTCTCGTTGGCCAGCTGCTGCACTGAGACTGGTAGCTCCCTCCAATCAGGGTGCTGCTCTCATGCTGTGAGCATTGCCAGTATTTGTCACGGGAGTTGCAACATCCAGTTCCTCTTCAGTTGGCGATAGAAGTGGTCTGGCACAGAAGATGTTGTGTTGAAGGTAAGTGAATAATATTTTTATTGTATTTGCCTGTGGAACAACCCCATAGATGTCAGCCACTACAGCTGGATGCCAAGGCGTTCTAGTCTCCCAGGGAAACAAAGACCACTAGCCCTGGAGTCTGGAGCACTAGTCTCCTGCCTACTTGCCAAGCCCAATGTGCCCTGTGAAGAAGAGGAGAGCATTGGAGGGAGCGAGGTCCAGTGGGGAGCCCTACCTCGAGAGCTCCCTGTGCGAGTTGTGAGGCTTTGGTTGTGCAACGATTGAGCTTTAGCCTGTGTGCACAAATGTTTTTGGCAACCCCCTCATGCCAGGTGGAGGCCACTGTAGACTGTGCCAAGTATTAAGTGCTGTGTGGATTACATTGAGCCCACACAGCCTCGTTGTGGTGATCCCCGTATGCCAGATGGCCTACCAGTGACTTAATTGGGCAAGAGCCTGAGACTTTTGCCCTATCTGTGTAGGGTGATCGCACCAAAGAGTCTGCACCCAGTATTGAGCAATGTGGCAACCCTGTATTCCAGAAGGGGCTGCCGGTATCGCTGGGGCCTACTGTTCGGGTTGTGGCCTGGATGAATGGATCCAGCCCACCAACTGGACCGACTTCCCCAAGAATCGCAGGATTCCGCTGAAGATGCCACACCCCCACTGGAACTCCAGTCGGGAGCCAGAGAACCCTCCTCCCCCTTTGCTAGGGGAAACACCGAGTGGGAGCAGCTCCGATCACTAAAAACCAACCAACAGCGCGGCTTGACGGGATTTCATACAAACTTAGGGAACTTCCGCATAGTATTATGGGTGGAAAATGTAACCCAAAGACCCTAAGCTTGAACAGAGCCCAGCACAAACATACATTCAAGCAATGTTTCTTCTTTAATGCCTAGGCCTGTAGAAAGTTAGGTTTTATGTTTTTTAACCTCTAGATGTCCTTCTGAATCTGAAAAAGAAGTACAAACTTGAGGCCATCAGAAGTGCTAGGCCTGAGGAAAATCAACCTGCTGCCGCACTTATAATGGGCCTTTTTTAGCTGGTCCTTAAACATCACCAGTCCCCATCAAAGAGGTTGAAAGACCCAACTGACCCTTCAACACCTCTCGATAGCCCATTACAGACCGCCTCTCACTTTCAGCCACAACATTATGGTTCTTGGAAAATGCCATAGACCGACCCTGCCTTCAGGTACCCAAAATGTATCTCCAGAAACTAGCAAGAGACTGTTTGTTTTCCTGTTTTCCTTCAAAGACCCCCCTGTGCACACTTAGAGACCCTCAGTCTCACACCCCTGAGCCCCTTGCCTGCTGTTTTCAAGAATACAATGTTTAATAAGCAATCAATCAGGGCTATTTGAAAAGTTTCTGTCAACTAAATGGGTATCAAGGAGATACCTGTGATCAGTAGGTGTTGGAAAGTGGGTTATTGGTAGGGGCAAATGTAGGTCTGCCAATGGCAATAAGGCCACTAACACATGGTAGGACTCAGCATAGGTCTTAGAAAATTATTCTTATGCTCAACCCTTGGTAGCTTGGCTGTGAGCAGACAGGCTTAACTTCAAAGACAGGTATGTAAAGCATTTAAAAACACCATTTCAGTAAATAATTAAGACAAAACACAAAATAAAAATCCAACACCAATTTATAGAAATAGGTAAAAATGTTATCTTTTAAATGACACCAAAACGAAAAACATCCACTGTAGGGAACCAGAGATATGAATGTGTAAAGATTTGTCACTTTCTAGTGCTTAGAAACCAATAGAGCCCCTTTTAGTCATTCCGTTTTGTCTGACGGGGACACACCTTTAGATATTGTTCTGGAGAATCTCACCACTGTGTTGTGCCGCCTTCTCCAGCAGGCGGGGTCCAGTTAGAACTCCTTCCTGAAGTTCTGCTTGCAGGTCCCAAAGTATCCAACACACAATCCAAGGTTCTGGAATCTCCAAGAGGGTCCTTGAAAGTGTGAAACTTCAATTCCGCAATCCACTTGAACAAAACCCTTACAAATCCACTGGTACTCCAGGCTGGGAATTCTTTGTGGGGATGTCCAGGTGACCTCTGTTAACCTGTAGCTTGCAGGGAGTCCACTCTTTTGTCCTTTTGAAGCAGGTTTGATCCACAGGGCTTTAGTTTCCAATGGTGCAAAAACGCGCAAACTCAGAGTCCTGGCCTTTGCAAATGCACTTCAATATGTTCAGTGCAGACAGACCCTTCTGATTCTCTTCAGTTTCAAGCAGCAGATCTGGAGGGCTCTGTCCCTCTCAGATACGTATTCCAAGTTCTCTGGGTCATGCAGGAGGTCATTTCTGACCAATGGAGGCAGGGTAACTCTTCAAAGTTATGATCACATCCTGTAGAGTGTGGCATTATTTTGTCCTAGAGCATCACATCTTCCAAATCTATAATGGCTGATTTTCCAGCAAGGATGTAAGAGCTGGCTAAACACACCCCTAGGGTGGCTAATTTACTTAGACTCTCCCCCCTACATCTGCTCATACCTTCCTTAATCCTACCATCTGCCTAAGGTGGGAAGTTCAGAGCTGTAACTGACAATGGTCTCTCTTCTCCCCTTTGAAGAGCATAGTTTATGACCCCTCCCCCTGGCCTGGCATTCCTATGGAACAGCACACTGCCCTGCCAGCAGAGCTGGTTAACCCCAGGGGCTCTTTATCACCTCTTCAAGGCAGCCTGGCTAATCCACTTCACTCTGACCAATCAGGGCAGACCACTGGAAGGCTGAATTTGAACCTACCAACAAGAAAGTCTTATAACTTCTTGAATGTACACTTTAGGAGAAATTCAACAGTATGATATTGTTGGATTTATTAATACCATTCTGGGAAGTCTTTGAATGGCATTTTTTAACCCTCTCCTATCAATAGTTATTAATCAATAACTTTCTACCAGGTTACCCTATGTAACAGGGGAGTTGCAATGGGAAAAATGACTTAGGCCATTTTTCCAGCACCAGGACTAACCAAAACATATTTTATAAGTACTTGCCTTATATCTACAGGAACCCCACCCCAAGTGCAACTAGGGGAGACTTTAGGGGTTCTGAATTTGTAGAAATATTGCAGATTCTCCCTGTACAGTGCTCCTAGCATCAAAGTCAAATTTGAGCAGCACTTTACCACAATGTGAGGAGTGAAATGTGAAATTTTACTTTACCCAGGCATATAAGGGTGTACCTTATAAATACCTGACCCTCCACACCTGGGATACCTAGGGGAGACAATGGGGGTCCCTAATATGCCACAACATTGTAGGTTATCCATTTTTAAGTGCCCCAAACACTAAAGTCGAGTTTGGGCACAATTTACTTTAAAAACAGTTCTGGCATCCAAGGCTGTTTTTAAACTGACCTCAGGCTTCAGCAGTGCACATGTGCAAGTGCAGAAAAAGGCTGCTGGCCTCTAAACTGCCATGCCCGATGGTACTGGGGACTTCTAGGTAGTTTCCACCCGCCTGCCCTGTTATATACTAGGGGCCTATAGGGGAGGTCATGCCATTCACTCGGGTACCCCACCATACCATTGTGTATCCTAGTGTTTGTAGGTGTCTTAACTGTATTCTAATGTGTCTCTTTCACCATAGCACTGGCCCTGGGTCTGGTTAGGCAGAGCCCAGAGTCAGTTAAAATCAGTTACCACCAGTATCAGTCAGCAAAAAAGTTGGGGTGCCCATGGCACAGGATAATTTTACAACAGCATGGCATTATTCGTTGATGCAGAGAAAATAATAAAAATGTTATACTTCTAATGTGTTTGCTGTGCTTAAGTGAATGATCTGGGGGTTCGGAGTGATCTTTATCATGCTTACCTCCTGGCAGAGAAGCTTCTCACCACAAGCCAGACTGATGGCTCTCTCCTTAACGAAGACACTGACTCATCGGAAGGGTTTTTTGGTAATGTGCCTGATTTTAAAAGGCCTTCCCCATCAGTAGATGGAGGATCCTTCTTTGGGACACTCCTCTTTTGCTTGATAAAAAAACAGCGTAACACCTCCAAGTGAACCCCTGGAAGCTCAAACTCTACTGTCTTCCAATGTTTGCCAACGACCTAGGCATGGAACAGAAAAAGCACAACTCAAAACTTCAGACGATGCTCAAAAAGTGGCTAATGAGGGAAAAAATGCCTTCTCCTTCTAGCTCAGCCTACCATAACACTCCAGACCACAGGATCCAGTTGTTCTGCCTCTCTAAAGCAGTAGGAGCCACAGGCTGCTGCTCCCTCTTTTGTTTGCATTCTTCCTTTCCAACTAATCCCAGTGACTCAGCCTAAGTCTCCTCAATAATGTCTTCCTTAAGATCTTATGGTGAGGTCTCAACTGTCTCTTAGTTGCCTTCTGTTTTCAACATCTTCATCCATCTGCTTCTTATGCCCTGATGACCACAGTCTCCATCAGTTAAGAAATGAAAGGCCTAATAAATCTTCCTGCCCTAAATCACAAACCGCAAAGAGCTCCCAGCTACTAAATACCCACAGAACTACTGATTCCCAACCAGAAATACACAAAAATGGTCAAGCTATACTAAGGGTTTTTGTAGTTGCAAACCCTGTGGTTCGCAAAATTACAGGGTTTGCATATAACAATTTTTTTTTATTATTTACTAAACTTTTTTTGGTCCCCTTGCAAATTGGGGTGACTGCTTCAGGGAAGCAGGCAGTGAGACAGAGGGCCACAGCAAACTCCCACTTAAACTTTTCAAAAGTGATTTTATTTTTTGAGTATCAAAGCAGCCCATTTTTCTGTAAGGACGTTGGACTAATTTACAGAAAAAATGTTTTTACTTTTGAAAAGCAATTACTGGGATGATTGTTTGCTTGCAGACCACCATCCCTATTACTGCTGAGAAGCCATCCTTTGTAAACAGCACCCCACTGGTGCTAGGATCATTTTTAGAGAGGGGAGCTGCCATTTATGTTATAACACTGAAATCATAGGAATTGTGAAAACTCCCAGCGTCAAACAAAAATAAACAATAAACAAGTGTAGCAAATGAACCACTCCCATTCATCAGGTGTGTGGTAAAGGTGCAGTATGTAGCTGGTGGTGCATTTTGGAGTACTGTTGAGATAGCGGTTTACGAACAGTGCATTTCCTGTTGAAATGGCCACCACATTTACATAGGCATGCAGGTTTACTGGTAATACTATGTAGCGCAAAAACGATAACGTATGGAAATGTGGTTTTAACGAGTATTTATCATTTGCGCATCACCAAGTAAAGTGTTTTCAATTGTTTTGATCCTACTAAAATCTTTGTTTCCATCACACTCCAAATTTTCGAAAGTGCTTCATTTGTGATTTCCTTATTGCTGATATAATTTGAAATATGTGTATAGTTCATTTTCTTATATTTAAATGTTTGCTAGAAAAAAAACTGACATCTTACAGCATTTCCATTTGTTTGCTGTACCCCAGCAGTATTGTCACCTAAACCACTTTTACAAAATCGGCTAACTTCATAGGCCCAAAAATAAAAGTACACTCTAGTTTCTGAATAAGCAGCAATTTGACAGAAGACATAGGCTGGCATTTGACCTTTTTTCTTTGAGTTTGAACAGGCAGCAAATGTGACAAAATAAACACAACATTTAAAGGCATCTTTATTGCTCATTACCCTTCTTTTTATTTAATTTTTTTTTTTTTAAGGTCCTCATTTCACCATTGGCGTCTGCAAAATGAACAATTAAAACCCGATCCATCCTGGACGCCCAGGGCTAGTGTTCTTGCATTCGCCTAGAGCCGACCAGGCCTGCTTCTTTGTACGAGGCATGGTGTAATCATAGAACCTATGAGGCCTTAGACCAGCCTCATCTCTATGCCCCACAAGATCAAAGGTTCCCACACATTATAGTTACCATTAACTGCCAAGCCCATATCTAGACGCGCCATGCCTAAGGCTGCGCGCAACCAGTTTTCGTAGAGAGGGGGATTAGAATTATTCCACAGTTTGCAGAGCTCTCTGCGAGTGATCAAGATCAGACAAAAAAACAAGCTCACTTGTGTCGCAGATAGCAACCTTATGAGAGCCATATACAATCCTAACAAAACTCGGCATGCATTAAGGCACAGCTTAACTTTAAAAATACCTTCCAGAGCCCTCCCCAGTCTAGCCCAAAAATCAGACAAAATAACACAATCAAAAAAAGTATGAATGTCATCAGCCTCAACCAGCCGCATCTAGGGCACTTAGGGAGAGGACAAACAACAAATTTCGCTATTTTTTTGGGCGTATAATACAGCCTATTGATAACATAGAAATGTTTCTTTTTTTTAGAGAAGCTGGCCTAACGAATTTATATAAAATTTGGAGAGATAAAGCATAAAGACTAGCTGAAGCCTCTTCCAGAGTTGAGGAATTCCATACAAGATGCGATGGGGAAACTGTATATCTTCTGCATCTAACAGGCTTCTATACCAAAATCCCACTTCTTTTTACCTGGGGTTCGGACTTTGGAGGGCATTCTCAATCTCCCAATTTCTTCCTATATTCTCCTTCTCTGCTACAACCAGGAACAAAGTTGCAAGTATTTAAATATGGAAAAGGAATCCCCTATCTTTAATCTCAAAACTTCCCTGGGGAGAACCCCCTCAGATGTTACGAGGTCAGACCATATCTTAATCCCTGTACTCTTGATGGGTGATGCTAAACCATCTCTGAAGCACTCGGGCGATCCTGGGGAGACCCAGATTGGGGCAAAATCCGAATAGTATCTTATACCCCATCTCTCTTTGACTCTATACCAAACGTGAAGGGCTAGTTTTAAAACCTTTAGTCGGACCTTCTTGAAAAACTTTGGCGCACCAAACTTATACAAGAACCCAGTATCCCCACCCTCAAGATTAACCCTTGTAGTCAAGATCCGGCCCCAGTTGGAATCGTCGGGACTAGAGAGCAAACAGCATACATTTTTTAGCTGGAAAGAGAATGCAGCGCTAGGCCTCCCTTTAAGAGTTTTCGTTTTAACTTTTTCCAGGATAATCTGGAATTTTTATTTGCCCATATAAAGCTGCCTATTTTACCCTGGATTTTCCCCAGAAGCTTATCTGGAAAGACTAGGGGTATAGTGCTGAATAAATACGTCAGTTTGGGGAGGATGACCATCTTAACTAGATTAACACGGCCGTATATTATAAGAGGAAGGTTTTGCCATCCAACAAACAGATGATTTATCTCCTTGGCCTCCTTCTTCAGATTTAACTGGGTGATATTATTTAGGTCCTGTACTATTCTTATCCCGAGATTCTTAAACTCGCTACTGCGAGTGCCTGGCCAATTGTCCACCGCCCAACACATTACCTCGGCTGTGGTGTTGTTAATCGAGTAGCCAGAGTACAGACCAAATTCGATCAAGGCAGACTCCACCCTAGGGAGCACCCGCGCTGGATCACTGGTATAAACCAGCAAATCATCAGCATATAGAGCTAATTTACACCAGTATTCCTAAACTTTAAAGGGGGTGATCATAACATCCATCCTCAACGCCTGTGCGAGAGGCTCAATATAAATATCGAACAAAAGGGGCGAGATACCCCTGTCGTGTTCCCCTTTTTATACTAAAACTCGGAGTCAGGAGGCAATTTAATAGAATAACAGCTGAAGCGCCCTCATAGCACCTAATAAGTGTTTGTATAAATGTAGAGCCAAATCCCATCGTTCCTAAAACTTCCCATATGAAACCCCAGTTGACACGGTCATAAGCCTTGGCTGCGTAATACGCAGCCACCGTGAGGGTCTCCGACCGTGCCAGCGCTAGGTCAATACTTCCTATTAATTGCAGAGTTTGCTCTTTGATATATCTGCCCGGGATAAAACCCCTTTTGGTGAGCATTAATCAGTTGTGGGGCCAACTTAGCCAATCTCCCTGCCAAGATGCTGGTGAAGATCTTATAATCCGCATTAAGCAGCGAGATAGGCCTATAGGAGTCAGCTTTGAGGGGATCTTTCCCTGGCTTTAGAATAAGTACTATAATGGCCTCCTTCCACGGTAGAGGGACCCTCCCCTCTGAACTATATATATAGTTAAAAAGTTCACATAGCCTTGGAACTAAAACCTCCTGAAAGACTTTATATGCTTCACCTGGGAGGGTGTTGGTCCCTGCGGCTTTATTCTTTATTTTCTTTATATAAAGTCTGATTTCATCTTCCGTAAAGGGGCTATTCAACATGTCTCGACCCTCGTCTGACAGGGTTGGTAAAGCCTTACTTTCCAGCCATTTTTTTATGTTATTAATACTTTGGGTAGCCTCCTCCTCATAGTGTTGGGAAAACAAAGTAAGCAGACACCTCTGCAAGAGGTAGTCCCTGAGTCGTCAATAATTAGATTATTAATAGTATTCCTTACACAGTCTGCTTTTATTTTCCTGGCTAAGATGGCTCCAGCTTTTACCCCGTATTCGTAATTTTCCATGCCATGGACAGCCCATTGTGCCTTGACTTTTTAATCTAACAAGCCCCTATACTCCAGTCGTAAACCTTCCAGATCATTAAGAATTTGTGGCAGATTATCCGGTTGGCCACTCAATCTTGCTCTTTCTAGGAAGTACATCTATCTTCCAATTTTTGAAATTTCAACGCCTCCTCTCTGTTCTTGGCGCTAGATCAAGCTATGCAAGACACCACGAGTATGGGCCTTAAACGCGTCCCAGACAAAATCAGGCAATGTTGGACCCATATTTTCAAAAAAGTAGTTGACAATGGAAGTTCTAACATCAGTATCTATATCCTGATTATGTAATATTGCCCTTTTCAGGGTCCATCTGGGCGCTGAGTTAGACTTCAGTCTACCCATCGTGAGTGAGAATAAAACAGGGGCGTGGTCAGATGAGATGCTTGGAAGTATAGTGATATCCTTCAAAGTCTCTAAACCTGTTCTATCCATGAGAATGTAATCTATTCTTGAAGCATACCCATATTTTTTACTAAAGTATGTAAATCCGGGGACTGCCCTCATCTTGGCCTTCCAGACATCAACTAAGCCAAGCTCATGAATCATATTAATCATGGCCCGACGGGAACGAGGAGCGGCAATATGCTGACTATGATTTGACCGGTCTTGACGGGGATCGAAAAGGACATTCAAATCACCCCCCCCCCCATAACCACCGGGGAAGGGACCTCCACGAACTTAGTCTGTACTCTGAGTAGACTGGCAGGATCATCGATGTTAGGGCCATAATAGGATACAATGGCTAGCTCCCTCCCCCCTGAATTCTGACTGTACCATAATCCACCTACCCATATGTTCTGTAGACATTGACTTTATAGAGCCGCCAGTTCCAGTTTTAATTAGGACTTCGACCCCCTTATTAGACACTGTCGGATCAGAGCAACAGAATAAACCCACCCATCTGTATTTTCCAAAAACAACCTTACTCTCGATTGAGCTTAGGTGAGTCTCTTGAAGGAGGAAGACTTGGGCTGAATATTGTTCTAAGTATTTCATTATAAGCCTTTGTCTTCCTGGGCAACGAAGCCCGTTAACATTCCATGAGATGGGCCTAATCCTAGTAGTCGTCACTGACTAAGGCTCCTCTGCCCCCCTCCCTTTAGTTAGGTGCCCCATAGCCCACTTACTCGACTGAAAACAAAGAGAAAAAAAGGGTAAATGACGACTCATTTTTATATTTTCTCCCACTGCAACCCCAACCGTACCCTCCTTGCCACCCCCACCACCCCCTCGTGACCCTGACCATCCCTCTCCTCCCTGGGGAACACTCCATACTTCTCTGAGCATATGCTCTTGGATGCCCCCCCCCCCCCTATGTGTGGCTGAATAGTGTGTGAGTAATTACATATAGTAAGAGCCTATCCAAACGGCGGCAGCAATTCAAAACAGTCAATACTCTTCCCGAGTAGTTGTGTATTCTTATTATATGCAAAATTATATTATCCCTTTTTTTTTTTACTTTATTATTGTGCTTATGCTCCATAGTAGCCAAACGTCAGATAAATCCCAATTGACTATACCCCAGCCTCACTACCACCTTTGGTTCCTTTTCTGATCTAATCAATTAAATTATCAACTTCCTCTGGCTGGCGTAGGTTATACATGTGGGTATAACATTACCCGGAGCGATGCATGAATTTTTAGCTGGGCCCGGGCTCCTAGGGAATTCAGAGTAGCCAATCTCTTGCCCAGCTCCCACTGTTTCATAGCGGTAATATGGGAGACATCAGAGCGAATAGAGAAAGAGAAAGGGCTAGAAAAGGAAGTACACTTTATAGGCCCTGCTTTTAAAGCCAAAGACAGAATTCTCTCCTTGATGGCATAGGTAAGGAAGTTCACCAGGATGTTTCTGGGGCGCTCTTTCCCGGGATTTCTCCTGTATGGGTCGCGATGTACCCTTTGGATATCCCCCATTAGATCCAGATGTACATCAGGAGAATCGTTCAGGATTGTCACTTTTAAGAGCGAAACCACAAAAGACTTTATGTCCCCTCCTTCAAGATCTTCAGGAACATTCAGAATTTTTAGATAGTTTTTCCTGGAGACGCTCGACTCCCTTCAACTCCCGGTTCTGCAAGACCAACTTATCCATTGCTGCGGATGATGAACTTAAAGCGTCTTTGATCTTAGGAATCTCTGCCTCAAGAGCAACCGTCCTTTGCCAGACCTCTTCAACTTTCTGGGCCAATATCTCGCAAGATGCCTGAATAGCGACCTGGTTCGCCTCTGAAATTGTAAATCTCCTACCAATGTCCTCCTTCAGACCCAGCAGGATATCGGCCAAAGTCCCCCGCTCCGTCAAAAGCTGTGGGGCAGTTATCATGGGCACAGGAGCAGAGGGCGAGGGGGACTCTTCTTCCGGAGTGCTTATACAGACTTCTCCCCGTTCTATACCTTGGTTATCCAACACTGAATAACTATTAGATAGCTCCACAGATGGGTGAACAATGATTTTCTGGTTGTTTTTTGTTGCACCCCCACCTCCCGAGGCTTCATTATGAGGGATGCACACCACTGGAGAAGGCTGAGAGGCGCTATCTGTAAGAGCGATAGGAGGAGCAGTAGAGGAATTAAAGGCCCTATCAGTAGCGATAGCGGTAGTGGAGGCCATACTGCCAGATTTATCCTTCCACGGATCAGAAGTGGTTGAGAAGAGGACCTTATAAGGGGACTTCAATTATGGCGTAATTTTAGGCCCAGCAGGAGGACCCCCTCTCACTTTTTTCCTGCCCTTTCCTTTACCTGGGGGTGTATTTTCGCCAATATGACTCTCCTTCTCTTGTCTAGAGGTAGCCTTGATTTCAATGATAGGAGGTGAGACAGATGATTTTAGCGAGGCAGGTAGAATGCTGGCAGTCCTGTCGCATAAGGTGTAACGGCTTACCCCCGTCTCAGACGAAGGTACTATCGTGGGGCAGCCCGAAATAATGGGATGGCTACTGGAATGAATACTGGCAGCACTATGCCCATGCCTCTCCATACAGGACTCTCGAGATTCGCTTAAAGAGCCCCGGGCAGCAAGGTTTAAAGGTTCTACAAACGTTAACGGGGCTCTGCTGCCAGAGAATACCGCCAGTTTCTGTGGCCCTAGGGCCTTTAAACAAAGGTGACCACCCAGAACAACATCAGACCCCCGTAAAACCGCCTCACCTCGATCGTGGCATCGGGAGAATTCTGCTTCAGCAAATCTTCGCTCATTAAAGTTCAAGGACTCACCTCCCTGCCCGGAGGCTCCCACGACAATTACTTGGCAAAGAACTGCTCCACCTGAAAAGTGCACCTCAAGTCCTCCAATACTGGGACCGGAGCGCCGGGGTAATCTCCTTGGGTTCTTCCGCCACTCTCTGGCCACACCCAACTCTCGGAACCAAGGAGGCTCCGACACCGCTCCGCCCCCAACGCCGCAGACCATCGGGTACGCGCCAGCTACAAACAAACAGGAGACAACAAGGGACACCCGCGAAACAAACAGGACGAAAACGCCAGAGCTGGTTAGTGTTTTTTAGTGACACCCGAGCATCATTTGAGTATCTTCGAGTGGGATAAAGAAGTGGAAGAAACGACCGCCGCCAGCTGCTAGCGATAGCTCAGACGCTACACACAGAGGAGGAGGTGCGCCGTCACGGCCGTCAGCTTCTGGCCGTCATGTTCCCCCGGATGGTATTACTCATTCCCCTTCTGAACTCCAGCAAGATTTTTTCTGTGGGTGCTGCTGCACCCCTACTTCTAGCGCCTATGCAGCGTCCTCTCCTTTCCTGTCTTGAGGGGAATTTGTCTAAAATTGCTTATTATGCTAAAAGCTAGTTGGAAAGCCATACCCAGAAGGCCACAATACCTTTGCTAGTATGTGGAGGGTAGAGTGGGGGATGGATCACTGAAACAATATCAATGACACAAATATAGAACTACCAAAATATCGAGTAAAAAATATAGAATGCAAAAATATCGACTTCCTATCTCCAAACAGGTAAGTACAAAAATATCGAATCAAAAATATCGTTGTAAAAAATATAGATATCGAATTTTTTTTAATGATTTCAAGTAATTAAAAATTAATGATATATTAAATATAATTAACTTAAACATACTTAAAATACTTAAATAACCTTAAAATTAATAATTAATTAATGTAAGTTAAAAAAACACATACAAGTTGATTTATTAATACATATAGATATATGAACGTAATATTAATAATAAATATAAAATATTTTTACCGTAGGATAGCGGAAAGGATAAAATTTACTATTCACACTCCAGTGAGTGCAACAGTAGAGAAAGCGTTGGATAGCGTAGGGGTAAAAATTATTATTCCCACTCCAGTGAGTGCTACAGTAGGGAAAGCGTTGGATAGCGGGAGGGTAAAAATTACTCTTCCCACTCCAGAGAGTGCAACAGTAGGGAAAGCGTTGGATAGCGGGAGGGTAAAAATTACTATTCCCACTCCAGAGAGTGCAACAGTAGGGAAAGCGTTGGATAGCGTAGGGGTAAAAATGACTATTCCCACTATAGAGAGTGCAACAGTAGGGAAAGCGTTGGATAGCGGGAGGGTAAACATTACTATTCCCACTCCAGAGAGTGCAACAGTAGGGAAAGCGTTGGATAGCGGGAGGGTAAAAATTACTATTCCCACTCCAGAGAGTGCAACAGTAGGGATAGCGTTGGATAGCATAGGGGTAAAAATTACTATTCCCACTCCAGAGAGTGCAACAGTAGGGATAGCGTTGGATAGCATAGGGGTAAAAATTACTATTCCCACTCCAGAGAGTGCAACAGTAGGTAAAGCGTTGGATAGCGTAGGGATAAAAATTACTATTCCCACTCCAGAGAGTGCAACAGTAGGGAAAACGTTGGATAGCGGGAGGGTAACAATTACTATTCCCACTCCAGAGAGTGCAACAGTAGGGAAAACGTTGGATAGCATAGGGGTCAAAATTTCTATTCCCACTCCAGAGAGTGCAACAGTAGGGAAAGCGTAGGGGTAAAAAATACTATTCCCACTCCAGTGAGTGCAACAGTAGGGAAAGTAAATACTTCATATATTAACATAAAAAAAGTATATTAATACTAATTAGAAATTAATTAAAAATAATTACAAATGTAATATAATATAATAATTAATCAAATAAAAATACAAATAAAAAGTATTCACTAAAACTCATTACCTATTAATACAAATTACTTACCAATTTACAATTAATTAATTAGCAAATGAAAAATAATTAACAAGTAATTAAAAATAAATACCAATAAATACATTTGAACATTTAATTAATAACAATTAAATTACTTCCCACCGTATTCCCCTATAAATCCACAACCCGCTTCAGTAAATAAATTAATAAAATTAACATAATTATCAATTAATCAATTAATAAAAATTAATTACCAATTATGATGTAATTATGTACCAATTAAAAATTAAGATAAATACCATTAAATAAATTAAAACATTTAATCAATTATAATTAATTTACTTCCCACCCTATTCCCCTATAAACCCACAACCCACTACAGAAAATAAATTAATAAAATTGACATAATTATCAGTTAATCAATTAATAAAAAATAATTGCCAATTATAATTTAATTAATTACCAATTAAAAATTAATTAACAATTAATTCAAGATAAATACCAATAAATAAATTACAATATTTAATTGATTATAATTAAATTACTTCCCACCCTATTCCCCTATAAACCCACAACCCGCTACAGAATTAAATTACGCAAAAATTAAATACCATAAAATTCATTACTTAAAATAAATTATAAAATAAATATACACTTTTCACACATATACTAACATAAAAAACACTTTAAAAATTCTATATTATTAAAAAAATCGATATATTTAACATCTATATTATATACTTCAATATTTTAACTTTCTATATTTATGTAAATCGATATTAACGTACCTCAAATTCGATATTTTTGTTGTCTGATATTCTGTCCAGTCTATATTTTTTACTCGATATTAATGTAATTCTACATTTTTTACTCGATATTTTGACTGTATACCGTGGGGGATATGAGCACATTTCAGCATAGTTTATTTTTATTTGGTGTATTAGTGTGAAGTAATGTGCACGACTCTTCAATTTTGTGTAGACGGGTGATAAAATATATGCTTACTTGTGTTTTATGGGTTTCTAGCAGGGGCCGAACTGGCTACCGGGCAGTTGTGTGTGCTGCCGTGCTGGGGACTAATTTCGTTGATGGGGACCTGCGTGTTTTTTATTTCAAATCTCACGCAGGTCCCCATCAACGTAATAATCCCCCACCACAGAGAAATTAGCCCCTAGCTCGGCAGCACACACAACTGCCTGGTAGCCAGTCCGGCCCTGGTTTCTAGAAAGAGATGTGGCCAGAGGACTGCATATTTGTATTTTCTATTTCTAATCTGTTCCTTTTTGGGTGTGTAGTCCTTATTTTTAAAACAATAGTTGGCACATTCATTATTATTTTAAGGCGTAAACTAACCCGTTCTTTTTTTTATTTACCTAAATATCCTTCTCTTTAGGACTTTTAAGGTGGGAAATGCTTTTTTTCTGTCCATGCTGTATTATTAGGAATGGAACGTTTGACCTACAGATAACTCACAAAACTCTAAAAGAGGCACATTAACTGCTTATGTTATCTACCAGCCATTGGAATTTACCACCTTCATTTTATACACACGTATTAATATCCTCAGCTATCTTGAGGGCATCGCAAACCATGACTTGCAGGGTTTGCACAGATCCCTGCACCTGGTGCATAAACCCTCACACTTAAGAAGGTGGAAAGACAGAGCTGGATTGATATACCGTACTTGGGGGCCGATTATGATAGCTTTTTTTCCGCATTCTCCGGGCCGGCGGAAGCCACCGCCAGCCCGGAGGATGTGGAAAAACCGCTGCGGAGCCTCGAAAGACCCACCGCCATATTAGGATGGCGGTGGGTCTGGGATTCCGTCCGCAGCCTTTCTGCCGCGGTCGACTTCCGACCGCGGCGGTAAGGCTCTAACATGGCTGGCGGTGTCTATCAGACGCCGCCAGCCATATTAGGATGGTGTGTATGACATGCTTTTCTGAGGCGGCTTTTCCGCTGTGGAAAAGCATACGGAGTTTCACTTCGGGGGCCCGTTGCGGGCCCCCTGGGTGAAGGGGGCTGGGGGTGCACATGGGGGGTACCTATGGTACCCCCCTGCATTTGCGTGCACAAAGCAGCAGGCACCGCGCGGTGCCTGCCGCTTTGTGCATGCAAATGCGATGCATGCATTTTTAACATTGCGGCGGGTGCAGCTTGAAGCCGCACCCGCCGCAATGTTAAAAATAGAGGATGTGACCACCAGGGTGGCGGTCACATCCTAATTGCACAGGAGGGAACGCTGCAGCACATGCAGACGTTCCCTCCTACTCAGGGCTCGCGCGCGATCGTAATGTGCCCCTTGGTTTGCGTTCCAATTATTAAAGGAATCTAGTGTTCTGAATAAGTTCTTTATTATGTTTTCTCTTTTGTTCCTTTATTCTTCTATTATTTTGTCAGTTCAGTGGAATTCTGAAATAAAAAAATGACAGATTCAGAAAGAGAGCCAACCCTTGTTTTGCCACCTTGTTTAGCGTGCAGGCCTGGGGCTTTCAGAAGGCTAGGGCAATAGTAGTGAATACGTATGCGCCTTGTTGCGGAAGGGTTCTGATTATTCATTAATTACTACTGCTGATTGTGTGTAAATATGTGGGCCTACTCAACTTACGTAACCTATGTGCAATACCCCCTGTTCTGTTAAAAATGATGGACTTTGTTTTATGAATCTAGATTTTATTCATTTAAAATAATTGATATTCGGCAATTTTTTATAGCAGTTTAATTCATTCTTAGATATTTATTGAATTGTTTTTATTGGAATTTTATACTGAAAAACTCTGGTTTTATGTATGTTTTTATGTACGCTTTTATGACTTAATTGTCGAATAAAGTATGATGATGACTGAATACGTCCCTGCTGTATGGGCTATGGCGTAGGTAATAGCTATGCTTATTATGGTGGTCAACACCCCTAGACAATCTCTTGCAGTCGTGGCAGTAAATAGTCCAACGTGATATACAGAGGAGCTCGGTGGCGGTCCCGCGGTAGTCCGGAAGTCCGGCATAAGAAACCATCTCACTCTCTTACTAGGATTGTAAACTATGACCTGGATGCACTCAGCTCGTTGAACTGTCTATTACTTGTAGAGTGTAGAGCGAGATCTGTGACCTGTTCAGCTCACTGAGCTATATGGCACTTTCCATGTAGCTCTTTTTGCATGTGGCACATGGGACGGAGGTGCTTCTTGCGGCTCTGGTATATAGATTAATTTAATATGAATGTTTAGGACTACAAAACATTTGTTTAGCGCTTAAACCGAGTCCCCTGGTGGGTGGTAATACATGTTATAACTCACGGCGGTGACAACCACCCGCATTCCAGCCTGCTGATCGCAGAGTGAGATTTATGCAGCAGACATGCCGGCCCTCTAGGCTAGCTGGCTTGAACGCCACGCGTAAATGTTTTACGCCTGATGGTTTTTAAGACTGCTAAGAATGCCACGGTCGCTGTTTACTAATGTACACTGCAGGTCGAAAGAGATGCGCTTTGTGGGCGCTCTGTGTGCCGGTCAGCAGTTGGACAGCGGTGAAAGAGAGGCACTTTGTGGGCGCTCTGTGTGCCGGTCAGCAGTTGGACAGCGGTGAAAGAGAGGCGCTTTGTGGGCGCACTGTGTGCCGGTCAGCAGTTGGACAGCGGTGAAAGAGAGGCGCTTTGTGGGAGCTCTGTGTGCTCGTCAGCAGTTGGACAGCGCTGAAAGAGATGCGCTTTGTGGGCGCTCTGTGTGCCGGTCAGCAGTTGGACAGCGGTGAAAGAGAGGCACTTTGTGGGCGCTCTGTGTGCCGGTCAGCAGTTGGACAGCGGTGAAAGAGAGGCGCTTTGTGGGCGCACTGTGTGCCGGTCAGCAGTTGGACAGCGGTGAAAGAGAGGCGCTTTGTGGGAGCTCTGGGTGCTCGTCAGCAGTTGGACAGCGCTGAAAGAGATGCGCTTTGTGGGCGCTCTGTGTGCCGGTCAGCAGTTGGACAGCGGTGAAAGAGAGGCGCTTTGTGGGCGCTCCGTGTGCTCGCCAGCAGTTGGACAGCGGTCACACTGTAGCGCGGGAAAGCAGTCAGCTGAGAGCTCGCGGGATCTCCCAGGACCGGCCCAGGTCTGTGGATGCAACAGACCTGGACACCCGGGTGTACTGGCAATGAGGCAGGAGCTGAGGGAACCCTCCAGTCCTAGCAAACAACAATATATACAGCAATTCAGGAAGGAGTTGCCGTATCACTCGCCGAGACTGATACGGCAAAAGTCAAAGTATTTTCAATCCTACGAGCAAAGTTAATCAATCAAAATGTTAGAGTACTGTTTAGGAAATAGAAAAGCCCGAGAAAAAGGAGGGCGCGCGGGCTCCCCGACACTGCTCTGGTTGAAGAAGGACAATTGTGAGGGCTCTGTGGGTGTCTCGGTGTGCGGAGAGCTGTGCATAGTTCGGTAGAAAAGATGTTCTTTATGAGAGCTCGATGAATGTCTCAGTATGGGCCGAGAGTTGAGACATGGAGGAATTGTGAATGCTCTGCACTGCTTAATTTGAGCCGATGGTTTCCGGTGCTCGGCACCGGCACTTACTTGTGAACACTGGCGCTTGTGACAGTCAGCCTGGCTAATTTAGAAATGACCACTACAACAGGTAAATATTAGTTCAATATACAGTAAAAATGACTATTACCTGCCACCAAGCCGTTCTTGTAGGTTTAGGGCCTGAAATAGTCTGAATTGCTACACTTGTAGGAGTGTAATGGTTAGTAGTTGTGGTGTTACTATCATTGGCAGTGCTGGTGCACACTGCAGTGGCCTCCTGCTGAGAGCCCTGACACGTATTTCTTTACAAATTAAGCTATGTTAGTGTCTCGGTCAGTGGTCGAAGTAAGTGGGCTCGAAGACATGCCCATACTTTTTTAATTTAAGGAAAATAGTTCCCCTACTTTTTTGTGAAAAGATAACCGTCCAGGGCCGGTTAATTCTGAGGGTTGAAATGCTTCAGCTGAAGTAAGGCAGGGAGTCTCCTGTGCTGTGAAACTGAAGCAGGCAGACAGTTAAACAAACCTTCTTGCCATGGTGCCTTTTTGCCTGAAAGAAAGGTAAATGTGCACGAATCAATCTGCACATGTTAAAGGTGCTTGGAAGCCGGAATTGGCTTTGAATAATGGAATCACTTACACCATCAAGGCATTTGACTCACTAGAATGGCCATTTCTCTACTCGCTGCTAGGCCGTTTGGACTTCAGTTTAGCCTTTATTCATAAAATCAAGCTGCTTTATACCTTGGCCTCAGCGCGCATTAACATTAATGGACAAATTACTGATCCCATAGCAATAACCAGGGGCACAAGACAGGGGTGCCTGCTCTCGCCTATGCTATTCGCCATCGCAATAGAGCCACTCGCAGCTTGGCTGCGCCAACACCACACTCAGCGCAGCATCAGCTTCTCGACCCACAGCTTTGTGACCTCTATGTATGCGGATGAGGTTGCGTTATATATATGTGAGCTGCAAACTAACGAAGCTCCAATGACGAGAGAAGTGATACGATTTGGAGGTTATTTCGGGGTGCACTTAAATTGGAGCAAGTCCATCCTATTTCCCCTCACCAATGCGGCACTACCTTTCCCCACGGAGTACCCGATAAAATGGGCTGCGGAACCGACCAGGTATCTAGGAATATGGCTGAGCAGAGATCCGGAGGAGCTCTGGAAAGCAAACTATCGAATGACTGGAAACCAAAATCCTTGTGTGGAAAAATCTCCCGCTCTTCCTGGTGGGTCGCACTGTGATAGCCAAAATGGTGGTTCTGCCGAAACTATTATACTTATTTTTGAATATTCCGCTTGCCTTTACTGCACAATTTTTTAAGAGATTACGCTCAAACATAATCACATTACTATGGACTGGGCGGCAACAGAGCATTACTTATGAAAGCTTGACGCTACCTTTCTCGCGCAGTGGAATGGGGGCCCCACATTTCAAGCTATATGCGGACCTTGCCTCCCCCTGGCTGCTCCAGATGGCATTGTTTCTGCCGTACAAAGCTCCTAGGCATAAAATTAACACAGCAAGTGTGTGCGCTGGGCATGGGGGAAATCTATCTTTGTGAGAAACTGACCCTGCAAGCTGTTTTTTCCGTATTGCGCCACAGGACTACCCCCGCCTCCCGCTGCACGACTCCCGCTGGCTGAGGAGACTGCCGCCGAGCGGAGTGCGGGGGCCGGCAAACTACAATCCCCAAGAACCCCTGCGCCAGCAACACCTTGGAGGAGCGACAGGAGGCGCATAAGAGGCGCGCCCACCCTGCAGAGCGGGGGAAATCTATCTTTGTGAGAAACTGACCTTGCAAGCTGTTTTTTCCGTATTGCGCCACAGGACTACCCCCGCCTCCCGCTGCACGACTCCCGCTGGCTGAGGAGACTGCCGCCGAGCGGAGTGCGGGGGCCGGCAAACTACAATCCCCAAGAACCCCTGCGCCAGCAACACCTTGTAGGAGCGACAGGAGGCGCATAAGAGGCGCGCCCACCCTCCCTCGCGGGACGCCGGGCGAAGCCCGGGCAAAGGGCGGGCCGTCTGTGGCAGTCCGGGGCAGGAAGAGGCAGGGCAGGGCCCCCCTCTTACGTCGGAGTTGAACATTGTCTACAGGTATTTATCCACTACCCCGGTAATCGAGTATTGACTGTTTAACCACACGGGCTGCACATTGGACTAACCTGGTGGATAGGGGTATTGGAAGTCACTTCACATCAAAATACTCAAATAGGAGTGGTATAATGGCTGGCAATTTATTGAACTCATCGCTACCTGCTACTCTAGGAATGAGTATATTGGGCCCTCTTGATAAGTTTTTTGCACGGACAAAAAGGGATATTGATAGAGAGTTAGAGTTGGCTGAGCGGAGAGCAGAGCGACGCCTTTCGATCGAATTACTTAAACAGACACCCTTACTATCCGCCGTAACTGAGGTTACTTCAACGCCAAATAACTCTATAGTGGGTGAGACAGATTCAGACCTATTCAATACAAATGATATCCCTCTAATTTTTAAAGAGGGTCCACCTGCAATAACACAAAAGGAGCACGTTAGCCCAATTATTATCACCCAAAATTCACGGACTTCAGCCGAGGTTATTGTATCGCTTTCATTAATAGACCTGGATGCAGATGCGGCATGTTACACCTTGCCCGTAGCCATATCCCCTTCTAAAGATGGGAAACAAGGGAATAAATACACAGATAAACCTACAGCTGGTACCATACAGAGTAAGAAAAGTGGCGAAGTTTGTCATTCCCCGCCAAGGAAAAAGGCGCGAAAGATTGGGAATAGAAAAAGGCCTGAATCCATAAAAGCGCCACTGCCCCCAAAGAACTCTAATAATAAAACCCTCAAGGCCACCGTGAAAGAAGTACCAATTAAGACACAAACAGGGGAGAGTGCGCCTTTATTTAGCAAGACACACGGAGGGCTTATAGAGGACATTGAACATCTTCTTAGATCCTTTATGCTCCCTATCTTGGAGAGGGTAAAAATGCTGGGTAAAACCGTGGATCGTATATTGGAGATCCAAACAACCGGTGCCATGGGACAGAGCAGCGGGGGAGAAAATGGTCAAGCAGACACGCATTTAACACAGAACATAGTGACTCACACTAAGGTTCAGCCACTAACAACCTTAACTCATAATGATAAAAGGGTGACACCGACGGGAACTCTGACACCCCAGGCGGGAAAAGCTATGACTATGACAAAAAAGGCCCCCGCAGTGGTAGAGACAAGGGGAATAACTAATCCACCTCAAACTCGATACAAAACAAAACATCTTAAAAATGTAGATCTACCCCCCGAGTCACTAAATGATGTCATTATAATGACTGGGGTCCCTAAGTTAATAGAGGGTAGTATAGAGCCAGATACATCCCTAAAAAACAAAGTAAACCACTGGCTGAAGGCTAACAGACCACTCCCAGCACATTTAAATGGGGAGATCATATCTGTTAGACGCTGTGACTGGGTGGGCGTGAGACCAAAAGAAATTGAAGGTGATGTAATCATCATAAATTTCAGGGATCACAGGGTAGTTAACCATATCTCTGATTGGTTTTCGGGAAGGCAGGATGGCTCTGTAGCCACCCGAAATTTGAGTTATTTCTATCCTCAAGGTATGATGAAGCCCCGTACCCAACCTCCAAAAAGGAGTCACCATAACTCCCGTGCACCAGTTAACTATAGACAACAACCCAGCTTAGATAGGCACAGGTACAATGAGCCGCCACCCGGCTTTTTGCCACATTACCCCAATAGACTTGGACACAGCCTAAGTAGGGACAGGTATTACGATCTGCCACCTACCCCCTTGCCGCAATATCCCAACACGTTTGAGTATGGCCTAGGTAATAACCATTACAGGTACCATGACCTCCCATCCACCTTTTTGCCTTTTCATTCCAATGAGTTTGAGTATGGTTTAGGTAATAAATATCACCATACAAACCCAAATTCTTATTGGAATATTCCTCTTCATAATCTCTTTGAACCACTTTCAGGCCTAGACTCAAATGATTGACTTATTAAATCTAAAATTAAAACAAAAGAAAATAAGGTGAGGGATAAGGCAACTACACATAAGAGTCCAACATCTGACAAAGGTCCAGGAAGAAAAAGAAACACGACCCTAGACACTGAAATAGGGATGATGAACAAAATTAAAAAGGCAAATTGTATAAAGGATAAGGGTAATGAAATCTCAACAGAGAGGGAAGCTAGGAAGAATGTTGGGGGTGAGGCAAACCTGATAACTAGAACAAAAGAACGGCTAATAAATGTAGTAACGTGGAATGTGTGTGGGATTGCCAACAAAGTGACAGAAACTCTTTGGGGTGAGTTCGTAACCAGTATTGACATACTCTGTGTCCAGGAAACCTGGGCTTTAAAGGAGGTGCATATAGAGGGATTTAAAACTTTTTATGTTCCCGCAGTAATTTCCAACCATGGCAGGAATAAAGGGGGTCTATGCGTTTACGTGTCCAACCGTTTAAACACCAGTACTAGTATAGGTAGATCTATGTCACCCTACTTTCAATTTGTCACGATTGATTTAAATGGTAGGAGTGTGCTGATAGTTATTAATTTTTATAACAATATCGAAAATGCACACTTCAGGGAAGTACTAATGGAAGTATACAAAGAAATGAGGGAGGTAAAACCCTTGAAAGGGAAGGAATTAATCTGGATTTGGGTTGGTGACTTTAACGTAAATATATGTACTAGTGACACATGTGGTTTCGCAGAATATGGGGTGGGGGAACAAGGGGATAGTAGTCATTTCGCTCATCATTCTAAAGGGGAAATCCTAAATGATATTATGGCCAAGCTTGATCTAGGGCTTGCAAATAGGCTATGTTACCCAAAGGTTGACTTCACTTCAACCTTTATGGCAAGAGGACTACAGTCAACTATTGATTTCATAATTCTACCAAATAGGTTTGGTAGTAATGTTATGAATTTTGAAACCCTTGCTATGGGTCTGAGCGATCACTTGCCATTAAAGATGGTACTTAACATACAGGATGTTAAAATAAATACACTAACTGAGATTTTAACATGGACCCAGAACTTAGAGGTAGCACGACGAAATGGTATTGCTTTAAAATGGAGCATGGCAGACCCGGGAAAAATTATGCAAAGAATAGTCCATGAGGCTCTCCCATCGCTACTTGTATGTTTAGAGGATAATCCCACAAGTGGAGAAATACTGGAGGCCTTTCTTATCATTACGGAAACTATAAAGGGTGCTCTGACCAGAAAGTGCATAAAAAAGCAAAACACTCCAATGGGGTGGTTTAACACTGAATGCACTAAGGCACACAATGTGCTAAAAAAGGCCCTAAAAGATCCAGTAAGGGATCCTGAGACTATTAGAGTATTAAGGAAAGCGTATAAGGTCACAAGAGATCAAAGGAAGAAAGCAATCAAGGAGAAGGCCTGGCAAGATTTATTGGAGGCAGCGGAAAGTAGAGACCCTAAGCAATTTTGGCAGGTAGTTAACTCACCATTTATTAATAACAAGGCGACAGTTAAAATAGATATAGCTATTGATGAAAATGCATGGGTAGAGTTTTTCTCTAATTTGTATTGTGACCCGCTAACCGAGCCACAATTACCAAGTAAGTATCACCCGATCCCATTAGAGTTCGAATTAGAGGAGGTCAAGGTTGCGATTAAATCATCTCAAAACAATAAAGCCCCGGGCCCAGATGGAATCCCAAGTGATCTCTATAAAATGAACATAGATCTCTGGGCACCTGTATGTTTACGTGTAATGGGGGCATGTTGTGATATTGGTTTCATTAAAACCTGGGCAGAATCACTGATTATCCCTATATACAAAAAGGGGGATAGGGAAAGCCCATCAAATTATAGACCAATATCACTACTGGACTCAATAGTAAAAATTGCAGGAAGAGTAATCCTGACTAGGCTCCAGGACTGGGCTGAAGATCAAAATATCTTGACCCCAGTACAATATGGTTTCCGACTAGGGATGGGCACTGTGGAACAAGTATTAAACTTTGTTCTTTTGCAGGGGAAATATACCAGTGCAAAAGAGGGGTGTTTCTACGCAATCTTCGTCGACCTTTCGTCGGCGTTTGATTGTGTCATACATGATAAACTGTGGTCGACATTAGAAGAAATGAAAGTGGATTCTTCGATAGTTCTCTTCCTAAGACAATTATATTCGAATGCCTCTGCCAGAGTAAGGTATGGGCTGGGGGGGGAATGCACAGGGTCTTTTCGCATACGGAAGGGGGTGAGGCAAGGGTGTGTGCTGGCCCCATTCCTTTTCTCTCTTTACACTAACAGCTTGGAGAGGGAACTGGGTGCCAGCAACATTGACTCTCCCAAGGCCGGGAATACGCAGATCAGCTCCCTTCTGTATGCGGATGACGCTGTGTTGATGGCAAGAACAAAGGTCGGCGCGCAAAAAGTATTGCATAGATATATAACATACATGGAAGAGAGGGGCCTCAACCTGAATGCAAAAAAGTCTTTTGTGATGGCTTCTGGCAAAGGAGGAGCCAGATGTAAACAACTTAAGGCGGCAGGCACCCTACTACAAGCCACAAAAACATTTCCATACTTAGGGGTCACAATCGAGGCAACAGGGGGTTGGGGCCCCGAGGTAAAAAACAGAGCGTTAGCATTTAAACGCTCAGTTGCGGCGATAAAGCATTTTGCCAGTAAATTGGGTAGAAAACAACCTGGTATAATGCTTAACATATATGTGGCCAAATGTAGAAGCATCGCCCTGTATGGGGCAGGGATATGGGGATATCATGATGTGACGGTGCTCCAGATTATTGAAAACAATTTTTTTCGCTACCTTCTGTCCCTCCCGAAAAGTATGTCAAATTATAATTGTCATGTAGAAATAGGTATGGACTATTTGACAGATCTGATTAAAATCCAGCCAATCCTACTCTGGAGGAGAATTTGGGCAACGCAAGAACTGGCTCTCAATCGAGAAATTATTCTGGATGTTAAGGATTTAACCAACGCAAAAAGAATCAAATGGCTTGAGTATGTGAGGAAAGCCCTGACGGACATTGACAAGCCAGAATGGTATGATAAACCGGAATTAATTGTGAAAATTCCTAAAAAAACCTTAAAAAATCTGTGCATGGACCATTTTAATACCTTAAGGTTTGGGAATGAAGTCAGCAAAAGAACTGTTCTTGAACATCAGCCACTGTTGATTACCCTCAAAATGCAACCTTATCTAACTCTGTCCACTTTGGGATTTGAGCGTTTTGTCCTAATTAGATTCAGGTTCAATATATTTCACCGCCTGGTCTCATATCCGGAGAAAAATGACTGGAAAAGAACTCTGGCCCTATGCCCATGTGACAACATATCTATTCAGTCTACCTTCCATTTGGTACTCTTTTGCAAACTGTATAAAAAAGAACGGGCGAGATGGTTGAAATCTTATCTTAGAGACGGGGCTTGGAGGCAATGTAGGCCAGCTTATTTACATCTCCAACAATTAGGAAACCCCCTATGTATTAGCACTATGTCAATGTTTTTAAAAAGCGTCGTAAAATCACGGAATCTATTATGAATTTATTAATTATCGATTTACCACCATACTAGGATTTAATGCTGTTTTTTATAACTATTTATTGTGTATATTTATAATGTGTAATTTGTTTACTATGTACTGCTTTTATGATTTTTTTACTTGGTGAAATCGAATAAAGTATTTGTGATTGATTGACAGTAAACACACAGGGCATGGCACTCTATACACGCCGTCAATACAACTGGCTGACAACCCCTCCTCTCCACTGCAAACTAGAGGAATGGCACGCCGGGGTGCATCCCTGGGCATTCGCACCAATGCTGACCTTTACCCTAATGGGCAGTTCCTTCCCCTTCCTGCGTACGCCAACCCTATGCCACTCACCCCGCTCGATAACCTGCTGTATTACCAAATCAGGGCGACCTGCAGGAATATTACTGGTGCATTCCAAATGCAGCACTCGAATACATCCACACCACTACGTCACCTCTCAAACTTGTCACCAGACTATATGCGCTTACCCTTGCGGCCTCCCCGACGGATACTGAGTGTGCGAGCTGCGAGTGGACGGCAGACCTAGCCATGGGACCATCAGCAGAACAGTGGCAGTACTGCTGTAAACGGACTGAGAGACTCTCCCCCAACCACCGGCTACAATTGATGCATTTTAAATTTCTGCATAGGCTATATCGCACCCCATTGGCACTCTACAAAATGGGCCTAATTGTGGATGCAAGATGCGCCCGCTGCTCGGCGCCTGACGCCACATTGAGTCACCTGGCCTGGACATGCTTGAGGATAGCTAACTACTGGCAGGCAGTGTGCAAAATTATTAGCGTCATTACCTCGGAACACATTACACCAGACCAGACCCCCTTACATGTTTACTGGGATGTCAACGAGGTCACAGATGCTAGTCGCAGTTTGGTCACAATGCTGTTGGTGCCGGTCCGACGTAGAGTGGCGATCCACAGGGGCCGTGAGCCAGCACCACTGTCCAAAACCTGGCTTGTGGACCCGGCACACTGCCAGGCACATTTGACTGAGCATTGGAACATGGTTCCCCCCTGTGAGCAGACCGCATGATATCTGGGCTCCCTTAGAAACATACTTCAGCCAATTAGGTGACACTGACGAACGCCCCAATCCCCCTGGGATGGATTCCCAACTCTCACTGCCCCGAGCTGACACAAGTTCATGACCGCCTTACTATTGTTTGCACACTCTGCTGAATGATATGTCACTGCATACCCTTTTGTGCCATTGTTATGAATGTACACTGCTGAACCACAAATGCCAGAATGTGCACATTGAATGCCTGTACTGGAACATCTTTTACCTTTAATAAAGTTGTTTTTTTTTAAACTAAATTTATGGAATCACTTGATACTTCCTTATGATACACATTTATTCTTTTTGAATGGTATTGGAAAGGAGTTACCAGCTGAGCTGTTATTTGTGTGCTTTTTAAAGGGGGGTAACACAGGCCCCGGTGCCGCAGGAGTTGCAGGGACCTCTGTCAGCCTCTTACTGTTCTCCACTGCTTCAACCAGGATTCAATTCTGTGGCTCTCTAGTTAAAGACATAGAATTCTGCAGTGAATTAGCTAATCGAAGTTTCATAAGGTGCATTCCCACTGATTAACTTAACTTGCACTTATTTTGCACTTAAGCTGTATGTTATTTCATATGTACAGACCTGAAGATGGAAGACTGAAAAAAGTTGCTGAATATTCAGTTTTTTAGCCACTTCTTTAACCCTCACTCGCCTCACCCTCATTGTGTACAGTATCACAGTTCCCTTACTTTTTGTCATGCACTTCGACCGCAGGTCTCGTGTGCAGAGAGCTGTGCATGGTCCGGTGGAAAAGGGTGCTTTATGAGAGCTCGATGAATGTCTCAGTATGAGCTGCAAGTTGAGTTGTGAAGGAAGGGTGAGGGCTCCATGGGTGTCCTTGCATTAGGAAGCCAGTGCATGCAATAGGTCAGGATAGAGGTGGACGTTTCACCAGTGAAGAACGGTGCTTGGGGAGGCCACACGTGTGGCGCGTGAGCGTTGCGTGGATTCCTCCGTGCTAGGAAGGCTGTGTCTGGAAGGTGGGGTTAGAGGTGCATTATCGGAGGCCTAGGTTCTCAGTCCTGGGATAGCAGTGCGTGGGGAAGGTCAGGACTGAGGCAAATTCTGAGACTTCTAGCAGCATCAGTGGATGTAAATATATATTCTGCAAGCAACATGCTTGGAGCTTTTCCTTGTTTTTTTCTGACCAGCTACTACTCGGGGCTGGGGCCGTTGGGAGTAAATAGGGATGCATACTTGCAAAATGAAAACACTCATTTGCATTATTTGATGAGACTTGAATGTTCCCTAAACAGGCTGGAGCTTTAGTTGAATCGTGAATTAGCCTTCAGAACTATTTTGAGGAAATGTACTCTCTGGTCAAATTTTATATAAATGGACAGTAAACGGGAAATTAGTCTTTCCAGCATTGAGACAGTGTCTGCTGCCTTCAGGTCGCAACTGAAGAATATATACAACAGCATAGTCCTACATGTCTGACTGTTCTCAATCAATTAGGATTCGTAAAGTGCAGAAACCACCTGTGAGTGTCTCAAGGCGCTAGAGTTGCTAGCTGCTTCGCGGTGCTCTGTTCATTCAAACAGCCAGGTCTTGAGTCCTTTCCTGTATTCCCGGAGCAATGGGGTGGTCCTAAGGTGCAGGGGAAGGTTGTCCCATGCTTTGGCTGCCAGGTGGGAGAAGGAGCATCCTCTGCTTTTGCCTTGGTGGATGCGGCGGGGTGTCTGCGAGGAAGAGGGAGGCTGAATTCAGGTGTCTGGTCGGTTGGTGGAAGATCATTCATTTGTTGGTGTATGCTGGTCATGCATTGTGCGGGGCTTTGTGTGAGTGGGTCACCCCCTTGAACTGGCATCTCTTCTGGATCGGGAGCCAGTGTAGCTTCTTGAGGTGCGGTGTGATGTGGGTCTCTCTGGGGCGGTCAAGGATGAGTCTTGCTGCTGACTTTTGGATAGTCTGTAGTCTCTTCAAGAGGCATGCTTTGATTCCTACGTAGTGTCTTCCCGTAGTCCAGCCTGCTGGCGACGAGGTACTGCGTGACTGTCCTTCTGGTGTTGACTGGGATCTACCTGTCTGGGAGCCACCTGAAGATCTCGCGGAGCATGTGTAGGGTGTGGAAGCAGGCGGATGAGACTGGGTTTATCTGTTTTTTCATAGACAGCTTGCTGTCTAGGATGATTCAGAGGTTGTGGGCGGGGTCTGTGTACTCAGGTGACACCAGGGACTTGAGCTCCAACTCCAGCTGATGCAAATTATAGTGCCAACCTGACATTTGGTTAAACCTACAAACATCACATTTCAAACCATTTTGTTAGATCTCCTTATACCCACTTGTGAAAAGAATCCTGTTCAAATGACTTTGCATTTGCTACCAAGCAATTGATGGTTTAAAACTGACCAGCTGCCCAGTTTTATCTTTGGTCGATGTTTGCTAACCTCTCAAAGGCTACTCCAGTGGTCCAATACTGCCTTACCTACTCCCCAATATTTGTAAACCCTTTTCCTATCCGCCTCTGATGTCAATGAAATCTGCTTGCTTTCTGTAAACATCCGGGATCTTGTCTGTTTACATCTTCAATCTCTCAATAAAGCTGTAGTACTGTTTCTTTTCTTTTCTAACTTTATACTGGATACCCCACGGAGTCACTGATAGTGCTTTATACATCTCCATTTATTCCTATACAACGCGTGCTCCATGCAGGAGGTGAGGGGGATCCAGCCAAATCTCGGTTCCAGCAGCTATTATTGTGCCAGATCTGGGATCTGGATTACCCCCAGTGAAATATGCTGAATTTGTTCTGGTGTAATTTGCTGATACCAGGACACATTGAGAAACACCCACACATTCTCTGCTTTTAATTTGGCGCAGACAATGGGGGGCTTTCTCATTTTAATTTCCAGCTGGGCCCAAAACAATGGGCTCATAAAAAGGCCATCAGCACTCCTTTTGTTCAAATATCTTCCTGGCTAGGAGCTATCTGGAGCCTAACACCTAGGTACCATGGAGGGAACCACAGACACACAGCTTCTTATCACTTCACATGTACTTAAGATAAACAATGTATGATATGGTGACAGTTTTTTTTACTTTGTTCATCTTGATGAGTAATTCCACTAATACAGATTGGAGTATCAATAATTATTTTCATTCCGTTTTGTTCATTAGACTACCCAGTCCAATGTACCATGTCCGAGTGCTTTGCATCGCAAATGTACATTATACAGAGACAATAAATCATAAACATTTAAAAAAAAATGTACATAAATTGTTACATAAAACAGTGAGGGTTGCAAAGTGTAGGAGTCACATATCATGTGTGGAGGAGTGTGGCTCAATGGTTAGAGCGGCAGACTCTGATGCAGAGTTCTGGCCAGGGACCAGGGTTCGATTCCCATCTCGGTGGGGTCTCAGGCTCAATTTCCTCGGACCTGTTAATTCTCGCCTCGGTGCCTATTCTAAACACAGGCCCCACGCTGCAACTCTGGGCAATAGCTTGCTTAGCCTCCACACCGGCCCCAACATCGCTAAGGATGCTGGCTTCACCCTGGGGGTGCCCAGGAGTGGACACTTCACAGGGAAAGCCAGGAGGGGTTCCACAGCGGTATGAGTATCAGTGCCAGGAAGCCGAATAGGCGACACCGCAAGGTGACCGTCTGGTGACAGTGTACCATGACATTTACATCATCGATGTCGATAAACATTTTATGTTGGAGGGCACAGACTGGTGACACACAAAGTCAGGATTGAAAACGAGGTTGGGGTTGTTTGCACTAATAGGACTTTCTTACTACCCAGAGTAACGCATTTAGCAATCTTTGAATAATGAAAGATTGAGAAAAAATAATAAGGTTCTAAACTCATGCCTTGTATTTTGTATACAGCTCCTTAATGCCTGTTCATAGCTATATTAGAAGGATTTCAACTTATGAATTACAACAAAGAAAAATATCTTTGTAATTAAAGCAGTAACCCACTGAACTACATACAACAAACACAAATCTGTGATATCCATGTTGCACAATGGGTTTTGCAGTCACCACATTAGCCCTCTGTGCTACTTTGTGAAAATAAATTGTGATTGGACACAACACAGATCTCTACAGCAAGTGCATTAACCATCAGACTAAACTTACTGTTAATAGTATCCCCTGAAAACTGCAGGCACGCAAAGATCTCAGCAGCAGGTGCCTTAACCCCATAAGTTATTTTAAAATACAGCCTCTTTGTGACTAATTAAGTGCACCAGTCCAGGTTTACTGCCACAGTTGTCCTATTTCTTTGCAGCTGTCATAAAATAAAATATATAAATTGATTATCAAACTCCTATTTTCACGACTACGCCCCTCCTGACTCCACTCCCTTTGTTCTGTCACACCTTGGCCCCTAATCTCTGGACAAAATTCTCTCAATTTCCAGCACTGCATGTACTGCATGGGTCCACTGACACTGGGTCGTTACAAGGCACAGCGTATGGCTATTGGAGCAGGTTCTCTGCAGTGGAAAACATGGCCTCTAAACACTGGGACGGAGCAAGAAGCGCCTTTTGGGGTTGAGTTTACTCGAAAATGTTTGTAGTGGCCTTAGAATGGTGGCATCTTTGCAGTGACGCTGGTGGCCAGTTGCAAATATGGCAATTTCTGCCACAGTACAACTCCCTCCTCATATGACCTGTGGTTGCCCCCGCTACCCAGACACAAATTCCCCCCCCCCCCCCCCCCCCCCGGTCCTTACCTGCAACCTTCGCTCTCTAGCAGGGCTCGCTAGCAGCCAGTCTCACCACGGTTGGAGTATACGATTGCACCGAGTTAATAGTGTTTATGCAGAAGCGCGGCCCTCTCAGGCCGTATTAGTCTTGAATGAACATTAAACACCACCATTCGGGAGAAAGGCTACCTGTTTCTGCTTCCCAAATGATTCACACGTATGCTTTCCTGGGCCGCTCGTGACACAGAACTGAGATCTATACCCGCCTTTTCCAAACAACAGCCATGATCAGTGGCGTAACGAAGCTTGAGGGGGGCCATTAGCAAAGTTCATAAGGGGGGGCATGCTCCGGAGCCTGTCCGAAGCTCTCAGATCAGGGACCTGCCATCGCGCAATAATACACTCCATGCTGTTATTGAAGTGTAAAAGGCCATTTTATTAGGACAAGGTTGTATCAAAAAACACATTAACCAAACAATCAATAACTATAACATTTCCCATCATCAAACCCCCTAATTCATGCTCTCCATCCTCAAACCTCACACCTGTTGCGCTCATCCCGTTTCACTCTGCGACCTCCTCCAACATCCCATTCTCGTCTTCACTTTTCTTTCAACATCCTCTCTTTTATCTCCTGCCGGTGCTCTCCTGCATTCTGCACCCTCCCATCCTTCACCTGTTCCCCTCCAAGGGGTGGATTTGCCCGTCTGTGACTCACCACGCCTCCAAAGTACTGCCAAACCCAAACTGTCCTAAACTGACACGCTAAAACGACCCATATCCTTACCCTAAGTACTTGCCGGTGGGTGGGTTAACTAACTTTTACCTAAACAACCTCCCCCGGTGGTGCTAGGTGCAAGAAGAGACCCTCCTCCCCTGCACCTTTATAATCACCCTAAACCCTCCCCTTGACCCCCCACCACCCAGCTTGTCCTTCGCTTTGCACGTAGACCCCTGGTGGAAGACTGGTCTGTCGACCCTACTTCCCTCGGGGCCCGACAATGCCGGAGGAGTGCTGTTACGCCACTGGCCTAGATCTGAGCTGGAAGGCGCCCGCACTCAGCACGTCAGGCGTCGCAGCACGTACGGCACTGCGCAATGTTGCCATCAGGCACTTCAGGAGCACGTGGAAAGGCCGCTGATGCATGCCTTTATCTCAGTTTATCTCCTTCCAGTGGCTAGCAGCTTCATTTTTATATAGTACTTAATAACTACGTTTCTAAGCACCTCTGGTCGTGGAGGCACTGGTGAAATGAAGTGACGTGACATGTTTCACAAGCATGGCCATTTGAGGAAGGACTGGAAAAAACACCTCTCCAGGTGCCATTTGGGTAAAGTAGCTGCTATCCACGTCTGCTCGCGGTTCTGCTGCTTGATGATGTGAGCTGTGTCCTTGAAGTCAGTGGCCTCTGGAATGTATGTGAAGCGCCGCTCTGATGCTGTGAATATCTTAAAACGAGGTGCAGTGTGGAGCGCGCTGCTTTCCAGCTCCTTTCTAAATACAAGAAGTAATGTTTCCAATAACTGCTGTTGATGCAAAGCAGAGCAGAAGAGCACAGGCTAATACCGCAAAGGGATCCGGCATTCTTGTCACACTGGCGCCGCAGGCACAGTACCAGGCTACTTCTTTCTAAACGTGCTCACAGACAACCAGTGACCCATTGCAGTGCCGCACTGCTGTCTTTTTTCATTACTGTTCGGTCAAAGAATGACCACGAGTACACAGTGCCACACTGCTGCTTTCTATTGTTGTTTGTCATAAGCAGACCATGTGTACACAGTCCCACACTGCTGCTTTCTATTGTTCTTGGTAATTGGGGTAGTGAAGAGCACTCCGAAAATACTCAATTTCTATTGTTCGTCATACGCAGACCATGAGTACACAGTGCCGCACCGCTGCTTTCTATTGTTCGTCATACGTAGACCATGAGTACACAGTGCCGCACCGCTGCTTTCTATTGTTCGTCATAAGCAGACCATGAGTACACAGTGCCGCAATGCTGCTTTCTATTGTTCGTCATAAGCAGACCATAAGTACACAGTGCCACACCGCTGCTTTCTATTGTTCGTCATACGCAGACCATGAGTACACAGTGCCGCACCGCTGCTTTCTATTGTTCTTCATAAGCAGACCATGAGTACACAGTGCCACACCGCTGCTTTCTATTGTTCGTCATACGCAGACCATGAGTACACAGTGCCGCAATGCTGCTTTCTATTGTTCGTCATAAGCAGACCATAAGTACACAGTGCCACACCGCTGCTTTCTATTGTTCGGCATACGCAGACCATGAGTACACAGTGCCGCACCGCTGCTTTCTATTGTTCTTCATAAGCAGACCATGAGTACACAGTGCCACACCGCTGCTTTCTATTGTTCTTTATCAGCAGACCATGAGTACACAGTGCCACACCGCTGCTTTCTATTGTTCGTCAGAGGCAGAACATGAGTACACAGTGCCACACTGCTGCTTTCTATTGTTAGTCATAAGCAGACCATGAGTACACAGTGCCACACCGCTGCTTTCTATTGTTCTTCATAAGCAGACCATGAGTACACCGTGCCACACCGCTGCTTTCTATTGTTCTTCATAAGCAGACCATGAGTACACAGTGCCACACCGCTGCTTTCTATTGTTCGTCAGAGGCAGAACATGAGTACACAGTGCCACACTGCTGCTTTCTATTGTTCGTCATAAGCAGACCACAAGTACACAGTGCCACACTGCTGCTTTCTATTGTTGTTTGTCATAAGCAGACTATGAGTACAAAGTGCCACACTGCTGCTTTCTATTGTTGTTTGTCATAAGCAGACTATGAGTACAAAGTGCCACACCGCTGCATTCTATTGTTCGTCATAAGCAGAACATGAGTACACAGTGCCATACCGCTGCTTTCTATTGTTCGTCATAAGCAGAACATGAGTACACAGTGCCATACCGCTGCTTTCTATTGTTCGTCATAAGCAGAACATGAGTACACAGTGCCACACTGATGCTTTCTATTGTTCTTAGTCATGTTGTGGTAAATAAATAAATAATACCTCTCTTTTTGACTAGACATATATCATAACAGATAGCTCAATAAATAAGAGTCAAGATTCGAGATAGTAGGAGTTTTGCAGGTTTAATACAGCATAAGGACAGGAACAGGACAACCTGCATAGGAATAGGATGACAGGGCCCAGCAGCTGCTGGGGCTGGGTCTGGGATGAGCGCGCCAACTTTTAATAACAATACATGAGCATATATACATAACGCAAACACATAGCATTACATTGCAGTAGGCGTAGCAGTGGGTGGAACAGAAGACGTGACGCGTAGCAGTCGCGAAAGATAAGGGCGAAAAGAGGTGTAACGGGGCGTATACATAGACATGTGATGCAAACGTAACAGAATATGTCATGAATGGGGCGGAAACCATGGAGGGGGCTACCTAAGGAGCCGGGACCTCTAACCTGATGGTGCGCGCAAACTAGCAATGACGTATCACTAGGAGAAGCTGGGGGCTATGAACTCTGTGCTAGGAGCAGAGACTGAAGTCTGGAGAGTCAGGGCGACATGTACCTAAACAGTATCTAGTATCTGATGTTTAGAGAACATGTTGATATAAACTAGAAGTTAGGAGGGGAAAGGCTAACTTGATTCTAAGACTGGACCATGCATTATTCTACATGTAGTGCGTGATGAAGAATATTAAATGACCATTGAGTGCAGTATTTCTCTAACGTGGAGACGTGAAGGCTAGACAATGACGGAAACTATTGATGCAGTTCAGTAGCTTAGGAATGCAGAGAAGGAGGACTGAACTGATAACTGGAATCATAACATATTCTTGGCAGACTCAGAGACTGAGCCAGGCTGGGCCGGGCAGGAAGTAGGTGAAGGGTCGAGGATACAGGTGGGGGCTGTATCGCTCCTCAGCGAGGCTTCAGGAGACAGGAGCTGAATCTGGTGTCCAGGCCCTTTTGAGGCCTAGAAACGGAGACTTTATAATAGAATAACGTGCACATTGAGAAACGTGGCAACGTAGCTTTACATAGGCCTGATATTCGTAGTATTCACGAGGACTGGAAACTGGCATACTAGAGGTGGACACAACTGTAATTGCGTCATTAATCGAACATGGGGAATGCATATGCATATTTAATCATGCATACATAACATATGATGGATGACACGTAGGGACACAGAACATGGCAAAATTTACTTTTCCACATTCCCTCCTTGTCACTACGTTTCCATCAGGAAACATCAATATTCATGATACCGTCTATCATTTCATACAGTATCATTTGCTCGTCTCGAATTATCCTGGAACGGGATTTAGAACGGGGCTTGGGACTAGGAATACAAGAGGTAGCACAAATGCCGCAAATCGCAGGGCCACATTGTATACAGAGGCAGCAGCTGAATATGATCGCTGCTGCAATACCTAGAAAGGACAATATTTTCCATCCCCAGGCGGAAATTATATTCCAGAACCAACCGGACCACGTCCAGGTGCCTGGATCTTGGTGTAACAGATGGGCAATTTTATGGAGTCTGGTTATAGCTGAATAAACAGACGGGGCGTTATTTGGAATGAAAATGCAGCAACTAGATCCGATGACTCTACAGGCCCCGCCCCTATCGGCCAGTATGACGTCAAGGACGAGACGATTCTGTAAAACGACATATCTCATAGCAGATTGCTCTTCGGTTAAGTTACCTAGAGCAGAGGCAGTCTCATTTACTACAGCTTCGAGGGTTCTGGTTAACCTACGGATCAGTTTACTATTCTGGATAGGTCCTATAAAGAAAAAGAAACCTCTGTTGAAATCTGTATACTGTTCTAGAGCAGTTTCAGTATAATCGACAATTGGGGACTCCCTTCTATGTCTAATGTGTACTAGATGTGTATTTCTATGATAATCAGGTGGGGCTAGGAAAACTGGTGGCAGTAGGAAGGCAATGTAACAGGTTCCCTCCCAATCGAGGGGTAGACGAACATATGCGGTTTGACCACAAATAGAATAAGAATGACGTGAAGCTTTGAAAATAGATTTCCCACTGTCACTATACTTGACAATAGTAGTACAATCACTATGTCCTACGTGTACGGAACCATTATTTCGGACACATAATTCGCCTTTGACTGGTAGTACTGAAATAGCAGGTAAGTCTGGAGTAGTATCGGACTGAACATTCAGGACCATGAAATTCGACGAATAATTACCTAAATTATACACTTCATTTTCTAGATCTAAACCTGTTCTGTGGGGGAGACCTTGCTTGTCTGGAAAACATGTACTGTTAAGAAAAGACATATCTGTTGAGGATGACGTTAACGTGGACCATGCTCCACACGAACCATTATGTGAGAATGGATAAGGAAAAAGTGGCAGAACTCCCTTCGGTGTCTGGAAAGGGGGGAGTCGACCACACACCCAACAATTAGTGGCATTGCTGGTCTGGTGTGAGTAATGTAACATGCGGATAAATGAGTTATTTCGCATGGCGAGGCGGTAAGAGAGTTCATGAGGAGGCAGATCACTAAACATGTGCTCTACTGTAGCATTAGCAGACTTATTTACATAAAGAACTGGGAAATACAAGTAGAATGCATAACTCGTGCAGGAAATCATAATGCTGAGAAACAATATGAAACATAGAAAAACGATACATCGGATTGAGTTTTGACTAACTCTCTCACTATGGGGGTCTATTTTATACATGTCAGAAACAGTCTAACCGTTTCACCTAGGGGAGGACTTAGACAATCAAACTGACTGACTTATTTTACTAGACCGGAGTTTTAGTTTATACTCCTGTTGTGGAGTTTTCTCTAACAGGGGAGGGGTTGTAGCAATGTCTTTTGCGGGACAGTCCTTGAGAACAATGCTTTGGCAATCCTTCAAATCCTGGGAAATGTTCTTTAAGACGGGTTTCAGTCCATTAAAAAGTTTAATATGAGAAAGGTGCACCCAGCCTTTGCGTCCTTCCAACTTCACGGCTGTACGGGTGGTGAGGAGGACCTGTCGGGGCTCTTTCCAACGAGGCTCCAGCGGACTTGATCTGTCAAAGTTGCGGACCATCACCATGGATCCTGGAACGATTTCGTGCGGTGCCACCTCGGTATTGTCTGGAAATGCGGCGGCAACCTGTGAACGACATGAGTTGAGGGCAGACATCAAGGAAGCTAGGTAATCTGTCAGCATATTACTTGAAACATCGGTAATACTTCGGGGTCTAGGAGTACCCCACATATTTGGGGGGCGGCCGAATACGACCTCATACGGGGACAGACCTGATCTGGAATGTGCGACCATGCGCATATAAAACAAAGCGACTGGTAGTGCTACTAGCCAGTCCACACCTTTTTCTTTACACACTTTTGCAATACGGATTTTCAGGGTCTGGTTATGTCTCTCTACGAGACCGGCTGCTTCAGGATGGCGTACACAATGAAACTTCCACTGGTACCCTAATAACAGGGAGACATGCTTCATGAGTTCAGATGAGAATGGCTGGCCGTTGTCAGAATATATGACTCTAGGGAGTCCATAACGAGGGAAAAACTCACGAACCAACTGCTTGGCAGTGGTCGCGGCTGTGTAATCTGGGACTGGATATGCTTCTGTCCACCTGGACAAAGCGCATACAACTACAAGGACATACTTGAAACCTCGACATCGCTCCATCTGAATATAATCCATCTGGAGGACTTCAAAAGGGTGGTCAGGGGGCTGGAATCCACCTTGTTCCACCGGGACACTTTTACCTGGATTAAACTGACAACATATCATACAGGTACGGACTTTCTGCTTGGCTGCAGCTCGTAAATGCTTGTTGAACCAAATGTTCTGGATACTGTCTAACATAGCTTTTTCTCCTAAATGTGCTGGACTATGTGCGGTATTAATAATGACTTGAACCATAGAGTCGGGGAGAAAACATGTGGCTCTACCCTTCGTTAACCATCCTTGATCTGTCTGGACCCCTCCTTGTTCGGACCATTTCTTGATTTCTTCGGGAGTAGCATGTAACTGGATATCTATGACATCTTGTGTAGGGTCCTTAACTGTCATACATGTAGTCGGATCTGGAGTGTGTGTCATGTTAACTGGAATGTCTAGAGTCTGTGCTGTAAGCTTGGCTGTGCGATCTGCTAGATCATTACCTTGGGAAATAATGTCAGTAACTTTCGTATGTGCCTTGCACTTCATGATAGCAATAGATGTCGGTAAATGTATGGCATCTAACAGAGCTTGAATAAGGAGACCATGCTGAATCTTGGTTCCATGAGAAGTCATGAAACCTCTCTCCTGCCAGAGCACTCCGAAGTCGTGTACAACTCCGAATGCGTAGCGTGAATCTGTGTAAACATTAACTCTCTGGTTCTTGGCATGTATACAGGCTTGTGTCAGAGCAACTAGCTCTGCTGCTTGAGCGGACAGGGTATCAATACGGTGTGTTTCAATAACTTCGGTGTCAGTAGTCACTGCATACGCGGCGACTAGTTCTCCTGTACTAGTTCTCATACATGAACCATCCACATAAAGTGTCAGGTCGGGGTCTGGTAACGGAGTATCTGTCAGATCTTGTCTTGGCTTTGTCGTAATGTTAACTACTTCCACACAGTCATGTGTGGCAGAATTTGAATTAACTGATGGTAACAGTGTAGCAGGGTTCAGGACGTTGCAGCGTCTGATTTCTATGTGTGGCTGGAACAGTGTCAATTCATAACCTGTTAAACGTGCAATTGTCAAGTGCTGAGTTTGTGTTCGGTTTAAAAGAACTTCCACGGAATGTGGAACTTGTACTGTCAAGGTATGTCCTAAGACTATGGAATCACTTTGTCTGATAGCTAGTGCTGTGGCTGCAACTGACTTGAGGCACGCAGGCAGAGCCTGGGCTACTGGATCTAATGTGCTCAAAAAATAAGCACAAGGCTTGTATTGTCCTGCTTGATCTTGTGTGAGAACAGATAATGCTGTACCTTCACGTTCAGTAACGAAAAGTGTAAAAGGCTTACTGTAGTTCGGTGTCGCTAGAACTGGAGCTTGGCATAGGGCTTTCTTTAACTCATTGAAACTAAGTGTATGTTCAGATGTCCAAGGGAGGACAGTCGATACGGCTGCCTCCTGTGTCGTTAACTGTATCAGTGGTTTGGCTAGAAATGCATACTGGGGAATCCATTGTCTACAGTAAGAAGTAAGGCCGATAAAAGCACGTACCTCCTTCTGGGTCTTGGGCTGAGGAAGACTCGCTATTAACTGGATACGGTCTGGTGTCAACTGCCTACCCCTCTTGGACAGCAAGTGTCCTAAGTATACCACTTGCTGGACACAGAATTGAAGCTTAGAAGGGGACACCTTGTGCCCCATCTCGGCTAGGAAATACAAAACTGTAAGGGATGCTTGCTCGCAAGCACGTTCAGAACGGGCTGTGATCAGTAGATCATCGACATACTGGAGCAGGGCAGTGTCAGTTGGCATGTGAATGTTGTCTAGTTGTCTCTTGAGTGCTTGACTGTAAATACTAGGACTTTCTGTGAAACCTTGAGGAGCTCGTGTAAACATATAGCTCCTTCCATTTAAACAAAATCCGAAAAGGAACTGGCTGTCTGGATGAATAGGAATACTGAAAAATGCGTTCTTGAGGTCTATGACAGTGAAGAACGTGGCTTCGGGATCAATGGCTGTTAATAGGGAAGAGATGTCTGGGACAACTGGGTACTGCGGAATAATACATTTATTAAGCTCTCGTAGGTCAATCACTAATCGATATACTGGGGGTGCATTTGGATCAGTACGTTTCATGACTGGAATGATCGGAGAATTACATACATTGGAGTCAGTTTCTACAACCACTCCTTGAGCAATAAGCTCGTCAATAATTTTGGATAAGGCTGCTACAGCCTCAGGTGGCAATCTGTACTGTCTGATTCGTGGTAACACTACACCTGGCTTGAGAGTCACACGATAGGGTGTGATTTGCATGTAACCTACATCAGTTGGACCTTGCGCCCATAAGTGCTGCGGAACGTTAGACAGTCTTGAATCAAAATCTCGTAATACATAGTGACCCTTAAAGTCACGTAGGAACAATCGTATTCCCTCTGGGGAACAGCATATAACTGCACCTAACTCTTTCAGTGTCTTAATGCCTAATAGATTTTCTGGACATGACTTAGTAAGTAACAGATCAGTAGTACGGGACAATGGACCTACTTCTAGAGTAACTGGCTTTGAAATCTCATTTACGATAGGTTTTCCTGAAAATCCAAGGGAAACATTTCTTGAGCCTGAGAGCGGAGCCCCTGGAACTTCGGCGTGACTAATTGTGGTCCTACTTGCCCCTGTATCAATCAAAAACTTTCTGTCTTTCCCTAATACTTGACTGTGAACATAGGGACCTTCTTGATCTACAGGTATCTCGATGAGAGGCAAGCCTACCTCCCTCTCTAGGCTGTTTCATGAATACTGCTGGTACTCTGGATACTCAGACTGTGCATACTGGTACATCTGCGATGTAACGTGCTGTGTTGCAGCAATAGGCTGCGGTGCGGTAACTGTCTGTGGTGCATTCTGTGGCTGAGGAATCTGTGAAACTTGTTCTTGTCTAGGCGGACGTGGTCTTTCTTTAGTCTTACCAGTAGCTATGTTGTGTTTCAGAACTGCACACTCATTTATGAAATGACCTGGCTGTTTACAATAATTGCAATTCCCTTTAACGGGAGCTGCAGGATGACTGGCTTGATTCGGACCCCTCTTCTGACTGTCTTGAGGAACAGATTGTGCAACTAGTACTTTCATTTTCGTGTCTTTCATACGTTTTCTTTCGTGTTCTTGCTCTTCTCTGATTCTATTCTGGTGGTATTGAAGCATCTGCAACATCTGGGACGGGGTATTAGCTTGCCAGGTACTTTCGACTTTCAGAACTCGATTTTTAATTTGTGGACTTGAATTCTCGACTAATTTAGTAACAAAAAGGTGAGGGTATGACTCACTACTTGTCTTGAGGCCACTGTTGATGCTAAAACATTTTTCAAATCTAGAATAAAAATCACTAATATCCTCATCTTGCTTCTGTTTACAGGCTGAGATTGCATCCCAGTCTTCTTTTCTAGTTGTCAATAATCTAGGTAAAACTTGTATTAATAATTCTGGTAATTCTTTACATTTATCTCCAAGACCGGTACCTGGTACTCGTGCCTTGTCTTCAGCTTCTAGAACTGCCCAATCGATCTTTTTCTCTCCCACCTCCCATTCTTTTTCCTTGAGCTTTTCATACACCCCTGCGGGCAGCAGAACCTTTAACATTTCAATTATATCTGGGTATGTGTATTCTCCCATACGGAGCATGTCTTTTAATTCTCTATGGAACCCTGCTGGATCTTTGTCATGACAGGGAATTAATTTCTTCATCTCGAGAAGTTCCATCTTTGTTGTTGGAGTGTATACAAACACTCGCTGCATTTCGCCACCCGTTCCTTTAACTGGGTGGACTTCTCGTAACGGATTCTGTCTCTCCATGTAAAATGGTTTACTTTCTGGAGGTGAGGCATGAACAAAATGCGGGTTCAGAAACGTTCTATATTTGTGGCGCTGTTCTAGAATGACACTAATTAAATCGGTACCTAGACCTTTCCATCTATACTGGAGTAACTCGTTCAGGACATCATGTAACGGACCTGGATCAGAGTGCTGACCCTCATACAATGTAATGAGGTGCTGGATCATATACATACCCACCAGTCGTTGCTCGGCTGGGGGCATTTTCAGAAACATTTGTGCCACTATTTCGTCTGGAAAAGTGGTAGAATCAGTAATCCATCGGACTGCTGATCGGGCTAGTTCTTGTTCATGCATGGTACTTAACTCACTGTAACCGATTCGTGATTTCAGAATGTGATCGGTAGCTTGGAATACTTGTTCTAGTGAACCTTGTTCTGGTGCTGGATGATGGAAAGTAGACTTGTGTTCTAGGCGTAAATGGCGATCTGGAAATCTAGATTTTCCTACATACGCTATTCTGGCGGGATTCTCGTCCTCTACCTCTTCAGTATCAGAGTTACTTTCTTTCTCGCTTACTTGTGCTGCTTTACGTTGTTCGTGTATCTTTATTATTTCTCTACGGATTTTCTTGTACATACTCTCCATAGCACCGACGGTCTTGTGCTTACCCTCGGCTATGTTATCACTCCACCTTGTCAGGATTTTCATTTCGGCCGGATCTTTAGACGGGTAATCTTGTTCTCTTATTAGACAATTGATCAGAAACTTTAATATCATGAGCTGGATCTCGGCTTTCCTTTGAGACATGGCCTCGCTAATACTTTCTGGATCATCCCCTGTACGGATGAAACGATATATTCTGTCTAGATCTTCTTTCATATTCGGTAAGGTGACTAGATACTCGGCCACCTTTCTTACGCGGAATGAATATAAAACCATATTATCCTCGCCTGGGACTGGATCATAGCCGCATTCGGCAAGGGATTTTCTTATTTCTGCTACAGTCTGATGTCTAGGCGTACGCTGTGACGCTTGTGCATGTAATTCGGCTAACGTTAAACGCTTGTGTGGCGGCGGGGTTTGAGGAGTACCTCCCCCTGCGGCCCCTAAACTGGAGTCTAGGTCTACTGAGGCTCTTCGTCCTGGCAGAGTGGGAAATGGAAATGCAGGCTGGACTTGTATGACGGACTGGACCGGGGGTACCGTAACAGATACTCCGGTGTCTGGAGGAGCGGGAAGTGCCTGATTTACAGGGACTGGCGGAGCGCGAACAGGATTTGCATATTCTGGGACTGTGTCGTCCAAATAGGACGAAATGAAAATATCAGCTGCGGTCTGTTTGTGACGTAGCTTGGTCGGAACTAATGGTGGCGGGAAATTACTGGATGCCTCTGGGGTCGCTTTTGGCAAGCCCTCGGCAAGGAGAGGATACATACCCCTAATAAGGGCATGCCTCTATCTGTCTGACTGTTCGGCTTTGACTTGTTCACCTATCTCGATTAGTTCTTTTTCTTGTGCTCGTTCTAAGGATTCTCTACTTAATTCTGACTTTCTGATTTCCTTTTCAGTTCTTTTATGAGCTTCTTTACGCCATAACTCGATGGCATCTTTCTGTGACTGTCTGGCTTTCTTTTTCCATAATGCCTCTTCTACTCGCATGATGCACTCGGCATCCCATGTACCCGATACGGGCCATCTATACTTTTCTTCTAACTGTTTGGTATACTCTACCCATAAATCTAGATACAATATGGCGCTTATGCCATGCTTCTGATACATAAAGTGACCTGGACTGTCCCTCGGCGGAACAGGAACTGCTTCTTCTAACAAACCCTTTCTAGTTTTTAGCTGACGTAATCTCGAAAAGAGAGACATTGTAAACTTGAATCGGAACACAACACAATACAATACACGAGAAACAATAACAATTTGGAGAACAATTCAGGCATACCACGACATTGGAAATACATTGAACAACATCATAACATAACAGTTCGGACAGAATATTACCTGGAATACTGAGAACAGAAACACAAGAATTTCTCGAGAACGGAACAGACTAGAGTTACTGGATGCACTGCTGAAACAGTACGGAACATACCGGTCCCATAAAGGGACGCATCAAGACCCGTATCCACCTAGGTGAACACTTCGTTTGTGAGTCTGTGTACCACCAACCCACGGACCAGAGTCAATTTAGATTGACCCTGTCTAGATACTACCCCAGTAATGGTACTCACCGGGCAGCAAGAACGGAAGGCCTCGGACTGGACTGGACTGCTACGACGACGGACGACGAACTTCGGACTTCAGTTACGGGTGGGCCTCCGGATACCTCGGACCTTGAACTCTCGGCTTGGGCTCTGGTCGGGACTCGCCGCGTTCCTCCACCGTCTCGTTTGGATGCTGGACCGCCTCCTCCGTCTCCTCCGTGGGCCTGAGGGATACTTGAAGCAGAAATATCTGCCGGTGCACAGAAGAGTTCCGTCACGACTGCAGAAGGTCAGGGGGTCGGCGTGGCTTCACCGACGCGTGGGGAAAGGGCAACTCCCTATTCGGGCGCCATTATGTGGTAAATAAATAAATAATACCTCTCTTTTTGACTAGACATATATCATAACAGATAGCTCAATAAATAAGAGTCAAGATTCGAGATAGTAGGAGTTTTGCAGGTTTAATACAGCATAAGGACAGGAACAGGACAACCTGCATAGGAATAGGATGACAGGGCCCAGCAGCTGCTGGGGCTGGGTCTGGGATGAGCGCGCCAACTTTTAATAACAATACATGAGCATATATACATAACGCAAACACATAGCATTACATTGCAGTAGGCGTAGCAGTGGGTGGAACAGAAGACGTGACGCGTAGCAGTCGCGAAAGATAAGGGCGAAAAGAGGTGTAACGGGGCGTATACATAGACATGTGATGCAAACGTAACAGAATATGTCATGAATGGGGCGGAAACCATGGAGGGGGCTACCTAAGGAGCCGGGACCTCTAACCTGATGGTGCGCGCAAACTAGCAATGACGTATCACTAGGAGAAGCTGGGGGCTATGAACTCTGTGCTAGGAGCAGAGACTGAAGTCTGGAGAGTCAGGGCGACATGTACCTAAACAGTATCTAGTATCTGATGTTTAGAGAACATGTTGATATAAACTAGAAGTTAGGAGGGGAAAGGCTAACTTGATTCTAAGACTGGACCATGCATTATTCTACATGTAGTGCGTGATGAAGAATATTAAATGACCATTGAATGCAGTATTTCTCTAACGTGGAGACGTGAAGGCTAGACAATGACGGAAACTATTGATGCAGTTCAGTAGCTTAGGAATGCAGAGAAGGAGGACTGAACTGATAACTGGAATCATAACATATTCTTGGCAGACTCAGAGACTGAGCCAGGCTGGGCCGGGCAGGAAGTAGGTGAAGGGTCGAGGATACAGGTGGGGGCTGTATCGCTCCTCAGCGAGGCTTCAGGAGACAGGAGCTGAATCTGGTGTCCAGGCCCTTTTGAGGCCTAGAAACGGAGACTTTATAATAGAATAACGTGCACACTGAGAAACGTGGCAACGTAGCTTTACATAGGCCTGATATTCGTAGTATTCACGAGGACTGGAAACTGGCATACTAGAGGTGGACACAACTGTAATTGCGTCATTAATCGAACATGGGGAATGCATATTTAATCATGCATACATAACATATGATGGATGACACGTAGGGACACAGAACATGGCAAAATTTACTTTTCCACAATGTGCCACATTGCTGCTTTCTATTATTGTTTGTCATAGGCAGACCATGAGTACACAGTGCCACACCGCTGCTTTCTATTGTTGTTCGTCATAAGCAGACCATGAGTACACAGTGCCACACTGCTGCTTTCTATTGTTCGTCATAAGCAGACCATGAGTACACAGTGCCACATCGCTGCTTTCTATTGTTGCTCATCAGTTCTTTCTGTTATTACTTGTCATAAGCTACGAGCCATACTGCTGCCTTCTATTGTTGCTGGTCTCAAGCTGAACATGAGTGCAAAGTGACAAAGTGGTACTTTCTGTTATTGTTTGTCACAGGCTGACCATAAGTAAGCAGTGTCACACTGCTGCTTTCTGTTGTTGCTTGTCGAAGGCTGGCCAGGAGTGCAGAGTGCCATACTGGTGCTTTTTAGGGGCTCGCTGCGAAAAGCGCGCGAAAGCGCGCTCTCGCAGAGAGCACTATAGCTGTCGGCTCAGCCGAAAAACGAGGGGCGACAGGAGCAGGCCACGCGCACATTGAGACGCATGGCAGTGTCCATTCCGACGCGCGCCTTGGGATTGGGTCGCACGCGTCAGAATCCGACACTGCCATGCGCCGTAGGTTTCAGTTTTGTTTTCTCATCACCTCGAAGAGAATGCAGGGAGGAGTTAGAGAGGGCGAAGAGCAGGTAGAGGTGCCACCGGGTGATAGGGCTGTTCTGGGAGGGGCCGGAGCACGGCAGGAAGTGCTCCAGGGAAAGCTCGAGAGACATTTGCATGAGGTGGTGGGCATCGACGTTACTTCATTATGGAGTGTGAGCTCCGGCGGCCCATTAAAGAGGGTAATTAACGCACACTGCGCCTGGGGGCGGGGGTGGCGAGCGGAGCATCAGGGGTGCGCCGCGGGGAAGCCCGGAGAGTCCTGCCAAGGGGGGGACGGCAAGTGGGAGTGGACGAGAGCGCTGTGCAACGCCGGGAGTGCGAGGGAAGGACAGGTGTGCGGGAGGAGGGCTGGCAGCGGAGAGTAACCAAGACCGGACCCACAGCTGGACTCGAGCACCGGGCAGAGGGGCCGCTGGAGCCGCGAGGGAGCCTAGGAAAGCGCGAAGTGCCGGCCAGAGGGAGCGCATGCGGTGCCACGGCGTGCACACCGAATGGCTGCGGGGTGGCCCCCGCGCCCATATAGCTCCTGGTGATTGCTTCGAGGAGCTCGGTCGCCCCTCGCCCCCCTGTGCCCGGGCCTGGACGTCGGATAGATGACGTGGAGCAGCAGCATGAGCAGTGGGTACAGCAGCCTGGAGGAGGACTACTCCACGGGAGGACAGTAGCATTGCCCTGTGCCCGGCAAAGAAAGTTTTGAAATAAAAACATTTACCGGCTCTATGAGCAAATCTAGGTTAGTCCCTCGCTGCCCTCTGCACTGTCGCTCCCACTCTGCAGTGCCGTTGACCAGCTTCCCCTCTCCTTACACCACTGCTGTATTTGCTTCTCTGCCAGCCCTCCTGTCCTTACTCTGGAGCTCCAAGGAGACGGCACTTTGAGTGTCCTGCTTCCTTTGTTCCTGTCTTCCTGCGTGTGCTCATGTTTTGCTTCTCCGTCTACGCGTTGTCCTGCTGCCCTTCTGCTGCGGTCATCAGAGCGCACAGATAGGGGATAGTTTTAATGTATTTATTCATTGAGAGTTTGTTTTTAAAGCGTGAATATGCCCGGGGGTTTCAGAGCGCTGTACAGAAAAAAAAAAGAGTTACAAAGAGGATAGCGATGCCTGGTACAACAAGTAAACAAACCGAGTTACAAAGACGATAGTGATGCCTTTTACAACAAGCAAAGAGTTTAGTTAGGCCTGGTACAACAAGCAAACAAACCAAGCTCAAAAGAGGATACTTAGGCCTCGTACAGCAAGTTACAAAGAGGATGGGTTACACCTGTTACAGCGGTATACACCCGTTACAACGCATCTTTTACTCCGCACTACCATTACAACGCGACTTTTACTCCGCATACCATTACAACGCATTGCGCTGGGGGGCGCTCTAGGATAGGGAATAAGTATAATTTACTATCCAACACCTTCCCTAGGGTCCACGGGGACTGGAGTTAGAATAGTAAATTATACTTACCACTGTCCAGCACCCCAAAGCGCTATGCGTTGTAATGGTATGCGTTGTAAAAGTCGCGTTGTAACGGTATGCGGAGTAAAAGTATGCGGAGTAACATGGTACATCCGTTAAGGCCTCTCTGACTTTGCCACCATTTATTTGAGCAGCTGTACATCTGGCTCCGAGGTTTACTATTAAGTGGCCTTTTCCAAAAGTCCGTAGCATCCAGTTTGAATTGCAATGGCTTATTTTATAACTTCTTTTGTGTTTCTTCATAAATAGCTTTGTTTATGCTTTGCTCTATATGTCCTGAATAGTTTGCATTGGTGTCCCAGCAGCCTTGAGCAGTACACTATCATCAAAGGGTAATGATACCTCTCCAGAATGTCCTGAAGTCGCCTGGTAACAAGTTGACACACTGGGGCTTTATTTCAGGTCTTCTCTAAGGAGCATATTACCTCTTTGTGACAACTTGATGCAGTTCTCTCATTTGCTACAGGTGTAGAGTAGCCTAGGGCTCCTCTGGCCGTTTCATAGGTTCAGGTTGAATATTCTGATTCAAATGCAAAGCTACATGGGATTTGTAGTCCTGAATCTTATGTTGGCTTATGATGTATGTAGGGTTGTATGACGTTACAAAGCATACTTTTACAATGCATACCTTTACAAGGCATTTTTTACAACGCAACATCCATTACAACGCATTCCATTACAACACATGCCATTACAACCAATCTGTAAAAGCTACCTTCACAACACATTCAATTACAACACATACTACCTTTACAATGCATACCATTACAAAGCATAACATTACATTGCATGTATGGTAAGTATTGGATAGTATAGGGGTAAAAATTACTATTCTAACTCCAGGGGGTGCAACAGTAGGGTAAGTGTTGGATAGTGTAGGGGTACAAATTACTATTCTAACTCCAGGGGGTGCAACAGTAGGGTAAGTGTTGGATAGTGTAGGGGTAAAAATTACTATTCTAACTCCAGGGGGTTCTACAGTAGGGTAAGTGTTGGATAGTGTAAGGGTACTATACCACACATACATACAACCACACACACACACACACATACAACACACATACAACCACACACACAACCACACACATCTATCGCCCTCACTCTATCTATCTATCTATCTATCTATCACCCTCACTCTATTCATCTATCGCCCTCTCTCTATCGGCCTCACTCTATCACCCTTACTCTATCTATCGCCCTCACTCTATCTATCGCCCTCACTCTATCTATCACCCCCACTCCATCGATCTATCGCCCTCACCCTATCTATCTATTGCCCTCACTCTATCTATCACACAACAACAGCATCACTCAGGGGCACCACAGCATCACTCAGGGGCACCACAACATCACTATGCGCTACCACAGCATCACTGAACGCCACAGCATCACTTGTCGCCACCACAATATCACTCAGCGTCACCACAGTATCAATCTGTGCAAACATTCAACAACTGGTTCAAATATGTTCTCTCAATGTTTCAAGCTTCATTACAAATGTCACAAAAAAATGTTGATATTTCCCTTCTGTTCTTATATTTTAGTCACAATAAAATACACTGAATATAATCTTCACAAAAGTTAATTACAAAAGTTTAAGCTTTTGCCATTATAAATTACAATAACTTTTATTTAAGTATTAACTATTTTTTAAAAAAAACATTATTTGTAAAATCAATACTTCTAAGTCACGTAAATACAAAACATGTTGCATTAAAAATGCTATAGTTGTCACATTGTCAAAAAATAGTAGTATTAGCATTGTAAATGACAAAGCTATTAATTTCACCATTTTCAAAAATAACACATAAATAACAAATTTGTCATGTACAAGACAAATAACAAACGTTCCTAATGCGAGACCTATTGCATTGCAAATGCTTGTTTCTGTTGCTCTTCGCACAGGGCCACGTCGATACTGTCTAAAAGCTCCCATAAGCAACAAGATATCCATGAGCACAAAATGTCACAACACTGTTTTCTAATAAGACTAAAGGTTGGATATTGACCTTTTTGAATAGTATGGCTTTCTTGTTGCCCTGAAACCAATGCAGTGGTGGTTGCTATTAAATGCCGGTGGAGGGGGTGGAGTGGGGGTGGGAGGAGGACAAGGAAAATAAATTAAACACTTACCTTTGTGCTGCCGCCGGCTCCTCTCAGTCCTCTTCGCCCACTTCCAGGACAGGAACAGGAAGCACCCGGGCTCCCCACATTGCAGCGTTGTGATTAGTCTGAGTACTGTTGTTCGGCGCTCAGACAGGCAGTGAGACCCTGGGCTGTAATGCAGTCTGGGTGGAGAACATGCACAGTGCGCATGACGGTTTGGCCAACCCGAGACGGCCGGCCAAAGCGTCATGCGCACTTGGAGTGGCCAAACCACTCCTCCCTTGCCCTGCTGTGTGAGCAGAGCAGCTCTGCCCCTACCAAGCTGAGCAAGGATGGAAAAAGAAAATGCCAATAACAATGAGTTATTATCATGTTATTTTTTCCTTTTTGACCTGCGCAGTGAGGCGGCGCTCCTCCGCCTTAGTGAAGGAGCCGCCCCTGACCCAATAAACACATTGGATTTGAAAGGATGCTTAGTTTCTTTACTCCATGTTCCTAGTTCAGATACTCTCTAGAATCAGGGGAATTTCATCTTTGCTATTATGAAGTCCAGTTACAAATATTAGCCAGTGTGAATGTTGGCTTCACCACAGAGAGATAAGATCTGAGCTTCATTGCTAGCAAGTGGTTTCAGTCGGTTTTTAAACTTGGATACATGCAAATGCATGTGTTTATCTAGTATAACGCAGTTCGCAAGCCAAGCCGAGCAAGGAAAGCCTGTGCAAGCATGTAACAATGAGGGTGACCCACATACTGGAATCAGGGTCGGACTGGCCTAGAGGGCAATCAGGCAGTGCCCGATGAGCTGGTTTCACAGATCAGTGTGTGGGACGATCGTTTAACAGATTATGGGCCGGTTTTATGGCCAGGTGGGCTGGGATATCCCCGATATTGCCACATTCATTGCCTGCAGCAAACACAAGTGCATGCAGACTATGCAAATACCCAGCAAAATACCCATGTAGCCTGTCTTGACAAGGTCAAAACTGCCTGATTTCCAAATATGGGCCACTTTTTTAGCTCTCTGATTTGCTAACAGGGGCCTCTTTTATTTTGTTGCCCGGGCCTATTTCTTGTCCACTCCTACCCTTGCTGGAAGGATACATTGTTTCTAGGAATCTCTAGTCACCAGGCTCTTCCAGACCCCAAAGTGCAGAACGTTATTTTGAAATGTGGATTCAAATTCGTACCTTATACTGTGCTGCAGTTTGGCCCCAATGCAATTCTCTGCCGTTTGTTCATGGACATACACGTGGCAGTGTCGTTATTTAGATACGTTTAAGTAAATAGATCTGGCATTTCTACTATCAATTAGTTGCTGCAGGGTCTCTTGAAAGTTTGCAACCAAGAAACTGTTCTTAGTGGTGAAAAAGGCCAAGCCACGTAAACCCTGCCTTAATGAACCATAATGCACGCAAGTCACGGTGTGCCTGTATACAATTTGGCCGCCACTGCGCTTGCAATATGTGTGAACCACCCATGTGGGTTACCATTCTTATGGGGGCGATGTGCAAGTGTGGACATGGAAGGCATCAATGGGCAACATGTGGTCTCCATATTTTTAAGTGTGTAAAAAATATTTCGATGAAAAGTGTAGCACAATTGCAAGGTATTGTGCGATTTCCACATATGAATTGAAGACAAGTGACTTCACTGTGAAGTCACATTCATGTGTAGTTAAAGAAATACATTGCCTGTTTTTAGCCATCGCATATTCATTGTACTGCATGCAAAGGGAAGTGTGATTGGGCGGCGCATTGAGGCCTGCTTCCGCTCTGGACTTGGAGTGGTGCAAGTTTCTTAGACTAGACTTAGGCATGAAACGGGCAGATAATAATGGCAACAAATGCACAGGTGCAAACGTTTTCCACGTTGTGTTTTTTTCAATGTTTTGATTTCCTGTGAATTATGAGTGTCAAATACTTTTTGGGGTAGGCTCTAAGTAATCTCTTTGGAAATCAAAATTCTTTAGCTTGACATGGAGCTTTGTGTGACCCCGGACATTTGTCCACTTTTATCAGCATTCGGGAACAGGTATGTAGGTCCATAGGTCTCCAGGGAAGGCCAAGGCGAGCCAGATTTAAGCAAGATTTTCTTGTAAGCCACTGTGTAAAGGCGTTTAGATTCATGTTGTGTATATTGATCTTGCCGTAGGTAGGGTGCACTGATTGGCACTGATTGGCACTCTATGGAGTGTGCCACTGGCATGAACCTGTCTTTGTCAACAAAATATGGCACCGATGGGAATGTGGTCCTGATGTGAACTTGACAAGATGATGCTCTCTACTGATTGGAATGTCCTGCACTATTGACTGGATCATAACATAAGTGGGGATTGCAGGCGCGTGGTATCAACAGGATCATTGCAGCGAATAACGTGATGGTGCTCATTGGAACGTGGCACCATCTGTAATACTTGTATGAACATGGCGCTGGTAGCAGTGTGTCAGGCCTGGCTCTGCTGGGAAAGTGCTAGGCCTGGGGTTAACGCTCGGGCTGTCACAGGAGGCCCGAGGTGCCCTCTCGGCTGTCTGTCTGCCTCTCTGGGGTGGGAGGAGCCGGGGTAAGTTCTGATCGATGTCGGGGTCCGCCCAAATAAATCTTTTCTCGACTTCTCTGCTGCCTTTCCCGGGACTCATGTATGATATAAATTCTTAAAATCTATTTCTGTGGTGTTGCCAGCAGCCGGGTGTCAGGTAGGCTAGAGTTATGGGCCTTTTAATGCCTGCACTTATGGAGAGATGAGAACAACGGAAAGACAAACATGTCCACGGAGAGCCTATAAATCTGCTATAATTTGTGACCCTTCATTTGATGAGACATTCTGACAGCATGTGTTGTGCTTTGCTCGCTCTGCATCTGTGTCTCGGTATATGTATGTCTCTGTGTGTGTCTGTAGAAGTTCACGGTGTCTGTGTGCAAGCCTGTCTGTGTTCATACATATAGGTATCTGCATACATGTGTCTGCCTAGATCTGTGCCAGTGAATCCCCGTCTGTGTGTGTACAAGTGTGTGCACACACCGATCTCTACGTAGATTAAGTGCCAGATGTAGGAAGCCTAATACCGGTCGGTAACAGCCGAAATGACCGATTTTCGGCCGTTACAGACCGGTATTAGGCTTTTCAGATGTAGGAGGCCACATTTCAGGATTCGGAATCAGTAATTTAAGAAATCGGTAAATTACCGAATCCGTAATGTAGGGAGCACTCAAGTGAGTGCTTCTTACATTTAAGGATTTGTTATTTACCACCAACTATTAGTTGGTGGTAAATAACGAATTCCTTTTAAAAAGCAATTTTTTTGCTTTTTATTCAGTGCCATGTGGCAGACATACATGCCCTTAGGGTATGTATGTGTCCCACATGTGCACCCATGTACTATTCAGGGGTGCAACAGGGTGTCAATGTGACAACCTGCCACCCTTGAAAGGGTTCCCCCTATTACCGATTCGGTATTTACCGAATCGGTATTTACCGAATCGGTAATTCCCATTCATTCCTGTGGGACTCCAGGCCCATAGGAATGAATGGGAATTACTGAATCGGTATTTACCAATTCGGTAAATACCGATTCTTAATTACCTAATCTTACTGATTCTGTAATTTTTACTGAAAAATTATCTACATCCCATTTACCTATTCTTAAATACCGAATTGGTAAAATTCGGTATTTAAGAATAGGTAAATTGAGATTACCTACATCTGGCCCTAAGTTTCTTAGGATTACCCTTTCGTGCACCTTTATTACATGTTTGCACGATTGTGTGGGTGTTTTCTGCATTCATCTGTGTAGAGTCCACCGCTGCCGCTACAAGTTGTCTCATCCACTCGTTTTTTTGTTTTGCAGTTACTCTACATATTTTATGGCATGCCTCAGTACCTCTACTCTGTGGGAGTACCCTTACACCTACTCTAATGCTCCCTAGAGAATCCTAAGCTGTTGCTGGGAAAAGAGACCCCTCTAATGGTCAATGCTTGGACCCCTATACGTGTAATGCTACTAGCTAATGCAACTAAATTGCTGGTTTTGTTGTGCACAGTATACCTGCACCCCAGTAGTGAGGTTTATTAATCTTCTTATGTGAAGTCCATGCCCGCTAGTTGCAGTCACCTTGACGTACTCGCTGCGAGTACCGGGAGGATATTTGAACATCAGTTCTGGATGGTCCATGCAACATGGTTATCGGTGCGTTAATGACAAGCTGGGGAATGTGAACCAATGAATGTGTGAACACGATCAGTGCGCACATCCCAGTGCTTGGGCACTCCCTCTGGTTCCAAAAAGGAATCCAATAAAGTTCCAGAATTTTATAGCCCCTACACCCACCGGGCGTCCAGGCGTAGCAGCCGACGAGCAGTTAACCCGTTTGGAGACTCATCCAGTCCCCTGATAGATTCCAGTTAGCACCGCGTTTACAACTTCAAGTCCACAGCTCCTTGAGAAAGGGTAATGCACCCGAAATGCATTGGAGCGATAATGACTTTGTATAAAGCCATATGATTTGGATGCTAACTATCAACCTATGAAATTCATTTGAAAATGTATAAAAATTGAATAAAATTCTGGAACTTTATTGGATTCCTTTTTGGAACCAGAGGGAGTGCCCAAGCACTGGGATGTGCGCACTGATCGTGTTCACACATTCATTGGTTTACATCTTGGCGTAAAACGGACGGTTACGCCACCAGTTGGAGCACCTTTAACTTTCCTGCATATGGTTAACTTTCCTACTTAAAAGCTTTCTACCCCAACATAGCTGTGCATTGCCTGCCTTATTGATTTGAAGCTGGGGAATGTGTACTTGAGAGGTAGTCCTTATGCACTGCTAGGGCACACCCACCCCTCTTGACTTTTGTTGTGGCCCAGTGTGACATGACTATTCCAGGCTTAGGAAGAAACATTTGTGTAACTATTATATGTACACCCGCTAGTTTCTTCTAACTGATTGGTTGGCACCTATGCATTTGGACAGTGCAAGCAACCTAATTACTAGGAGAATACTGCCCTCCCGCCAGGACCCAAGCTGGAGCTCCAATCCAGCAGTTTAAAGGGCCACACTGAGCTATGCAGGTGTGCTGCTGGTCCTCTCTGGATTTGAGCTATGAGCTGCCTGAAACGTGAAAGGCCCCAATAGGCTAAGGTCAAGACTGAAGTTCTATACGTGGTTATGCTGCTGTCTGATAGATGTTTCATGTCAGCGGTGTCCAAAAGGTTACACTGCCCAAGAAGGTCAGAGTGGACGCAAGAAAATATGGAAGAACCCCAGAGACCCCTACCAGAGATGGAGGTAAGCTGCAGCAAAGAAGACAAAGTACAAGTGAGCTGACTCCCAGGAGCAGGGACTGCCCGACAATCTCCATCCCCTGCAGAATCCCCCTTTTCACCAACCTGGTGCCTGCTAGCCTTGCTCGGCTTGTAACAATGATAGCCCACCAGCCCTGGGCTTGGGTAGTGGAAGAGAGTTGTCAGGCTGCTGTATTGGTCCTTTGACACTGTTGCTTTGTGCTAAGACTCGGAATTGCACCACGCGTAACTCCCAGGATCTCAAACACTTGGACCGTGAGGTCCCTGATGTGTGCAGTGGCAAATAGGGCTGGGGTTACAAGTTTGTTATTGGAGATGGAACTCTTCTCAAAGCCACATCATCCTCAATAAGCCCTCCCCTAACACGGCCCATCACAGCAGTGTAGTGAACTGAAGCGAGGCAGAGCAACATGATGACAGAGTATGAAAATCCATCAACTGGAAGGGGAGACAGACAAAATCCAGCTGTGTCCAGAAATGTTGATCAGAAGTTCAAATGATTTGAGAAATGTGGAACAGGGCTCTCGCGTAATGGTATAGTTTGTCCAGCTCTTCAAGGGTTAGGACTAGACACTGGACAACACTGGAAATCTTTCTCATTGTTACTGACTATAGTTTTAGGGTGAATTATGTTTGTTGGTATGCATTACACTGTCCAGTTCCTAATGACTGAAGTGACCACTGCCTGCTCCCGCACATCTGGGGAATTGTCTTTGGCCCCAGTGGAAGGCTGTTGAATACTTGGGCTGTTGGAGTCTGAGATCTTATGTCCTCCTTCTGGGCAACATTTGTCCAAGTCATAGCAAAGTATCACTGGCAACAGATAGATTTGAGCAAAAAACGTTCTCTTTAATTTGAACTGATGTTATATAGACCTCACATATTGCTAACCAAGACCGTAAAGACCCCTTTTTCCGAACAAAAGTAACATGTGAAGGGGGAAACTATTTATGAAGAAAAATCCAGATTGTACAGTATTGACAAATGTTGACTTACAAAGGTTACAAAGGTTACAGACAAAAAGGGGTACAATTTTAGAGTGCCAGGGTACTTGTATAGTATATTGTAACACTTAGTGACTGCTTTCATGATCTGTGTATTCGTGTACCTAATTTAGTAGGGTGCATTTGTTACCCTGAGTGGCACCACAACTAAGTTGCTGTTCTTTTCGCTAATTGTAATCATATAGGAAGCCAGGAATATTGTATCTTTCTGCTTATTCTGATTACATATGTTTTCTCAGGTGTGATCCGCCAACCATTACTACCGCTCTTTGTATCTTCCTCCTTTTGGGCCTTTTATTTATGTGTTGTGTTTAAAACAGATAAATAAAAGGCATTGTCATTTACAATGCCAATAGCTTAAACTTTCGCAAATGCGAGACCAATTGCATTGCAAATGCTTTCGGAGCCTATGCTATAAAAATGAGAAAAAAAAGCGTTAGGAGAGAGTGTGTCCTGCCTGCAAGAGCAGGCAGGACAATGCTATTTGTGAAAATAGTGCTCGGAGGCTGTAATTAAAGCCTACCGAGTAACAACACAGGTAACAGGGGGTGTTGCCATGGGAGCTTACAAAATGAGACAAGGTGGTACTAAAGAGGAACTACTAAGCCTATTGACCAATGAACAGCCACAGTTTACAGTGGACAAGGACACAAGTGCATGAAAATATGGGCGGAGCTTCAAGTCCCTACCTGAATACAGTATGCCTCGCAGAGCAGCGCATGTGCTGCTCAAGCTCGACCTAAAAACCTGCCAAGGGTCATATGAGGCATGCGTCACTGATTCCTAGCTCTCGGTCTATAACAACCACTCAAAGACCCACAAAAGTAAGCAGTGGTATTGTTCTGTAATCTCTCCTGCCTTCACTTCATCTAGACATGCCGGACCTTCCAAAAGGTCCCTGCTTCCTAGTCACTTGTGCACCCTTCCCATTGTCCAGGCAGCCTTTTACTGCTAGAGCAGCATGGCGGCTGATTGAATTCCCCATACACATCTCCTTCATGCAGAGAACAACATATGACGTCTATAGCGCCCAGAGTGCCTGTAGGCCATGCTGCAGTCTACACCCATCACTGGCTGTTCACCCCCTCCTCCAATACCCCTAAGTGGACCCATCCAACCCCATCATGTTCTCTTGTTCAGCCTTGTTGCCATATGCGGAGTTCCAGGTAGAAGTGCTATTGACTTTCAATAAATCAGTGAATCTATATCCCCCCGCCCTCCCTCCCCGCACCACCACCATTAAAGTAACAGACGCATGTGTTTCTGTGCCTGGCGTCTGCATCTCCTGCTCGCCTCGGGCAGCTGCTGAGGAGTTTGCAGCAATCTCTGGGGCGCAGTTACTGAATAAAGCACAAAATATCGACTTTTGTGTACTTTGTAGACAGGATCACTTCATGAAGATATCCCAGGGATGTATCGCTCGTGACATGAAGGATCCCACTGTCTTCTTGTTGCAGGCCGGCTGTTTCTTGATCTAGCCAATGCGGAGGAACAAAAAGCCAGTGGCGACGTGGATTGCTCGTTACAAACTCTGGTCCAGGCCTTGCTTGGTGTTGCTGTGAGTGTAGGGGGAGGGCGAGGGTCGGGGGTAAGACGGTATGATGGAAGGTCACCGGCAGGGCAGTTTTTGGCTGATTGCAGGGACTGGTCCTGCCATAATCACTTCTTTCTAGTATGTCCATCTCTGCACTGTGTGATCTTGGGTATCTTGATAATCTCTCAGGCTAACTCTGTATCCTCCCCGTGCTCTGACTAGAGTTGGCCAGCCCCCCACATCCACAGCGAGAGAGCCCAGAAGAGCTCATCTATCCATCTTAGCTGCAGGCTGGCCTCGGAAGGACCGGTCACGTCTCCCTGACATGGTTTCACTTTCTTGTTCAGTTTTTAATCAAAAGCACATTTGTATTATACTCAAGCAGCTAACTTCAGTCTGATGACAGCATTCTGCCCTTTCACAAGAAGCACATCCGCACACGATGTAGCTCCAATCAGTGCCAGTGACCGCTATGGCAATGTGTGCTTTTAGGGAAGAAATATTTTTGATTTTAGCCATTTTTTATTTATTGACGAAGGCTTGGCAGCTCCCTCAACAATCAAGGTTTACAACCAAAAAAAACTACATAAAGCAAAAATTTGCAAAGACCTATTGGCTCAGTGGCAAGGTCAGGTGGTACCTGGTGCGAAAGTTTTTTTGTCACCCCCGGCTTGGGAAAATGGCAAAAATATGTGCTTAAAACACATATTTTGCCATTTTTTCATTCCCTCAGTGATGACATCCGGAGCGGCCCGCACCCACCGCACCCCCCTTACTACCCCACTGAATTGGCTTTGACAACGCCTTCTCACTTTTACCGAGTTGTATAGTGTAGGGCAGCACCTGGGTTGTCCATGGCTCCTTCTTCAGTTGGACCACAGGGGCAAGCCAGAGCCATGCACTTGGACCAGGCTAGGCTCGAATCTGCCGTGCCGAGCCGACCTGCTGTCAGTGTGGCTAGGCTCACAGTAGTAATCTGCCGTAGTCCTACAACCTTGTTGCTGCTTCTAAGTCTAAGTTGAGACTGAGGCCACCTACCGGAGAGGAACTATAGAAACACTACACTTCACTAACATATACACATTTGTTTAACAGATTGCTCAAATGTTAAACATTAAACCATTGCAGAAGCCACTACGTAGTTGCATTTTCTGAAGTGTCTGTCAGCCGACATGGCGGTACTGTACAAAAGTCTGGAAACAAACAAGCTTTAGCAAAGCCAATAGGTCTCGCTGATGCAAGCTGTCGGTTTTGCTAATGTGTTTTAGCTATGTTGTACACCAGCGTGACTGCTGTTCATCATGGACAAAAGTTAGTGGCAGAGAGGAGCGGGGTGTGGAGCAGAGTGTCGTAGAGTGGAGTGTCTTTGAATGAACTTTAGTGGAGTGGAGTGTAGTAGGGTGGATTGGGGTAAAGTGAAGTAGAATGATGTGGAGTGGAGGAGAGTGGCGTAGAGTGGAGTGATGTAGAGTGGAGTAGTGTGTAATAGAGGGAAGTGGAGTAGAGAGGAGAGGCGTCGAGTGGGTAAAGGGGTGTAGAGGGAGTTGTGTAGAGTTAAGTAGAGTTAATTAGAATGGAGTGGCATAGAGTGGAGTAATGTGTCATAGAGTGAAGTGGCATAGAGTGGAGTAGTGTGGCATAGATTAGACTGGAGTGGCATTGACTGTTGTGGAGTGTTATAGAGTGGAATATCATATAGTGAAGTGGCTTAGATTGAAGTGTCGTGGAGTGGCCTAGACTGAAGTGGCATTATGTGGCATAGAGTATTGAAAAGTGGAGTGTTGTAAAGTCGAGTGTCATATTGTGGAGTGTTGTAGAGTGGATTGGGATAGAGTGGAATGGGTGTGGAGGGTCGTAGAGGAGAGTGGAGTCTCATACAGTGGCGCAGAGTGGAGTGGCGTAAAGTGGAATATGCATGATGTGGTAGCACACTTCCATTACATACAACACATTTTAAATTAAAATGATTATTGCATTTTTTCACATACAGTTTTACTGAGAAAACTGTACAGTGCATAAACAATAATGTATGGAATGGCATCACCTAGCGTATTGATCTGTTTTGATTGTATTAAAATAGTTGTTCCCACCTCACCAAAATTACAAAAAAAGTGCTTCATTTGTGCTTTCCAAAATCTGATATATTCTGAAATATTTGCACAGTTCATTTACAGACTTTTAAATTTTGCTATGTTCTAGACAAAAAACCTTTCCATTCCCACCTCCAGCATCCAGCAAGATCGACACGTAAATTCTCTCATTTTGAAGTCAGAGAAGTAAAAGTGAACACCAAGGTCCCTCAGAAAACAGACCCTATCATTTAACCTCCATCTTTGATTACACAGCATATGTGACAAAATAAAACACAATTTAAAGGCCTGTTTACAGAAAGAAAGCTCTAATTGAAAAATACAAGGAGTGACTGTAAACAGGTTATGCTGCGTGGCAGAGACAAAGACCTGCTAGATAGTCTAAAACAAATAAAGCCAGCAAATAGAAAGCAAGCAAATGTGAGTTATAAACCACAAAGCAATGACTGGAATGCATTTGCAGAGAAGCTCTCAGAAGGTCCCCAAGAAGTCTTTTCACAATCAGACAGCTCTACTGTCTTGTAGGCTTTGACCTAAAAATCCAATGCCTTTAAAAATGCATGGATAGCTACAGGGAGCACTCCCAACATCTCAACACATCACAAGAAGTGTAATAAAAAAAGGTTCTGCCTTACATCAAACATGTTTGGTATATGCATTGGAAATCTGGAAAGCTCTACCCGATGTTTTGGTAAGGCAGGGACTGAATCTTGGGAAGTTTATACGAACACCTACACCTATTTGGTTATATAGAGCTGCCCCTTACCAATATTTACCTAATTTCTAAAGTGTCCCAATTTTGTAAGATATAAAACCCGAGACCCAAGGTTTGCCCAGGACCACACAAAAATAATCTGCGGAAGAAAATCTTTGAATGCAGATTTTAGGGATGCGTAGCTCACCGCCAGGCCACCAGAGCGCATCTTTTGGTTGTCGCTCTGCCTCTTCCACCACTGGGATTCCAGTCTGTGTGACTGAGATTTAGGTTTATGGGCAGCAATTGTGGTAGATGTTTGGATGTGATGTGGCTCTGGAAATGATGAATTCGGTTTTTGTCAAAATCTGAGCGTTGTTTATATTTGAATGCGGAGAACGTATTTGCAGTGACCAGAGGTCCTTGAGGGACAGCTTTGTGCTTAAAAAAGCATAACATAAATTCATATTTCTGTTATCTGTATGAACGATTTCAGACTTCATTCAAATTCATGAGCCTCCCTGGGGAAGGGTTTGTTTTCATTTTAATTCTGTTGGTACTCACCTGACCAATAGGTAAAAGAAGATATCAGTGACCACTCAACGCTGGTACTCATTTTATCAACTTGGAGTTGGAGTGATGAAATACCGGTCTGAACTACCACGATACCGATTTAGGACCTGCAGATAATGAGAGGGGGCGAGCAGTCCGTGCATTCCCTTCCATCTGGTGTTACCAAGTGCGCACACTATATGCTTCATAATGTGTTTGCCATATGTGTGCCATTTAGATTTGTATCCATAATATTTTTCTTTTATTCATTGCCATGTAGAGTTGTAATCGAAGGTGAAAAGGGGGCTTACAGAGTTTTGGTTTCCAATTTGTCATGCATAGACTTTTGAAATTTAACAGAGTGAATTTTTTTTTCATGCATACAGCTTTATACATGTTGCTTTAATGATTAAGGGTGTTCGTGCTTTAGCACTGTGTAAAGTGCCGATATTTGGCTGCGTTTCGTGCCCGTGTTTTGCTATTTGCAGTAGTGCGTGTGCGATAAGTAGTAAAGCAGTGTAAGTAATTGCTGGACGAGACTTCGCCGTGATTGCACATTAGAGGTGTGCCTGTCGGGGAGAAACTTGAGAAAAATCAGAGGCCCAATAGAGGTGCGTGAGTCTGAGAGAGGTCTTCATGAGAAAAATCAAAGGCACATTAGAGGTGAGTATGGGAGAGAACCGTGGGGCAAAAGCACAGAGGCACATTAGAGGTGTGCGTGTTGGGGAGAGACCTCGGGAAGAAATCCGAGGCACCTTAGGGTTGTGCTTATTGGGGGCAGAAACTCTTAAAATCAGAGGCACGTTAGTGGTGTCCATGTCACGCAGGAGACTCCAAGGACACATCTCAGGGGTCTGGTTGTGGGTGCCCTTCATGCTCCTTATGGAGTTTTATGGAAAGATGGTGAAATGTGTGCTGTCCACAGTGTAGTAAGTATGATGATGAAAGGTGGAGTGCTGCGATGTGTTGCAGAAAGCAGAGCAGGAGAGTACACTGCTGTGTTTCTGTTGTTAAATAAAGGGTGGAGATATGTGGCATCTGTGTTTTTGTGATGCTTAGATCTGACCCCAGCATCCATTCTTAGGTCAGAATGGTGTTGGGAGTTTCGAAGGTGTGACTGGTAGGACAGTTGATAGAGCTGGTGAATGTCTGGGGTTAGCAGGGTGTGTGTCCCTCTTCCTGGTGGGGCTTTATAGCTCCTTCTAGTTATCCATCTACTACTAAAAGTGTCACCTCTTCATCTAAGAGAAAGGTATTCCTGAAGCACATTTTAACGTTCTCTCAATCGATTATTATGTAAAATAAATAGACCAATCATATGAACTCTTTGAGGAATTAGAACTCTGTTATAATTTGAACGGCTTACATATACTAGTTCTGTTGAAAATTGAGAAATATGACTGTTAGAATAGTGATAAATTGGACATTTCTGTAACAATTACATTTTGAATAGCATTATTTATTATTTTATAAATGTTTGATCTTGGTAGAGGCCTTCTGGCTCCCCACCAATGCCAATACCTGTAAGAAATTAGGCTACTAGTTGAGGGGGTGAAACCCTTCTCAAGCTGCAACCACAATTCTTCTGAGGGTGAAGTCACAAGCAAACCCCAAATTAACCTGTGCTCAACCCTCTGGTAGCTTGGAACAGAGTAGTCAGGCTTAACTCAGAGGCAATGTGTAAAGTATTTGTGCAACACAGCAGAAACACAACAAAAAGGGGCTACAACAGATTTAGAAAAATAGAATAATTTTAATAAATAAAACAAGACCAAAACGACAAATATCCAATTAGTAGAACCAGAAATGTTCAATGTAAAATATTTTAGTGAAAATAGCTCCAAAAGATGTAAAGCACCCACCTGTGGATATCTGGCCATGCCAGACTAGGACAAAATTAAAAGTTCAAGTGGATTACAATGTAACGTGAGATGGCTACAGGGACCCAGTTAGGTCCACTAAACAGAGTACCTTAAATCCTGGTTCACGGAGCGTTGCGAGGATCCGCGTCGAAGATGTGTCGCACATTTGGGGCGAGTTCGGTTCCGAGGAGCTGCGATGCAGAGTCCGGTGTTATTGCTGAGGCTGCAATCGACGAGAGATGAGAGGGCTTCAACTGAGGATGCGTTGTGCAGCAGCATTTCTGGTGCGGCAGCGGACTGCAATGTGGCTTTGCTGCTGTGATGTGTTGGTTTTGCTGTGGGTTGTGCTGTGCAGCAGAGGAGATGAGTTGATACCGCTGGATCCACAGAGGCTCTCAGAGCACCTTAGGCCCACTTCCAAGGGTTCAGGAGTGGGGTGGCAAAACTTGGCAGGGTAGACTCACAGAGGGCAGAGTCCAAGTTCAAGAGCAAGATTGTTGGAGCCTTCTGTACCTGGGGCTCAAGTCATTAGGCCAACCAACTAGCTCTTGGAATCACTCGGTGTTCTAGGTTCAAGTGATGTTGGTCCAGCCCTACGCCCACAGGCAATAGGGCAGCAGGCAGCAGGTCAGCATGGCAAGGCAGCAGCACAATACAGCAATAGTCCAACATGACAGCAGTCTGCCAGCGTGGCAGTCTTTCAGCAGCCCTTCTTCCTGGCAGAGATTCCACAGGTCCAGAAGTGTACTGGAGTGGTGGTGTCTGCGGTCCAGTATTTATACCTTATTTGTTCCTTACAAATGGGGAGCTTCTAGAAGTTCCCTTTTGAAGTCCCCACGCATCCTGCCTTCCCTGTCAGTGCTCCAGACTAGCAACAGGGGGTATGCAGACCTTTGTGTGGAGTCAGAACACAGCCTATTCAAGTGTAAGTGGGGCTGTGCCCAACTGCTCTCTCCCATCCTGCCAGTGAGGGCCCATACGGGTACACCTAAGCTCCCTATTGTGTGTGCCTGTCTAGGAGGAATACACAAAGCTCAACTGTCAGCCTATGTTGCATTCTCACCTGTGTGCTTCTACCACCAACTAGCTCCAAATGCTCTCTCTATCTCTCTTCCGTTTGCTTTTTCTCTCTTACCTTCTGCACTTAACGTTGCTCTCCATTTCCAGTACCAGAAGACCACAACTTGATGTTCCTGTATGTTCCAGCCCTCTGACTTTTCTATGGGCCTACTTTTGCTTCTGTGTTGACAACGACCGTGACTAGGATCTGTGACCTTGATTACAACTCTCCAAGTAAAAAAAGAAACTCCATGAAAGCCTGACAAAGACGGATGTGAAATTTGATATCAGACAGTTCTTTCAAGCCCTGAAGAAGTCCGGCAACGGACGAAACGCGTCGGCTATCTGCAACTATCAAAAAAAGAAAATAAAGAATAAAAAGTGAATAAAAGAAAGAAAATCCAAGTCACTACGTTTGTGTGTTTAATTTGAATAGTTGGGAAAACTAATAACTCTGTTTACTTATGTTTTTAATAATTGTTCTGTAACAATGCATAACCTTTGAAGGGTGCTGTCCAACTATCATAATTAAATACTGAGGATGACCCTGCAGAAAAGGCCAGGACCAGCAAGCATTCTACGAGAGTGCATGTGTTATCCAGCTGTCTGCCTAGTGTGCTTCTCTTTCCCTCCCTGCACTGCGCTCTCTTGTATGTGCTTTTCACCTAACCCTCTTGTGCTTCTCCCTAACCCTTTAAATTAAATCTTCCAATCAGGAAGATGGTGATTGTACCATGTCATAGGTAGAGAGCACAACAATGTAATATTGGTAAGCAGGGAAAAAATGCACAGAATTCTGAAGCCAACAAAAACGGTTATTTTTCCCACCCGCTTTCTGAAAAAAAACTTGTAAACCTTTTTTTCTTTTCATTTGCTGATCTGTGCTGGCTCAGCAAATAATAAGCAAATAGAAAAGCAACTGCATTATTTTGTAGGCACATGCATGCATGGCGCATGTGTCCTTATTTATCCAAGCTGCCCAGCATTGGGATGCCAGGACGGGATATAGGTCCCTTACAAACTGTGCCACTGGTACCAAGCTAGACGCAACAGATGAGCCATAATAAGAGTGAAGCCAGTCTTGGGTTGCTTGTGTTCCGCTTCAGGAAGGACCTGGCCTGGCACTTTGGGCTGGACTGTTCCCATTGGAGCATGGTAGAAACTGATTTGCATACAACTAAGTCCCAAATGAGGTGGCATGGTGTACAAAATAATGATGGGCTGGGAAGCGGCCTGAGTAAATTACCAGAGGCTGGGATTAATTCAAGCATATTATCCATCACTTTTTTGTATACTTCAGTGTGATGCCCAGAATCGCTAAAAACCACTGACGAATCGAACAGGTGCAAAAGGTCCAGTGCTCTTTTATTGGCACCCTGTGTGAGAGTGTCCTGCTTTCAACAGATCAGGGAACCGATGCTGTGGCTAACATAGTAAACGTGTTCTTCTGAAATTCAGCTGCTTAACATACAGTTGAATGGTCCTGCAAACCCCCAGGTACCTGTCTGCAAAATCCGGGATCCCCAGACCAAGCCAGTCACTCGGTTTACCATTCCCTGGGCGAATAAGGTCTTCTCATGCACAGCACCTTAGTTTTGGAATAATCTACCCACCTGACTGCACTTGGCGCCATCTTTACTCATGTATTTTAAAGAACTTTAAACTTGCATTTGCTAATGATTTTAGGATCTCTGGAACTTCTACGTTATGACGTGGGGGAACTTTTAACATTTATTACGGGGAGCATTAGAAAGATAGCAGCTGCAGTTTCGTACATTTTTAATTGAATGAGAAAACCATGTTTAGACCATCACGGCAAGTATGTGTTTTGGCAGAATGTGTGTCTGGTAATCTGCAGCCGTTCCAGCTGAAGCATGCATGGGCCGTCATTTTCCTTATTAGGCGATTCATATGTCTCCCTCAGGACCCTGCATCCTTATTTTGTCCCCTCTGCTCTGAAACTGATCAAATGGCCCGGTATCTTTTCGGTATGGGTACCATTATGAGAGAAAGTCACGGATTCGGGTGTTCCTTTGCCATCAGCACAGACTGATTCAGGAACGAACGCATGGCTAATTAGGATCAGGCCGTTCTGTGCTCAGGATGTGCTCGAAATACATGTTCCAAATGTTGGGCTGCCTGGAAATGTATTCTTTAGTCGGAGAGAAAAAATAGCAAACGTGGACTTGCTATGAGGTTCCAAATATATAACATTGCATAAGAGGAGCGCTGATATTCCATCGAGGGGCCTTGTGGCCGTAGATAGTCGTTTGTGCCTAGCACCAATCCTTGTACAATGGACTGCATTGAGAGGGTCAGATGTGATGTCACATCCGCTAAAAATGACACCATCTGCTGCCTGCTCCATACACATATGAAAGTCCTCGGGGGGCAATTCATCTCATAAAGGAATCTTGAGGCGACAGAGGGGCACATTCAACAAGCAGGATTCATATTAAACTGGGGCAGAAGCAAATACATTAACGGCTGCGTCATTTTAAATACTTTTGGGAAGTGTGTTTTCCTTCAAGGGTCACTCAAACAGACAATTTTTGCGATTTTTGACTTGTGTTTGAAGAAAAAAACATTTCACGCTCCGAAGGGCCCACTGTGACGCGCGGCCCTCCGATGCTTAGCCAAGAACCGGAATAGCGGTGCGCGCTCAGGTCGCGGGGCCTCGTTTTCACACAGTGACCGACCTGTGCTGAGTGTGCTCTGTCTTCTAAGCACCTGTGAAATATCATCAGGGGCATGGCGTTCTCTCACTGAGGAAGGGAAGGAAGACTCCCGCAGTGCCAGCCAGGAAGGTGCGCGGCGCCATCCAACCCGGATCTGGGCGCTGATGGCTTCCAATCTGTCCCCCCAGTCTGTTCTGTGTTGTTCGAAACAAGAACACACATGTTGTGCTGGCAGCAGCCACGGTTTAAAAGAAGAGGCAGCACACACTTGTTTTTGCCTTGTTGATGGACATGGCATTTGAAATGTTTTAACCCTTCAATTCACGGCCCCCTGCTGGGGCTGCATGGCAGGGATTCTTGCTCGTGGCAGTACAGAATCCACCGGAATGCTGTCATGTGTCACCATGACTTGTGTGATTCTCTTGGCCAGACACTGCTCAGTGTTCAACATTCAAACAGCTCACGAAATAGCAAATGAAGAAATAGATATAAAAGAAAGCCTAATTTAGAGTTTGGCAGATGCTTAACATCTGCCCTGTCCACTACCAAAGGGGTTTCTTTGCTCCACTTAGATTTGAGGAAAACTGCAGGGTTTCCTAGCTGTCTCCTGATGGCCTGTCTGTCACTGCGCCACCAGGTTACAGTGACAGTTGCTGCATTGTGTTTTTGGCAGGTTACCGTCACTCGTTATCCCCACGCCCTGTGGTGCACGGTGGACCCTGCCAAGGCAAATGAACAACGGCCTGATGTTCAGGGAGAGGGGGAGCCATTGTAAGGTTTTTTTTTGTGTAAAACGAAAATATGAGGAGTTGAGTGAAAAAAGACATGGCACCCACTCAGCATGCTACTGGGCCTACATTGCATATACCAGAGCGGTGGATGCACTGTTGGAGGCGATATATCCCTGCCGGCCAGGCACAGTTCTGAAAATATGGTAGGTTGTCTTCCATCAAGGGGGTCCATCCATATGTCAGGTCTCTGCCAACTTGCCAGGCCACCCACTGGGGTCTGGGTAAGGTCCTTTCTGTCTGTACTCTCATTGAATTACAGACTTTAAAGGGGGAAATAGCAAGTGTCTCAGACTGGCGGTGTCTAGTGTGTACACCCATCTCATTCTTTGCAGGTTTGTACCACATTTGAGTGGACTGTGCTTTTTATTCATAAAGGAGGAGCCTTAGAGGGAAACACAGGCATCAAAAGGCGCCCTCCACTCAACATCAGTTTCATATACAAAAAAGCCCTTATTGCAAGTTACACATCAAGTCGGAATTTTAGGGGTTCCTTATTTCTTCTTTTTAGGTGGGGGAGGTTCTACTAGCTACTTATGAAACCACCCGTACGTGTATTTAAAGGCAAAAGGCTGGTCCTATGTTACGAGATGATTCTTAGAAATGTTAAAAAAAAATAAAAAATTGTGTGTTTAGGAAGTGCCTCACATAAAAAATGTATATATGTGACCTGAAAACAACTAACTGTCTATGGTCCACATCTAAGCATATATGTTGTTCTCTATAGATCCTCGTCAAGGGAGGACAGTTTCTTCCTCACAAGCACTACAAAGTTTAACCTTTTCAGCGCGACCGCGTTTCCCCCTCCGGTGCTGGGCCCTAATAGAAACGGGCGTGGTCATGACGGAACGGTTCCGTCATGAGCACAGCTCAACCGTAGCTCATGACGGAACCGTTCCGTCATGAGCATGGAAGGGGTTAAAAACGAGTTACCGAAAAGCACACTGCATTTGTCTTTAAGTTGTAGTGCCCGCACTCATAATTAAAACCATACCAGGTTTAGACCATTTTTAGCTGAATGGCCGACATGTTTTATTGCCACTTCCCTTTTTGCAAATTCATCAGGACACAGGGACCCAATTCCACCTTTAAAATGCACTGAACCATGTGGCTACCAGGTGGACGCCTACCAGCAGGCCACATGCAGAAGCACAGGGAGACGTTTACTCTCAGTCACCACCGGGCTCGACATCTTTTGCGTCTGAGTCACCCCTCAGTGTGCTTTTCCGTAACTCATTTAAAAACTTTGTATTGCTTGTGAGGAAGAAGCTCTTCCTTGACAGGGATCTACGGAGTATAAAATACTCCGTAAAGCCATAGCTCTGCGGATACAGTCCAACTTCCGGCCTTGATTCATCCGGACCAGTGTGGATTCCTGCCGGGGAGGAGTACGTCCCAAAACACGAGGAGACTCCACACCCTCATGGCTGCGACGCCGCCGACTCTACCTCAGGCCGGCTGTGTCGCTCTGGACCTCCGTCAAGCTTTTGACTCATTGTCCTGGGTATTTATGTTTGAGGTCTTGAAACCTTTTGGCCTCCCTGACTTCCTGATACGATGGATCCGGCTGTTGTACACGTGCCAGACAGCTCGGGCGCGTACGGGTCGACACGTCTCCTCTAGTTATGACATATATCGTGGCACTCGACAGGGCTGCCCGCTGTTGCCCCTGTTGTTTGTCTTGACCCTTGAGCCTCTGGCGATCGCCCTCCGGACCGGGATGGCTGAGAAGGGCATCTTCGTCGGTGGCACACCCAATTTGATATCAATTTACGCTGCTGATATCCTTTTGTATTTCCGGGATCTGGAGGAGAATCATTCGGCCTTAGCGACCATCTTTGACCGGTTCGCAAACGTGTCGGGCCTGGCGATCAACCCGGCGAAATCGATGGGGTTTTATTTCCATGAGGGACAACGGCCAACCCACATACTATTTGGCGCCTCCCAAATTCCGATAGCACAGAATACGTTTAAGTATTTAGGCATACAGGTCTATAGACGACCGGAAGACCAGATCGACGGCAATATTCGGCGGGCCATTACTGGCCTTCGTAGCAGTGTGCAATTCTGGACATCTCTGCCACTGTCCGTCATGGGTAGGATAGCCGTCTCTAAAATCATCATGCTTCCCCACTTGCTATAATATTTTGTAAACCTACCGGTTCTCCTCCCACAAAATATTTTTAATACCTTAAAACACTCTTGATCACCCTAATCTGGGGTTCAGGCCGGCGGAGAATAAGCCTAAAAAAACTTCAACTGGGAACCAGGCGGGGAGGCCTGGGTGTGCCAGACGTTCACGGTTATTATCACGGTTATTATCACGATGGGTGGCGGGCAGACATCTGCACGAAATCGGTTTTACCGGTGAACAGATGGCACGCGGAGAACTGCACTCCCTACAACTTCCCAAGGCCAAAGTACCCCGAGACTGCCACCCTCTTTTGCATACCGCCCTGATATGCTGGCGGAAAGCTCTCGCATACACGTCACCGACCCCACCGTATGCCAATAACATCCCCCTTCTGGGAATTCCAACGCCACAAGGTCGGCTGACGCACCGTAGATTACAGCCCTGGACGGATGCGGGGGTAGACAGAGTTGGTGACCTGTTTGGTGATGACGCGCTATTAGATCACGCCTCCTTTGTGCAAGCCACGGGAGCCCCACCACAACTATACCTCCTACATGCCACGGTGACACACTACATACATACTACATGGGCCCCACAGCGTAGCAAACCGGAGCAACATGAGCTAGTGCACCTACTACATTACATGGGGACTGGAGGCCACCTAGTGAGGTGGTTATATACTGGCATTAGGGAGCACGCTGCTACGCCCCTTACTTCTCTCAGGACCACCTGGACATTGGACACAGGGGAGGCTATGACAGATGGGGCCTGGAAGGTTGTTCTGGAACACCCTAGAAGAGTGTCCAGAAATGTGAAGTTTAAATTATCCAAGCCATGTTACTACATCGGGCATACCTTACCCCCCAAAGGCTGCACAGGATGTTTCCTGCCTCTTCCCATTGCTGTCCCCGGTGTCATGCGGAGGATGCCGGCCTTCTCCACATGCTATGGTCCTGCCCACGCATGGACGGCTATTGGGGACAGGTCCGACACATACTCTACACTGCCACAGGCATGCAGATACCAGAGGGGGCGCTGCCGTGCTTGCTTGGACACAGGAAAAGACCCAAAGGACGTAGGGCCCCACTGAAGTTCATGGACTTAGCATTATTACTGGCGGTCAGGGCACTGACTATGAGGTGGAAATCTGCATGATCCCCGACTGTAGAGGTCTGGCGATCCGAAGTATTGGAGTGGGGTAGGGCTGAAGGTGCAATACTCAGGAGGGAAGAGGAACGGGGGCTACAGAAACACCCGATTGCACAAGATTGGGAACGGATGCTGTTGGAGCTGGAGGACATGGACTTGACGCCCTCCCAGACGGAGACCGCGTAGCGGGGATGGCCGGGAGGGGGGGGGGTCTGCGAATGGAGACTGGTCCAGGGAGTGCACAGGTTGGCCAGTGGATGATAATCACACTTATTCAGATATGTCAGCCCTTCGCGATTACTAGGCCCAGGACTATAGCATAGCCTGTGCAGAGATGTCAGGAGACGTACGGAACGGGGTGGGAGGTTGGGAGGGATAGCGACTGGCGACGCCTTCAATTATGAGGCCGCAGATGTATACATGCTGAGAACTGGTCAAGCATTGACAGTTTGTATTTACTTGTAAAGAAATAACACTTTTATATAGAGTTGTTCATGCTGTCGTAGATGATTTGTATGGACCAGTACCATGTGAGACAATGAGTCAGATGTTTAAAGTTAAAAGGGGGAGAAAAACAGAAAAGACTGTATAGGATGTGCAGAACCTGTATGTACATTGCAATATCTGATCGCAGTCATCAATAAAGAGTTAAAAAAAAATTTGTATTTAAGTGTTGGTTTTGAAAATAGCTAAATTAATAGCTTTGTCATTTACAATGCCAATAGTTTTAGCTTTCGCAAATGTGACACCTATAGCATTTGTAATGCAATATGTGTTGTATTTACGTGACTTAGATGTATTGATATAACAAATAACAATGGCTTTTTTTAAAATAATTAATAGTTAAATAAAAGTTATTGTAATTTATAATGGCAATAGTTTAAACTTTGTAAATAACTCTTGTGAAGATTATGTTCAATGAATTTAATTGTGACGAAAATCCAAGAACAGAGGTGAAATATTAACATCTTTTTGTGACATTTGTAATAAAGCTTGAAACATTGAGAAAACATATTTGAACCAGTTGTTGTTGAATGGTTGCACAGATTGATGCAGTGGTGGCGCTGAGTGATGTTATGGTGGCGACGAGTGATGCTGTGGCGTTCAGTGATGCTGTGGTAACGCATAGTGATGTTGTGGTGCCCCTGAGTGATGCTGTGGTGTTGCTGAGTGATGCTGTGGTGATGCGATAGATAGACAGAGTGAGTGCGATATATAGATAGAGTGAGGGCGATAGATAGCTAGAGGGAGGGCAATAGATAGATAGATAGAGGGAGGGCGATAGATAGATAGAGGGAGGGCGATAGATAGATTGAGGGAGGGTGATAGATAGAGTGAGGGAGGGCGATAGATAGATAGATAGAGTGAGGGTGATAGATAGATAGATAGATGGATAGAGTGAGGGTGATAGATAGACAGATAGATAGAGTAAGGGCGATAGATAGATAGATAGATAGATAGATAGATAGATAGATAGATAGATAGATAGATAGATAGATAGATAGACAGATAGAAAGAGTGAGGGCGATAGATAGATAGACAGATAGAGTGAGGGGGATAGAAATAGATAGACAGATAGATAGAGTGAGGGAGATAGATATATAGACAGATAGATAGAGTGAGGGCGATAGATAGATAGACAGATAGAGTGAGGGTGATAGATAGATAGATACATAGATAGATAGATAGATAGAGTGAGGGCGATAGATAGATAGATAGATAGATAGATAGATAGATAGATAGATAGATAGATAGATAGATAGATAGATAGATAGATAGATAGAGTGATGGCGATAGATAGAGTGAGGGCGATAGATAGATACATAGATAGATAGATAGATAGATAGATAGATAGATAGATAGATAGATAGATAGATAGATAGATAGATAGATAGATAGATAGATAGATAGATAGATAGATAGATTGAGTGAGTGAGGGCGATAGATAGAGTGAGGGTGATAGATAGATAGATAGATAGATAGATAGATAGATAGATAGATAGATAGATAGATAGATAGATAGATAGATAGATAGATAGATAGATAGAGTGAGATAGATAGATAGAGTGAGGGCGATAGATAGAGTGAGGGCGATGGATAGATAGAGTGAGGGCAATAGATAGATAGAGTGAGGGCGATAGATAGATAGGTAGTTAGATAGATAGATAGATAGATAGAGTGAGGTCGATAGATAGAGTGAGGGCGATAGCTAGATAGATAGCTAGATAGCTAGATAGATATATAGATAGATAGATAGATAGATAGATAGATAGATAGATAGATAGATAGATAGATAGATAGATAGATAGATAGATAGATAGATAGATAGATAGATAGATAGATAGATAGATAGATAGATAGATAGATAGATAGGAGAGGAGTTGGCCTAACGGCTAGGGCGCTCGACCTCGGACCTGGGTTCGAGTCTCGGTAACGACACCAAATATCCTGTGAATCTGGGTAAATCACTTAATCTCCCCGTGCCTAACAAAAATGAATGTGTGTCCTCATGTAACGTAACTGGTGCTATGTAAAGTGCTCTGATACCCGATTCGGTTCGGGTCAAGTTTGCGCTATATAAAACTCAGCAAAAAAAATAAAAAGATAGAGTGATGGCGATAGATAGATAGCGTGAGGGCGATAGACAGTGGTGGCTGGTGACATTTGAAAGTGGTAGGGCGTAAACTTTCTGTGGGAGTGCACAGCAGCGAGCGCAGCGAGGGAGCCCAACATCTTAAGGGGGGGGGGGGGTGTCACTCTGAACTTCAAAGAGTGTTAGTGTTTGGAGTGGGAATGTGACCCGTAGGTAATTCAGAACTGCTTTTGATGAAGGCACACATTTGCATTGTGTCTTTAATTGTTCCAATTGCCTCTCACGGTCAGAGGAGGCAATTAGAACAATTAAAGGACAGTCTCACAAAGCAAATGGGTGCCTTCATTAAAAGCAGTTAGTTCTTATAGGCCCCACCTGGAAAATGATACGAAGCAGAAAAAAAAGTGTGGGGCTTTATATTTGCCATGCTCAAGTCTCCGGTTTGCGCAGAATAGTGATAGAACTTCCAAAAGGTAATGCACAAAAGTAAACATTCTTTATGGCCTTTGCTGCGAAGGAATGGTGAATGTCTCAGGCTTTTTCTGCTGGTGCAGCAGTTCAGGGAATGAAAGAATGAAGGAGGGAATAAAAGAGGAATTGGGTACAGCACTGAAAACTGAATGTCTTGGCAGAATGAGGGCAGCATTGCGGGTGTATGCGTTTCCTCAGAAGGCAACAGATAAGTTTTACTTAAGTCCTTTCTTCCTGCGCTGGTGAGAAAAGAGGCCGTTAATGGTGAAAAAAGAGGCTGTTAATGGTGCGGGGCACAAAAGTTTCTCCTTACAAGTTTGTTAAACCCCATTTTCATGGTGCTGTTATTGTGCTTAGGAAGGAGTGCAGGGGCAGACATCTGGAAAAATGTTACTTCCTTTGAAATTTGAACTTCAGTGCTGCAGGGTATTCATTTATGTTTTTGTTGTGGAGTTTTATATACCGCGAACTAGACCCAAAGGTATCAGAGCGCTTTACATGCGCACCAGTTTCGTCACAGGATGTTGAGCGTTCCTGCAGGGACTCGAACGATTCCCCACCTCCAATGTCGACTGCCCTAGTGGTAAGGCCTCAAGGTACAGAGTATGATTTTATATATCCACAGCCCTCTAAGAGGCTCCAATCCCCCCCCTGTGGAGCGGCTCAAAGCGCCGTCAAGGGTCGTCACAAGAGAAAACTGGAGATATATAGGCACCAATTTCAACAGCAGCAGATTAAAGTGAGCTGCTTTTAGAGTTTGGAGCATCCACGCATCAGACATATAATGCATACATCTCGCTGCAGGAGTAATTTACAACAAAAACAGTTGAATGAAAACACGTCTAATGTACATTATGCAAGTATATTTAGACTAACACAATCATTACATTGTCAACAGTTATTCACTTTTCGTACATTTTAACTAACGTATGCTTCTCGCAAATGAAGACGGGTTAGTTAGGTTTTCTTTTGAGTATAGCCCACTGGTACGGCCTCTTTTGTGCGGCCCATTGTCCTATTTACACTTTGTCACTCTACACTGGGATGTCCCAAGAAATGTTAGCGCAAGTGCTGGGCCGACAATGGAAAGGTATTTATCCAAGGTGCAGTTGGGTCCGGCATGACTCGTGTGTGGGGGGGATTTGGGGGGGTGTAAATGTACAGGTCCGTCTCTCCTGTCACGGCCAGCATGTCTCGGGGGTATGCGCCGGGTGGGGGATTGGGGGGGCTTGTTTAATTAAATTAAATAAAAACAAGTACACTTACCAGGATGAGGAATCTCCTCCGCCAGTCCCGCGTCGCTCGCATCACGTTTCCGAGTCAAGGTGGCAAATCAAAAGACTGGGGGCAGCTACTCGGCAGTATCCTGCCATTTGACAGGGTATGGGGCGACTGCACGTCACCGCCCGAGTAGGTTCTTACTTTCTGACTACTGCACTACACTAGGCATGCGCAGCATGCCTAATGTATTGTCAATGGAGTGGCCGTGCTAAACTAAAAGCGCTCCTGGCTCGCAGTTGCGCAGTAGGAGTCCACTTCTGGACTCCTGCTGCTCCCGCCTCTGTGCATGCGCTGTTTGTTTTTTTGTTGAATGAGTGACTGATGTGCACTTGAAGCAGATTTCAGCCCAGGCCGGAAATGTAAACAGACTGCCGTCTGCTTACATTTCTTGCTGCCCCTGAACAGCTTTTCCTTTTGATTCTAACTAGTGGGGCGCTGCCCCGGCGCCCCTATGGACCAGCCACCACTGGCGATAGATAGATAGATAGAGTGAGGCGATAGGGGTGTAGAGAGAGAGGGGTGTAGAGAGAGAGAGGGGTATAGAGAGAGAGAGGGGTATAGAGAGAGAGAGGGGTGTGAAGAGAGAGGGGGCTGTAGAGAGAGGGGTGTAGAGAGGGGGTGTAGAGAGAGGGGTGTGTAGAGAGAGGGGTGTGTAGAGAGAGGGGGGTGCAGAGAGAGAGGGGTGTAGAGAGGGGGGTGCAGAGAGGGGGGTGTAGAGGGAGGGGTGTAGAGAGAGAGGGGTGTAGAGAGAGGGGTGTAGAGAGAGGGGTGTAGAGAGATGGGTGTTGAGAGAGGGGTGTAGAGAGAGAGGGGTGTAGAGAGGGGGTGTAGAGAGAGGTGTGTAGAGAGAGTTAAGGAGTTCCTTTATCTAAGATGACTTATTCATTACACTTCCTTAATTCACCAAGAAAACGTGAGAATATATCTTCCCATTACCATACATTGAAAACGTCTTAAAGTATGTGCTTGCAACAAAGTGTAAACCGATCAGTAGCCTGTTTGCTCACACTACAGATTTTACGTTTATTCTCCTTGCCTGCGACCAGAGGATGCCAAAGACAGTGTTTGATAAAGCTGTGCAGTGATCTGCTGGACAATAAGCTCTGGCATTGCGCAGAGGTGTGCGGGGGAGCGGATTCCGGATCAAAAGCAGCTGGGGTGTTGTCTGTAAACAACAAGTTCTCGGCATTGCGTGGAGGGGGAGCAGATTCCTTTGAAGTGTGAGTGCGGAGAGAGGCTCACACGCTGCCAAATGGAGCAGCGAGGGGGAGCAGATTCCTTTGAAGTGTGAGTGCGGAGAGAGGCTCACAGGCTGCCAAATGGAGCAGCAAGTAACAAGAGAAGTTGTACAGCAAAAGTTTCTAAGAACACCTTCAATTTCCACAGCCAAGAAACAGAAGTCAGGTTGAAAGTCCACGCCTGGTTGTGACTGCAGGCTGGTAGGCTTATCATTTCAACAAGCCTGAAATGTTGAGAGATAGCGCCTGGGGTACACCAGAGAAGTGTCGATGACTCACGGGTTAAATGATTAGGGGCATGTGTCAAGCAAGCACTTAACTAGGCGGTTCCAACAGAAACAAAAAAAACTAGTTGCGCTTTCCACGATGCTCTACCTTCCTTTCCCAGATCACTTAAATTAGTCATCCCTGCCCTCCTGGAGGCTCAGCACAACTCCCTGCAGCGCCTGGTGCAGCATGTCTGGTGGCAAATGCGTGGAACGCCGGCTCTCTAAACCGCGGTCACGCTCAGTGTGTGCGGTGGGTCATGGCAGTGGCATCTCTGGTGTTACATAGGTGTGGGAGTAGAGGTGGGGATGGGGAATGGGGCGCGGGGGAGGTTGCTGCAGAGTTCCTAGACTCGGGTCTTGCACTTTCAGATTAGCAACTGCAGCTTTCCAAGGGTTCCAGGTCCATATTCCTTGTGTTTTAGCATGTGGTTTAAAGGGGAGAGTACCAATGTTGATGCTCGCGCGTCCCCCACAAACGCTAGCTTTTCTCACGTGTCTGGTGTGTCTCCCCTCAGCTAAGACCATCCCGCAGTTACCCGAGTGGGGAAGCTTGTTTTGCGTGCGTCGGTGAGTGTACCAGAGTACTGGGTAGTGCGGTAGGTGTGTGTGCGCTGGTACTGAGTGGTGCGGTAGGTGTGTGTGCGCTGGTACTGGGTGGTGCGGTAGGTGTGTGTGCGCTGGTACTGGGTGGTACAATAGGTGTGTGTGTGCTGGTACTGAGTGTTGCGGTACGAATGTGTGCGCTTGCTTGAGTGTTTGTGTGTGCATGGTATGGCGATGTTTGTTTGGAGGTTAGGCAAATGTGTGAGCTGTGTGTTTGGCTGTCGGCGCACGTGTTTGGAATACTTATCTTTTTTTCTACAGTACTGACTATATGCTTCTACGTGTGGCTGGGCTTGGGGGCATTGGAGTTTGAAAGTAATTATGTGTGTTTTTGTCCGTACGTGTATACTTGTGATCATGCGACTGACTGTGACTGAGGACGTGCAGGTTTTTAAACCAGGCCATGCTCTGTTGGCGAGGATCTCACGGGGCAATGATGATGAAGACTCTATGGCACAGAGCTCCCCTGTGGGTTAGGGGTGTAAGGGGGTCCACTATGGAGAAGATGCTGGTGCGGAGCGGTGCTTTGCTTGCGATATTCTAGTAGGGCTCGATGCGGCTTCTTTGTGAATGAGGTACTTGTGAGACGCGGTCGTTTGTGCAGAAGTTGCTCCTGTCCGGCGTGTGTAGGTAAAAAAAGAACAGCAAGACTGTGGTACTAGCATAGATGCAAACGTCTGATCAGGGAAGGGACAGTAGCTTTCCCACTGCTGTTTGTTAGTGTAGCTAGCGTGCAGCCTGTGTAACATGTATGTGGAAGGCTGGGCTTTGAACAGTTGAGGGAAGCATATGCAAATTCGTCTAGTTAGGGGACAGAGAGTGCTTGTTAGGACCTACCTAGACAGTGTATGCAGTTCTTCGAGACCTTTAACAAAAAAAAGTAAATAAACGGAGCGCGGTGTCCCTGAATGGGGCACCCCACTCGGAATGAAAGTAAGCATCAGACCTGTACAAGCTCTCTGCATTGCGTGGTGGGGGCGGTGGAGTGGCATTGGGTGGCGGGGGTGGGGGAGCGGCTTCCTTTGAAGTCTGATGCAGAGCGCGGGGCGCGTGCAGAGAAATGTCTGGTAGCAAATGGAAGGTGTTGAGAATGCATGTGGTTGTGGCAGCTGTTGAGAATGCGCGTGATTGCGCCTCATATGAACTGTACACGATCCACAGCTGGGTAGACTTTTCGGACCGCTTACTATAATCTCGCCTATCAATCCCTACGGGATAAAATAGGCGAGACCTAAAAAGAAGACATGGGGAACCCCTAAAATTCTGACTTGATGTGTAATGTGCAACAGGACTTTGTTTTATATGACACTGGTCTGTGCCTTTGCCTGCACTCTGCTGGTGCCAAATATCTGACTTTTTGCTTCTGATTGCTAGATGACACCTGCGGGAACACATCGGGCAGGCTGCCAGGGTATCCCTCTCTCACTTATTTCAGCACTATGTGAGCTGTGTGTAAAAGTGCAGTTTCGGTTCGAGACCACCAATACTGCTTGGCGCAAACCACCTTTAATTTACTTTATGATTATCTATCAAAATAACGAGGCAGGCACTGGAAACTGGAAGGCAAGAAGTAGATTTATTACTCCAGAGGAGGGCACATCAACTCAGACACCGGAATGCCTTCGGGAGGTACTCTAACTGCATCTCCGTGGCCTGGCCTTTTATATAGTTTTTGGTGCATTGCAAACGTTTATTGGCATGGTAAAACATCTTTGGAATCCCTGCCCCCAGCAGGTTCCCACACAAACCCAGCAGCAATCGTCCCCCACTCAGATCTAACAGATGAGCGCTATCGCGCAGCTGGACATTCCAACAGGATCTATAAACACATGGGATCGGTCAGATCTAAGGGCCTGTGTCAATGATTAAATCAGGCCCCTTTGTTGGTGAAACAAGTCCTTCCGTGTGGGTATAATAAACCTATGTCCGCAAGGGTTGGTTAGTGCCTGGGACCGGATCGAGCAGCCAGGTGCTCGGATGGAGGTTATCAAAAAAACTTGCCTGCGCATGGAGGATGAAAGGACGAATGGGTTTGGGGCGGGAAGTGACTCTGGGGCCTTGTCATGATGACGACGTTTTACAGCCCCAATACATAGTTCAGGCTTGGTCAGCGTGCTTGGGGATGATAGCAGGGTCAGGGTGAAACATAGGTGACTAGCAGAGTACGAAATGGCCGCGGTGTCTAAAATGGTAGCCACTTAGGCGCACGTAGAGGCCCTCGCTAAGCAAGATGGCGCCGACAATGTTCATGTTTGTCGTTTTCATATTCACATGTGGAAGAGGTGCCTGGCTGGGAGGCCTGGAGTGTCCTGGATGCTCACCTTTAGAGACGTGAATATGGCCACCTGCAGTAAGTGTATGTAAAGCCGGCAGGGGCCTGTCCCTGGGCATACAACTTTGGTGTTTACTTCTTCCCTTAAGCCTCTTTCAAAGTGCTAACATGTTGACAGTTAAGAGGCAGAAGTAAAGGGAGAACATGAGTTGCTCAAGATCAAACAGTTTGGTAAACTTGGAGACCCTAGATTGCGGACTAGCTCTGCTAGTTACACAGGCTATTCCTTTACTGGCATATTACATTTTGATAAGTAGACCTTGAACGTGGGGACTGTCTACCCAACCTTTCCTGAGACTGTATCCACTTAAGTTTTTTTTTTTACCACACACATACTAAGAGCTTGTTGCGCAATTCTCAATACTTGGACAGAAAAAAAAATATGTTCAAAAGGTTATCGCTCAAGAGCACACGATGCGACCAAACGGTGAGACTTTGATTAAAAATCATGTTTCCCCGGCTCCACAGTTTCCAACTAGCCCTCAAATGGGGTAACAGCAATTCTGATGCAAAGGCCATGGAAATACCAAAAGCGGGGAAATTCATTGTATTATGCGCTGACAATGAATTTATATATGTTCAATTACTTAAAATCTTTACATAATACAACATACACTAAGATATTACTGAGTTTGAAAACAGAAATACAAAATCAACACTTTTTAAGAGGTCAATGAAAGTATGCTCAAGGATGCGGGGCCAATGCAATCTACAGGATTTAGGCAGTACTTATATAAAAAAGAGAATTGATATGATACATTGCAAAGTACTAGTTGCAATTAAAAACACCTAGGTAGAAAACATGGAGATTAAAAGGAGGTTGTAATAATAATACAAAAGCAACAACTTGTGAGGGTGCTGGTGCTAACAACTGTGAGATACATGGGTGAGCTAGAAATGTCCAGTCACTTAACCAAAATGATAAGTGCTCAACTTTTTAAAAACTACCAGGAAAAGTGAGGTGATTTAGTTAAAAGTGGTTCCATTAACTAAGAACATTGCAGGTGTAACTAGGTGAACACTGTTGGCTTGCAGAGAAAGCTAAGCAGAAATCAGGTAGAGTGCTGACCGAACGGGCCAACCCACGGCCGGTGAAATGCTGAGCGAATAGCATCAGTGAATTTCCTCAGCCTTGCCAGGGTCGCGGGAGTGGAGTTAGAAAAGCACAGTTCCATGGCCGCTCTCTGCAAGTGTGTATCCCTTGGGCTAAGACTATTGGAACTAACAACGGACGTCGGACACAATCAAGTTTGGGGCAGAAACATAAGAAATGGAGCCAAGAATGTGTTGTGATAGTTACACAGCCTGCAAGATCTTTCCTCGCCTTCCCTGGCCACAGAAGGGTTGAAATCCATGATTGATAGGACGAGGAGACCCATGTACAACATCTTGCTGTGGGTATTAGCGGCTAGAGTTTGGTGCAAATAGGGCTGTGCTTTCCCAGCCGTGTATGAAGCATCAAGTACCTCTGTGTACGGGGTCAATGTAAGCTGGTCTTGGCGAGTTCTAATGAGATTTTAATGACCTGCGAGTTCCTTGTCTTTTTCCAGGCGGTGAACGGGATGTCGGGACGATAGAGGTTACAGGCTTCAATTTTTCGTTTTTTTCATTGCTTGTGCTAGGTATTCTTGCCATGGGTTGCTGGCAGTTTCAAATATCGCTATTGAGAAGAGCGTTGAGGGACTGCTCTGGTGCCCGCAAGATCCTGATATAATATTTCAATAATGCCCTTTGATATTCCAGGTCCTGTCTCACGAGGCCTAACTCTGGTTTAAGCCTCGTTCTTCGTACCTGCCGGGGTATGTGGAAGATTTTTCCATATGCTGTGCTTTGAATTTTGTCCAGTAGTGTTGATAGCGCACCAGAGAAAGCTTAATAATCATAATTTAAAGATGCAATCAATTCGACTTTTAAAACTCTTAAGACAGGTTCTGCAGATGGGATCAGCAAGTTTAGACTGTGGAAAACACCTGCACCCTTTGTTTTTAAGTGCTTCGGGTGTATGTTGGTTTGGCCCCTTCTAAGAACCCGACACCTAGGTAGTTGTATTTTGTTACTGTGGTTATTTGTAGCTCCCAAGCTGCCAGTGAGCGTGTACGTTTTATGTGGGTATTTGCCAAAGATGTTGACTTTCGTTTTGCCTCTATTCACCTGAAGTTTGTTGGTCTCGTTGTACCTATAAAGTGCATTGAGGACTCTCTGCAGACCTGACTTTGTGTATTATGGGCTTTGCCCAGATTTACAATGCAGTGTTTGTTTCCAGCACATTCAGGTAAAGTGGTAAAGCCAGGATTAGATGTTACATTTGCAAACTGCAATGAATTGCCCACCTTGTTGCATATTCTCCCCCTACTCTGCCTGTATATCCACATAATTAGGAAGGGGCAGAATAAGACGGCCGTCCCTTTTCTTTACTGCAGGAGCAGTGGGTGATTACCAGGCAGTAACTCTGGAGAAGGCTACCTATTTCTTTCGATTTGGATAATGCAGTTTTTCATTTTGTAAATTTAAGTTTCGAGAGATGTCAACAGTAAGGCTTTCTCCAGGCGGTAATGATGATATTACAACTCAAATACATTATGACAGAGTAATCAGACTCGATTAGCAATATCTGGCTAAGTTACATCATTTAAAAGGGCGTGATTTAGAGGAGTGGTTATGGCATTAAATCAGTGGCGCAGCTAGCTCTTTTGCCGGCCCTGGCGGTCTCTACCTTTGCCGCCTGCAGTGGCCATAAGAGTGGGTCGGTGGGCGGCTCTGGCGATTTTCCTGCGATTACCGCCCGATCCTAGGATGCTTGTTTCCTGTCCAGGGAGGACCTGGCCTGGCAGTTCGGGCTGGACTGTTTCCATTGGGCGCAGGGTCAAGACTGATTTGCATATGGCTGGGGCCAAACTGGAATGGCATGGTGAGCAAAAAAACAATGGATTTAGGTCCAGATCTCTGTACTGGGGTGAATGTATGAAATTGTTCTGATTCTGTTCATCAATTGTTCTTTTTGCATTTGTCACCCCGAGTGGGACGGGTATGCTCAGACGTGTGTACCGTGCTCTCCATGCCACTGGAGTCAAGCTATCCTGGCTGATGAGGGCTGAAAGCCCGAAACCGGTCCTAGGATGCATGTTTCCAGTCCATGGAGGACCTGGCCTGGCAGTTTGGGCCGGACTGTTTCCATTGGGCGCAGGGTCAAGACTGATTTGCATATGGATGGGTCCAAACTGGAATGGCATGGTGAGCAAAAAAACGATGGATTTAGGCCCAGATCTCTGTACTGGGGTGAATGTATGACATTGTTCTGCATTCTGTCTATCAATTGTTCTTTTTGCATTTGTCACCCCAAGTGGGACAGGTATGCTCAGACGTGAGTATCGTGCTCTCCATGCCACTGGAGTCAAGCTATCCTGGCTGATGAGGGCTGAAAGTCCGAAACCAATCCTAGGATGCTTGTTTCCGGTCTAGGGAGGACCTGGCCTGGCAGTTCGGGCTGGACTGTTTCCATTGGGCGTAGGGTCAAGACTGATTTGCATATGGCTGGGTCCAAACTGGAATGGCATGGTGAGCAACAAAACTGTGGATTTAGGCCCAGATCTCTGTACTGGGGTGAATGTATGACATTGTTCTGCATTCTGTCCATCAATTGTTTTTTTTGCAAACGCATGGAAGAACGGGTGAGGCCGCCACCCCCAAACCTCGTACCGCCGGGGTGGACCACCCCTCCCACGCACCCCCTTGCTACGTCACTGCATTAAATCCTAAAAATTCACTCCACAACAAATGCCTTCTGATGTGTCTGCATGTGCAAAGCATATACATGCACACACAGTGTCCTGCAGCGTGATAACTGATAGTTAGCTGTCTTAGTGGTCCATGCTGGTGTTGCCTTCATACCTGGCTCCCCGTTTTTTGTGATTAGCACACAGTTAGATTTTGCCAAATAATTTACTGACATGTCGCTCTTTAGTACTGATTGGAGCACTGAGAGGTACTTACCTGATGGAAGCTGAAGTATCACACCAGGTCTCTGAAGACCCACAGTGTCTCCTGCTGGTGCTCCAGCCAGACATGGCTGGGTTGGAGTCTGAAGTTGCAGCGACAGAAATGCTGGAGTGCTGAGTGAAGGTGGGGCGGCAGCAGAGGCAGTGCTGGTTGAATAGTATGGGCATGCACCAAGCAGAGTGCACTGGAAGGCCATTCCACAGTTTAGTGGTTGGGCAAACAGGCTTCTGCCTTTGCAGAAGGAGCACGGTCCCCTATTCATAGATCTATCACCATTTGACTATTATCATCCATCTCAGTTAAAGTAAGGTTGGGTGCACACTCTGTGCATATTGCAAAGTGGTGAGTGAACAGTTGAAAATTCCTCTGTGATGTCGGGGGGCAGTGGCACTAGGAAATAGAAAGGCATACTCACTTCTATTAATAGCGATTCACTCGCACTGGGTACGGGTATGGGTATGGGTACGAAGACCACGTGTGGTCCAAGACCCCTCTATTTATAACCTATGGCTGTGCCCAGCCAGAGGATGTGCGGTGCATAACATCCAGGGAATAGGTAAGTCCCTGCAGTGGCCAAGTGGCTCACTCCATCCTCCTCAAGCGTTTACACTTGAGGCGGAGGAAAGAAACACAGAAACTGGTAGAAAGAAATATATGCATTTAGGGTGAAGAAGAACCCTAGGGAAAGGCATCTTCTGCATCGGGTTCTGGCATGGATAGGCACCGGGAACACATTAGCACAGGTAAGTGAGCCTGTGGGGGAACAGCACTCAGAAGGACATCACCTCAGTTTCTGTGTTTACAACGTAGGGCAGGGGATAAGCAATGGAGACAGGGAAGAGGAACAGACAAAAGCCCCCTCTGTAAGTAAAACCAAGAACACTGAATGCCCCATCTGTGCTTTGGGAGTCGTTTGTCCCTCTGGTTACTCCACAAAACCCAGAGCATCGAAAGCAGTGTGCCTAGAGCTCTCGCGAAGAATGTCGCAGCTAGAGAAGGGAACCAGCCTTCTGTGCTGTGCAATGCAGGAGCCTCCACTTCAATTGCCAAGAGCACATCAGGGATGAAAATCAACTTGTGGCCATTTAGATCCTGAGGTTGTAGAGCAAACCTCATAAAATGTTCACCTCAGGGTAGCTGTACTGACTCAAGACCCCTGGTGTTTCCCGTATTGCGTCTTAGCTTGGCATTTTGAAAGATCATCGCAATGAGATAGTGCGATAACAGGAGCAATTGACAGTGTCTTAATCATATCATGCATTCAATAAATTCATTCTAATAAGAGGAACTCAGTGATCGCTTGCATATATGAATCTGAGACTGCCAACAGCGAGGATATTAGGTTGGGTCCAAGAGAGTCTAGGAAAAGTGCTCAGCTGCTGCAAGCACATGTCCCTTTGGACATGATTGGTAAACAACAAGAGAGTGAGGAAATTGAATGGGACTATGTCCTCTTCCCAAAATGTACGCAATAAACAACAAGGACAAATCCGTAGAGAGGTTTAGTCACAGTTAATGACCTATACTCTTTTTGAAAAGGAGCACAGACAACCTGTGGTTGTTTTAGAAGACCCCTCACCGCACCCACCTACCTAGTTGGTGGCATGCTACATTATTGCGGTCCCAGCTGGATTGAGTAATGCAATCCAGCTGTGCTTCAATGGCTGATTTACAGTGGAGTAGGTTTTTTTGTGATAAGGTGAAGTGCTATGTGAGATGTGAGTAAATGATAAAAATGTCTCTAAGAAATGGCCTTGTAATGAATTTTAATGGAAGAGTCTTAGGACATGATTAAAAACAGGGGCGGGATATAATAGAGGTGAAGAGTTGTGCCTCAATATCCCTACAACGTGTAGGTCGACTAGTTTCCGCCTTCTACATTATTCGTGAGGCTTTCTTCTGGACCAAAAATGGGAAAGTGCCCAAAAAGTGGAGCGGCCACTAAAGGTGTAAGTATCAGCGCACGTCACCGGCGAGATCCTGTCCAAACACTGTAGGTTCTAGCGGAAGCTATCCTAGACGAAGGTCTGATTACAGGAAGCTCCCTCTTTTGGCAGGATCAGTAGGTCCACATAGCACAGAGTTAAAATACTCACCGTGAAGGGTCCATAAGCAAACGATCCCACCACACTCACAGCGCACTTTAGGACATGCGCTGATACTTACACCTTTAGTGGATGCTCCACTTTTCGGCCCCTTTCACATTTTTGGTCCTGAAGAAACTTTTCACCTCTATTATATCCCGCCCATGTTTTTAATCATGTCCTAAGACCAAATCAGGCATTGAAGCACAGCTGGATTACATTTGGCAATCCAGCTGGGACCCCAATGATGAAGCATGCCACCAACTAGGTAGGTGGGTGAGGGGTCTTCTAAAACAACCACTGGTTGTCTGTGCTCCTTTTAAAAAAAGGGTACAGGTCATTAACTGTGACTATACCCCTTTGGACATGATGACATAAAATCTGGAGGTCTCACTACCTGCAAATAGTGAGATCAAACCGGTACTAACAATACCTCCTCCCATGTAATGGCATTCGTTGAACTGCAAATAAAACTAGAAGTATTCAGTTGATCAGAGAAATTAAGAATAACAATGGAACGTGTAAAGAAGATGCATGAGATGGTTACATTAGATTCTGAGCCATTCTATCTCATTCAGGGTATTTGACCTTCCCAAATTGTACTTCTCAACTCCAAACTGCAAGGCTAACTGAGGACTCTTAGTGTCTGATGTTTGACAGAGATTTGTCCAACGTTCAAAGAGTGATCATGAATGTGATGCGGTTTCAGGAGGGACCAATAAGCTAACACAACAAGATGATGGACGGAGCGCTGAAACTTTTCAACTACTCACCTCCAGTCACAGATCTGGGTTTAATCCATTGTTATTTTGCTCACTATGCCATCCCAGTTTGGACCCAGCCATATGCAAATCAATCTCGACCCTGTTCCTCATGGGAATAGTTTAGCCCGGACTGCCAGGCCAGACCTCCCTGGACCAGAAACAAGCATCCTAGGTCGGATTCCAGGTATTACCCCTTATCACCCAGGCTAGCTTGAGTTCAGAGGCACAGCAAGCAAGGGACCCACGCCTGGGCATTCCCTTGGCTACTTAGGGCAAACATTGCAAACACAACAAGATGATGGATGGAATGCTGAAACTATTCAACTACTCACAGCCCAGTCACAGATCTGGGTTTAATCCATTGTTCTTTGGCTCACTATACCACCCCAGTTCGGACCCAACCATATGCAAATCAGTCTTGACCCTGTTCCTACTGGGAACAGTCAAGCCCAAACTGCCAGGCCAGGTCCTCCCTGGACTGGAAACAAGCATCCTGGGATCTGTTTCGGGGTTTTACCCGTCATCAGCCAGGTTAACTTGAATCAAGTGGCACAGCGAGCAAGCTACCTGACATAAGTCTTCAGAATGCTAAAGCTAGCCAACAAATATACAAAGAAACAATAAGCCAGATAAAAATATATTTATGACTTAAGGAAGAAGGTGGTTTACTAAAAAGTAAGTATGGGTGAAATTTGAGAATTCGCGGTCTGCGAATTCGTGCGAAATTGCAAAAAAGTCTGCGAGTTCGCGAATTTTCCCGCGAACTTGCGGATTTTTGTGCCATTTGCACAAATATGTGACCACGTGTGCCTGTAACTTTGCCAGCGCACCAAAAGGCACCGAGGTCCCTTGAGTGAGCTGGCCATTATAGTGGGGTTGGGCGGGAAGACGTTTCATACTGCTAGTGTGTGGTGGATGGGGCCAAACAGGCGGGGTTTCTATGCGAGTTCACATGCATCTTGTTTATAAAGGGCCAGAGACTGAGCAGAGCAGCAGATGAGGAGAAAGAAGCCTCCTGGTCACAGGAGCTACACGGGGATGGCGCTCGGGAAACTCATGGATGCAAAAATACGTTTGGCACAGGACCCCAGAATCCTTCAGATGTCCAAGATAGCTCTGCTGCGCGTGTTGGTACAAAGCCATTCTGATCCTGCTCAGTGGGTTCAGGCGCATGCAGCTGCTGCTGCTGGACAATGTCCCATCTCATACTAAACTGCCCCGTACAGGCATATGCTGGCGCTGGGCAGTAGGGTGCAGTGGCATGTGGGTGCTCCACACCTGGTACATGCGCATACCAGTGCCAGGGGGGACACGTGTTTATTGGTGCTGTGTAGCAAGTTATGACTTTACATTTTGACTGCACCAGACGGCAGCACGGGGGCTTACACCCACTGGGCCCCGGGTCAGTTCAGTAGAGCGTGGGCTCACAACCCCTGGGCAGCTCAGCAGCGCAGGGGCTCACACCCACAGGGCTCCCGGGCAGTTTAGCAGTGCCACCCTCTGGTTCATCACTGCCACCCTCTGGTTCATCACTGCCACCCTCTGGTTCACCACTGCCACCCTCTGGTCCATCACTGCCACCCTCTGGTTCACCACTGCCACCCTCTGGTTCACCACTGTCACCCTCTGGTTCATCACTGTCACCCTCTGGTTCATCACATCACCCTGTGGTTCACCACTGCCACCCTCTGGTTCATCACTGTCACCCTCTGGTTCATCACTGCCACCCTCTGGTTCATCACAACACCCTCTGGTTCACCACTGCCACCCTCTGGTTCATTACTGCCACCCTCTGGTTCATTCCTGCCCCCCTCTGGTTCGCCATTGCCACCCTCTGGATCATCACTGCCACCCTCTGGATCATCACTGCCACCCTCTGGTTCATCACTGCCACCCTCTGGTTTGCCACTGCCACCCTCTGGATCATCACTGTCACCCTCTGGTTCATCACTGCCGCCCTCTGGTTCATCACAGCACCCTCTGGTTCACCAGTGCCACCCTCTGGTTCATCACTGCCACCCTCTGGATTATCATTGCCACCCTCTGGTTCACAACTGCCACCCTCTGGTTGATCACTGCCATCCTCTGGTTCATCACAGCACCCTCTGGTTCACCACTGCCACCCTCTGGTTCATCACTGCCACCCTCTGGTTCATCACTGCCACCCTCTGGTTCATCACAGCTCCCTCTGGTTCACCACTGCAAACCCTCTGGTTCATCACCCTCTAGTTCATCACTGCGACCCTCTGGTTCACGATTGCCACCCTCTGGATCATCACTGTCACCCTCTGGTTCATCACTGCCACCCTCTGGTTCACCACTGCCACCCTTTGGTTCATCACTGCCACCCTCTGGTTCATCACAGCACTCTCTGGTTTACCCCTGCCACCCTCTGGTTCATCACTGCCACCCTCCGTTTCATCACTGCCACCCTCTGGTTCACCACTGCCACCCTCTGGTTCACGACTGCCACCCTCTGGATCATCACTGTCACCCTCTGGTTCATCACTACCACCCTCTGGTTCACCACTGCCACCTTCTGGTTCATCACTGCCACCCTCTGGTTCATCACAGCACTCTCTGGTTTACCCCTGCCACCCTCTGGTTCATCACTGCCACCCTCCGGTTCATCACTGCCACCCTCTGGTTCACCACTGCCACCCTCTGGTTCACCACTGCCATCCTCTGGTTCACCACTGACACCCTCTGGTTCAACCCTGCCACCATCTGGTTCATCATAGCACCCTCTGGTTCACCACTGTCACCCTCTGGTTCACCACTGCCACCCTCTGGTTCACCACTGCCATCCCCTAGTTCACCACTGCCACCCTCTGGTTCACCACTGTCACCCTCTGGTTCATCACAGCACCCTATGGTTCACCACAGCCACCCTCTGGTTTACCACTGTCACCCTCTGGTTCAACCCTGCCACCATCTGGTTCATCATAGCACCCTCTGGTTCACCACTGTCACCCTCTGGTTCACCACTGTCACCCTCTGGTTCACCACTGCAAACCCTCTGGTTCATCACCCTCTAGTTCATCACTGCCACCCTCTGGTTCACGACTGCCACCCTCTGGATCATCACTGCCACCCTCTGGTTCACCACTGCCACCCTCTGGTTCATCACTGCCACCCTCTGGTTCATCACAGCACTCTCTGGTTTACCCCTGCCACCCTCTGGTTCATCACTGCCACCCTCCGGTTCATCACTGCCACCCTCCGGTTCACCACTGCCACCCTCCGGTTCACCACTGCCACCCTCTGGTTCACCACTGCCATCCTCTGGTTCACCACTGCCATCCTCTGGTTCACCACTGCCACCCTCTGGTTCACCACTGTCACCCTCTGGTTCACCACAGCACCCTATGGTTCACCACAGCCACCCTCTGGTTCACCACTGACACCCTCTGGTTCAACCCTGCCACCATCTGGTTCATCATAGCACCCTCTGGTTCACCACTGTCACCCTCTGGTTCACCACTGTCACCCTCTGGTTCATCACTGCCACCCTCTGGTTCATCACTGCCACCCTCTGGTTTGCCACTGCCACCCTCTGGATCATCACTGTCACCCTCTGGTTCATCACTGCCGCCCTCTGGTTCATCACAGCACCCTCTGGTTCACCAGGGCCACCCTCTGGTTTATCACTGCCACCCTCTGGTTGATCACTGCCATCCTCTGGGTCATCACAGCACCCTCTGGTTCACCACTGCCACCCTCTGGTTCATCACTGCCACCCTCTGGTACATCACAGCTCACTCTGGTTCACCACTGCCACCCTCTGGTTCATCACCCTCTAGTTCATCACTGCCATCCTCTGGTTTACGACTGCCCACAGCGCCTTCTGGTTCACTACTGCACCTTCTGGTTCATCACAGCACCCTCTGGTTCACCATGGTCACCCTCTGGTTCATCACTGCCACCCTCTGGTTCATCACAGCACCCTCTGGTTCACCACAGCCACCCTCTGGTTCACCACTGCCACCCTTTGGTTCATCACAGCTCCCTCTGGTTCACCACTGCAAACCCTCTGGTTCATCACCCTCTAGTTCATCACTGCCACCCTCTGGTTCACGACTGCCACCCTCTGGATCATCACTGTCACCCTCTGGTTCATCACTGCCACCCTCTGGTTCACCACTGCCACCCTCTGGTTCATCACTGCCACCCTCTGGTTCATCACAGCACTCTCTGGTTTACCCCTGCCACCCTCTGGTTCATCACTGCCACCCTCCGGTTCATCACTGCCACCCTCTGGTTCACCACTGCCACCCTCTGGTTACGACTGCCACCCTCTGGATCATCACTGTCACCCTCTGGTTCATCACTGCCACCCTCTGGTTCACCACTGCCACCCTCTGGTTCATCACTACCACCCTCTGATTCATCACAGCACTCTCTGGTTTACCCCTGCCACCCTCTGGTTCATCACTGCCACCCTCCGGTTCATCACTGCCACCCTCTGGTTCACCACTGCCACCCTCTGGTTCACCACTGCCATCCTCTGGTTCACCACTGACACCCTCTGGTTCAACCCTGCCACCATCTGGTTCATCATAGCACCCTCTGGTTCACCACTGTCACCCTCTGGTTCACCACTGCCACCCTCTGGTTCACCACTGCCATCCTCTGGTTCACCACTGCCACCCTCTGGTTCACCACTGTCACCCTCTGGTTCATCACAGCACCCTATGGTTCACCACAGCCACCCTCTGGTTCATCACTGACACCCTCTGGTTCAACCCTGCCACCACCTGGTTCATCATAGCACCCTCTGGTTCACCACTGTCACCCTCTGGTTCACCACTGTCACCCTCTGGTTCACCACTGCAAACCCTCTGGTTCATCACCCTCTAGTTCATCACTGCCACCCTCTGGTTCACGACTGCCACCCTCTGGATCATCACTATCACCCTCTGGTTCATCACTGCCACCCTCTGGTTCACCACTGCCACCCTCTGGTTCATCACTGCCACCCTCTGGTTCATCACAGCACTCTCTGGTTTACCCCTGCCACCCTCTGGTTCATCACTGCCACCCTCCGGTTCATCACTGCCACCCTTCGGCTCACCACTGCCACCCTCTGGTTCACCACTGCCATCCTCTGGTTCACCACTGCCACCCTCTGGTTCACCACTGTCACCCTCTGGTTCATCACAGCACCCAATGGTTTACCACAGCCACCCTCTGGTTCACCACTGACACCCTCTGGTTCAACCCTGCCACCATCTGGTTTATCATAGCACCCTCTGGTTCACCACTGTCACCCTCTGGTTCACCACTGTCACCCTCTGGTTCATCACTGCCACCCTCTGGTTCATCACTGCCACCCTCTGGTTTGCCACTGCCACCCTCTGGATCATCACTGTCACCCTCTGGTTCATCACTGCCGCCCTCTGGTTCATCACAGCACCCTCTGGTTCACCAGGGCCACCCTCTGGTTTATCACTGCCACCCTCTGGTTCACAGCTGCCACCCTCTGGTTGATCACTTCCATCCTCTGGTTCATCACAGCACCCTCTGGTTCACCACTGCCACCCTCTGGTTCACCACTGCCACCCTCTGGTTCATCACCCTCTAGTTCATCACTGCCATCCTCTGGTTCACGACTGCCCACAGCGCCTTCTGGTTCACAACTGCACCTTCTGGTTCATCACAGCACCCTCTGGTTCACCACTGTCACCCTCTGGTTCATCACTGCCACCCTCTGGTTCATCACAGCACCCTCTGGTTCACCACTGCCACCCTCTGGTTCACCACTGCCACCTTCTGGTTCACCACTGCCACCCTCTGGTTCACCACTGCCACCCTCTGGTTCATCACAGCACCCTCTATTTCACAACTACACCGTCTGGTTCATCACAGCACCCTCTGGTTCACCACTGTAGATTATGGGGAGAAGGCACACCTGCCCAGCCTCAACGGACAAGGTTTCTAACGTTCTCTGACTCCTCTTCTGATTCGGATCAAAGCGGAGGAGCATACTATCAACCATATCAACAGTACCAACCCTTCTTGCAATATCCCCAAGGCCCGCCACCTTTTTTAGGCAGAGGGGGACGTCGAGGCAGGGGCTTCAGAAGAAGATGGGGACCGCCCCAGTTTCAACCAGTCCAGCCTTTCCCACAACCACCACCGATACAGGACCAGAACTTGTTCCGAACAAGGCAACGGGTCTACATGCGGTAGTGAGAACATATAATCTAGGGAATGCTGTTTCAATGGTACCCCCCACAACGAGTGACACAGAGGTAATCCCTATTTACAACCTTTCCAAACAATCTCTATCGCCTTTAGAATTGAAAGTTCTCCAAAAAGGCCTATCCTTTGTTCCATTAGTTGTACAAGACCCTGTTGATACTAAGACTGAAGTCTTACAGTTTCTAAGAAAGATTAGACTGAAAGTATATTTCTTAGAACAAGAGGAGAATGTTGAATATAATGTGAGTGGTTTGAAACTCAAATCGACCTTCTGCCCTGATAGTGCGAGCATGCCCGACGAAATTGTGTCATTTGAGAATCAGGTCCTGAAGGAAATAGATAAATTGAATACCAAGAAAATCTCCTTTAAATCTAATTTCAACAGAGAAGAACGGATAGCATTAGACAATCTAGCCAATAACCCCCTCACAGTAATAAAGCCCGCTGATAAGGGTGGGGGGATTGTTGTGTGGGATTGCAATGAATATGACAAAGAAGTACTAAGACAACTTGGCAATCCTGTACATTACCGTCAAATACTAGATAGTCCAGCTGCCAATTTAAGGGCTAGGAACTTACATCTTACTACTGAAGCAGTAGATGCTGGTTTTCTAAGCAAAAAGGAATATGAATACTTGAACACCTCTATGCAAAAAAAACCTAATTTGTACGTACTACCCAAAGTACATAAAGATGTAGTCAAACCCCCTGGTCGGCCTATCATCGCGGCCTGTGGATCAATGCTTGAGCCAATAGCTAAGTATATTGATACGTTTCTTAAACCTTTTGTATGCAAAACACAGGCCTACAGTAGGTTATACTATGGATTGTATCCATAAAGTAGAGGGCTCGGTGTTCGATGGAGACCAACAGCTGTTGGTCTCCTTTGACATCGAGAGCCTCTATACAAACATCCCACAGGATGAGGCACTACTCGTGATGGAGTTAGTACTGGATAAAAGAAGTAGACCACATCAGGTGCCAACCAAATTTATCCTTGAATTGGCTAAGATCTGTTTAAAAAATAGCTTCTTCTCTTTTAAAGGGGTTCTTTACCTGCAATTAAAGGGAGTAGCAATGGGGTGCTGTTTTGCCCCCGAAATAGCTAACCTTGTTATGGACCAATTTGAGGGTAGATATGTCCTTGGTGAGGCGAACCCATTTCTACAATGCTTGTCGAGGTGGGTTCGCTTCATCGACGATATATTTCTGATATGGAAGGGGAACAAGGAAGATCTAGACCGGTTCCATGGATGGTTAAATGCTTGCACTCCAGATCTCAAGTTCACTATTAACTGCAGTAATGAGAAAATCAACTTTCTGGATGTGTGGATTTTCAACAATAGTGGTAGACTAGAGGTTAGCCTTTTTACTAAGCCGACTGATAGAAATACCCTATTAGATTTTGCCAGCGGACACCCAAGGAGCGTCAAAGAGAACCTACCATATGGACAATTTTTGCGTATTCGATGCAATTGCTCTAACAAGAATGGCTATTTTAACAATGCTGAAATTCTTGTGAATAAATTATGCTCCAGAGGGTACCCGAGGAAATTAGTGAAAGCTGCCCTTAAAAGGGCCTGGTATACACCCCGGGAAACATTATTGACTCCCAAAGAAGAAAAAAATGAGAAAACTGCTATGACCTGTGTCTTAACGTACAATGCTAAGGCAAATAAAGTCAAACAAATTATTACAAGAAACTGGAGACTCATTGATCATCTAAATATCCCTCTACCAGTCTTTTCCTTTCGTAAAGGAAAGAACATTAGGCAACACCTTGTCAGAGCTAGTAGAGAACCCACGATCAAAAAAGATACCAGGACCCTGTTAGGCCTACCGGCTGTAATAGGGCATTTTCGTTGTATGAATTGTGCGGTGTGCCCCAATTCTAAAGACCTGAAAAGCATTGAGATTAATGGCCAGAACCACACCATGCGTTCCTTCTCCAATTGCAACACTAAGAACGTTGTGTATGTGGTATTCTGCCCCTGTAATTTAGCTTACATAGGGCAGACCACACAAGCCTTTAAAATGCGAATAGGTCAACATAAATCTAGAATTAGATGTAAGACTAGTGGGGCGCCACTAGTGCAACATTACATCGAATGTGGACACAATGAGGAAGACCTCACTTGGGCTGTACTTGTAGTGGTAGTAGCCAAGAACAAAGGAGACCTAGAACGGAAGTTAAATTGCATAGAAGCTAGGTTAATTGAGAGATATCACACCACGACTGGGGGCCTCAATAACCGTGACAAATTATGGGCATTAATTTGAGGCGCAAACAGAAAGCGTTTAGATCTGTGGATTGGTGCACCTAGAGACTGATCCCCGCCCTGAGCTATACCGGCTACGGTTCCTGACTGGTAGCTGTTGCCTAGTATATTGGTAGTTGATCCCCAGTAAATCCTTGGTCCTTTCGGGCCACCTACTCTACGTTATGTGAAGTCCAGCCAGGTTTGGGGCTCCAACCTGGATATAGAGTTGCAGAATGGACTGGGTTGCTAGTAAATAAATAAGATCCATCGTAGAGATGAGGGTATATTTACATGTACTTACATCTTGTATATAGTGTTATTTCCTTGATCACACTGTTTGTTGTACTTTGTAGGATACTTTTTAATGTGCATTGTGATCCTATTTTCTATGTGTAGATTGTTAATCTGGATGTGATGATGCAGTGCCCATTTAATATTTGTGCACATTTTAACGGTGATGGGATAATTTTCTGCCTTGTTTTGTTCATCTTTCTGAACTGTGTCGAGTGTTTGTTCGTTGATTTGTTCTCTCCCTCCTCACATTAATACATGACGCGTTTATTCATACTCCCTTTACGGGAGCCTTGTGTGGGTGTTCCCGTGTTTCCATAGGAGACATGACTGTTGTATTTTTTCATTATTGTTATTATTTATTATTAGAATTTATTTTTGGGTTTTGAGTGTATAGTCCTTGCTTTCGTGGTGGGTTTAAGCACCCATACCGAGCGCCTGCCTTTGCATTGGGTTAAGAGTAGGTGCGCGAGTACGTGCCGTGTATCAGTCTTTTTTTACTGTTTACACGGAGGTTCCTAGTCCTGTGTCTATGACGTTGCATTGCTGCACGCAGAACTGGACGTCAGCGCAGACGCTTGTTTAATGACGTTGCGCTCCTTTTACTTGGATTGTCTGCTTACTCACGGACGGTGGACCGGCTGGGCGACCGTTGAGTGCGACTCCTGTTGACTGGTGATCTGGGGAGCTGAAGTCTTAGAGGTAGGCATAGAAGTTCTCCGCCTTCTGTGCAGGATGAGTTTTAAGTCCCGATTGGTGTTCAAATAGACGCAGGGGTAGTAATGTGGATTTTTGTTTGTTTGTGTTTCCCTCGCCCCTGACTACAGGTTTTTTCCGTGATTCAGCTGAGGGTGTTTGATACTCCCCGGTGTGTGTTTGAATACGTACATTTGGAATATACATTTTTGAGACCCAGAATCCATAACCTAGAGGTAGGCAAGACCCTAATATGTAGCATGTTTGGTGTAACGTTAGCATAAGTGGGTGTTGAGCTTTAGTTTCAGTATTATTCTATTTTTTATTTATTATTCGTGATAGATCTTGACTTCACTCTTTCTCTTTAGTATTAAGGAGAGCCCGACTTGTATGCCCTTGACGAGGAGGTTGGCTGTATCCCCAGGGCTGTGTCCCTTGGGGGGGGGACCACTTTAGTCTTTAAATGTACCTAGACTGTGTATTGGCATCCATAGTGTAGTGGGTGTGTTTGGAGGCACCTGTGTGATTGTTGGAGTAGCTTTAGGTTCCACGCACCTGTAGATACCTGACTAGAGGCACAGGGTGGAGAGTAGAGATTGATGTTGGTGAGTGGGTCTGTATACCTCTTGTATTCTGTTCACGCCTTGGATGATTTACTCCTCTTTCTCCCCGCTTATTTGGCGGTCACATATAGTTACTTGATAATAAATGGAATAGCGACTTTTTGGTTCGTTTGGGTGTTGCATTTACTTCTTGAGCCTTCACGCTTTTCACTTTCCGGTAGGCACTGCATCGCCACAGACGGGTGAGAGGTTGTTTGCAGCATAGTTTGTTTTTAGGAACTGTTTAAATTGTGTTATATGTTTTTTCAGTACCCCTGTCCTGATGAAGCCATAAGATACTACTGGCGGAAACGCGACCGCGACTGCGTCGACACCTGCTTAAGGAGTTCTACCACATTGTATATTTTGTGAATAATATTAGGCGCCCTGAATAATCCTTACTCTGCTTGTTATTATAAGGAATAATAACTTACGCGCTACAAGGACTACCTTGGTTGTGATATTCCACTCAAACTGAGTAGTGGGTATTGACAGAAAATTGATTGTGTTCTTTTTTCTTTTTTCTTTTTGTTTAGGGTACACTGTTGTATATATAATGTATATATTGCATTTATAGGTCCTTGTCTTTTGTCTATTGTACATATTTTGGCCACCTTGTCTTGTGATTCATATAATTGTCCTTCTTAAATTATATCATTTAATGACGACAGAAATAACTGTAGAAAACAGGATAATAAAATGTATCTTGTTTTGAAGTAGCCCATGTTTTATTGATTCCTCAGTACCACTTTTTCTACTTTTTCATCCTTGCGATGTTCCTTGCCCAGGTATGGGAGGGTAATTTGGGCAGAACACCTGTTTATTACCTAGCAGCCTCAACCGGGGGCTGGTTAATGTGTTACTGAATTTTAGCTTCAAGTCCGGCACCTGCTTCCTTATCTGTAAGTACTTCCTGTTGCGGTTTAATTTTTGTGACAGCCTGGAGCATTGTGCCGTACTTATAACTATTCTCAGGGTCAGAGAATAGTTGCAAGTAGGCAACAACTCTGGAGGCGCCGCTCAGGAAGCACTTACAGGGTTACAGCAGGTGCCCAAGTTGAAGTTAATTTCTTTGTAACCATTTTGTAAATGGTTACAAAGAAATTAGCTTCAACTTGGGCACCTGCTGTAACCCTGTAAGTGCTTTATGTACTTCAGTTTTTGAAAATCCGTCCCGAACGCGATTTCGCAGATTTTTCTGCAATTTCGCGAGATTCGCGGACCGCGAAATTGCAGAAAATCCGCAAATTCCGCGAACGGAACGGATTTTACGCCCATGCTTACTAAAAAGAAAAGAATGAAAGAGAAAAGGGTGAGGCATAAAGGCAAGAGAAAAAGGTGCTGTTGATGACTACCCCCTAAAAATGCGTTCCAACTTTGTTTCTAATGGGGGACCACAGATCAAGTTATGAAGCTCAGGGTGAAGCTGAACGCTAGGATAGTCAACTCAGCTCACGAGGGAGCACCAATATGGATGACAAACATTTGACAAATGTCACTATGGATAACTTGTAGTAAGTAGATTCAGCGATTTTAGAGATACCAACCCCAAGGAGTTAAGGATGATTCAAACCATACATATAATGTTATGATAATTGGATGTCAGATTTTCAAGGAAAATGTCTTAAAGATTAAAGAAACCCAAATAGGATGAACAAATTGATGTCACTTGAATAAAGCTAACATAGAAAATGAAGATTTTGCAGGCAAATATCAAGAGTTCATAAATTAGAAGCACTAAGATGGAACTACAAACTGTAAAAAAAATACTACTGGCATTGCACTCATGGGGTGAGGACAGGGCCGGACTGAGAACCAAAACCGGCCCTGGCAAAGTGCTTGGCCGGCCCCCTGGGGGTGCGACTGAGCTGTTTGGCGGGGCCGGTTTTCGGCCTATTTTGTTACAGGGCCGATTTTCCTGTAACAAAAACGGCCCAAAACCGGCCCCCACCCTTGCGGCGCACCGGGAGATTGCCCGTTGCCCGCAACGGCCAGTCCGGGCCTGGGTGAGGAGAAAGATGATTAATTAGAATGAAGGGTAGCCGTTCCTCTGTTTTTGTTTCCCTCTAGAAAAATAGAATGAATGGACGGAGGTGCCCATCAAAGTTTTAAAATGTAACTGCTCCTTTCTCCCAAGCAAGGAAGTGCCCATTGCATTGCACGAATAATCAATATGGATGGTGACCTGTGGTTTCAAACATCTACATTCTCCTGCTGGTAACACAGAAAAGACCATCATGTGGTTTACTTCCAAAATTCTACTAAAATCTAGTTGTGAATGAATAGCTAATTGGGTAACTAGGCAAAAATCGAAGTATGAATAGGCCACAATTTCCACCGGAAGAACGAAAATGTCCTCTGCCTAAATGGAGTGAAAACAGAAATACTATTAACAGGAGGGGCAAACGCCTACAAGCCCCCACCACAATGCATTACCAGTTCATAAACAAGCTACCGCTCCTACCCCTCACTCACTGTTTGCTTGCCTTTGGCCCTAAAAAGTGCCCCACTGCCTTTTGGCCAGGTTCAGGCTATATAAATATCATACACATACATACAATAAAACTGCCTTCCAATGCAAGCCAAATTAATGCAGTTTTAGCTACCGGGCACAACGCCCGACCAGTGGAGTGGAGTTACTTGACAGTCTTGTATGACTAGAACCATTGTTGATTTAAATCAAAATTCCTCCGCGAAGGACAGTTAGCCAAACTACAGAAGTGTCGCAAATTTAGTTATTAGTTAAATGAATTTGTTTCTTTCATAGACTACTGTTAATCCCCTGCAGTCCAACAGCTCTTTCTTCCTTGAGATGTAGGGTTTTACCTTTCTTATCATAACTATATATCAAATATTGACAATATTTTCAGAACTTTGTATATCTGTCCAGTCCTATGTATAAAGTGCATTTTAGGGCCTCCTACGTGCTACATAAGAACATCAGCAAATACATTAAAAAAACATATATAAATAGCCCTGGAACATTCCCAAACACATCACATATAGCAAGAAATGCTGGGGGCATTTTTGACTTCAATATGTTTTTTGTTTCGCAAATCCAAGCTGTAGTTAGAGTTATAAACCTACAGCTATCTATACTCTTGCTAATACAACCTGACCACTGTCTGGAGATAACAAGAGCTATCCTGATGGGATGTGTGGACATCTCTAGCACAGTTTACATGACTCCCAAAAAAGCTCATAGACAGCAACGATTATAAACCTTTGCCCGCATCTACGGACACATCGCATTGCAAAGCAAGACTTTAGAACCTGAAACTGCACCCACTGCAGTCAAATGTCACTTTGAACACCTTTGCTCCACCCACAAGGCTTATTAGAACAAAGGAGATTTACCTAAAATATCTGACACCCTATTACACCTTCACCTGCAACCCTCTATCAATAAATGTGCGTCTTATCCATGGAGGCAGAGCTTTGGAGCTCCAGGAAACACACATTATACAGTGCCTTGAAAAGCAAACCGAGTGCAGACCCTAACTATTACTGGTTCAGAAGCGTTCTGAATCCAGACCTTTTCAGGCCGACTCTCTGCTCAACACTTGTGATGATGGGGTTAGCAGCAATGGAAAACCAGGTAGGGCAACTTCACCTCATATTTGGGTGGATTCTGTCCAGGCCCCTTTTCAAGGCTATTGGTGCCTCAATTTTCCATAGCGCTCTGCAGTAGCCATGAGTTAAATTGTGGTGCTTTCTGATACATCAGTTAAATTAACAAACCAAGTTTATTAGTTTGTTCATTCAACTGATGTATCGGAATGCACCACACTTTAACTTGAATCCACAGAAATGTAACTGGCAGCTGAAGCATCTCAGTGGACTGGTATGCTAGAAGCGCCCTCTCTACCAGCAAAGTCTGTTCATTGATGACCTAAAAATCCAGAAGTTGTTCTCACTTTCTAAAGTTCAAACCATGAAATACACTCATTTATTTTATTTTATTTTATTTTATTTTATACAGGATTTGTAATGCGCATGGCTGCCTCAGCGACGAGGCGTCCCAGCGCAGCCAGAAACCAAAAGAGAGACAGGGAAACTAAACAAGCGACAAATATCAGATAGTGGGGAACAACCATGTTTTTAGGGACTTCCGAAAGGTCAGAAGATTAGGGGTGGCTTGGATGCTTACTGGAAGGGAGTTCCACAGTTTGGCTGCCAAAAGGCCAAACGAGCGACCCCCTGCCCTCGCTTTCCTTACTTGAGGGACACAAACCAGACCATGGTTGGCAGAACGCAAAGCGCGCCTGGGCAAATAGGGCTTCCGTAAACCCGATAACCCCATAGGGGCTTGATGCCTCAGAATTTTGTGCGCAATGCATAGCACCTTAAACTGAATGCGGGCTTCAATTGGCAGCCAGTGCAACTTCAAAAGCACCCGGGCCACTGATTGAGATCTTGGGAGTGCCTCTAGCATACGTGCTACCGCGTTCTGGACCCTCTGCAGGCGTTTGATGCTAGCTTTATTGGCACCTAGATATAAGGCATTGCCATAATCAAGCCTCGCAAGAATGGAGGCCTGCAAGATGGTTTGGCGTACTCTGGGAGGAAAGAAGCCAAGCAAGGGCCTCAGTCCTCTCAAGAGCCCAAAGCAAACTGCGGCAACAGCTCTTGTCTGCTTCTCAAAAGTTAGACCGATGTCGAATCAGACACCCAAGTTCTTTACCGTCTCCTTCGGTGACGGCGCGGGTTTCAGATGATCAGGCCACCACTGCTCTGACCAGAGCTGCTGGTCCTTGACGTACAGTAGAATCTCAGATTTAATGGTGTTTAATTGGAGGCAGTTAGCCTTCATCCAGTCCGAGATAATCTATAGATCCTCCTTGAAATTCTCCAGGTTGGCACGACATTTTTTTTAAAAAGCGATCACCAGCTGGGTGTCGTCTGCATACGACACCAAGGACAACCCCCTGCCTCTGGCCACCTCCGCCAAAGGTCCCACATACAGATTGAGTAAAAGTGGGCTCAAGATGGAACCTTGAGGTACCCCCACGGCACAGGGCGTTTTCCTGAGAATGGTAAGGCGGCACGGACACTTGGAACGACCGCCCAGCCAGGAAGGAGCGGATCCACTCCAGGGCATCATCCCTAATTCCGACCGTCCAAAGACGTTGAAGAAGGATCGCATGGGACACCGTATCAAAAGCGGCGCTTAGATCCAATAGGACCAAGGCACTTGTCCCATGCACTTGCAACCCAGTCCTGGCTGTTATTACTGCAGTCAGAGTTATCATTGCGCCCTGCTCAAACCAAGGAGTCTGTGGGGGTTCTCCAGCCCCGCTGTACAGTGCAGCTCGGCTGGAGAAAACCTAAGTGCATATGTGTGTTTTGGTCGGCCTGAAATGGCCGGCCAAACATACATGAGCACTAAGGGAGTGCAGTGCACGTAGCACTCCTCCCCCCCCCCTCACTCCCCCTCCACTTGCCTCGGCCCTGCCCCTCCCAACATCGCTGGATAAAAGCTGGCAAATGTAAAATAAAAGATGCAAGAACATCGTTTTATTTTATATTTGCTGGCCAGGCAATGGGGCGACGCTCCTCCGCCATTGGTGATCCACCGCCTACACCCGTAAATAAATACAACTATACACCCAGATATTGCTTGATTTATTTTCTAGATAAGTGACCTATGCGTGATGTCCTTCCAGCGGTTCTTTGCGATGCGCCACACCTTGTGCCTGTGTTCACAAAACAGAAGAGCCATCCATTTCAGCTGTACGAGAGGGTGAACCTGCTGGGCTCCGTGCATACTGCACGTTCCCTGTGCCTGCTGCTGTATCCCCCGCTGCACTGCCCTACAACTCCGAGCACTCTCTTTAAATGGCTAATTCAGTATATGTCCCAACTGCGTTCAAAATTCTGATTTGCCTGGGCAAATCAGGTGTGCGTGAAACAAAACACCGAAAAAATAATATTTGCATTCAAACAAGTAATTAGTAGCATTTTAGGGATTAAAAACAACAGTTGAAAATAAATAAAAAGTAAATGTATAGTGCGCGCTACTTCCCTGAGTTGTCTAGGCGCTAAAGCTGTGAGAAATAGATCCTAAGCCTTCAGAAACTGTCAGATATAATCCTAAATGTTATTTATAAGGAGCCAGTTCGGGACATGCGCCACTTCTCTTGATTCCGAGGCAGGGAGAGCAGGACTCGGGGTCTCCACGCATGCGCGCGCGGTCACGCCTGCCTGGCCTTGAGCGCACCTGTGACAGGCACGCGCCCCTCAATCAATGGAGGGCCATGGGAAGCCAACGGGGCTTTATCTCGGGCCCGGGGTGGGTGTGTTTGGACGTAGGGTGGGGTGGTTATCTCTCCAACCCAGGGCCTTCCGGACTTTTCTTTCTAATCGACACCTATTCATCCTCCTGAGCCCAGGATTTTTAATTTACTCAAACCCTTCTTCCCGCGCGCTCGCCTTTCATTGGGCCTGAGAGACGGGGAGTGCGCAGATTGCTGCCGGCGGCAGGGCCTGCGCGTGGCTGCAGCCTGTTTCACATCTTTCCTCCCGAAAAAGACCTTTTAAGTTCTAAATAATGCCCCGGCCTTTCTTCTCCAGACATGAATATGGAACCCATCTCTGCCTTTGTTCGAGCGAAGCTTTTTAAATGGTAAAGCCGCTCCCGCAGGCCCCGGAACCAGGCACTTGATTTGTGTGTATTTCTGAGGATTGAAAGCGGCGTTTCTCCTCTTCTGATGGCGCCTTGTTGGCCTCGAGGCGTCTTAAGTACTCGACCGGGGTAAGGCGGAAGAGAGGGCGATAAATAAGAGAGGGGTGGGTGGACTGGAGAGAGAGGAAGAAAGTGAATAAAAGAACGCGACCGGAAGATGGGGTGAAAGGAAAAACGAGCAGGGTCGAGGAAGTAAAAGATTAAAATCCGGAAATAAATATGATAGAAGTTTTGAGAGAAGGAGAGAAACAAATACATTAAAACAAAAGAAGAGAGTTAGTAAGCACCAATGGGAGGAATGAAAGTCAAAATGAAAAAGAAAAAAAACCAAAGTAAGAAAAAGAAAGACAGGAGAGAGTGATGCAAAGAGACACAGAATGGCAGACCGAGAGTAACAGAGAAAAAGAAAACGGAAGAAGTGATATCAGTAAAGCATATCTGAGTGATAGGCTGAGAGGCATAGAAAGAAAAGAGATGATGGGAGGAGAGGTGCTTATATTTATGCATTGATGTATATATGGAAACTTGTACAGCGCCCCTTGAGCACCAAAGCAGTGCAGCACTACACACAGGGGGAGGATTAGAAATAGAGGGAAAGAAAGAGAGCAGCAAAGACAATAAAAGGTAAAGTGAGATGCAGAGACTGCCAGAGAATAATAGAAATAAAAGTAAACATACAATGATAGATGGTTGCCACACAGAAGGCCCCAGAGTGACGCAATGAGGGTCACAGAGGGAAAGATGAAGAGTGCCTTCTTGGGTCTTTTCCCAAATCTGTGAATTTATAGTGACCACTTAGCTTTATCAATTGTGAGAATGGGCAAGTGTACCCTACCGACCAGGATGCTGGGTCTGGCACAGAAACGTCTTTAAAGACTTCTTAGCTCTCCAAGGTAGTTAAGTCGAACAGTCAAGGCCTCGCTTATGGCAGGATGTGTGAAGGTTAAGGCACAATACAGTATTCGTTTTCACACTCACAATAATGAAGGAATGTCCAGCTAGAACTGCTACTCAATTCAAAGAACTTTGCAATAAGACATTAAAATACATAGCGTCAAAGGTGAACTGAACAGTGAGAAACCACATACAAAAAATAAACAGAATGTATCATCAATGAACACCAAATTCTCCACTGCACTGTTCGCAATCACAAGCTAATTTCGATAAGTAATAATTTTATGAACCGAAATACAATGTAGTGAAGGCAGTCTGTGAACACGTTTAACCGGGCATTAACTTTTAATATTAGAATCTATGTCTTTGTAAGAGCTTATGGCTAGAAACCCTGCTTTGTCTCCTAGGTTATGTCTGAGCTGGTCACAGTGCCTCAAACAAAAGTAATGGGAGGGTTTTTGACCTCAGATCGATGGTTTTAAATCTAGAAGGACTGGTCTTGCAAAAGTGGGGACGGACAATATTTTGACCCTCAGGAAAGTTCAGGGTGTGAGTCTGCAAGGGCAAAGAGGGCCTTCGTTGAGTTCTTGACCAAGCTAACCGGAACAATATCTGGTGGCTGGAGCTTCCCACAACCAGACAGGGCCAGAGGCCTCCATTTATGACTTGAGGACACTTCTGCCAGTATCTAGGCACTTAAGGGAAATGGTTGGCCAACATTCAATGGCACACTGGAAGAGGCTAGTGGGTACCTTGAAAGGGTATGATGTGTGAGGTCAAGGAGATGGAAAGAGGTAGATGATGGTACAAGGTGAGTGTGCTAACTAGGCACAGTCATTACCCAGCTCATTAAGCCGGTGAGTTTGGTCTTGTGAAGCTCTCCATAAGTGTCTGTAATGGGTTGGAGAGGGTGTCTTAGCGCTATACGCAACATTTTCTGGTCTCCATTTATTCTAACACTAAAAAGGGTAAACGCGGGATCTTGCAATGACGCTCACCTGGTAGTCAACACAGTATTTTCAATCACTAGTATCAGAAGTAGTGCACACAAGGGAGGAATGTTTACCCTACGTTCATATTCTGACACCCTGTAAACGGGGTCTCAACAAACTCATACAAATCCCTTTGGCACACACTTTATGTACAGTTTATATTCAAGTATACACAATATTTTGTTATCAATAATCAGCTCATGAGTGTTAGCAACACCACACAAATAGTTTTGATGTTCCAAAACTTGGACTCCAATGTTCTTTTATTGTGAATACTTTCAATGTTGAAACTGCAGATTCTTCCCAGTAGCAAACACGTGTTTCATCGAATGTATCGACTCCATCAGGGCTTAGTATTTCTCTGTAAGGTCAGTATAAAGCACAGCCCTGCTGAATAGAAGAGGCACGTATCCACCCATATCTACTTCTCAGAGCCGTGTATCAATTTTGCATGGCCTTAAGTTCCAGAAATCACGGTGGTCCAAAAGGTGATCAGAAGAAGACAAGCCTGTCTAGTGTTACCTGAGTGAATTCTATATTAAAGTGAGCCAGTTCCATAAGTGTCACCGCAAAGTATTTGGTGATGCACAGTGTATGTGCTCCGTGCCTCGGCGTTCAGCACGGCATGGGTTGGAGAGGGTATCTTAGTGCTACACTCAACATTCTCTGGTCTCCATTTATTCTGTTGCTTCCATGCAGGCAAGACAGCAGCAAGGTATTCTAGGCAGCTCATGGCAGCTGGGCAGTGGCCACTGACTGTTAGCACAGGTGCATCTTTACAGTTCACATATCAAACCGGTCAATTCGAGGCAGTTTTCCCCTTCCCTTAGAGACTGTTGAGTAGCAGGTTTGTCCTGCTCCCGGGACGCTTTATACGGGCTGGTGGTCCCTTTGTTTAGTGACACCAATCAGGTACATTACCCAGAGGCAGCCTCGGATTGGTAACGCGGGCACTCGGACAATGCCCGAGGGGCCGGTGTCTGAGTTCATGCTGTGGGCTGCTTTTTTGAGCACTCTGGGGCCGATTTGGGCGGTGTCTCTATTTTCGGAATACAGCCAGCGGCCCTGTGGGTGGCTGAGTGGCCTTTCTGCAGGCAGATGGGAGCTCATTACCACCCCCTCCCCCCACCACCACCAGCATCGCCATTCCCCCACCCCCGGTTTAGCATCAGGCAGAGGTATCACTCCCTTTGTCTCGCTGGCCGGCCATTAATGTATGCACATACTGAGCGTGGCAGGGGGCCTCAGTAGAAGTGGCCTCACTTGTTTTCAGGTGTGTTTCACTAGTGTAAACTAATGCGTGCATTTTTTAAGCCCCCCTCCCCTCCTTCTTTTTAATGCAATTACGCAGAAGGAGTGATTTGAGGACAGGCATTATGCAAATGGGGGCCGATTTTTTTTGTGTGCCCGGGCCGATTTTCAATCCCAATCCGACCCGGCCCAGAGGTGGTCGGTAGTGGAGGACGTGTATTCCCCTCCAGAGAAACCATGGGGACAAAGAAGCTAGAGAGAGGAAGGAGACCGGGGGTGGGCTGTCCACATTGCTTCCCTGTGGGAGCATCCATCTTACGTTCAGATTTTATGCAGATATTTGTCATCCTCTAAAGGAATCCGGAATGATTGACGAATCAAATGTGTAAAATCTTTCCTTTTAGATATATATTTTTTTTATATTTGCAATCACTATTGTGATAACAATTCAGATAATGAGTGTGGACATTAACTTTCTGTCACAAAACTAATAAACACAAAGTGGTGCCCATTACTAGAAGCAACAGGACCTAATTTACATGGGGCCAGTAGGGACGGTGTGGGTGCAGCTATTGGATCCCCAGACTGCTGAAAGGCTGCAACCTGCCATAACTTTAGGGAAGGGTTTACAGGTGTACCTCTTCTCGGCCAATGGGATGGGACCAGTGTAGAATCACCCTGTTGCCAGGGTAGGCCAAGCCTGCCCCATGTAACATACAAACACTGACCACCAGATCTGTCGTTTAGGGGCCTCTTTTAATAAAACTGGTTCTATTGTACAGTGCACTGACACCTTCGGGTAAAGTCCGCGCTTTATAAGAATGCATTAAATAAATAAAATAAATAAATAAAATAACCAGACTCAAAAAGGAAAACTATAGGGGGGTGTTAGGGTCAATGCAAACACATGGCGAGGATGAACCAGTTGGTACAATCAGTTGGGAGCATCCACCTTGACAGCACGAGAGATACAGAAAGATAGAATGAGGGGGAGAGGGAAAGAAAGTAAAAGATAACTGAAGAAAGTAAAAGAAAGAAGAACGGGCATCAATATGGAGTGAAGGGAAGAGTTTAAAAAAAGGAATGAAATGAAAGGAACCAATGAATGCGAGTCAGTGAGACGGTAGGTAGAATGAAATAAAAACTTGCCAGGGGGCGAGTGTGTAGCGTACGAAGAAGAGAGAGCGCAAGAGGGGCAGAGTAAGGCGTGGGGAGAGGCAGGGTGGAGAGTGATACCGAGACAGGCTTAGAGCGCATCTCCAATATTCTTCTGTCCCCTTTGCTGCCTTTCCTCAGAGTGAAAAGGGCTTGAAAGAGCGCTGATGGCATCCGCGCAGCCATGTCATAATCATACATAAGTGACGAGAAGCAGCGGGGAACGAGCAGAGCCAGGCGCTTCGACTAACTTATGTCTGTGCCGAGGCGCATTCAGAGAGCACTTGCAACGAGAGGGGCGCGGGCTGAGCCCCAGCGCCTGGTGTTGCGAATGAAGAAATATAGAGATGTGAATTGAAGGTCAGCTCGACTTTTACTCTTGAAAACGCCGGTCACCGCCAAAGGAGTCGACTGAGAGCGGGAAATTGCAGCATTCAGGGGGCCAGGCACGGAAAGAGGTCTTATTTGCCAGATTCGAGAACTATCTACCTAGGCAGGGACCGAGACCTGAACTAAGCAACCACTTTGCACCTGGTATCATTCAGACATGCCAACCCTCCCGATTTAGGCGTGAGACTACCGATTTGAAGGCTAGTCTCCCGCCTCCCGATTCCTGCTAGCAAATACCCGATTCCTCGGGTTTCAGCTGACAGGGCTTGGTATTGTGTAAAGTGCTAATTCTTCCAGCAATAGTCAGTGGCCATGCAGGGGCTCTCGAAAGGGTGAATAACCAACAAAGTGTAGCATCATTAACAAGGGAATGGTCTGTTATAGACCAGGAAGCTGTTTCAGCTGGGCTGTCACACAAGGGGGTGGGGCGAGGGGAGGATGCACTGCCTGAAAGGTAAAAAAAAAATGTCCATTTGAGTTTCAAATGTCCAATCCTGCAGCAGCACACTTCCAAAGCCCATACATGCCAGTAACCCGATTCAAGGTCCCATTCTCCCGATTTATTTTTTTGTAATCTCCCTCTTTGCTCTTCTGAAAGTAGGAGTCGAGCTCTCGAACAAAAGGTCCGCAGTGCCCTCTAAAAGAAGGCTGCTGATTGGGCTATACCGCTCAACAAACGTTGACCTTTCCCTTCGTGTTCACGAAAGGCTCATGGCCGATAATCGTGAGCAATCTGTGTGTCTTGTGATATAATCAGGGCTTTAAGTGGGCCAGGTCTCAAGGGGTCTGAGCACCGGCAGTTTTTTAAAGGGGGCCTCGAAACGGGTCTCTTTCGGGCTCTGTTTTGAGCCGTGGCACAGGCGTTCAGTTTTTTCCCCGGACTGCAGTGACAACAGTTTGCTATCACTGCAGTCGAGAAAAAAAGTGCCAGGGTGCAAAACTGCCCGAAAGAGACCCCTTTTCGAGATTGCCGGCACTTGATTTGAGCTGCCCACACTGCTTACTTCTCACTAGTGGAGAAGTTACGGCATGACATCATGCCAGGTGAGCATTATGGGGGAAGGGAAATCCTTTAAAGAGTCATTTTCTTTCTGGATTTCCCTTCTCTTTCTGAAACGCAAAAGCAGCAACATTGTCGTGGTGTCACTAGGGCTTTAATTTGAAGCTTTTTCAATATTATCTGTAACAAGCCATAGTGCAGCTTATTTATTTTATGCAACTAATAACCATTGACAAAGGCAACAGTCCTTACTTGTTATAGGTATGATTTTACTTGTTGTATCACATATCTGGATGCAATGACAGAAACAGCAAAATACAAGTCAGGCGGCACACTATGCTAAACACAGATTTTTAACGTAAGTGTTTTAAAGCCACGCCCCTAATTACACTGGCCACGCCCCTCTGAGAGACCCCCCAGTTTTTAAATCCCACTTAAAGCCCTGGATATAATCACTCAGCGTGGGTTCCATACGTGGCGCCTGTTGACTCTTCTGGACAAATCACACCATGCCAATGTCACACAGAAAGAAATGGGCATTTAAGCAGTGCTTGATTTGTAAAAGAACGAGTGCCAGTGCCCAAAGCTATGCACAAATCGAATACCAAGGCTATGACGTCGAATACCAAGGCTATGACGTCGAATACCAAGGCTATGACGTCGAATACCAGGGCTATGACGTCAAATGCCAAGGCTATGAGGTTGAATACCAAGGCTATGACGTCGAATACCAAAGCAATGAGGTCGTGAATTCACATTCTGTCTTTCCAGTTCTCTTTCAGACACCCTCTGCCTCTATATCTCACCCTTGTAGGTTCCTGCTTTCTTCACTGGTGACTTTTTGTCTTTGTCTTTCGTATTTCCCCTTTGTGTGTTTTTCCCTCTCTTGCTCTCTCTAAATGTCTGATGAGAAAAAATAAGTGCCGGTCTCCCAAAATGAGTGCTGGTGGGCCCCACCGGCTCAAATTAAGCATTGCAAGGAAGTCCTTTCTGATAATTTCAACAAGGCTTGTGACCATGAAACGCTACCAAAGATGGGTTACTTCCACAAGCAATGGAGAGGCCACATGTGAAACGTTTGGCCACCACCATGGGCAACATGGGACTTGCTCAGTTTGGGGCCCACCAGTAGGGGGGGGAGCACTGACCACAGACACAAATTAAGGTGTGACAAAGGCCGCTTTATTGGAAGCCGGTGCACCCTAACATTCTACCCCAACCTGGGCCTCTGCCAAACAAAACTAAACCTCACTAAATATTCAAATGCCTAACAGCCCCCCACCCCCACCCCTAACATATACCCCAAAATACAACATAAACACAACATCCCCAATTGTAACAGGCCCCCACCTAATTACTCATAACTTGACCTCAGTGTACTTCAGTGTCCCCCATCACCTGCCAAACAGCGCAGGCCTCCTGCAGTACCCTCCCCTTTCAACTAGGAAAAACAACGCCACCAAATAGCGCAGCACACCAGCACCTGTTCCAGCAACACGAATGGACCCTTCTACAAACAGCAATCCTCAAGTGCACCCGCTCCCAAGAAAACCCCTCTGCAATTCAAAAATGGTAGCGACTTTCGACCCCCCATAGGACTCCACCCCCTTAGGATACCTGCGCACCCCCAAAGCCACATCCAGAGCCTCCTTCAACTGTACAACATACAACCCCATCCCGTACCGAGACAAGTGCACCCCGTCCTCCCTAAAAAAGTACACCGCCCGTACCGAAGCTCAGGATGCTCCATCCTACCCATACCTTCCCTGGCACAAAACTCCTTCATTTCCCTATTGATTTTCCTCCTCGTCCTATCTATAGCCCCTGGGCGCTCCGCTCCTCACCAGACCATCCTAGGGATAAAATTAGACCAAATCACGTAGCAACCTGACCATTGCCTCCTTATCTAAAACAGGTCCCTCTTCATCTGTTTGACCAGCGCCAGGCCCTTACACTGCATCAGGTCATTTTCTCCCAGATGAATAACCACCACATCCGGGCAAACACCCCCCCGCACCACGTTATTCAACAAGGGCATCAACTCATGCCAACCCATTCCCCCTTTCCCCGCCAATGACATCAAAACAATATCTCATCCAGCTCCAAGTTCAATTTCCGGTGCCTGTCCCACTCAGCCCTTTCCGCCCCCTACACAAAGGAATGTCCCACAACGTAAATTTCCACCAGAGCCGCATCCGGGCCCGCCACAGCACCTGCAATGACACATACGTGAGAGGGCGAAAACAACCATATCAATGCACCCCTTCCACCCCCCGCAACCTGATGTACGTCCGGTAGCAATCTGACTTCCACCGCCCCAGCCGCTTGATCTCCTCCTTCCCCCAATCCCTCCGAGCCGCCTCCGTCGCCGCACCGATTCGAAAGGAATGTGTCACAAAAGCCTTGGGGTCCTCACCCATCCACCGCAGGGCGTGCCGCAGAACCCACAGAGCCTGAGCCGCCGTCACCCGACCTCCATTTGCTGACCAAAAACCTCCTCCCCCACCATGCTCCGGCCCAGTACCACCCAGGTCCCCACCCCCCGCTGATCCATTTTCGAGCGACACAAGCGCACCGCCACCTCCTGAGCCCGTATGTCCACGTCCTCCCACCGAACACCCGACCCCCCTTTCGGGCCCACCAACTCCAACACCCGGAACGCTCCAAAGTAAAGCCAAGACATGAGCGTGGAAAACAGAACTGTCTCCCCCCTGTCCTGACACACCGCCGGCAACGCGCAAAGCAGACCCTCCAGCAATTCCGCCGTGATCGGCCGCCGCTGCCTCACCCTCGCCCCCGTCCCCCTTGCCCACCCCTCCAGCAATCGGGCCCCCAGCTCCCCCGCCGACGGCGGATAACCCCACCACAGCTTCCCAATGAACGCCACAGCCGAGAGCTTACCCGCAATCGTCACCCGGGACAAACCCCTGTCCATAAGTGCCAACATAAACCTGACCACCTGCTCCTCCCTCATCCACCGATCTCCGCACCTTACCGCACCAGACCGAAGAAACTCCTCCCAAGCCTGAACGTACGCCTTCCACGTGGATGCGGCCACCGACGCCCTTACCAGCTGAACGACACTGCATCTCCCACCGACCAGAGCTCCCTCGGAACTGGTGTCTGGTCCATCTCCGCCTCCGTGGCTATCCCATGGAACCTCTGCCACTGTGAACGAGACAAAGCATCCGCAATGTCATTGTCCACCCCGGGGACATGGCGAGCCTGAAACAAAATGTTGTTCTCCAAGCAGCGCAACACAAACACTCTCATCAGTTTCAAAACCTGCGGGTCCCTGGCCGACTGCCGGTTCACCACCTGCACCACTGACATATTGTCAATCCTGAACAAGGCCCGCCTGTGCGCCAACTCCGTTTCCCACACCGTGACCGCCACCACCAACTGGAACAACTCCAAAAACGCGATGCTACGGCCTCCCGCCTGCCAATGCAGTGGCCACTGCTCCGCGCACCAGCGCCCCGCCCAGTACAGACCGAAGCCTCCAACTCCCGCCGCATAGGAATACAACGTGACGTCCCATTCCCAGTGCTCCGGTGGTGCCATGGGAACGCCGTTGAACTGCCTCAGAAACGCCAACCACATCCGCAAGTCCTCCTTCGTCCATGCCGAGAAACGTAGATGGTGGTGCGTCAGTGTCATACCCGACAACGCCAATCCCAGCCGCCCGCAGAACGTCCATCCCGCCCGCACCACGCGACACGCAAAGTTCAGATGTCCCAACAGGACTTGCACTTCCCGCACCGGCACCTTCCGCTTGTCGAGCATACCGCCAACCAAAGCCAACATTGCGGACCTCTTGTCCTCCAGCAGGCGTGCTTCCATGGCCGCTGAGTCGAGCTCTATACCAAGAAAGGACAACACCGTACTGGGACCGTGTGTCTTCTCCGGCGCCAGGGGAACCCCAAAGTCCCCCATGAGGTCCGTAAAACTGTCCAGCAGCCACTGTCAGTCCGTCGAACCAGGCCGCCCCACCAGGAAGAAGTCATCCATGTAGTGCGTCACCATCTCAGAGCCTGTGCACCTGGAAAAAGCCCACTGCAAAAAGGAACTGAACCGCTCAAACAGTGCGCAGGAAATCGAGCAGCCCATCGGCAGCGCCTTATCGACAAAAATGTCCCAGTCGAACTGAATCCCCAGCAACTGGTGATCCTCCGGGTGCACCGGGAGCAGGCTGAATGCAGATTTAATGTCACACTTCGCCATCATCGCGCCCGTGCCAACCGCCGCCACAAGCCCCCGCGCCACATCCACGAACGAATACGACACGGACGCGAGGTCAGCTGAAATTAAATCGTTCACCGACTCCCCCTCCGGCCATGGCAAGTGCTGTATGAGCCTGAACTGCCCCGGCTCCTTCTTGGGCACCACCCCAATCGGGGAGATGATCAAACCCGGCAAAGGCGGCTCAGGGAAGGGGCCCACCATCCGGCCCTCCTTCACTTCCTTAAGCAACTTCTCCCACACCACACCCTTATGCGCATTCACCGACTTCAAATTGTCCGCTACAGCGCGCAATCCGAGGGCCCTCATAGCCCAACCTGAACCCCTCCCGGAAACCCCCGTCGCCCGCGGATATGCCGCCAGCCAAGGCTCAATCTTCTCCAACTTAACCAGTGTATGAGCCCTTTCCCACGGCCCCCGCCCCCCCTCACAACCCTCCTCGCCCCCCGACCTGGGGCCCCCCACTCTGAGGACCACCCGATGCAGACCGCTGTCCCGGTGGCCCCCGACATCCCAGCAGCACACCACTGGGTGCCTCCGCCCGCATTTGGAGCACTCGTGCTGGAAACGGCACACCTGCCTGCCACACGCCCCCTTGATAAAGTCCCAGCAGGCCCCGACTGTAGCCTGCCCTGCTGCGTCCCCCTGCCCCACTCCCCCCCCCCCCGCGTGGGGCGGGGCGGGTCGAAAAGGGGGCAAACCGCTGGCCGTATAGACGGTGCGACCAAACTTTACCCTGCCCATCGTCTACTGGTACAAGCAGAATCCAGTTCCCCCCACTTCGCCTCCGGATCCGCTGCCATCCGTGCCCGGAATTCCTCATCATAATGAGACCAGGCGTACCCCCCATATGTCACCTGAGCCCTCCGCACCACATCCATATACTTAAACAAGGCAATGGCACGATCCGGATACTTTTCACAATAAACGCTAGCGTATATTAGAAACGCCGCAGACCAATTGTCGATCGTCATGGGCACCTTGGGGTGCCGCGCCAACTCCTGTTCCTCCTCTTTGGACCCCTCCTTCGACGTCAACTCCCTGTGCAACAGTTTCAACATGTCTATGTACTCCCCCTTCCATATTTTCTCTTTCGTGGCCAGCGACAAGTGAGCCCCTACCGGCTTCGTTACCCCCATGTATGGGAGCTTGCGCACCGGCACCAAACAACTCCTTCCCCCCGGCCGCGGGCTCCCCCGCCGACGCACCACCGGACGCTGGCCCCCCGCTCGCCCCGACCCATCTCCAGACCCAGCCGCCACTGCCGCACCACCCCCTTCCGTGCCTACCCCAGTGTCCCTGACATAGCGGCCTTTCACCAGCCGCCCCCCCCGTACTCCCCCCCAGCATCTGTCCCTACCAACACGTGCACGCAGCGCCGCTTGCCCAACCACTCCCCGCTCCGTCCCCAACCTTACCTGGCGTCAAGGTCGGCGTCCGCGCCGGGTCCCGCCGCCTAACCAGTGGAGCTGAGGGGGCTGTCACTCTGGGCGCGTCCTGCCATGTCCGTACCTGCAACACATTGTCAACAAAATTACTCGCCCCCCCTCCCCCTCCCTAATCTCCCCCTCCTTCTCCGACTCCCCCACACCAACATCCATGGCCTCCCGGCTGCTCCCCAAGGGCTCCTGCGGCTCAACCCCGCCTTCTCCCTACACACCCGCATCAGATCAACTCCGCACTCTCCCCCCGCACAGCAGCTGAAAAAGAAATAGAACTCGCTTCCTTCGTGCCAAAGCGCACCCCCCTACCCCCGGCGGCCATCACCACCCTTCGGGGGGTCCGACAGGGACTCAACCCCCTGCCGTACTATGTGCTCCCCTGCCAGGTCCACGTTGGAGCGCGACCGCCCGTACCAGGCAGAGCCGGCCCATCCCCTCAGTGGACTGGAGCCGCATGCTGCTCACCCGAGCGCCGCACTATCAGCTCCTGCCAAGGAAAACAAGTGGAGCCCAGCATGCCGGGGAAAAAACTTGCCCCTCTGCCCCCCACACGCCACCCCCCCAGCCCCGCTGTTTACCCATCCCATCCCACGGAGTGTCCCCCCGCCTCGCCGGGTGCCCCAGCCCCCCAACCGCCCCCCCCACCCCCACCCCCACCCCATCCCCACAACCACACTAGCCCCCCCAGGAGTATCCCTCCCTACCCCTTCCCGCCCCCCGGCTCCGCCAATGAAATTGAGCGCTGGCCGCCTCCCGCGCACCCTCGCCCGCTGCTTCCCCCGTGCCGCTTAGGAGCCCGGCCGCGACGATCGCCTCCCTCCGCCCCCCCTTCCCCCACCCTGGACCTTGCGCACCCGCAACCTCGGCGGGTCACATGCCAACACAGCCGCCGCGGCGGCCTCACCTGAATGTCTGGCCTCACGATGTCCATCCGGCCCGCCTCTCCCAGGAGCCGCAACGCCTCCTGCACACAGGGATCCGCCAGCCCAGTCATCAGTTCGCCACACTACCTCCGCCGCACTTCGTCGGAAAAAATGCCAGCGGGACACCGCCGCCAAAACGGTCAAGCACCGCCGCTCAAGCACCACCGCTGCCTCAACCAAAATACTACCACACAGCCGCGATACCTGCACGAAGCAAATTTTTAATGCCCTGACCTTCCCTAGCCCGGCTGCTGTGTCACTGCCATCGAAATGGTGGACAGTCAAACAAAATGGCCGTACATATAGTCCCCCCAGCCCAACTAGCCCAAAAGGAGCCCAAGGACGCCCAACCAGCCCAGCCAGCCCAACAGCCTCTACGCTGTTATCAGGTGCCCCCCCCCTTCCCCCTACTGGCCCCAAATCTCCCCGGTAGGGGCAGGCCTCCCGCTGATCGGCCCCCCCTCCACCCCCCCCAAATCCCCCTTCTCATAAAATGGGGTGCCAGTGACATCTGTGGCAGACACTGAGTACCAGGTGGCAAATACACATGGTCAATGAGAGGTTTGAATTCAGAGAGAGAGGTACAGAGACAAGAATAAAGAGATGCAGGGAAAGATTACTACAGAGCGATAGAGGGAGGGGTGGGATTCAGAAGAGGGAAAGAAAGAAGTACAGAGGCAAAGACCATAGAGAGAACTAGGGAGGGACTGAACCATTGCGAGAAAGGGGTGGAGGAATGTAGAGTGAACTATGTCTAGAGGTCAGGGGAGAGGGATACAAACCTAGAACTGTCAAGAACTTAAAGAGAGAGAATTAGAGAGAGGAACAAAGATAGAGAGATTTATGAGAGTGATACAGAAAGCTGTTGCGAGACGATAAGTTAGTTATAGAGGAGCATGAACTAAATCAAGGGATAGTGAAAGAGGCAGATAATGAAATATATGGATAAAGGGAAGAAGAGTAGAGAAAAAAAGCGGGGTAGAGAGAATGGGAAATTGGAAAAGAGAGATTGAAATTGTGTCTCTGAAAAGGAATCTACATAACAGTTGAATGTGAGGGGTAGCGACTGTTTTGCAAGAGTTCCACGGTGTGATGTTTCTTTGCTAATAGCTGTGCTGTCTTATTTCCCATTGGGTTACAGGTAATTGGCGATGACAACAATTTAAATAAAAGCGAAACGCAGATGTGGAAATAATCAGATTATGTGTACAAATGAGGGAATATGAGCTCAGCATGTACTGTGCACTAGGAAAACACATGTTCCCTGCCGAGCGCGCATCCACCCCAAGAGCGAGTGGAATAATCATAAAGCTAATCACACATATTTATATAGTGAAATTAAAGCTTCATCTTGTAGTGAAAACTAGCACCATGGGGCAGCCATTCCGCCGGCACAGCGACCGCCTCTAAAAACCACGCACAACGCTTAAAGAAAAAAATCCACAAAACCACCTGAATTGGAGCCTTCTGTTGACGTTGATTAGGTCGATTTTTGGCATTGTTGAGCCTCCCAACCAATCAAAGCTCAGGCATAGGTCACAAGGGACAGACCCACCCCCAGTAACTGGAGCTGTGGCCTGCTTTGCTGGCAGGGTTGCTACTCTTTGGAGTGGTAAAGTGCAAAACATGCCCACTTGATTGTCACGGAAAGCTCAATTCAGAAGGGCTATTGTTCCCATTAATTGTGCTGGCAAACATGCACAAAAAGTGCATGTTCCACAAGGATACAAAATTAAGATTCTGGAAGCACAAAATGTATAATTTGTCCAAGGCAAGCAAGTGAATCAGAAAATATTGGCATTTCCACGACTGCACCAGCACATCTGGCAACACTAAATTGGCAGGTGCAACAGCCCCACCCCATAAACCACAGAGACACCTACATGATAGTTAAACATTCTACCAGAGAATGAGGTGATAGGGTTTATACGGCCGGGATGCTGGGGTGAGAGACTCCGATACAGAGTATGCATAGACACTGGAACTGGGAGACACAAACAATGCAGACTGCAACAACGAGGCACAAAACAAGGGTACCAAACCTAGGATGAAAGACCTATATCCAGGAAGACACCTACACTGATAAGTGGCCTGGACACACCACCCTTCAAATGACTCAGTGCTAAAGCATTTACACACCAGGCACCTACAAATATCAACTAACATGATATGACACAACTGACGCAGGTGTTAAGTATAGTTAACCAACTCCTCCCCAATGCACAACCGTACCAACCATTGAGCACATGATGAACGTACTATTTAAAAAATTGTTGTGCAAGGTCGCGTTAGTTGGTTTACGCCGAAGGAAAACTAACTACCAGATGTCATTTTGAAAGCCAAGGAGCACCACAATACACAAAGTAAAATACGCAGCACCTCCACAAGGGAAACATGCTACCTTTGAACATATATCGCACCAAGTTCACTTACACAGGCATTATGAGTGCCCACAAGACCTGGGCCCACCTACTGTTCCCTGTTTTAAGGCAAATCTTTAATGCATCAGATGTCATGTTTTTAACTGAGCTTCGGATAAGAACGCAGCGAGTATGTTCGTCGGAGCCCAAGTCTCACAGAGTGCACCTACAAGGGTATTGGAGGTGTGTAGAAGACCCACAAAGAACTGATGTCACACTAGGAGCCGAAACAGCCGACAGAACCAAGGACACAAACACTAACACTAGGCTTCCGCAAAGAAAATCTGTACCTTTGGAGCACACCTTCATCTGGATAGGACTCCATATACATGGGTGTTAAAGGTAGTTGTATGCTACAAATGCACAGAGGGCCTTCCCTGTAGGCAACCCTACAACCAGAAGACACCACTTAAAACTAAAATGAGGAAATAGAAGAATTGGGAATACATTAAGGGTTCAAAATAAAGTGGACTGTAACAGGCTGATGCCAGTGACTAAAAGATAAACTGTAAAAGTATTGAAGGGTGGGACATGGCAAGGCAAACAGTGGACGGCTGGAACAAGAAACTAAAGCCGCAAAAAGCTAGTAGACCGAAGAAAGGTTCCAGGAACAAGATCTAGAGGGAATTAACCAATGATCTGCCTTTTACCCCTTTCCTGTGCACTTGAAATCTACTTTCTTCATCCAAATAACATCTTAAAGAGTGGGCGAATTCCATTTCCTTTTCAATTAACACACACAGCATCTGCACTAGTGCTCCAAAGCAACTCTCAGATTATTATGCTTAGTAGACTCCGCTTCCAGCCAATCATCCCATGTCTGACAGTCTCTCGCTGAATCTCGCCACCCAGCTAACCTGTGTTTTACTCATGGCACTATCTGTTTCGGCCACTTCAGTACATCTACCAACCAATGAGTGAGAGCAGGAGCCACTCCCAACTTCCAGTGTGCGAAAATTACACGGACGGCTTAAAAAAAGGCAATCTCTAACAAACCAGAATCAGGAAAAAAATTCTTTTTGCTGCTGATTAGTACAAAAGGACAAAGCTTAGGATTCAATAGCCCAACTTACGAGTTATTATGGATAGGTTCTTGGGATTGCATATAAAACGATCTGATATATTTTTCGGGTGGTCAGATACGTTATATGAATATAATGATCTATGTTGTAGGGAATAGCCCCGTGGAGCTACATAATCTGATGCTATATCATCAAATGTTTGAAGGGTTCTGTTGCATCTTCTATGTAACCTTGGCTCCTAGCTGCTCAGCCAATGTGAGTGTTCTGAGTGGAATGTTGGTGTGATGGAGATGAATGGAATGGTTGGGTGCCTGTGTGGTGAGGTGTGACAGTTGGAGTATGGGCTGAGCAGCAGGCAGGCTGCCCCTGATGGGGCTGATGCACATGATTACCATCCTCCAACTATGACATATAGAGAATCTTCAAGGATACTCGTTGTCTACTTGTTTTACATCACAACATCATTTTGGTGACAATCTGAAGGCAGACTCATGCGTGACAACTGGTCTTACTGAAGAGGAAGATGACACAGAAAAGAAGATTGTACAACTGAAGAAAATAACAGTCGAAACATGAGGAAACAAGAGTAATTGACTAAGGATTTAAGATACAGGTCAAGCCAAGACAGCAACTAAACGCCTTGCATCTCCACCAGTGTCCTGGTCAAATGGACGGCCCCAACCAAGGCGTGTTTGATTTATCTACAGTTTATGGACGTCATGCAGTTACATCAGCCTACTCCAGGGGTGTGTAGGCTTGGAGAATGTGGTAGCTGACAAACTCGTAGCATATGCTTCAGCCATTGTGTGTCGAGTTTTGGCTTAATGCGTTTTGAAGTTTTAAGGGCAGCACGTGTGACGGATTAGAAATCTCTGTGTTTCTGATCTCGGGGATTGGCTATAGAATTTTAACGTGATTCAGCATTTGGTTTAATATTACAACTTCAGGATGAAAAAAAACTGAGTACATTTCTTTTGTTCTATGGCTACGCTGTTGGTGTTTATGTTTAAATTCCACTGTTACTTCGGCACGTGCTATGCGCACATGTGTCCTACCTTTAAACGCCCGCATGCATGATGTGATTCACGATGAAGTTCTGCCATGTCCACGGCGCGAGAAGAAGCAACTAGACTAGTTTCCTCCAGATGTTTAAGAATGCGCACTGTGCGGTTACGCTTGGTGCACGCAGTCGCGTGGAGCCATCCAGCAGGCGTCATATCTGCATGCCGCCATCTTGAAGCTGGGATTGTGCACAGATCCCGAGGTTAGGATGTTTGTTGCACATCGTGAGTTGTTTTATAGCCTGTTCACTAGCTCATAAACAGCATGGGTACAGGAGTACAGTACTCGCCCCACCATCCTGTGGAACCCCATCTCCGCGAGGTGTCATCGTTGAGATTTCTGCCGATGAGGGATCCAGTTACCAAGGGTATGTAGTGGGGTCCAGTAGCGCCACTCAGTCGCAGTGACAGCACTCACTCTGGAGTTAATGATTATGAATGAACTGACATCATTTTGTCAAGCCCGTCGGAAGCTGTCTACGTGCAAGAATTTCCCAGGAACACTCTTGTTGTAAGTTACTCACCTCCTCTACACCTTGGATTAAAACTCTATTCCAGCTCATAGTGGCACACTACATACAATTTGGACAGTATTGCTTTACACTGGTAGGAAGTTTCTCACCATTGTCAGTTTTGCTAATTCAGGCTTATTGGTTCTAGTGTCTAGCTATGACTGGTTTTTTTTCTTCTTTTTTTTTTCCACTGGTGGAGAAAGACTATTTATCTATTTATAAGGTGCACAACAGCCTGTGCCCAGTGTGGTATTATTCAGGTGAGAGCTCGCTCACAGGCGAAGTATTTATTTTGCCAAGTCACACTTTACTTCTGCTTTATTGTTTTTCACTATGGACAATGTTTTTTTTTTCCTTGGAGGGTTTTAGCCTCAACATAGGAAATGCTTTTCTTGAGTGCGCAAGTTCATTTCTGTTCAAAAGTGTCTCTACTGGGGGGATGCAGTGACATAGATGTGTCAGGTCTAAATTCTTGATGGTTGGTCGAGTTGCACTTCAAGATTTTACAGGAGAAACTACTTCTTTGGTGGTTTAGCTATATTTGTATGGTTGCCGGTGCCCTTTTATTCTTGCTTGTGAAGCTCACAGTTTACATTACATTTTATGGTAATCTGCTACATTGGACTATACATATCCCTAACTCTTGGGAATGCGTTATGGGCTGGAGTGGTCCATTTTCTTTGGTTTGCCTAGGTACCCTTACATAAGGTAGGTCCTAATGTTTTAGTGGGTGGTGGTCACTCATTTCTAGGTTTCTTGGTTGCTGTTCAGCATCACTTCAGTCGCTCACGTGTTCCTCACCCCTATGCTGAAATCTTCTCTGTACACTTGGACTCTCAAGTAGTGAAAGGTGTCAGATTTCCATAGTTGTGTGTTGTGAGGCAGTCCCCTTCTTTATAATTGATTCCATAATTGTTTTCAATTCACTGTCAGCCTAGATACACTGACAAGCAATAGCAATGCTTCTGTCGTCGGGCGTATCCCTACATTTAAAAACCTTAAAATATATTATAATGATATCAGCATATAGTAATGCAGTGTGTGTTGTGCCTGATACTGTTAATTCTGTTCTATTGACCATTTCTCTGAATATGGAGCCATCACCATCACATAGAGTGGGGCTGGGGGACGCCTCAGATAGGTTCCCCTTTCTACGGTATATTCCTTGGATATGAATTATCAAATGCACACACTGGCAGTGGCGTCGGTGAAAAATAAAGTAAATCAGGCCAAACTGCCTGGGTCTATTCTCACTATTTTCAGTGTACCTAAATAGTATTTGCATTGTAGATTGTAAAACGCTTTATTTTGGTCTGTGACTACGACCACTTGCAGGTGTCGCAATACCTGAAGCAGCCATTGAGTTTTATAGGAGGAACTATGTCCTGGTGTGAGCCCATTTTTATTGGGGTGTATTATGTCCGATATTATTTTGGCTCAGCTTGAAGAGTGCAACTGTGATCACGTTCCAGCTTGTTTACGGTAACATGACCTGTGTTTTGGGCTCAGCCTACCCCACAGAGAGGAGGAAGGGCAGATACACGAGTTTTCAGAATACAATGTGTGTGGTGATCTCTCAGTCCATAGCTTCTTTCTTTTTTATATCCCCTTTTATTTCATGTTCTGTGATTGTTGTATCTAACACTTCCCTCTACTCTTCTGTCAGTCTCTGAAGGTGCACGTTAGTAAGGTATTCTTCCACTGTTTCCTCATTTACCATATCTTCTTGTTTATATAGGTTGGTGTAATAATTGGGGGATATGTTGCCGCTCCAATCCAAACACCATTTAATTACTTGCCAAATTAATATCTATTCACAAGAAAGAAGGATGAATTGCTCGTACACAAAAAGTGATGGATGGAATGCTTGAAATAATCTCTGCTCTGGGCTGCATCCCAGCCCACCGTTATTTTGTACATCATGCCACCCCTGTTTGAACCCAGCCATATGCAAATCACTTTTGACTCTGTGCCAGTGGAAACAGTCCAGCCCAAACTGCTAGGCCAGGTCCTCCTTGAACCACAACGCAAGCAACTCAGGACCGTTTTCGCTGTGGTTGGGGCTCATCAGCCAGGCATAGGCTGGTTTCAGTCACAGTGTGCCCAGACGCGGGTCCCTTGCTTCCCGTACCACTGGAATCAAGCTACACATGACTGATGACTGAAGAGCTCCAATCTGGGCAAAACCAGTCTTGCATTGCTAGTGCTCCGGTTCCAGTTCGGAGAAGACCTGGCTCAGATGGTCAGGCTGAAATGTTCACATTGGAGCAGGGTCAAGACTGATTTGCATATGGTTAAAGAAAAAAGTGCACAAGTAAGTTTCTCCAATGATATCAAAGTTATCTGGCGCCGCGGCCAGGGTGACTGACGCTGGAATCTGGGGATCAGGGTTCGATCCCCGGCTCCGGCGGCAGGTTAGCCCAGCACCATGTGACTCTGAGCAATAGCTTGCTTAATCTTCCCGACGGCCCCCAGCGCCTAGAGACCCTTACGGGTGATTGTGCGCTTTACAAATGTGGATTATTATTATTATTATTATTATTATTATTATTATTATTATTATTATATTATTATTATTATTATTATTATTATTATTATTATTATTATTATATTATCTTTACAGAAACAAAAGTTACTCATAATCAGGCAAGTAGCATAAATCAAATCATAATAACAATTCCCAATTACAAATCGACTACGTTTGACTAACCATCTCTAGGTAAAATAGACAGAAGTTCTCTCTGTTCTGAACAGAGATAGTTGAATAGAATATTAATGTGCAATTCTACAATGCAAAATAGAAAAATATCTAAAGTCTAAAATGTCTGAGTGTCTAAGCAAAACCAAATATGTAAAGTAAAAAATCAAAAATATATCCTAATGACAAAATGTTTTCAGATGCCTTATAACATTTTAGACAAAGGCAGTTCAGAGATTCATGGCTTTTCATTACATAGCGAGGTGGTACTAAAATATAACTTGCACAGTTATTTCTAAACCACCTACTCACAAATGATTTTCATTGGACAGAAACATGAGGAGTACAACTTAATACAATGGACTGTTCTGAATATTCAAAGCAAAAGAGATTTAGGAGGATAACCTTCAAACTGTTTCAGATTCATTCCCTCTGCAAAGGAAGCTAAAAATGCTACTGTTTCACACACACAGACAAATGATCAGTGGCTGCAGCAGAATGTCAATGATTTCCTGAATAGCAAATGAAAAAAATATCATGCACAACACTTAAGCATGCCTTTCCGTGATGCGGCTCATGGCTGCCTGGTTATGCTAACTGAACCACACATGAAACTTTATTTTTCAAATAAAAAATTAATTTTCCACAGATACTTTATCACTGTTTTGTTGGGTTTGCACTATCTCACCTTGCTTGTTCTGGATTGGTTTTGTGTCCGCCCGTGTAGCTGCTCTTATCGGCCATGCGAGCAACCAGTTTGCTCTGTCTCCTTAAGTATGTCATATAGTCAGCACTCCCTATTTTTCTTGCGTTACCGCTTTTGTCTCTCTAGTAATGGGTATCTGCCCACAACTTTGGGGGTTGTGGATGTTTGGCCTTCAAATTTCCTGATTTAGTCTTCTAATGCAGTGATTTCGTGGGTCAATTAGGTTCAGTACAAGAACAATATGTGGCATGGTCTGGTGTGTGCTTGCCCCATCCTACCACCTTTAAGGTCACTACTCCCAATTGTGGGTGCAGGTATTCTACTCTTCTCTCACCATCGTCAACTCCCCCTTCCGGGCATGCAACTGTGTTTGTTATGTTAGGTCCAACCCTAATGATCACAATGAAACCCCTCCCTATGCAGGTCAAAACATCCTATTTCATTGTAGCAACAAAAGTGTGCAAGTGCTATCGGCTTGTCTCTGTGTCAGTGACATCAGTATCTTCAGTGGCATTACTCTCACAGATCTGCTGCTCCCTTCAAACTAGCTCATGGGATGGATGACCTAAATTTCACTGCAGCTACACAGGCACAGGCCCAACACTGTGGTAATGCAAATGGTAGTTAGCTCATCCAAAAAGCAAAGAAGGATTCAATGACAGTTCTAGCAGGCAGAGGCTGGGAGCCCATCAACTAACCAATGTTCAAACTATTGTGCAGTCACTTGAGTGTACTACTCAATGGCATTGACCAACACATACATTTTCCTTCTCATAGAGATTCTACACTCTTAGGAACTCTAGGAGTTGTAGTTTGCAGAGCTCGACATACCAGATGTTTGGGATTTCAAGATCGTTTCTACTTTAGCTTGGAAAAGGTAATTCTTGGAAAGAAGCTCCAAGAATTCCATTCCTCTTATTATTATTATTTTAATTAATAAACTACATCACTACAGAACATCGCAATATAACCATTACAGAAGTGATTTTATTCATAATTCTTTACAGAAGATTAAAGATGAAAAAGCTAAAATAAGAAAAATAATATAGCTAATTACACACGTTAGAACTGTAAAGGTAGAACATTTTCAGGTTTATTGGTTTAAATAAGTTTCTTCCAATAACAAATACATTTACTTAAAATGACTCGTACAATACAATTTGGTTTTCAAATTCAAATGCTTACTTAAAACCTTTCCGGCATTCATAATTTTTTGAAGCCAGATTGTTTTTTAATTTTTCACTATTAGAATGCTTGTAATAGTCATAGCATTAAAACCGTTTCAATGTTGTGTAATACCAGTAAAATGGTACTTGGTTGCTTGTTAATCAATGTCAGTAGTATAGGGCTTAGTTTTTGGAATACAGCAGCCAAGAGTTAATTTAACTTTCAACAAGTAGCAAACATGTGAATGTCAATTTACCCATTCTGGAACTGTGGAAAGAGCTTGATTTTATGATAAATTGTAGATAACTTTAGTGGGGTCAGATAGAATTAAATGATTCCAGTAGACTTGCGCTGTTAGGTGAAATACAGTAATTTTACTGCTAACGTTAAATATTATAGAATTTGGTTTATGCCAATTGTTTGAGCTGTTCAGGTTGGGCATTTGCCCATTTTGCCAGGTCATCCGATATAGTTCTTTTGTGAAAACATACAGCTCTCATATGTTTCTTTAATGGTAAAACATCCCTAATTTTGTTCTGATTTGTAAGAATTTCAAAAAGCATGATTGAATAATTTGAATCCCTTTTGTAACCCATGGAAGGATTTCAATGCATGATCTTGAAAGAGATTCACAAATATGAAATCCCTAACTCATGCCATTTTAGAAAATATTTATCCACAAAAAAGGAAGATTGATCGGTATTATCATAGTCTTGAGTGAAGTTTAGGGATTTGTGATTTTGTGAACTCTTTCTATATTTAATTCTAGATGGTCAATGTCTTAAAACAAAATTGATCCTCAGATTTACAAAGTGCATTATTTATGTACGCTTAATTGAAGATATTAATCCAGAAGGCTTGCATGGTAGTCAATTCGATTTAAAAAATCTTGATCACATCTCTACACTGGCCCTGCAATACTGACCAAGGGTGGGCATTGTGTGGCCCTCTCACTTAGGGGCCACCCATTTCTAATCATAAGTGTTAGTGATATAAGTGCTCGGCAGAGAGTTCTAGTATCTTAAAAAACTCCAGTAGCTAAGTATAATGGGAGTGTAAATTGGTAAAATAACCATATTCTAATCATTTAAAAAAAAATCTAATTAATGTAGATAATCAGTGATACAGACAGATCTCTCAATTTCACTCGTTGTTTCTTAGTTTTATACTGAAAACAAAGTTCCAAATTAGCAGTCAGTGTAATGCCAAGGTAACAGGCAGCATGTGTAACTCTTAAATCATCCGATTGATTTGAGTTTCAGTGGTATTGAGTGTATATCCTGAAAGTAATGCCAACGTCCCTAGCTCTCCAGTCAACAGTGCTAATACCTGCCTTTACATTTGAACAGAATATTGCTACATCATTGGCCTAGGAAGCAATAGAAACTAGATTGCTGAGGTTTATTACAATTGGGAGCTGAATATGTACTCGCCTAATAGATTGCTCTATATATAAAGCATAAAGTGCTGGAGAGAGAGGGCAGCCTTGCTTGGTGCCTGTATGCTATGAATTATGGCCATTAATCTGAAATATAACTTTGGGGGTTCAGCATATCAATCAAGGAATTTGTAGAGTGCTCTACATACCCGTGAGGGTCTCAAGGCGCTGGGGGGGTAGGTGGGAGGGGGCTGCTACTGATCGAAGAGCCAGGTCTTGAGAAGTCTTCTGAAGGTCAGCAGGTCTTGGGTCTGTCGTAGGTTGGTGGGGAGGGTGTTCCAGGTCTTGGCGGCGAGGTGGGAGAAGGATCTGCCGCCGGCGGTTGTTTTCCGGATGCATGGGACCATGGCGAGGGCGAGGCTGGCTGAGCGGAGGCTGCGGGTGGGGGTGTAGAAGCTGAGTCGTCCGTTGAGGTATGCTGGTCCGGTGTTGTGTAGGGCTTTGTGTGTGTGGATGAGGAGTTTGAAGGTTATCCTCTTCTTGATGGGGAGCCATTGTAGGTCTCTCAGGTGGGGGGGGATGTGGTTGCGTCGGGGGATGGCAAGGACCAGTCGTACCGAGGCGTTCTGGATGCGTTGCAGCCGTCTCAGGAGCTTGGTTGTTGTTCCTGCGTAGAGGGCGTTTCCGTAATCCAGCCTGCTGGTGACGAGGGCCTGGGTGACTTTTTTTCTCGTTTCGGAGGGGATCCACTTGAAGATCCTGCGGAGCATTTGGAGGGTGTTGAAGCAGGATGTGGAGACGGCGTTGACCTGCTTGGTCATGGAGAGGGTGGAGTCCAGGATGCCCCCAGGTTGCGTGCGTGGTTGGTGGGTGCTGGGGCTGTTCCCAGCGAGGTAGGCCTCCCCTGTGGAGGTTGGCTTTGGCGGTGAGAGGGTCTTCGGTAAGGGAGATGATCAGCTGGGTGTTGTCAGCGTGGGAGATGATGTTGAGGCTGTGCTGATGGGTGACGTGGGCGAGTGGAGCCATGTTGATATTGAACAGCGTTGGGCTGAGAGAGGATCCTTGAGGTACGCTGCAGATGATCTCGGTGGTCTTGGAGCGGAAGAGTGGGAGGCGGACGCTCTGGGTTCTGCCGGAGAGGAAGGATGTGGTCCAGGCCAGGGCCTCCTCTTGGATTCCGGCGTCGTGGAGGCATGCTGTTAGGGTGCGGTGGCAGACCGTGTCGAAGGCGGCTGAAAGGTCCCGAAGGATGAGGGCGGCTGTTTCTCCTTTGTCCATCAGGGTCCTGATGTCGTCGGTGGCGGCGATGAGGGCGGTTTCGGTGCTGTGGTTGCTGCGGAAGCCGGACTGGGATGGGCCCAGGATGTTTTTGTCTTCGAGGTATCGGGTCAGTTGTCTGTTGACAATTTTCTCTGTGACTTTCGCCGGGAACAGGAGCAAGGAGATGGGCCGGAAATTCTTGAGGTCCTTGGGGTCCGCCTTGGGTTTCTTCAGTAAGGCGTTGATCTCGGCGTGCTTCCAACTTTCCGGGTAGGTTGCTGTCTCGAAGGAGATGTTGATCGTTTTCCGGAGGTGGGGAGCGATTGCTGTGCTGGCTTTGTTGAAGACGTGGCGTGGGCATGGGTCAGACGAGGATCCGGAGTGGATGGAGTTCATGGTCTTGATGGTGTCTTTGTCGCTGATGTTGGACCATGCGGTCAGGTGGCTGGTGCGAGTGTTGGTCGCAGGGGTGGTGGGCTCGGCGGTGGATGTGGGGGTCATGGCGTTGAAGCTGTTGTGGATGTCGGCAATCTTGCGGTGGAAGAACGTGGCCAGCGAGTCGCACAGGTCTTGAGAAGGGGGAATGTAGTTGGTGTTGGAGCTGGGGTTGGAGAGTTCTTTCACGATGCTGAAGAGCTCTTTGCTGTTGTGTGCATTGTTGTCCAGTTGGTCCTTGAAAGCGGTCCTCTTGGCGGTCCTGATGAGTTGGTGGTGTCCACGGGTGGCGATCTTGTGGGCCGTATAGCTGTTTGGTGTTCGTTCGCGGAGCCAGTTCTTCTCCAGTTTTCGACAGGTGCGCCTGGAGGCCTGGAGGTCTTCGGTGAACCATGTAGCTTTTTTGCTGGAGTGGTTGGTGGCGGGGGTCCTGAGACGAGTGAGGGTGTCAGCGCAGTCGTTGATCCACTGTTTGAGGTTGAGGGCGGCGGTGTTGAGGTCGGTGGGGTCAGGGGGTGGTCTCAGGGCGACGGTGGTGGTCAGTTGGTCTTCGGTGACCTTGCCCCAGCAGCGGCGTGGCATCTGTTGAGTGCGGTGGTGCGTGGTGAGTTAACTGAAGGTGAAGTGGACGCATCTGTGGTCGGTCCAGTGGGGTTCGGTGGTGTGGTTGAAGGAGACGTGGGGACTTGCGGAGAAGATGGGATCAAACGTGTGTCCAGCAGCGTGGGTGGGTGTTGTTACGAGCTGTCTGAGTCCGAGGTTGTCGATTAGGGCGGCGGTGTTGGCATTTTTGTTGTCCTCGAGGTGGAAGTTCAGGTCCCCGAGGAGGATGTAGTCCGTAGAGGCGAGGGCATGGGTGCTGATGAGGTCGGCGATGAAGTCGCTGAACTGTGCTTGGGGTCCGGGTGGTCTGTAGACGAGGGTTCCTCTGAGGGTGGTGTTGGGGTCGGTGTTTATCTGGAAGTGCAGGTGCGTGGTGGTGTTGAGGGTGTCGTCGCACCCATTTGATATAGGAAGAGTGTGAGACAATAGTGCACCACAATTCTCACAGCACCCAGAGAAAACTGTGCTGCATATCAGAGGTTAACCAGATCCTAATTGTTGTAATTCTGCTAGCTTTAATTTTGGCAAATATTTTAGAGTTTGAATTTCAGAAGAGAAATAGCCTATAACATCAACAGTCGGTCGAATCTTTGTCTTTTTTTTAAAAAAAAGAAAACAGTAGTTGTTGTATAGCACCAGGAATTGGGACTCCATTGTTTGATCTAATTTCGTTTAGAATGTCTATGTAAAGGTGAGATACTCCTTCAATTGTAAGCTTATAGAGTTCCAGTTGTAAATATCTGACAAACTGCCTTACCTAATACTAGTTTTGTTATAGATAATGCATTCTCCTCCTAGGTAAAATTAGGGGTTTGAAGAAAATCATACTAATTATCAGTTTGAGCTTGGTCATCGTCCTAATGAACAATATAGCTATGAATAACACAGTGGAAATACTTGTAGAATTTCATTTTTATTATTAGTATTATTTCCTTTTGTGGCCGTAATTGTGGCAATATTACTAGAATTAACCAGTTGTTTGCTCATATGCACCAGTCATATTCCCGATTTCTCCATGTTTCACAAAATCTGCTTTAATAAGAAAAGGGCGTTTTTAAAGTTTTGATGAAGTGTGCAGCCTTGATCCTGACTTTAAAAAGGCATATTGGCAAATATGTAGAATCACGTGCTGATTATTTATTGAATATCTGTAGCATATGAATTTGTATTAAAATTTCGAATTCCTGCCTTAAGAATATTTTCCTCAAGCATATTTGCTTTCGATACTTCAATTGAGAATCCTTTGTTGTGCCACATACGAAGGTTTACATCCCTCTGGGCCTGCATGTGGATGCATGAACTTCCAATTAGTAGCACCAGATAGATTCTTAGGTTCTGAATCACACCAGGGGATGGTTGACAATCCCCAGCTGGTGTGCTGATGGCACCCCTAGAGGTACAGAAACATATGACATCAGGTTAAACGTGTTTCTCATACCCCCCCTGTAAACTAGAGATTTATTTACAGTCCATCTTTGGAGACACACTTGAATTATTCTGAAATCTCGACCATGCCTCAAAATAGGAGCATGGCACCGGGGCTAATCAATAACAGGACATTATTCATGCCCAGTATCTTGGACCCCACACCTGGGTTTCAACCACAGTGAATCTAGCAGGCAGAAAGAATGGAGCATCAGCCACAATGTGTACAGCTTTAACTATGGGGGAGAGGGACATGGGTTAAAGCTATGCTTTCCTCCTGGGATCAGGGCCGGACTGGCCATAGCAGGCGCCGAGCATTTTCCCAGTGGGCTGGAGGGGCGGGGACCGGTTTTGTGCCTGCCAAGGCCGCTTTTCTTGCTTACTGGGAGCCGGTTTTGTAGCAGTGTCGGCCCCCTGTAATAAAAGTGGGAGTGATGCTTTTTGCTTGTACACCCTTCCCCTTCCCTCCCCCCGGAGCCGGTCTAGCAGCAACCTGCCAGGGCTGGTTGCTGTTCCAGTCCTGCCCTGCCTGGGAAAGGTGCTATCCGCAAAGCTTAATGGAATCATAATGCAAAATATGAAACTGAGGTCTAGGAGGACCGTGTCTACTGAAGAGATGTGAGGATAAGTCCTAACACCAGGAACAGGCAAGAGAGCTCTAGCCACATGGGCTTGTGTGTGTGTATGAGTGTGGTTGATATGCAGTACATTTTTGACCTATGACTCAGTGCCTAGTTCTTCTGCTTCAACCGCTATTGTTCCATCTGTCCTTCAATTATAGGAGCCTTTTCTTTTTTGCTCTGACACCCTGCCTTTAGCTGCTCCTTCTTCCTGCTGCATCACCTTTTTGGCAAGAAATTCTAGATTGAACTACCCTTTATGGGTATGAGGTGTCCGGTTCAGGAGTGAGGGTTCTCCAACACTGCAAGCAAGTGGACATGAAATTCAGTAAACATCAGCAGCTTCTCCTCCGCTATGGCGGAGGAACGTCACCCCTCGCCCCCCCCCCAGCACTTTCAAAAATGTAAAAAAGTAAACAATAAGAAAATGGGTTTAAACCCCATTTTCTTATGGTTTTATTCTACCAGTGGCAAGTCTTGGGGGGCGGGGCTAGGGTGGTGACAGGCTGGAGGGGGAGTGGTGGGCACTGCCTTCGCTGCACATGTGGGTTTGGCTGGCTGCCTGAGGCCGGCCAAACCCACAGGCACAGTGAAGCTCTCTCCAACCTCAGCTGCATTGCAGGGGTTGTAGAAAGCAGGCACAGGCTCCCAGTCTGTCCTATAGCACAAATCAACATCGCTCACGCCAATCTCGAAGCTGCACTCATTCATGAGAGCAGCTACAGGATTGGCCTCTGGGCAGCTGAGAGGAGCCGAAGAGCACAACGCAATGTTGGAGGGCGGCAAGCAAGTTCTTTTTTATATTTTTTCTATTTGTCTCCATCATCCCCATTCCCCCACCTGCCCCACCCCACCTCTTTTCCCCGATACGAGCCGCTCCTGGTAAACATGCTTAAAGAAATAACTATTAACGACTCCGGGACAATTGTTCAGTAAGTAGAGCAAAAGTATCATCGCAAAGGACGAGGCAGAAAAATATGTAATTGTCTGACCACTAAACAGATGACCAATATAGCTTATTTTCCCAGAGCTCTTACATATCTTATGGTGGACATTTCCTTTAAATACTGTGCCCACCATTATTTGTTTCTGGATTTTATTTAAGTGCAGGAAATACTTATTTGGCTCCTAAAGGTGTAATTTGCTATTTATTTCTTTACAGATAACCCTTACTACAAACTCAAAGCCAAACTAATATAAATCAATCTAAAAAATGTAGTATAAATGTATAAAATAACCAAAGGAAGACCAAAGTGTCTTACAATACTGGTCCTCAACAGCAGATACCGTATAAGGATCTCAGTAGGAGCGATACCAAAAATAAAAATAATTTGATGTCTTGTTGAATGGTTTTGATTCTTCTCCCCACACATGGAAAAGATTTGCCGCATCTACATAAACTATACACTAACCTAAGGTAAGGGGAAGCCCTATTGAATCAAGGTTGAAAGAAAGGTGTCAGCATCAGAACCTCTGTAGAAGTTCTATAACCCCTTCGGGGCTGATGACGAGCTCAGCTCGTCATGAGCGTAACCTGCCGTGCGCTCATGACGAGCTGAGCTCGTCATGTAACGCGGTAATTTTAAAATTGCCGCGTACAGCGGGAAAAGCCGCCGCATTGATGCGGTTAAGTAAAGATCATTTATAATGTGAAGCCATTCAATCAGAGATGTCAAGCGAGGTTTGTACCTCTCCAAGTATAAAAGGAATTTGAATAAACCCAAGGTTGGTTCACTAATTAAAATGCACAAAGAACATTCAAGAAAACATGACTTCATACACATCGCAATATGTTTTTCAGTTCCCAGAAAAGAACTTGATACCTTGAACACTACTCTCATATTCCAGTCTCTGGATCCAAAGTGTCCTTGGTTCCTCACTTTGTCTGATAGTACCAACTGGTAATAGTCCCTTTGTTCTTCAGTAAAATCATTTGACCTTGCCAGCTCTTCCTTGCCATCGCTATCTCTGAAATCTAATGTGATTTTCACTAAAGTAATGAATGCTTTTGGTCTGCTGCAGAAAAGGAGAAAAATATGCAGAAAATTAACTTCCACATTAAGGTTACATGTCCATACTGCAATCTTAAGGCCCACAATCAGGCTAACGTATATTTCTCTTTAAAAACGTATTAGCTCTACAACTTACATATATTCCAAAAAATGAAATCTTTAATAATGAATCAAGCTATATCGTGTAGTACTCTTCTATGTGGCACAATAACTAATACATGTAATTTTAAGCAAAAAAATGCAACTGGTCACATTTTATTAAAAAAGCATTAAACACACATGATTCATTCTCACTAATCATTGGAGAATGCACTGCATTAAATGCATTTTAGCGCATCACCTTACAAACTAAACCTATAGAAATTCAATATCAGCAATCCATACGTTCCTAAAGAGGAAAACATTATGGGAGAGGAGTTGGCCTAATGGCTAGGGCGGTCGATCTAGAATCTGGGGAACTGGGTTTGAGTCTCAGTAATGGGTAACCAGTCAAAATATCGAGTTTTTAATTTTGAATAGACATAATATCGAGTCAAAAATATAGAATGGACATAATATCGAATAGACATAATATAGACAACAAAAATATCGATTTTTAGGTAAGTTAATATTAATTTTTATTTTTTGAGTAATATAATTTTGTAGCGGGTTGTGGGTTTATAGGGGAATAGGGTGGGAAGTAATTTAATTATAATTAATTCAATATGTTAATTTATTGTTATTTATTTAGAATTAATTGTTAATTAATTATTAATTGGTAATTAATTAAAATATAATTGGTAATTAATTGTAATAGATTAATTGATAAATATTTTAATTATAGTCATTTATTTTCTGTAGCGGGTTGTGGGTTTATTGGGGAATAGGGTGGGAAGTAATTTATTTATAATTAATTAAATATGTAAATTAATTGGTAATTATTTTGAATTAATTGCTAATGAATTTTTTATTGATTATTACTTAATTGTTAATTGATAATTAATTTTAATTAATTGTTTAATTGACAATTATGTGAATAATATTTTTTTTTCTGTAGTGGGTTGTGGGTTTATAGGGGAATAGGGTGGGAAGTAATTTAATTATAATTGAATAAATATGTTAATTAATTAAGTGATTGGTATTTATTTTAAATAAACTGTCAATTAATTTTTAATTGGTAATTAATTATTTGTTAATTGATATTTAATTTTTATTAATTGATTAATTGATAATTATGTGAATAATGTTATTTTATTTTTAGCAGCGGGTTGTTGGTTTATAGGGGAATAGGGTGGGAAGTAATTTAATATAATTAAACATGATAATTAATTAATTGGTATGTATTTAAAATAAATTGTTAAATAATTTTTATTGGTAATTAATTAATTCTTAATTGGTAATTAAAATGTATTATTTCATTAATTTATAATTATGTGATTTATATTATTTATTTTCACTAGAGTGGGGATATTAAAATTTACCCTTACGCTATCCAACGGTTTCCCTACTGTTGCATTCGCTGGAGTGGGAATAGTAGTTTTTACCCCTACGCTATCCAACGCTTTCCCTACTGTTGCACTCGCTGGAGTGGGGATAGTAATTTTTACCCCTACACTATCCAAAGCTTTCCATACTGTTGCACTCTCTGGAGTGGTAATAGTAATTTTTACCCCTATGCTATCCAACGCTTTCCCTACTGTTGCGCTTACTGGAGTGGGAATAGTAACTTTTACCCCTATGCTATCCAACGCCTTCCCTACTGTTGCACTCTCTGGAGTGGGAATAGTAATTTTTACCCCTACGCTATCCAACGCTTTCCCTACTGATGCACTCGCTGGAGTGGGAATAGTAATTTTTACCCCTACGCTATCCAACGTTTTCCCTACTGTTGCACTCGCTGGAGTTGGAATAGTAATTTTTACCCCTACGCCATCCAACGCTTTCCCTACTGTTGCACTCTCTGAAGTGGGAATAGTAAATTTTACCCCTACGCTATCCAACGTTTTCCCTACTGTTGCACTCGCTGGAGATGGAATAGTAATTTTTACCCCTACGCTATCCAACGCTTTCCCCACTGTTGCACTCACTGGAGTGGGAATAGTCATTTTTACCCCTACGCTATCCAACGCTTTCCCTACTGTTGCACTCGCTGGAGTGGGAATAGTATTTTTTACCCCTACGCTATCCAAAGCTTTCCCTACTGTTGCGCTTACTGGAGTGGGAATAGTAACTTTTACCCCTATGCTATCCAACGCCTTCCCTACTGTTGCACTCTCTGGAGTGGGAATAGTAATTATTACCCCTATGCTATCCAACGCTTTCCCTACTGATGCACTCTCTGGAGTGGGAATAGTAATTTTTACCCCTACGCTATCCAACGCTTTCCCTACTGTTGCACTCGCTGGAGTGGAAATAGTAATTTTTTCCCCTACGCTATCCAACGTTTTCCCTACTGTTGCACTCGCTGGAGTTGGAATAGTAATTTTTACCCCTACGCCATCCAACGCTTTCCCTACTGTTGCACTCTCTGAAGTGGGAATAGTAATTTTTACCCCTACGCTATCCAATGCTTTCCCTTCTGTTGCACTCGGTGGAGTTGGAATAGTAATTTTTACCCCTACGCTATCCAACGCTTTCCCTACTGTTGCACTCTTTGGAGTGGGAATAGTAATTTTTACCCCTACGCTATCCAACGTTTTCCCTACTGTTGCACTCGCTGGAGATGGAATAGTAATTTGTACCCCTACGCTATCCAACGCTTTCCCTACTGTTGCACTCGCTGGAGTGGGAATAGTAATTTGTACCCCTAGGGGATCCAACGCTTTCCCTACTGTTGCACTCACTGGAGTGGGAATAGTAATTTTTACCCCTACGCTATCCAACGCTTTCCCTACTGTTGCACTCGCTGGAGTGGGAATAGTAATTTTTACCCCTACGCTATCCAAAGCTTTCCCTACTGTTGCACTCTCTGGAGTGGTAATAGTAATTTTTACCCCTATGCTATCCAACGCTTTCCCTACTGTTGCGCTTACTGGAGTGGGAATAGTAACTTTTACCCCTATGCTATCCAACGCTATCCAATGCCTTCCCTACTGTTGCACTCTCTGGAGTGGGAATAGTAATTATTACCCCTATGGTATCCAACGCTTTCCCTACTGTTGCACTCGCTGGAGTGGGGATAGTAATTTTTACCCCTACACTATCCAAAGCTTTCCATACTGTTGCACTCTCTGGAGTGGTAATAGTAATTTTTACCCCTATGCTATCCAACGCTTTCCCTACTGTTGCGCTTACTGGAGTGGGAATAGTAACTTTTACCCCTATGCTATCCAACGCCTTCCCTACTGTTGCACTCTCTGGAGTGGGAATAGTAATTTTTACCCCTACGCTATCCAACGCTTTCCCTACTGATGCACTCGCTGGAGTGGGAATAGTAATTTTTACCCCTACGCTATCCAACGTTTTCCCTACTGTTGCACTCGCTGGAGTTGGAATAGTAATTTTTACCCCTACGCCATCCAACGCTTTCCCTACTGTTGCACTCTCTGAAGTGGGAATAGTAAATTTTACCCCTACGCTATCCAACGTTTTCCCTACTGTTGCACTCGCTGGAGATGGAATAGTAATTTTTACCCCTACGCTATCCAACGCTTTCCCCACTGTTGCACTCACTGGAGTGGGAATAGTCATTTTTACCCCTACGCTATCCAACGCTTTCCCTACTGTTGCACTCGCTGGAGTGGGAATAGTAATTTTTACCCCTACGCTATCCAAAGCTTTCCCTACTGTTGCACTCGCTGGAGTGGTAATAGTAATTTTTACCCCTATGCTATCCAACGCTTTCCCTACTGTTGCGCTTACTGGAGTGGGAATAGTAACTTTTACCCCTATGCTATCCAACGCCTTCCCTACTGTTGCACTCTCTGGAGTGGGAATAGTAATTATTACCCCTATGCTATCCAACGCTTTCCCTACTGATGCACTCTCTGGAGTGGGAATAGTAATTTTTACCCCTACGCTATCCAACGCTTTCCCTACTGTTGCACTCGCTGGAGTGGAAATAGTAATTTTTTCCCCTACGCTATCCAACGTTTTCCCTACTGTTGCACTCGCTGGAGTTGGAATAGTAATTTTTACCCCTACGCCATCCAACGCTTTCCCTACTGTTGCACTCTCTGAAGTGGGAATAGTAATTTTTACCCCTACGCTATCCAAAGCTTTCCCTTCTGTTGCACTCGGTGGAGTTGGAATAGTAATTTTTACCCCTACGCTATCCAACGCTTTCCCTACTGTTGCACTCTTTGGAGTGGGAATAGTAATTTTTACCCCTACGCTATCCAACGTTTTCCCTACTGTTGCACTCGCTGGAGATGGAATAGTAATTTTTACCCCTACGCTATCCAACGCTTTCCCTACTGTTGCACTCGCTGGAGTGGGAATAGTAATTTGTACCCCTAGGGGATCCAACGCTTTCCCTACTGTTGCACTCACTGGAGTGGGAATAGTAATTTTTACCCCTACGCTATCCAACGCTTTCCCTACTGTTGCACTCGCTGGAGTGGGAATAGTAATTTTTACCCCTACGCTATCCAAAGCTTTCCCTACTGTTGCACTCTCTGGAGTGGTAATAGTAATTTTTACCCCTATGCTATCCAACGCTTTCCCTACTGTTGCGCTTACTAGAGTGGGAATAGTAACTTTTACCCCTATGCTATCCAACGCTATCCAATGCCTTCCCTACTGTTGCACTCTCTGGAGTGGGAATAGTAATTATTACCCCTATGGTATCCAACGCTTTCCCTACTGATGCACTCTCTGGAGTGGGAATAGTAATTTTTACCCCTACGCTATCCAACGCTTTCCCTACTGTTGCACTCGCTGGAGTTGGAATAGTAATTTTTACCCCTACGCCATCCAACGCTTTCCCTACTGTTGCACTCTCTGGAGTGGGAATAGTAAATTTTACCCCTACGCTATCCAATGCTTTCCCTTCTGTTGCACTCGCTGGAGTTGGAATAGTAATTGTTACCCCTACGCTATCCAACGCTTTCCCTACTGTTGCACTCTTTGGAGTGGGAATAGTAATTTTTACCTCTACGCTATCCAACGTTTTCCCTACTGTTGCACTCTCTGGAGATGGAATAGTAATTTTTACCCCTACGCTATCCAACGCTTTCCCTACTGTTGCACTCGCTGGAGTGGGAATAGTAATTTGTACCCCTACGGGATCCAACGCTTTCCCTACTGTTGCACTCACTGGAGTGGGAATAGTAATTTTTACCCCTACGCTATCCAACGCTTTCCCTACTGTTGCACTCGCTGGAGTGGGAATAGTAATTTTTACCCGTACGCTATCCAACGCTTTCCCTACTGTTGCACTCGCTGGAGTTGGAATAGTAATTTTTACCCCTACGCTATCCAACGCTTTCCCTACTGTTGCACTCTTTGGAGTGGGAATAGTAATTTTTACCCCTGCGCTATCCAACGCTTTCCCTACTGTTGCACTCTTTGGAGTGGGAATAATAAATTTTACCCCTAGGCTATCCAACGCTTTCCCTACTGTTGCACTTCCTGGAGTGGGAATAGTAATTTTTACCCCTACGCTATCCAACGCTTTTCCTACTGTTGCACTCTGTGGAGTTGGAATAGTAATTTTTACCCCTACGCTATCCAACGCTTTCCCTACTGATGCACTCGCTCGAGTCGGAGTAGTAATTTTTACCCCTACGCTATCCAACGCTTTCCCTACTGTTGCACTCGCTGGAGTTGGAATAGTAATTTTTACCCCTATGCCATCCAACGCTTTCCCTACTGTTGCACTCTCTGGAGTGGGAATAGTAATTTTTACCCCTACGCTATCCAACGCTTTCCCTACTGTTGCACTTGCTGGAGTGGGAATAGTAATTTTTACCCCTACGCTATTCAACGCTTTCCCTACTGTTGCACTCTTTGGAGTGGGAATAGTAATTTTTACCCCTACGCTATCCAACGCTTTCCCTACTGTTGCACTTCCTGGAGTGGGAATAGTAATTTTTACCCCTACGCTATCCAACGCTTTTCCTACTGTTGTACTATATGGAGTGGGAATAGTAATATTTACCCCTACGCTATCCAAAGCTTTCCCTACTGTTGCACTCTCTGTAGTAGGAATAGTTATTTTTAACCCCTATGCTATCCAACGCTTTCCCTACTGTTGCACTCACTGGAGTGGGAATAGTAAATTTAAACCTCTCGCTATCCTACTGAAAAAATATTGTATATGTTTTGTTAATAATATGTATATATAGATATACATATATATATATATTAAAAAATATAAAAAAAAATAAGTTACAATAACTATTTATTAATTTTAAGTTTATTTAAATATTTTAAGTATGTTTAAATTAATTATAATTAATATTATAGTACTTTAAAATTACTTTTAAGATATTTCAAAAAAATCGATATTTTGACTGTCTATATTTTTTCCTATCGATATTTTGGAGTCTATATTTTTGTACTTACCTGTTTGTAGATAGGAAGTCCATATTTTGGCATTCTATATTTTTACCTCGATATTTTGGTAAGTCGATATTTTGACTGTCGATATTATGTCAGTGATCCCTGTAATGACGCTGAAAATCCTGTGATTCTGGGCAAATCCCTTAATCTAGCCCGTGCCGAACAAAAAATGAATGTGTTCTCATGTAATGCAACTGGTGCTATGTAAAACGCTCTGATACCTGATTTGGATCAAGTTCGCGCTATATAAAACTATGTAAAAACATTTCTTTTTTAACTATGCACACACCTATATATATATATATATATCATAAGAACCAACAGATGCACATTCTATACCTTTAGTATCATATCTTGTTATATTATTCAGTTATACGAGTACATAAGGCCAAATGTAAATACATGTATATGTGGCCTAGCCAAACGTAGAAGGATGGAGCCAAAATTATACTATTCCAGAGTCATTCTTGTTCTTCATTTACACATCTGTACACATTTGTACTTAATATCACTATTATGTGATTCTGAGCTTTCCCGTTTGCATCTCTCCTAAGTGACTCTACAACGTATACATTTCCTTTTCTGCTAGCTGTATCTCTTCTTTGTGGGACTCTTCAACTCGCTGTCTCCCTCCCTTTGTCCTCCCTGACCCTTGCCTTTCGTGGATCCTGTCTTTTTCTGGATCACTAATTTACCCTGGTATTGAATGTGTTATCTTTCTGTAATTAATGTGATTTATTTTTCTTTCTTTTGCCATTTGTCCCCCCTCTGTTGACCTCCCAGTTCCGACCCGCTTCCTTGCCCCCTGTCCCTTGTTGCCCTTTGACTAAGCACTCCTTCTCCCCTTGTTGGGGAAAGATCCAATATTTATATTCTGGAGTCTCAGTGATCCTTGTGAGAGAGTCCACAGTGTCAAGGGAGCCACGCACAGTTGAAGTATGGTATGGCGCCCCGTATCAAAGCACTCCCTCTCCCCTTGTAGGGGAAGGATCCAGTAGGCAGGCCTTGGAGTCTCAGAGACCCCTCTGAGAGAGTCAACTGCGTAAAGGGGACCTCACGCAGTGGAGATGTGGGAATGATTCCACTTACCCTGGGAGAACAGCTTACCGGACCTTGGACGCGGCTTTTACTCGTCTACCGGTTTGTACCCACTTCACCCTCCCCCTCCTCTTTCATGCTCTGTCTCTCACCCTCCCCCACCACTTTCCGTCTTTCATTCTTTGTCTACTTCCTCTGCTCCTATCCCCTCTCCCTTGAATCTCTCCCCCCGCCTGCTTCGCCGCCTAGCCCCCTGTCCCTTGTGCCCTTTGACTAAGCACTCCTTCTCCCCTTGTTGGGGAAAGATCCAATTTTTATACTCTGGAGTCTCAGTGTTACCTCTGAGAGAGTCCACTGCGCTAAGGGAGCCACTCACAGTTGAGCTATGGTATGGCGCCCCTTGCCAAAACACTCCCTCTCCCGTTTTTGGGGAAGGATCCAGTAGGTAGGTCTTGGAGTCTCAGAGACCCCTCTGAGAGAGTCCACTGCGTAATAGGGAGCCGCTCGCAACAGAGATATGGGAATGATGCCACTTCCCCTGGGATCACAGTTAACTGGACGTTGGACGTAGCTATTTCACGTCTACCGGTTTGTGCCCCCATCACCCTCGCCTCTTCTTTCTTGCTGTGTCTTTCACCCTCCTCTTTCCCCCTTTATTCTCTGTCTCTTTCCCCTGCTCCTACCCCCTCCCCCCTTGGATCCCTCCCCTTGCCTGCTTTTTTCCTTCCGTATATGTCCTTATTGTTTGTCTCGACCTAACATGTAACTATGTAGCTACGCTCTAATAACGGTGTAACCTTTGTAACGATGTAACCTGCAACTATTGTCTGATACTCATGTAAAACGCTCTGATAACTCCGGGTCTAGCCAGCGCTATATAAAACCTTTCAAATAAATAAATGAATAAACATCGATCATGATCAGTTCATATGCATTTTGTCCAGGAGCTCAGCCGTGCTCTAAGGTTATGAGGTCATTAATAATTTGTACTTTCTCAATAAGTTGAACGAACACACAACCTGTGCTGACAATTGTTTCGCTTATTCATAGCATTCATCTCTAGTCTTCATTAGGACATATATGAATACATTTATATTATAACATTAACAACACTATTTTCTCATGGCAAGACATTCTAGAATGAGAACTGAAAGAAAAGTGCATATAATTAATGGTACTCAATTGTGAGAGGGAGGATAAACCAACTAAGCAACAGTGAAACCAGCATCTTCAGCGCAAACCCTACAGGAAGTACCTGTTAGGCGCATGGTAATCGTTTCAGTTGGTTGTGTATTATTATTGAATATTCAGACTCCAAAAGCTCTGAGACTCCCAGCCTCATAGGAATATAGACACCTGGAATGAATTCAACAAAATGCAGTCGTACAATAAGTAGACTGTAGTGCATTGTGAAGTAGTTGCATTTATATAGCGCTTCATACCCTGGACGAGGCCCTGAAGTGTATTTACCATGACTGATATCTTTAAATATTAGCATGCCTTTTGCATAAATTTCTTGCAGCATTTTTGCCCCAGTCCTATCAGCCTCCCAGAGTCCCTGGCTTGCAATAAATGATTCAGACGTACCCATAGGTCTGCATGTATCTGTCGGTGTTAGGTCGGGCCCTTGGCGCTCATGACGTGTAGTGCCCTGCCAAGTCGTGAAGTCTGAGGCTGCAATATCCTCCCCGGGACAGCTTCGCGATGCAGACGATCCCCTTGGCAAATGCAATTAGGGCATTGATCGGAGAGAAGCTTATTTAATTTTCAAGAAAATATTACACATCCTTTTTTCTGCTTACTCGTTACATCTGGCCGCGGGAAGATACATAAATAATTTCTTGGCCCTGTGGATACATTATTTTGGAACTGTTTAACATCAGAACACTTAAGGTACTTGGGAAGATAATGCACTGCATATATTCCCTTCCACACTTGTATCACAATTTCATGGTAAGTGTATTTATCACATTACCCTTCATAAAAATTCTGCACCCATCTGTAAAAAACTCAGATGAACCTGGTGGCTCGTGCCAGTGTCTAAAAGAGGAAGGACAGGCTGTCAAAATTCGTTTTAAAGCCACAGCAGTACATTTTGACTATTTTTGCCAAAACAAATCACCAAACTCTACAGCATGGAAATAAGATCGTCCGCCAAAATTACATTTCTGGCATATTTAAAAGGTGAGGGCCATCTTGACTGTGGTCTGACATTGGGAACCAACACAACAAGCATTGGCAAGGTCAACAGATTTCCACCTTGGGCCCTTTTGGCTTTGTCAATGGTTTTTACAGTATGCTACTGTATACACGTTGCATATTTTACATAAGCCTGGACTCTGAATTTGTCAACATATGTAAAGTTATATCTCACTTAAAGCACCTGTGTCCAAAATAGTTTTTTGGCTATAGATAGCTGAAAGCAAGGATTCCTTGAAGTCAAATCTAAAACTTGCAGAGCAGAAAGAAGGAGCACCCACTTTGCTGCTCTGCGGCACTCACTCTGCCGCATCTTTGGAAGGGCAGGAGCACAGCTAGTGTTACATGTCAGAAGTGGGAGTTGTGCTCTTCAGTTACAGAAAAAAGAGCCTGTGACATCCTTAACTGTGACACCCAGACCACGATTGCAGGTCCTGGGGCTCTTGGTGCCACCATGCCCTTTAGAAGTGGAGCTGAAGGATTTGTCCTCTATTGAAGTTGACCCAAAAGTTATACCAGTAATTTGCTCCCTGGCGAATCATATCCAAATACCCTCAGCTTCTCAGAAAAGGGAGAACCACAGGAGAGAGATGTCAGCGTCTACCGTAAGTAGAGGGAGGGTGGAATCATGGAGGATGGGGGTGGGAGCCGCAACAGGAGAGCTGAAGGAAGCAACACAGAGTGGGACAGAAGCAACAAAGCGGGTGCAGGTGAAGAGAAGCAGCATTGGGGGAAAAGTGAGGAAAGCAAACTAACGGGGAGAGAGAGCAATGTGGAGCACGGGTAGTAAACCGGTGAGAGAGCAAAGGGATTGGGTTCAGGAGAAACACACAAGCATGAGGACGCACAATTGGAGCTTGGAGGCGGGAACCGAAGCACACTAGGAAGACAGCTGGAAAACACATGCACTTTTGTGTAGTGCTTAAAAGGAAAAAGTAGAGCCTACAAAATGATCAGTAGAAGGATGCAAGTAATGTGTTCACTTTCCAGGCAACCAGAAGAAGAGGAGAAAAGCCCATACAAGCTAACAAATAAGAAGCAAGCAAATGAGAGTGACAAAGAAGCAAACCAGTGGTAAGCAATACGCAGACCCCAAGCCCATTGTAAGCTAATAATACATCTCATAATAGACAGCAAGCGTAGTGTCTAGTAAGAGAGACCTCATCCATAAATGGCTGATTCTTTCACTCCATATGTCCAGAATGGCCTTAAGATCAGGGCCAGACTGGGAACCCAAACTGGCCCTGGCAAAGTGCTCGGCCCCCTCCCCCGGGGGGTAGGGGGTGCCCCCGAGCTCTTGGCCAGGGCCGGTTTTCGGCCGATTTTGTTACAGGGCCGTTTTTGCTGCCATGTTGCAAAAACGGCCCTGTAACAAAATTAAAACCGGCCCCCACCTTAGCGGCGCACCGGTGGATTGCCCGGTGCCCGCTATGGCCAGTCCGGCCCTGCTTAAGATTCTTGTTACGGGTCTATTTTACCTTTCAAACTACATGATCTGTGAAATACTATCCAAAGGAAGGTGCAACCTGGTAGTAGGCCAGACTGCCCATTTAATGCAGTGGGAATTTTCCGGCTGGGCTGGACCCACTGGAGGCTGGTTTACGAAGGCAGAAGGCCACTGCCAGCATCTCCACAGCCTTCTCCAAAACCCTCAGATTAATTATAGCAGACACAATGGGTCCTTTAGGAGAGACAGAAGGAAGAGAGAGAGAGAGAGAGAGAGAGAGAGAGGACACATAAAAGGAGAGATAGAGAAAGAGATGATGGAGAGGAGGAAGGTGCGGGCTGGTCTGAACATTTATTTTTGCCAGGGTTGTTTTCGGTTCCTAGTTTGTGCGTGTGCTTGCCATTGCAAAGATTTTATAAATGCTGTAGTGCCTTATTTTATTACACGAAATGGCAGGATTCATAGTATAGATGCAGCAACAAGCAGCCCCTTTTTCGTGAAAGCTGACATATATTAAAGGGCTAATGCGACGGTATTTTTGCTCATAGTACCGTGGCTGTGGGGAGTTGAAGAAGAAAGTGGATGTAAGGGGCCTAAGGTAGGGCTGAGGAGTGGGAAATTAGATGAAGTCTAAAACGGGCACTGCTCTACTGTATTAACATTCCAACAGTGCCTACTGGAGAGCTGAGACGAGGGTGGGCAAAGCTAGCATCCACATAGTTGCTGCTACCGCGCATTGTATTAGAACTTTCTACTTCTGAAATCGCCATACTTGAGGTACCTCAAATGAATGAACATTGACACCTCTTAACAACTACCTTCTTAAATTAAATGAAGGTGGCATTGGGCAGCCGGACGGGCAAAAAGACACCAGAAGAAGATCAAGTTCTTATTGATTAATTTCATACATCAATGTATGGATCTCCCTGCTGGTGGAGTTTTTAAACTGTTGTGTAATGGGGTGGTAAGGGAGGGTTCTTGGGCTTAGTTATTACCTATGGTGAGCGCAAGTCTGCTAACTTGTAATTACAGAATGACAGAAATGCCAATACTGATGCCTATTCTCAGGGAATTATTCACAAGAAAACCACACTGAAATCAAACAACATGTTCCTCAGACCTCTTTTTCCGTCTGAATTAATCCAAATTTTATTTATCAAATCACATTTTTTATTGCAAGACACAATTATTCAAAAACCATAAAAACATTCAACATCTTTCTTCAACATCACACCACTCCCATCAACCAATTCAAATATACATCTTACTACCATTCATCAAATCACTTACAACCACTTCACTCCATTCATAATACATCCAAACGTCCTCGTCAATCAACACTTTCAGTCACCACATCATCCATCAGCCAGCTAACTATTAAGCACTCTGGAACCACAACCATCAAGAGTTAAATGAAGAATAATTATGGGAAAGAGAAGCTATATCCATTGCTAATCAGCAAATCTATAACTACACACTACTAGATCTGGTTAAGGAAGGCTAAAACCAGCACTAAACAACATAAGCAGTGGTTCTACCCGGAATAAAACTGAGAAAGAGTCACCACAATACATGCAAAGAGGAGCAAAAATGAGCGAAAGATACCTAGAGACTGCTGGCTTAAATGCCCAGAGTATAAAATACCCACATAATTTAACCAAAAATGCAGCTAAGAAGTTCAAACACAACTCCCTGAGGAAAAACCCGGACATACTATTCGCAGACCTATACTTTAATGTGGCTGAAGGTACGACAATGAATGACCTCATATTCTACACAAATAAAACAGCTAAATGGCGCAATGCCTTCACTAGGATGCTTGCCATAAAAACTACGAAAAACATCTCTCATGGCACAAAAATGTCGACCTCACCATCAGAAAGATGCAGAGCCGAACTTAGCATCACGATATATAAATCTGGAATGGTGTTAATACAAGCAGCAAACCGAGAACTAGAGAGATTTGCCAAGATTTTCCAAATGGTAAAAGACTCACTGGAAGACCCGAGTCACCAACTTCTCCTGACCCCACCAGTAGACACTCTAGACATTTACGATATCACCACCAGAGGCGCCAATAGAGCCAGGGACCATCATGTTCAAAGCCCTAACCAGGTAGCTATATCTGAATTGGCAATGACAGTACCTGAGAGCGCGACTGAAAGAACCGAGAGGTCTACCTATCAGGCAAACAAAGAACAAAATCAGCTCCAAAGAGAAGAGTCGTCCCCACTCTATGAGACTCCTCACGTAGAGCATACATCGGCACCGAGTGTAGTACCCTATGACAACCAGGAATTGGATGAGGCAGAAGACATCAGCCTTCCTATTCCCTATACCCTCTCTAGCACAATACCAACGTCGTACAGACCTCCACCCACAAACGAACTACCAGCAACACAGAACTTATCTAACACCATCAACCGTCCGATACCTCTCGCTAGTACAATACCAGCGTCGTGCAGACCTTCACCCACAAACACACTCCTAACAACTCAGAACTTATCTAGCACCGACGACACCTCCAATAGATACGGAACCGACAATAAAAAAGAGGATAGAAAGAAAAGGGCAGCGGAACTAAGAACAGATCGAAAAAGGAGAAGAGCAGAGCGGATAAACAGATCTGTCATCCCTAAGAAATCACATCAGAACAAGAAAGATATTAATAAACTTCAGAAACTAGTGAGCAAGCTAGCACAAGCCACTATTAATACCTTACAGGCGATCGAGAAAATTGAAGAGATGACGGCGAACATTCACTCTAAAGTCACGCATATCCAAAACCTTGTACACTCTTCACAAAGAAAGAGTAACGTGACGGCCATGCCTTTAAAAAATAGAGACAACCGACCAGACAGGTCAAAATCACTGTCAAAAGAGGAAACTTTGACCTTAATCCGAACATTTGAACTACCGGACCACAAGGGAGAGGAAAGAATCAAAACAATACCACTAGACTCTAACAGAACATCGAGAAAAAATGATAGAACATCCAACCCCCACAACCTACAGCACATAAAGCTAACACCAAACGAAGCCGAAAATGCGAACCCTAGTAACAAAGAAAAACCTCTGACTTGTCTACTACTCAACTGTCGATCGGCAACCAAACATGCATCGGACATAGCGGACCTCATCACCAACAAGGACATTGACCTGGCAGTCCTTACAGAAACATGGCTTACGGAATCTTCATCCCCAACCATGGATCTCTTAGTACCACCGCAATTTAACATTCTGAGACTCGATAGACGCAGAAAGCTAGGGGGAGGGATAGCCTGTATTCATCGATCAGACATAGAGATCAAACAAATTCAAGCCGACCCTCTTGAATCCTGTGAGTATCTAGGTCTTAATATAAGATCAATTAACAATCAACGATGCAACTTGCATACATTTTAAGACCCACCAGGAGATAACGCAAAGTTTACAGAAGAGTTAATGGAGATCATAACAGCCAACTCTAACAATGAAGCCAATAACATATTTCTTGGGCACTTCAACCTTCACTGGGAGGACTGCAATGACAAACTGGTCAACACGCTTAAAGGTTTCCTCAGTGAACTAAATCTCACACAAGCGTGCACACAACCCACACACTCAAAAGGAGCGACGTTAGACTGGATTATCTCAAGAAACAAAGATACAACAATCCGCTCCATAACTCCATGTGACTGGTCTGATCATCATGCCATAAAATTCGCGATACCCACAATGGGAAAAGGCAGGACCAGGCATTCTTTAAAGTCCAAAAAATGGACTCGAGACACAAAAGAAGCAAATATGGAGCTATTGGTCGAAAGCTGCGAAAGAGACTTAAAACCACCCAACAACCTGGAGAACGTCAACGAGCTGACTGATCACTACACAGCAGCTGTCGAAAATATCGTCAATAACACCATGCCATTAAAGCTGAAAAGAATCACGGAGAAGACTAAAAATCCGTGGTTTAACGAAGCACTAAACGAAGAAAGACGCAAATTGAGAATGGCCGAAAGAAAATGGAGGCAACACCCGTCATCCCCTGAACTGAAAGCCCTCAGAAAAATTAGGAACCAATATAACAAAAAAATCATCAACTCAAAAAAGGAATTTATAAGATCAGAATTGGACAATGCCAAAAACAGACCACGAAAACTCTTTGAAATCCTAAAGGAGCAATCAAACAAACTAGCCAAATCCGTGCAAGAAAACCCCAAAACACCTCTAAGCTGTGATGAATTTTCCAAATTTTTCACGGAAAAGGCCAAATCACTCGAAGTAGAGCTTAGAAACGCCGTGGTGAACCTTCCCATTGTACCACTGTATATGAACGATACCGACTCTACAACGGAATGCACTGAGGCAAAAAACAAGGCAATTTGGGAATCATTCGAACTGTACGACCAACACATGATTGCCAAAACACTCTCAGAAATCAAACCTAACAACCACTACCAAGACCCCCTGCCCGCAAAATGCTTAAAAGAAATCAATCACATTTTGATTCCAATATGGACCGAAATAATAAATGCTTCACTTTCACAAGGGATCCTCCCTGACTGCCTAAAAACAGGTCAAGTTGTTCCCATAATCAAAAAACCCTCAGCGGATGCGTCAGATCCAAACAACTATCGCCCAGTGACTAACATCCCTTTACTGGCCAAGCTGATTGAGAAATGTGTGCAGAACCAACTGAGCAAACACATCACCAAGTTCTCCTTGCTAGATGAATGCCAGTCAGGATTCAGAGCAGGGCACAGCACGGAAACAGCGATCCTCCATATTGTTGATGATGCGCTACAGGCCCTTGACCAAAATCAAGCATGCTTACTGATTCTCCTTGACTTGTCTTTGGCATTTGACACGGTAAATCACGAAGCATTACTGACCAGGCTACGGGACAGGATGGGACTGTCGGGAACTGTGCTGAAATGGTTCTATTCCTTTTTACAGAACAGAACGCAGCGCTTCCTGGTTAACCAATCAATCTCACTCCCATGCCCTATCTCAATAGGAGTCCCTCAAGGATCGACACTATCCCCGGATCTGTTTAACCTATACGTCGAACCACTCACAGAAATTCTCCAAAAATCACAGATATCCTATCACATGTATGCTGACGACACGCAAATATACTTAAAGATCGCATCCCTAAAAGACATTGAACTAATGAACGAGACACTAAAAATGGCACTACAATGGTTAACTTCAAATCATCTGAAGCTAAATGCACATAAAACAGAGTTCCTACTAATCTCACCGCCAAGGAGCCATACGGAAATAAAGGAATGGACGAAAGGCGTGACTGCGCTAAACTGCACCCCAACCCTGGTCAACTCAGCTAAATCATTAGGAATCACCTTAGACGAGAATCTAGACATGAAAGCCCACATTAACTCAATGGCGAAAAGTGCCCGCTTCCACCTGAACTACTTAAGAAAATTGAAACCATTCATCTCAGAGGCGGACCTCAAATTGGCAATCCAATCCTTAGTTATCCCGAGGATTGAATATGGCTGCACCACCTTAGCTGGCTTACCAAAAATGTCCACAGCACCACTAAAAGCCTGCCTTAACGCTGTGGCAAGACTTATCACCGGAACCAGGAAATATGATCATATATCCTCGCACCTGAAAGCCTTAAACTGGCTACCTTATGAAGCCAGAATCCAAATGAAGATAGCATGTATCACACATAAAGCGCTACACGACAACACCCCAAGATACCTAGCCAAGAAAATTCAACTGTCCGGTGGCAACCGACCAGCTAGGAGTGCTGAGGAGTTGCTGTTACGGCCAGCCTTTTTTCAAAAGAAAAAAACCTATGACAGAGCGTTCTCAGGAGCTGCCCCCAGAATATGGAACTCACTCCCTCCAAACATCAGGAAGATCCAGAATCTGGTAACATTCAAGCGGGAAGTGAAGAGCTTTCTGATGAATAAATACATTACTTAGTGAAGATCAGTGTTCATTGTTCTGATATATTACTGCCCTAGTACAGAACATGTATGACATGAGAAAGGGAAGCATAGTCATTATTATGAGGAACGCGTATTCTAAGATACGAGAACGACCTAAAGGATACCACCAATGGATATTTTGACTGAACCTGAGAACTGCATCCCACATGAACTTATACCGATCTACCTCATTTATGTTATATATACTTGCTTTTGTTATAAGTTTAGCCATAGCATATTATTAACGCTAACGTCACATGTTTATGAATATATATCATCTACCTCACATATGTTATACTTTAACTGTTAATATATTTGTTAAGCCTTTACCTCTGCTATGTTAAGCGCTCTGATACCCACGGGTCTTGTTTGCACTATACAAAAGTTTATAATAAATAAATAAATAATAAATCCAGCAACCAGACTACCAACACTACTATATACCAAAAACCAATTCCTAGAAACTCTTAAATTCGTTCTACATAGGTCAAAGGGAAACAGTTTAAAAAATATATACATAGAATCAACATAGATGACTGAAAGTTCTCAATACTTTTGGCCCAAAAATCGGGTCTACGCAATTCGAACCCCCTTAAATCCCGGGGTTCTCGTCAAGACCTCCTAGCTAGAAAAGAAAAGGAGCACTTTTTCATTTATGTTGTTCTTTGTTTAATTGAGGTTCAGCCTTACTGATTGTAGCCCAAACCCAGTTTTGGTATTTGTAACTTGTAATCACAGCATTTCACTGCCAGCTCTGCTGTTTTCTGAATTCTTGATGGACAGGTTGATAGCCCTCAGAACTGATAAACCAGTCACCATACCTCCATTTAGCACAAGCTCCCTTAAAAACACTGCACATCTATTTAAAAGAGGTCATTGCTCTTGTGTGTGAGGAAGTCGCAGTATTCGAATATTACTACAACTGGTGTAGTTCCTATTTAACTTTAGACTTCAAGATTGCTATAAATGTTAATGCACAGTTTTCTGGTTTGTTGAATATTTTTTGACAGCCATGACTTAATAATGAAAGGAGTTCACATTTCTTTCAACAGAGGACCTGAACGATTTCTTGGCCTCCATGGAGCCTTCAAGGGAAGTCATCCTTGTCTCAATACAGCAGGTCATAGTCTGTAAATCTTCCAATGCTGTCAAGAGTGTAGCATCTTTCCAACCTGGGTACCCGCCAAAGATCACGTCACACACAGAGCTTAGTATTACACGTCTTTATTCTGCTGCTTGTTACTGCAAACTCAACATTCTAAAACAATCTTGCATTGCATTGCACTCAGACTCCTACATCACAGCTCCACGGAGTCCATTAGGAGCCAAAAGGATTCCCTCATAAAATATCGCCAGACACTACATCTCCCCCTCAGTCAAAATAAAACTTTTTTTTTTTTACAAATCAACAAATATATTTATTTTTCACTGGGTTTTCAGGTTCAGTCACTTCCTGGTGAGAACTGCAGCAGAACTTTGGCCTTTGGCGCAAAACCCTGCCATCCTAAGCCCTCTCTCGACAATCGTGACAGAGCCACTCTTCCTGTGAGCTGGAGAACTACCAAAGCCTTGGGTAGCCTGCCAGCACTTCGACAAACACCAAAAGTCTCCCTTGGAATAGAAGAGCTTCTCCCCTGCAGTCCGTTCGCACCGACAAGCAGAGTCCGGTCCACCGCCTTGCAACTCCCCAGCCTGACCGATCCCGTAGATGACCAGGAGAAAGTACTTGTGCTCGGGAGGGTCAGATTTGTCTCCCTACCAGTGTGAAGACACCAGGACCAACCAGAGCTGTGCCATACCAAGCCTAGGGATACCAGACTCACTGCACCAAACACCAAAAGCAATTTCCAGTCCAGATTCTAACTGAAACAGGACCAATCAGCTGTTGAGGGACGCCAGCATCACTGAGACCCACTTTGATAGTGGCCCAACTGCTTTGATTTTGCCCCTGCCAGCTGTTTGTTCCTAACTGTGAGGTGCAGTATTGCAACCCAACCGACCTAACCACTCTGCACCCGAGACCCCCTGCTTGGGTATCAATGAACTGACTGTGCCCCTGTGATGCAAGACCCCTTGCAACCTGAACCCCCATTTGTTAGGCCTCAGATTTGACCGCTAGTCCCTCTGTGCAGCCTCTTTTCAGGAGACCCCCTTCTCCATAGCCTGCCAGCTACCAGCCTCACCAGCACCCTGCTTCAGGTAGAACCCTGTCGCTTCCTGAAGAACTGCTGGCAGTACTTTAAACCTTGGCTTACTACTATTCCAATCCCAGAAGGTGAACCCCCGAACCTGACTGCACCTATCTTTATGCACCTTTGACTTTTCCTCCTGTAGGATTGCATTGTGCATAAAAGTGCACAGGTTTGATTGTTTTACTTACCTGTGCATATTTCTATCGAAAAACTGTACTTACCTCTGAACAAAGTTCTTGAGTTTGAAATATATCTAAAAAGATGTCTTATTTTTCTAATTTGGTGTCTGATTTATTCTTTGAGTGTGTGTCTCATTTATTGCCTCTGTCAGTACAACAATTGCTTAGCACTATACCCTTTGATAAGCCTAACTGCTCGCCCACACTACCACAAAAAAGAGTGTTAGTATTATCTACTTTAGCCTCTGTAAATCAATTGGGGACCCTTTGGACCCTCTGCACAGTGTACTTCATTTTAGTACACCATATAGAGAGCCAGCTTCATACATTGACTGATTCACTCTGGACACCTCCTGCCTCCATGTCAGTAATTTATCTTTCCAAAAAGGGGGTGGTGATGGACAGAGTATCTGAGTTAATCAGAACACTCCTACCCAGTCAACAGATCAGGGCTTGATCCATCACCGTTTTTTAGCTCACTGCACCATCCCAGTTCAGAACCTGGCTATATGCAAATTAGTCTGTCCCTGGCCCAGTGCATCATGGGAACAGGGCAGACCAAACTACCAAGCCAATTCTTCACTGGAAAGGAAAAAAGCTTCCGGGGACCGGTTTCTGGCATTACAGCCGTCTTCGGCCCGGCTTGCTTGAATCCTGATGGTGCAATGAGCAAGGGACTCATGTCTGAGCATACCCTTCCACACTCATGGTGGCCAAAATATTTTCAAAAAGGGGGGTGGTGATGGACAGAGTATCTGAGTTAATCAGAACACTCCTACCCAGTCAACAGATCAGGGCTTGATCCATCACCGTTTTTTAGCTCACTGCACCATCCCAGTTCAGAACCTGGCTATATGCAAATTAGTCTGTCCCTGGCCCAGTGCATCATGGGAACAGGGCAGACCAAACTACCAAGCCAATTCTTCACTGGAAAGGAAACAAGCTTCCGGGGACCGGTATCTGAGTTAATCAGAACACTCCTACCCAGTCAACAGATCAGGGCTTGATCCATCACCGTTTTTTAGCTCACTGCACCATCCCAGTTCAGAACCTGGCTATATGCAAATGAGTATATCCTTGGCCCAGTGCATCATGGGAACTGGGCAGACCAAACTACCAAGCCAATTCTTCACTGGAAAGGAAACAAGCTTCCGGGGACCGGTTTCTGGCATTACAGCCGTCTTCGGCCCGGCTTGCTTGAATCCTGATGGTGCAATGAGCAAGGGACTCATGTCTGAGCATACCCTTCCACACTCATGGTGGCCAAAATATTTTCAAAAAGGGGGTGGTGATGGACAGAGTATCTGAGTTAATCAGAACACTCCTACCCAGTCAACAGATCAGGGCTTGATCCATCACCGTTTTTTAGCTCACTGCACCATCCCAGTTCAGAACCTGGCTATATGCAAATTAGTCTGTCCCTGGCCCAGTGCATCATGGGAACAGGGCAGACCAAACTACCAAGCCAATTCTTCACTGGAAAGGAAACAAGCTTCCGGGGACCGGTTTCTGGCATTACAGCCGTCTTCGGCCCGGCTTGCTTGAATCCTGATGGTGCAATGAGCAAGGGACTCATGTCTGAGCATACCCTTCCACACTCATGGTGGCCAAAATATTTTCAAAAACGGGGTGGTGATGGACAGAGTATCTAAGTTAATCAGAACACTCCTACCCAGTCAACAGATCAGGGCTTGATCCATAACCGTTTTTTAGCTCACTGCACCATCCCAGTTCAGAACCTGGCTATATGCAAATTAGTCTGTCCCTGGCCCAGTGCATCATGGGAACAGGGCAGACCAAACTACCAAGCCAATTCTTCACTGGAAAGGAAACAAGCTTCCGGGGACCGGTTTCTGGCATTACAGCCGTCTTCGGCCCGGCTTGCTTGAATCCTGATGGTGCAATGAGCAAGGGACTCATGTCTGAGCATACCCTTCCACACTCATGGTGGCCAAAATATTTTCAAAAAGGGGGTGGTGATGGACAGAGTATCTGAGTTAATCAGAACACTCCTACCCAATCAACAGATCAGGGCTTGATCCATCACCGTTTTTTAGCTCACTGCACCATCCCAGTTCAGAACCTGGCTATATGCAAATTAGTCTGTCCCTGGCCCAGTGCATCATGGGAACAGGGCAGACCAAACTACCAAGCCAATTCTTCACTGGAAAGGAAACAAGCTTCCGGGGACCGGTTTCTGGCATTACAGCCGTCTTCGGCCCGGCTTGCTTGAATCCTGATGGTGCAATGAGCAAGGGACTCATGTCTGAGCATACCCTTCCACACTCATGGTGGCCAAAATATTTTCAAAAAGGGGGTGGTGATGGACAGAGTATCTGAGTTAATCAGAACACTCCTACCCAGTCAACAGATCAGGGCTTGATCCATCACCGTTTTTTAGCTCACTGCACCATCCTAGTTCAGAACCTGGCTATATGCAAATTAGTCTGTCCCTGGCCCAGTGCATCATGGGAACTGGGCAGACCAAACTACCAAGCCAATTCTTCACTGGAAAGGAAACAAGCTTCCGGGGACCGGTTTCTGGCATTACAGCCGTCTTCGGCCCGGCTTGCTTGAATCCTGATGGTGCAATGAGCAAGGGACTCATGTCTGAGCATACCCTTCCACACTCATGGTGGCCAAAATATTTTCAAAAAGGGGGTGGTGATGGACAGAGTATCTGAGTTAATCAGAACACTCCTACCCAGTCAACAGATCAGGGCTTGATCCATCACCGTTTTTTAGCTCACTGCACCATCCCAGTTCAGAACCTGGCTATATGCAAATTAGTCTGTCCCTGGCCCAGTGCATCATGGGAACAGGGCAGACCAAACTACCAAGCCAATTCTTCACTGGAAAGGAAACAAGTTTCCGGGGACCGGTTTCTGGCATTACAGCCGTCTTCGGCCCGGCTTGCTTGAATCCTGATGGTGCAATGAGCAAGGGACTCATGTCTGAGCATACCCTTCCACACTCATGGTGGCCAAAATATTTTCAAAAAGGGGGTGGTGATGGACAGAGTATCTGAGTTAATCAGAACACTCCTACCCAGTCAACAGATCAGGGCTTGATCCATCACCGTTTTTTAGCTCACTGCACCATCCCAGTTCAGAACCTGGCTATATGCAAATTAGTCTGTCCCTGGCCCAGTGCATCATGGGAACAGGGCAGACCAAACTACCAAGCCAATTCTTCACTGGAAAGGAAACAAGCTTCCGGGGACCGGTTTCTGGCATTACAGCCGTCTTCGGCCCGGCTTGCTTGAATCCTGATGGTGCAATAAGCAAGGGACTCATGTCTGAGCATACCCTTCCAAACTCATGGTGGCCAAAATATTTTCAAAAATGGGGTGGTGATGGACAGAGTACCTGAGTTAATCAGAACACTCCTACCCAGTCAACAGATCAGGGCTTGATCCATCACCGTTTTTTAGCTCACTGCACCATCCCAGTTCAGAACCTGGCTATATGCAAATTAGTCTGTCCCTGGCCCAGTGCATCATGGGAACAGGGCAGACCAAACTACCAAGCCAATTCGTCACTGGAAAGGAAACAAGCTTCCGGGGACCGGTTTCTGGCATTACAGCCGTCTTCGGCCCGGCTTGCTTGAATCCTGATGGTGCAATGAGCAAGGGACTCATGTCTGAGCATACCCTTCCACACTCATGGTGGCCAAAATATTTTCAAAAAGGGGGTGGTGATGGACAGAGTATCTGAGTTAATCAGAACACTCCTACCCAGTCAACAGATCAGGGCTTGATCCATCACCGTTTTTTAGCTCACTGCACCATCCCAGTTCAGAACCTGGCTATATGCAAATTAGTCTGTCCCTGGCCCAGTGCATCATGGGAACAGGGCAGACCAAACTACCAAGCCAATTCTTCACTGGAAAGGAAACAAGCTTCCGGGGACCGGTTTCTGGCATTACAGCCGTCTTCGGCCCGGCTTGCTTGAATCCTGATGGTGCAATGAGCAAGGGACTCATGTCTGAGCATACCCTTCCACACTCATGGTGGCCAAAATATTTTTAAAAAGGGGGTGGTGATGGACAGAGTACCTGAGTTAATCAGAACACTCCTACCCAGTCAACAGATCAGGGCTTGATCCATCACCGTTTTTTAGTTCACTGCACCATCCCAGTTCAGAACCTGGCTATATGCAAATTAGTCTGTCCCTGGCCCTGTGCATCATGGGAACAGGGCAGACCAAACTACCAAGCCAATTCTTCACTGGAAAGGAAACAAGTTTCCGGGGACCGGTTTCTGGCATTACAGCCGTCTTCGGCCCGGCTTGCTTGAATCCTGATGGTGCAATGAGCAAGGGACTCATGTCTGAGCATACCCTTCCACACTCATGGTGGCCAAAATATTTTCAAAAAGGGGGTGGTGATGGACAGAGTATCTGAGTTAATCAGAACACTCCTACCCAGTCAACAGATCAGGGCTTGATCCATCACCGTTTTTTAGCTCACTGCACCATCCCAGTTCAGAACCTGGCTATATGCAAATTAGTCTGTCCCTGGCCCAGTGCATCATGGGAACAGGGCAGACCAAACTACCGAGCCAATTCTTCACTGGAAAGGAAACAAGCTTCCGGGGACCGGTTTCTGGCATTACAGCCGTCTTCGGCCCGGCTTGCTTGAATCCTGATGGTGCAATAAGCAAGGGACTCATGTCTGAGCATACCCTTCCAAACTCATGGTGGCCAAAATATTTTCAAAAATGGGGTGGTGATGGACAGAGTACCTGAGTTAATCAGAACACTCCTACCCAGTCAACAGATCAGGGCTTGATCCATCACCGTTTTTTAGCTCACTGCACCATCCCAGTTCAGAACCTGGCTATATGCAAATTAGTCTGTCCCTGGCCCAGTGCATCATGGGAACAGGGCAGACCAAACTACCAAGCCAATTCGTCACTGGAAAGGAAACAAGCTTCCGGGGACCGGTTTCTGGCATTACAGCCGTCTTCGGCCCGGCTTGCTTGAATCCTGATGGTGCAATGAGCAAGGGACTCATGTCTGAGCATACCCTTCCACACTCATGGTGGCCAAAATATTTTCAAAAAGGGGGTGGTGATGGACAGAGTATCTGAGTTAATCAGAACACTCCTACCCAGTCAACAGATCAGGGTTTGATCCATCACCGTTTTTTAGCTCACTGCACCATCCCAGTTCAGAACCTGGCTATATGCAAATTAGTCTGTCCCTGGCCCAGTGCATCATGGGAACAGGGCAGACCAAACTACCAAGCCAATTCTTCACTGGAAAGGAAACAAGCTTCCGGGGACCGGTTTCTGGCATTACAGCCGTCTTCGGCCCGGCTTGCTTGAATCCTGATGGTGCAATGAGCAAGGGACTCATGTCTGAGCATACCCTTCCACACTCATGGTGGCCAAAATATTTTTAAAAAGGGGGTGGTGATGGACAGAGTACCTGAGTTAATCAGAACACTCCTACCCAGTCAACAGATCAGGGCTTGATCCATCACCGTTTTTTAGTTCACTGCACCATCCCAGTTCAGAACCTGGCTATATGCAAATTAGTCTGTCCCTGGCCCTGTGCATCATGGGAACAGGGCAGACCAAACTACCAAGCCAATTCTTCACTGGAAAGGAAACAAGCTTCCGGGGACCGGTTTCTGGCATTACAGCCGTCTTCGGCCCGGAAGCTTGTTTCCTTTCCAGTAAAGAATTGGCTTGGTAGTTTGGTCTGCCCTGTTCCCATTATGCACTGGGCCAGGGTCAGACTAATTTGCATGTAGCCAGGTTCTGAACTGGGATGGTGCAGTGAGCTAAAAAACGGTGATGGATCAAGCCCTGATCTTTTGACTGGGTAGGAGTGTTCTGCTTAATTCAGATACTCTGTCCATCACCACCCCCTTTTATGAATCATTTTGGCCACCACAAGTGTGGAAGGGTATACTCAGATGTGAGTCCCTTGCTCACTGCACCATCAGGATTCAAGCAAGCCGGGCCGACGACGGCTGTAATGCCAGAAACCAGTCCCCGGAAGCTTGTTTCCTTTCCAGTAAAGAATTGGCTCGGTAGTTTGGTCTGCCCTGTTCCCATTATGCACTGGGCCAGGGTCAGACTAATTTGCATGTAGCCAGGTTCTGAACTGGGATGGTGCAGTGAGCTAAAAAACGGTGATGGATCAAGCCCTGATCTTTTGACTGGGTAGGAGTGTTCTGCTTAATTCAGATACTCTGTCCATCACCACCCCCTTTTATGAATCGTTTTGGCCACCACAAGTGTGGAAGGGTATACTCAGATGTGAGTCCCTTTCTCACTGCACCATCAGGATTCAAGCAAGCCGGGCCGAAGACGGCTGTAATGCCAGAAACCGGTCCCCGGAAGCTTGTTTCCTTTCCAGTAAAGAATTGGCTTGGTAGTTTGGTCTGCCCTGTTCCCATTATGCACTGGGCCAGGGTCAGACTAATTTGCATGTGGCCAGGTTCTGAACTGGGATGGTGCAGTGAGCTAAAAAACGGTGATGGATCAAGCCCTGATCTTTTGACTGGGTAGGAGTGTTCTGCTTAATTCAGATACTCTGTCCATCACCACCCCCTTTTATGAATCGTTTTGGCCACCACAAGTGTGGAAGGGTATACTCAGATGTGAGTCCCTTGCTCACTGCACCATCAGGATTCAAGCAAGCCGGGCCGAAGACAGCTGTAATGCCAGAAACCGGTCCCCGGAAGCTTGTTTCCTTTCCAGTAAAGAATTGGCTTGGTAGTTTGGTCTGCCCTGTTCCCATTATGCACTGGGCCAGGGTCAGACTAATTTGCATGTAGCCAGGTTCTGAACTGGGATGGTGCAGTGAGCTAAAAAACGGTGATGGATCAAGCCCTGATCTTTTGACTGGGTAGGAGTGTTCTGCTTAATTCAGATACTCTGTCCATCACCACCCCCTTTTATGAATCGTTTTGGCCACCACAAGTGTGGAAGGGTATACTCAGATGTGAGTCCCTTGCTCACTGCACCATCAGGATTCAAGCAAGCCGGGCCGAAGACGGCTGTAATGCCAGAAACCGGTCCCCGGAAGCTTGTTTCCTTTCCAGTAAAGAATTGGCTTGGTAGTATGGTCTGCCCTGTTCCCATTATGCACTGGGCCAGGGTCAGACTCATTTGCATGTAGCCAGGTTCTGAACTGGGATGGTGCAGTGAGCTAAAAAACGGTGATGGATCAAGCCCTGATCTTTTGACTGGGTAGGAGTGTTCTGATTAATTCAGATACTCTGTCCATCACCACCCCCTTTTATGAATCGTTTTGGCCACCACAAGTGTGGAAGGGTATACTCAGATGTGAGTCCCTTGCTCATTGCACCATCAGGATTCAAGCAAGCCGGGCCGAAGACGGCTGTAATGCCAGAAACCGGTCCCCGGAAGCTTGTTTCCTTTCCAGTAAAGAATTGGCTTGGTAGTTTGGTCTGGCCTGTTCCCATTATGCACTGGGCCAGGGTCAGACTAATTTGCATGTAGCCAGGTTCTGAACTGGGATGGTGCAGTGAGCTAAAAAACGGTGATGGATCAAGCCCTGATCTTTTGACTGGGTAGGAGTGTTCTGCTTAATTCAGATACTCTGTCCATCACCACCCCCTTTTATGAATCGTTTTGGCCACCACAAGTGTGGAAGGGTATACTCAGATGTGAGTCCCTTGCTCACTGCACCATCAGGATTCAAGCAAGCCGGGCCGAAGACGGCTGTAATGCCAGAAACCGGTCCCCGGAAGCTTGTTTCCTTTCCAGTAAAGAATTGGCTTGGTAGTTTGGTCTGCCCTGTTCCCATTATGCACTGGGCCAGGGTCAGACTAATTTGCATGTAGCCAGGTTCTGAACTGGGATGGTGCAGTGAGCTAAAAAACGGTGATGGATCAAGCCCTGATCTTTTGACTGGGTAGGAGTGTTCTGCTTAATTCAGATACTCTGTCCATCACCACCCCCTTTTATGAATCGTTTTGGCCACCACAAGTGTGGAAGGGTATACTCAGATGTGAGTCCCTTGCTCACTGCACCATCAGGATTCAAGCAAGCCGGGCCGAAGACGGCTGTAATGCCAGAAAACGGTCCCCGGAAGCTTGTTTCCTTTCCAGTAAAGAATTGGCTTGGTAGTTTGGTCTGCCCTTTTCCCATTATGCACTGGGCCAGGGTCAGACTAATTTGCATGTAGCCAGGTTCTGAACTGGGATGGTGCAGTGAGCTAAAAAACGGGGATGGATCAAGCCCTGATCTTTTGACTGGGTAGGAGTGTTCTGCTTAATTCAGATACTCTGTCCATCACCACCCCCTTTTATGAATCGTTTTGGCCACCACAAGTGTGGAAGGGTATACTCAGATGTGAGTCCCTTGCTCACTGCACCATCAGGATTCAAGCAAGCCAGGCCGAAGACGGCTGTAATGCCAGAAACCGGTCCCCGGAAGCTTGTTTCCTTTCCAGTAAAGAATTGACTTGGTAGTTTGGTCTGCCCTGTTCCCATTATGCACTGGGCCAGGGTCAGACTAATTTGCATGTAGCCAGGTTCTGAACTGGGATGGTGCAGTGAGCTAAAAAACGGTGATGGATCAAGCCCTGATCTTTTGACTGGGTAGGAGTGTTCTGCTTAATTCAGATACTCTGTCCATCACCACCCCCTTTTATGAATCGTTTTGGCCACCACAAGTGTGGAAGGGTATACTCAGATGTGAGTCCCTTGCTCACTGCACCATCAGGATTCAAGCAAGCCGGGCCGAAGACGGCTGTAATGCCAGAAACCGGTCCGCGGAAGCTTGTTTCCTTTCCAGTAAAGAATTGGCTTGGTAGTTTGGTCTGCCCTGTTCCCATTATGCACTGGGCCAGGGTCAGACTAATTTGCATGTAGCCAGGTTCTGAACTGGGATGGTGCATTGAGCTAAAAAACGGTGATGGATCAAGCCCTGATCTTTTGACTGGGTAGGAGTGTTCTGCTTAATTCAGATACTCTGTCCATCACCACCCACTTTTATGAATCGTTTTGGCCACCACAAGTGTGGAAGGGTATACTCAGATGTGAGTCCCTTGCTCACTGCACCATCAGGATTCAAGCAAGACGGGCCGAAGACGGCGGTAATGCCAGAAACCGGTCCCTGGAAGCTTGTTTCCTTTCCAGTAAAGAATTGGCTTGGTAGTTTGGTCTGCCCTGTTCCCATTATGCACTGGGCCAGGGTCAGACTAATTTGCATGTAGCCAGGTTCTGAACTGGGATGGTTCAGTGAGCTAAAAAACGGTGATGGATCAAGCCCTGATCTTTTGACTGGGTAGGAGTGTTCTGCTTAATTCAGATACTCTGTCCATCACCACCCCTTTTATGAATCGTTTTGGCCACCACAAGTGTGGAAGGGTATACTCAGATGTGAGTCCCTTGCTCACTGCACCATCAGGATTTAAGCAAGCCGGGCCGAAGACGGCTGTAATGCCAGAAACCGGTCCCCGGAAGCTTGTTTTCTTTCCAGTAAAGAATTGGCTTGGTAGTTTGGTCTGCCCTGTTCCCATTATGCACTGGGCCAGGGTCAGACTAATTTGCATGTAGCCAGGTTCTGAACTGGGATGGTGCAGTGAGCTAAAAAACGGTGATGGATCAAGCCCTGATCTTTTGACTGGGTAGGAGTGTTCTGCTTATTTCAGATACTCTGTCCATCACCACCCCCTTTTATGAATCGTTTTGGCCACCACAAGTGTGGAAGGGTATACTCAGATGTGAGTCCCTTGCTCACTGCACCATCAGGATTCAAGCAAGCCGGGCCGAAGACGGCTGTAATGCCAGAAACCGGTCCCCGGAAGCTTGTTTCCTTTCCAGTAAAGAATTGGCTTGGTAGTTTGGTCTGCCCTGTTCCCATTATGCACTGGGCCAGGGTCAGACTAATTTGCATGTAGCCAGGTTCTGAACTGGGATGGTGCAGTGAGCTAAAAAGCGGTGATGGATCAAGCCCTGATCTTTTGACTGGGTAGGAGTGTTCTGCTTAATTCAGATACTCCGTCCATCACCACCCCCTTTTATGAATCGTTTTGGCCACCACAAGTGTGGAAGGGTATACTCAGATGTGAGTCCCTTGCTCACTGCACCATCAGGATTCAAGCAAGCCGGGCCAAAGACGGCTGTAATGCCAGAAACCGGTCCCCGGAAGCTTGTTTCCTTTCCAGTAAAGAATTGGCTTGGTAGTTTGGTCTGCCCTGTTCCCATTATGCACTGGGCCAGGGTCAGACTAATTTGCATGTAGCCAGGTTCTGAACTGGGATGGTGCAGTGAGCTAAAAAATGGTGATGGATCAAGCCCTGATCTTTTGACTGGGTAGGAGTGTTCTGCTTAATTCAGATACTCTGTCCATCACCACCCCCTTTTATGAATCGTTTTGGCCACCACAAGTGTGGAAGGGTATACTCAGATGTGAGTCCCTTGCTCACTGCAGCATCAGGATTCAAGCAAGCCGGGCCGAAGACGGCTGTAATGCCAGGAACCGGTCCCCGGAAGCTTGTTTCCTTTCCAGTAAAGAATTGGCTTGGTAGTTTGGTCTGCCCTGTTCCCATTATGCACTGGGCCAGGGTCAGACTAATTTGCATGTAGCCAGGTTCTGAACTGGGATGGTGCAGTGAGCTAAAAAACGGTGATGGATCAAGCCCTGATCTTTTGACTGGGTAGGAGTGTTCTGCTTAATTCAGATACTCTGTCCATCACCACCCCCTTTTATGAATCGTTTTGGCCACCACAAGTGTGGAAGGGTATACTCAGATGTGAGTCCCTTGCTCACTGCACCATCAGGATTCAAGCAAGCCGGGCCGAAGACGTCTGTAATGCCAGAAACCGGTCCCCGGAAGCTTGATTCCTTTCCAGTAAAGAATTGGCTTGGTAGTTTGGTCTGCCCTGTTCCCATTATGCACTGGGCCAGGGTCAGACTAATTTGCATGTAGCCAGGTTCTGAACTGGGATGGTGCAGTGAGCTAAAAAACGGTGATGGATCAAGCCCTGATCTTTTGACTGGGTAGGAGTGTTCTGCTTAATTCAGATACTCTGTCCATCACCACCCCCTTTTATGAATCGTTTTGGCCACCACAAGTGTGGAAGTGTATACTCAGATGTGAGTCCCTTGCTCACTGCACCATCAGGATTCAAGCAAGCCGGGCCGAAGATGGCTGTAATGCCAGAAACCGGTCCCCGGAAGCTTGTTTCCTTTCCAGTAAAGAATTGGCTTGGTAGTTTGGTCTGCCCTGTTCCCATTATGCACTGGGCCAGGGTCAGACTAATTTGCATGTAGCCAGGTTCTGAACTGGGATGGTGCAGTGAGCTAAAAAGCGGTGATGGATCAAGCCCTGATCTTTTGACTGGGTAGGAGTGTTCTGCTTAATTCAGATACTCCGTCCATCACCACCCCCTTTTATGAATCGTTTTGGCCACCACAAGTGTGGAAGGGTATACTCAGATGTGAGTCCCTTGCTCACTGCACCATCAGGATTCAAGCAAGCCGGGCCAAAGACGGCTGTAATGCCAGAAACCAGTCCCCGGAAGCTTGTTTCCTTTCCAGTAAAGAATTGGCTTGGTAGTTTGGTCTGCCCTGTTCCCATTATGCACTGGGCCAGGGTCGGACTAATTTGCATGTAGCCAGGTTCTGAACTGGGATGGTGCAGTGAGCTAAAAAACGGTGATGGATCAAGCCCTGATCTTTTGACTGGGTAGGAGTGTTCTGCTTAATTCAGATACTCTGTCCATCACCACCCCCTTTTATGAATCGTTTTGGCCACCACAAGTGTGGAAGGGTATACTCAGATGTGAGTCCCTTGCTCACTGCAGCATCAGGATTCAAGCAAGCCGGGCCGAAGACGGCTGTAATGCCAGGAACCGGTCCCCGGAAGCTTGTTTCCTTTCCAGTAAAGAATTGGTTTGGTAGTTTGGTCTGCCCTGTTCCCATTATGCACTGGGCCAGGGTCAGACTAATTTGCACGTAGCCAGGTTCTGAACTGGGATGGTACAGTGAGCTAAAAAACGGTGATGGATCAAGCCCTGATCTTTTGACTGGGTAGGAGTGTTCTGCTTAATTCAGATACTCTGTCCATCACCACCCCCTTTTATGAATCGTTTTGGCCACCACAAGTGTGGAAGGGTATACTCAGATGTGAGTCCCTTGCTCACTGCACCATCAGGATTCAAGCAAGCCGGGCCGAAGACGGCTGTAATGCCAGAAACCGGTCCCCGGAAGCTTGTTTCCTTTCCAGTAAAGAATTGGCTTGGTAGTTTGTTCTGCCCTGTTCCCATTATGCACTGGGCCAGGGTCAGACTAATTTGCATGTAGCCAGGTTCTGAACTGGGATGGTGCAGTGAGCTAAAAAACGGTGATGGATCAAGCCCTGATCTTTTGACTGGGTAGGAGTGTTCTGCTTAATTCAGATACTCTGTCCATCACCACCCCCTTTTATGAATCGTTTTGGCCACCACAAGTGTGGAAGGGTATACTCAGATGTGAGTCCCTTGCTCACTGCACCATCAGGATTCAAGCAAGCCGGGCCGAAGACAGCTGTAATGCCAGAAACCGGTCCCCGGAAGCTTGTTTCCTTTCCAGTAAAGAATTGGCTTGGTAGTTTGGTCTGCCCTGTTCCCATTATGCACTGGGCCAGGGTCAGACTAATTTGCATGTAGCCAGGTTCTGAACTGGGATGGTGCAGTGAGCTAAAAAACGGTGATGGATCAAGCCCTGATCTTTTGACTGGGTAGGAGTGTTCTGCTTAATTCATATACTCTGTCCATCACCACCCCCTTTTATGAATCGTTTTGGCCACCACAAGTGTGGAAGGGTATACTCAGATGTGAGTCCCTTGCTCACTGCACCATCGGGATTCAAGCAAGCCGGGCCGAAGACGGCTGTAATGCCAGAAACCGGTCCCCGGAAGCTTGTTTCCTTTTCAGTAAAGAATTGGCTTGGTAGTTTGGTCTGCCCTGTTCCCATTATGCACTGGGCCAGGGTCGGACTAATTTGCATGTAGCCAGGTTCTGAACTGGGATGGTGCAGTGAGCTAAAAAACGGTGATGGATCAAGCCCTGATCTTTTGACTGGGTAGGAATGTTCTGCTTAATTCAGATACTCTGTCCATCACCACCCCCTTTTATGAATCGTTTTGGCCACCACAAGTGTGGAAGGGTATACTCAGATGTGAGTCCCTTGCTCACTGCACCATCAGGATTCAAGCAAGCCGGGCCGAAGACGGCTGTAATGCCAGAAACCGGTCCCCGGAAGCTTGTTTCCTTTCCAGTAAAGAATTGGCTTGGTAGTTTGGTCTGCCCTGTTCCCATTATTCACTGGGCCAGGGTCGGACTAATTTGCATGTAGCCAGGTTCTGAACTGGGATGGTGCAGTGAGCTAAAAAACGGTGATGGATCAAGCCCTGATCTTTTGACTGGGTGGGAGTGTTCTGCTTAATTCAGATACTCTGTTCATCACCACCCCCTTTTATGAATTGTTTTGGCCACCACAAGTGTGGAAGGGTATACTCAGATGTGAGTCCCTTGCTCACTGCACCATCAGGATTCAAGCAAGCCGGGCAGAAGACGGCTGTAATGCCAGAAACCGGTCCCCGGAAGCTTGTTTCCTTTCCAGTAAAGAATTGGCTTTGTAGTTTGGTCTGCCCTGTTCCCATTATGCACTGGGCCAGGGTCAGACTAATTTGCATGTTATGTGTTATGTTATGTTATGTTATGCGTTTTTATTAGGCGCACAGATGCTCCAGCCAAGGAGCGTCCTGGCGCCCGACAAGGCAGCTGCACAACACAACGAAAGAATAAACAGACAGAATTAAACTAAGGAAATAAAAAGGTTTTCACCGCACGGCGAAAAGACAACAAATCCCCAAGGGCGCGAATCGCCGGTGGGAGGGAATTCCAGAGCACCGCAGCCCGAACTCTAAAGGAGCGCCCCCCAGCTCTACTCCGCTTAAAACGCGGGACCACAGCCAATTCCAGATCCGCGGATCTTAGCGCTCGGGCTGGAATATAGTGGGCCAAGAGTGTCAACAGAATCTCCGCCGGGGACCCCTTCAAAATCTTACAGGCGACACAGAGGACCTTGAACTGAATCCGCTGGGCCACCGGGAGCCAGTGCAATGAGCGCAGCGTGCTGGAGGTAGGGCAAGATCTGGGTAGTCCTACCACCGATCTTGCAGCGGCGTTCTGAATCCGTTGCAGACGTCCAATCTCAGCTTGGTTCAAACCTACCAACAGGGAGCTCGCATAATCCAGCCTAGAGATGACAGTGGCTTGGATCATGAGCTGCCTAGTGGAGGCGTCAAAGAACTTGAGCACTGGACGCAGCCCGCGCAGGATACCAAAACAACAGGCCGCCGTGCGCTTGGTATGACAAGCGAACGTAAGGGACGGGTCCAACCAGACCCCGAGGTTTTTAAGCTCGGCGACTGGGATGGGAACCGGACCCAACTCCCCTGGCCACCATCTCTCTCCCCAGTGTTCCGGTTGTTTGCCAAAAATCATGACCTCGGTCTTGCTAGCGTTCAACTGGAGACAGTTGGACGTCATCCAGCTAGCGACCGCCCGCAGTCCTTGTTGGAATCTGGGGGCGTCAACGTCGGCATCCCCGCTGATCGTGACCGCCAGCTGGGTGTCATCGGCGTATGACACCATTGTCAAACCCCATTGCCTGACAACCTCAGCTAGCGGCCTTACGTAAAGATTAAACAACGTAGGGCTCAGCGAGGAGCCTTGTGGAACCCCCAGATCCAAAGGATGGTATTTGGACTGGTGCGGCGGGACGATCACGCTAAAGGCCCGATTGGCTAAAAAAGACCGGAACCACTGGAGGGCAATGCCGGTGACACCGACTTCCTCTAAGCGACGCAGAAGGATCGGGTGCGATACGGTATCGAAGGCGGCGCTCAGATCTAGTAGCACCAGCGCCGCCGTTTGACCCGCATCGAGCACGGAGCGAAGATGCTCCACCATATACAGCAGAGCCGTCTCCGTGCTGTGACCAGCCCTAAATCCATTCTGCGTCACATCGAGAATGTCGGCATGACGAAGATGTTCCGAGAGGACCGCGTTGACATGCGCCTCAGTCACCTTAGCAGGCCACGGTAGGAGCGAGATTGGCCGATAACTCTCAGGCTTGCTGCCATCCAAATTAGGCTTTTTAAGGATGGGACGAACCACAGCTTGTTTCCACTTTAGTGGAACTACACCGGAGGAGAGCGACGTATTAATCACAGAACATAGCGGTGAGATGTTACATACCGCTAGATCTTTAAACACCGCTGAGCAAAGCGGATCCACAGGGGACCCCGACTTCACTTGATGAGCCAGTTTGCCGAGGCTTTCAGATGTTAACATGGGAAAAGAATGTAACCCCTCAGATGTTAATGGCTTAAGAGGTGGAGTAGCCGAGGGAGTCACCAAAGGAAAGGCTCGATAAATGGCGTTAACCTTCTCCAGAAAGAAACCAGCTAGATTTTCACAGTGCTCAACAGAGGTCTGGTGGCTCGTCGTTACCTTTTTGGTGGTATGTAGCCAGGTTCTGAACTGGGATGGTGCAGTGAGCTAAAAAACGGTGATGGATCAAGCCCTGATCTTTTGACTGGGTAGGAGTGTTCTGCTTAATTCAGATACTCTGTCCATCACCACCCCCTTTTATGAATCGTTTTGGCCACCACAAGTGTGGAAGGGTATACTCAGATGTGAGTCCCTTGCTCACTGCACCATCAGGATTCAAGCAAGCCGGGCCGAAGACGGCTGTAATGCCAGAAACCGGTCCCCGGAAGCTTGTTTCCTTTCCAGTAAAGAATTGGCTTGGTAGTTTGGTCTGCCCTGTTCCCATTATGCACTGGGCCAGGGTCAGACTAATTTGCATGTAGCCAGGTTCTGAACTGGGATGGTGCAGTGAGCTAAAAACGGTGATGGATCAAGCCCTGATCTTTTGACTGGGTAGGAGTGTTCTGCTTAATTCAGATACTCTGTCCATCAACACCCCCTTTTATGAATCGTTTTGGCCACCACAAGTGTGGAAGGGTATACTCAGATGTGAGTCCCTTGCTCACTGCACCATCAGGATTCAAGCAAGCCGGGCCGAAGACGGCTGTAATGCCAGAAACCGGTCCCTGGAAGCTTGTTTCCTTTCCAGTAAAGAATTGGCTTGGTAGTTTGGTCTGCCCTGTTCCCATTATGCACTGGGCCAGGGTCAGACTAATTTGCATGTAGCCAGGTTCTGAACTGGGATGGTGCAGTGAGCTAAAAAACGGTGATGGATCAAGCCCTGATCTTTTGACTGGGTAGGAGTGTTCTGCTTAATTCAGATACTCTGTCCATCACCACCCCCTTTTATGAATCGTTTTGGCCACCACAAGTGTGGAAGGGTATACTCAGATGTGAGTCCCTTGCTCACTGCACCATCAGGATTCAAGCAAGCCGGGCCGAAGACGGCTGTAATGCCAGAAACCGGTCCCCGGAAGCTTGTTTCCTTTCCAGTAAAAAATTGGCTTGGTAGTTTGGTCTGCCCTGTTCCCATTATGCACTGGGCCAGGCTCAGACTAATTTGCATGTAGCCAGGTTCTGAACTGGGATGGTGCAGTGAGCTAAAAAACGGTGATGGATCAAGCCCTGATCTTTTGACTGGGTAGGAGTGTTCTGCTTAATTCAGATACTCTGTCCATCACCACCCCCTTTTATGAATCGTTTTGGCCACCACAAGTGTGGAAGGGTATACTCAGATGTGAGTCCCTTGCTCACTGCACCATCAGGATTCAAGCAAGCCGGGCCGAAGACGGCTGTAATGCCAGAAACCGGTCCCCGGAAGCTTGTTTCCTTTCCAGTAAAGAATTGGCTTGGTAGTTTGGTCTGCCCTGTTCCCATTATGCACTGGGCCAGGGTCAGACTAATTTGCATGTAGCCAGGTACTGAACTGGGATGGTGCAGTGAGCTAAAAAGCGGTGATGGATCAAGCCCTGATCTTTTGACTGGGTAGGAGTGTTCTGCTTAATTCAGATACTCTGTCCATCACCACCCCCTTTTATGAATCGTTTTGGCCACCACAAGTGTGGAAGGGTATACTCAGATGTGAGTCCCTTGCTCACTGCACCATCAGGATTCAAGCAAGCCGGGCCGAAGACGGCTGTAATGCCAGGAACCGGTCCCCGGAAGCTTGTTTCCTTTCCAGTAAAGAATTGGCTTGGTAGTTTGGTCTGCCCTGTTCCCATTATGCACTGGGCCAGGGTCAGACTAATTTGCATGTAGCCAGGTTCTGAACTGGGATGGTGCAGTGAGCTAAAAAACGGTGATGGATCAAGCCCTGATCTTTTGACTGGGTAGGAGTGTTCTGCTTAATTCAGATACTCTGTCCATCACCACCCCCTTTTATGAATCGTTTTGGCCACCACAAGTGTGGAAGGGTATACTCAGATGTGAGTCCCTTGCTCACTGCACCATCAGGATTCAAGCAAGCCGGGCCGAAGACGGCTGTAATGCCAGAAACCGGTCCCCGGAAGCTTGTTTCCTTTCCAGTAAAGAATTGGCTTGGTAGTTTGGTCTGCCCTGTTCCCATTATGCACTGGGCCAGGGTCAGACTAATTTGCATGTAGCCAGGTTCTGAACTGGGATGGTGCAGTGAGCTAAAAAACGGTGATGGATCAAGCCCTGATCTTTTGACTGGGTAGGAGTGTTCTGCTTAATTCAGATACTCTGTCCATCACCACCCCCTTTTATGAATCGTTTTGGCCACCACAAGTGTGGAAGGGTATACTCAGATGTGAGTCCCTTGCTCACTGCACCATCAGGATTCAAGCAAGCCGGGCCGAAGACGGCTGTAATGCCAGAAACCGGTCCCCGGAAGCTTGTTTCCTTTCCAGTAAAGAATTGGCTTGGTAGTTTGGTCTGGCCTGTTCCCATTATGCACTGGGCCAGGGTCAGACTAATTTGCATGTAGCCAGGTTCTGAACTCGGATGGTGCAGTGAGCTAAAAAGCGGTGATGGATCAAGCCCTGACCTTTTGACTGGGTAGGAGTGTTCTGCTTAATTCAGATACTCTGTCCATCACCACCCCCTTTTATGAATCGTTTTGGCCACCACAAGTGTGGAAGGGTATACTCAGATGTGAGTCCCTTGCTCACTGCACCATCAGGATTCAAGCAAGCCGGGCCGAAGACGGCTGTAATGCCAGGAACCGGCCCCCGGAAGCTTGTTTCCTTTCCAGTAAAGAATTGGCTTGGTAGTTTGGTCTGCCCTGTTCCCATTATGCCCTGGGCCAGGGTCAGACTAATTTGCATGTAGCCAGGTTCTGAACTGGGATGGTGCAGTGAGCAAAAACGGTGATGGATCAAGCCCTGATCTTTTGACTGGGTAGGAGTGTTCTGCTTAATTCAGATACTCTGTCCATCACCACCCCCTTTTATGAATCGTGTTGGCCACCACAAGTGTGGAAGGGTATACTCAGATGTGAGTCCCTTGCTCACTGCACCATCAGGATTCAAGCAAGCCGGGCCGAAGACGGCTGTAATGCCAGAAACCGGTCCCCGGAAGCTTGTTTCCTTTCCAGTAAAGAATTGGCTTGGTAGTTTGGTCTGCCCTGTTCCCATTATGCACTGGGCCAGGGTCAGACTAATTTGCATGTAGCCAGGTTCTGAACTGGGATGGTGCAGTGAGCTAAAAAACGGTGATGGATCAAGCCCTGATCTTTTGACTGGGTAGGAGTGTTCTGCTTAATTCAGATACTCTGTCCATCACCACCCCCTTTTATGAATCGTTTTGGCCACCACAAGTGTGGATGGGTATACTCAGATGTGAGTCCCTTGCTCACTGCACCATCAGGATTCAAGCAAGCCGGGCCGAAGACGGCTGTAATGCCAGGAACCGGTCCCCCGAAGCTTGTTTCCTTTCCAGTAAAGAATTGGCTTGGTAGTTTGGTCTGCCCTGTTCCCATTATGCACTGGGCCAGGGTCAGACTAATTTGCATGTAGCCAGGTTCTGAACTGGGATGGTGCAGTGAGCTAAAAAACGGTGATGGATCAAGCCCTGATCTTTTGACTGGGTAGGAGTGTTCTGCTTAATTCAGATACTCTGTCCATCACCACCCCCTTTTATGAATCGTTTTGGCCACCACAAGTGTGGAAGGGTATACTCAGATGTGAGTCCCTTGCTCACTGCACCATCAGGATTCAAGCAAGCCGGGCCGAAGACGGTTGTAATGCCAGAAACCGGTCCCCGGAAGCTTGTTTCCTTTCCAGTAAAGAATTGGCTTGGTAGTTTGACCTGCCCTGTTCCCATTATGCACTGGGCCAGGGTCACACTAATTTGCATGTAGCCAGGTTCTGAACTGGGATGGTGCAGTGAGCTAAGAAACGGTGATGGATCAAGCCCTGATCTTTTGACTGGGTAGGAGTGTTCTGCTTATTTCAGATACTCTGTCCATCACCACCCCCTTTTATGAATCGTTTTGGCCACCACAAGTGTGGATGGGTATACTCAGATGTGAGTCCCTTGCTCACTGCACCATCAGGATTCAAGCAAGCCGGGCCGAAGACGGCTGTAATGCCAGAAACCGGTCCCCGGAAGCTTGTTTCCTTTCCAGTAAAGAATTGGCTTGGTAGTTGGGTCTGCCCTGTTCCCATTGTGCACTGGGCCAGGGTCAGACTAATTTGCATGTAGCCAGGTTCTGAACTGGGATGGTGCAGTGAGCTAAAAAACGGTGATGGATCAAGCCCTGATCTTTTGACTGGGTAGGAGTGTTCTGCTTAATTCAGATACTCTGTCCATCACCACCCCCTTTTATGAATCGTTTTGGCCACCACAAGTGTGGAAGGGTATACTCAGATGTGAGTCCCTTGCTCACTGCACCATCAGGATTCAAGCAAGCCGGGCCGAAGACGGCTGTAATGCCAGAAACCGGTCCCCGGAAGCTTGTTTCCCTTCCAGTAAAGAATTGGCTTGGTAGTTTGGTCTGCCCTGTTCCCATTATGCACTGGGCCAGGGTCAGACTAATTTGCATGTAGCCAGGTTCTGAACTGGGATGGTGCAGTGAGCTAAAAACCGGTGATGGATCAAGCCCTGATCTTTTGACTGGGTAGGAGTGTTCTGCTTAATTCAGATACTCTGTCCATCACCACCCCCTTTTATGAATCGTTTTGGCCACCACAAGTGTGGAAGGGTATACTCAGATGTGAGTCCCTTGCTCACTGCACCATCAGGATTCAAGCAAGCCGGGCCGAAGACGGCTGTAATGCCAGAAACCGGTCCCCGGAAGCTTGTTTCCTTTCCAGTAAAGAATTGGCTTGGTAGTTTGGTCTGCCCTGTTCCCATTATGCACTGGGCCAGGGTCAGACTAATTTGCATGTAGCCAGGTTCTGAACTGGGATGGTGCAGTGAGCTTAAAAACGGTGATGGATCAAGCCCTGATCTTTTGACTGGGTGGGAGTGTTCTGCTTAATTCAGATACTCTGTCCATCACCACCCCCTTTTATGAATCGTTTTGGCCACCACAAGTGTGGAAGGGTATACTCAGATGTGAGTCCCTTGCTCACTGCACCATCAGGATTCAAGCAAGCCGGGCCGAAGACGGCTGTAATGCCAGAAACCGGTCCCCGGAAGCTTGTTTCCTTTCCAGTAAAGAATTGGCTTGGTAGTTTGGTCTGCCCTGTTCCCATTATGCACTGGGCCAGGGTCAGACTAATTTGCATGTAGCCAGGTTCTGAACTGGGATGGTGCAGTGAGCTAAAAAACGGTGATGGATCAAGCCCTGATCTTTTGACTGGGTAGGAGTGTTCTCCTTAATTCAGATACTCTGTCCATCACCACCCCCTTTTATGAATCGTTTTGGCCACCACAAGTGTGGAAGGGTATACTCAGATGTGAGTCCCTTGCTCACTGCACCATCAGGATTCAAGCAAGCCGGGCCGAAGACGGCTGTAATGCCAGAAACCGGTCCCCGGAAGCTTGTTTCCTTTCCAGTAAAGAATTGGCTTGGTAGTTTGGTCTGCCCTGTTCCCATTATGCACTGGGCCAGGGTCAGACTAATTTGCATGTAGCCAGGTTCTGAACTGGGATGGTGCAGTGAGCTAAAAAAACAGTGATGGATCAAGCCCTGATCTTTTGACTGGGTAGGAGTTTTCTGCTTAATTCAGATACTCTGTCCATCACCACCCCCTTTTATGAATCGTTTTGGCCACCACAAGTGTGGAAGGGTATACTCAGATGTGAGTCCCTTGCTCACTGCACCATCAGGATTCAAGCAAGCCGGGCCGAAGACGGCTGTAATGCCAGAAACCGGTCCCCGGAAGCTTGTTTCCTTTCCAGTAAAGAATTGGCTTGGTAGTTTGGTCTGCACTGTTCCCATTATGCACTGGGCCAGGGTCAGACTAATTTGCATGTAGCCAGGTTCTGAACTGGGATGGTGCAGTGAGCTAAAAAACGGTGATGGATCAAGCCCTGATCTTTTGACTGGGTAGGAGTGTTCTGCTTAATTCAGATACTCTGTCCATCACCACCCCCTTTTATGAATCGTTTTGGCCACCACAAGTGTGGAAGGGTATACTCAGATGTGAGTCCCTTGCTCACTGCACCATCAGGATTCAAGCAAGCCGGGCCGAAGACGGCTGTAATGGCAGAAACCGGTCCCTGGAAGCTTGTTTCCTTTCCAGTAAAGAATTGGCTTGGTAGTTTGGTCTGCCCTGTTCCCATTATGCACTGGGCCAGGGTCAGACTAATTTGCATGTAGCCAGGTTCTGAACTGGGATGGTGCAGTGAGCTAAAAAACTTTGATGGATCAAGCCCTGATCTTTTGACTGGGTAGGAGTGTTCTGCTTAATTCAGATACTCTGTCCATCACCACCCCCTTTTATGAGTAGCTTATCTTTCAGCACACTCCTCAGCTCTGGCAGCCTTCAACACTTGCTCCAGACTATGAGTTTCTCTCAGCATTTATCGTCTGAACGAGTCTGACAAGCATCCATCAATAACTCTGTCATATAGCTTCCTCATTATTAAATTAATTGAATTTACAGTGTTTGAAGAGTGTTTGAAGTCTCTCCGCAAATTCATCAATGGTTCACAAAGTATTTGGTGTTCTTGACTGAAAATGTATCTTTCGTAATCAACATTTCAATCTGGATTGAATTTGAGATTGATAATATGTAATTTATTCATCAGTTTGCGGCATTTTCTTTTTAACTTCTTTCACACCATCACAGCAAGATTTTTGAGCTACTTGATAATGTTTTTGTTATCAGTCTCTTCAAGTGCATCAATGAAATTCTCAAATGTCTCTACCATGCAGACCATCTATCGCCAATATTTAGTTTTTTGGCAGTATCAAAAGATAGTGGTGATGGTTTCAGAAATGCCACAGCATTGTAGACCAGTGTGGAACTTACTGACACCTCGGGTCTTGGTGTTTGCAACTCGTCAGTGAGACCTTGCAACGTGCTGACCTCTGACTCATCTTTAATAAGAGCTGGAAATGTGACTTTCTTTGCAGCCATTTAAAAAATGTCACTATTCTGAGAGTCGTTCTCAGCTCTTCAATTTCTGATGGCCTGTAAAGTTGTTCTGAGTCCCACTTGGAGACTTTGTGAATGAATCGCTTCAGATATGAACGGATCTGTTTGCACAAACCCGAACACTTCTTGACCAACTACACCCAATAGTATACCCGATAGTATGATGCATTCAGTAAGTCATTTATTTCTTTTCATCCAAATGTCAATTTGCATTTTGTAATACCTGGTAGATCTCCACCTCGCAGAGGTTCTGTTCGCAGCGTTATTTGGCAAGTTATAATTATCAGAGGCATCGCGTCATGAACTAGGTTAAAACTACTTTTAACGTTAACACTCCGTATTTTGTACAATTTTATCTTGCGTTGCAGCGCGGTACCAGCAAGTTTACGACCATGCACGTTTAAATTCTTGCAACACTTTCGTTGTCTTCATTTGCTTTACAGCGGCTGGAGTAGCGGTTTGACTCCATGTGCATGAAGTGTTGATTTCATTCTTTGACAGCAATATACCTGGCACGCACAAGCAGTTTGCTTGGACCTAGGCAAACTCTCTGGGAGAGCACCGTCGTTCTTTGGGTTATTTATCCCCTACTTCTATGCCATTTGTAGTGCCATCCAGCCTAAGGATCCACCAATGACCACACGATGAGCTTAGTATTCTTTATTCTGCTGCGTGTAACTGTGAACTCAACATTCTAAAAGAACCTTTCATGACATTGCTCTCTGACACCTACATCAAAGCTCTACAGCGTCTGTAAGGAGCCAAAAGAGTTCTGTCATAAGATATCGCAAGAGACTATAATAATCATGGCTTCTCCATGGGAGAGAGTGACCTGGACCCCCCTAGTCAGCTCAACTTACTCCTCATTTGGGCCCTGATAGATTGTATCTTAGGAGAGAAAAAAGTTTGCTTTACCTTTTGCAGCCCGTTGCCTGCTCTCTTTAGGTACATAGTGGTTTAAAAGTCTGCAGTATCACAGCTCAGAGGTGTCCAAGTACCCTCACTTTGTGGGGAGGAAAACCGTGCACACATTCAGCGCATCTTTTCCCCACCTCTCCACACTGCCTCCTCTGCTGATTGTCTTCCTTCCACACTGACATTACCTCAGGTCATCCCCTGAGGTACAGTTACCCTGAGAGACTTAAGAGTAGTCCCAAAGTACCTTGAGTCGCATCCTCCATGGCTCTGTCTTATGAGGGTGAGAGTTCATGGACTTGTCTTGCCAGTGCCACTATCTTGAGCAACCTGGGAGCTCCAGTGACTCTGGTTTGATGGACTCTTGTTGTGTTGTTGCAACCCCTAGGGCTACTGCAGCAGCTTCCCTGTGCTCCACCAGCTTTCCACCGCCATACTCTGTGCACCTCAGGCCCTAGAAGAATGTCAGCAGCCTGGAGATTAGAGCATGGACAGAGCATCAGAGGTTTTCAGCCATCCTGGAACCTCATTGGATCGTCCCCTTGTTTCTCTTTTAAATTGATAGATGGAAGATTGAGGGAAAAGAGAGTCGTAGAGATTCCAGGTTTAGGCCCACTGGGAAAACCAAATATTCCACTTTTCTCATGTGGAGTATTTATTCTGTAGAATTCAGGAGATTTTTGCCATGTCTTGAGATTGAATGTACATGAGACTTTCACACAATTTGTTCCTGCCTCCATTTTTTATGTAATTTCTATGTCTAAAGTAAGAGCTGCAATGGTTCACGGACATAATTTATAGAAAGGGGAAGCAGAAACCTAATAGTACTGTGACAAAATCACGCAATACAACAATAAAATAGGACAAAAATAATAGAGCCATCACCAAAGTTGTGCAACTGACTTATACAATAAAGAGTCCGCTGATTTTACCACTAAAGGAATAATCTAGACCACTCTGTACAAATGTGCTCAAGATCAGGCCCAAGAAGGTGTGTAATAGTCCAGGGTGTTAAATTATAGACATCAGATGCCAAAATGCATTAGTAGTTGGCTAACCTACTTGTAAGATCTCAATCAATGGTAGGTCAGGAAAAGATAACCTCAGGGCCAAGCATATCTTCCATGCTCTCTGTAACACAAGTACATCATGTGTTCAAAACAAACCAAAATGATCCATTGAGCAATCTGTTTTAAAAATTCCAAAACTCTCCATGAAACTTTAGCTCCACTACCACAGGAATTTAAATTCACACTGTTACGTTGGGTCCTGAATACGACTTGTAGGAACATCCTCCAGGCACTAATCACTCCACAACAATTGAGCTATAAAAAAGAAGAAAAAAGGATTTCTGAAATCCTAAATTAAAGCAAAACACTCCAACAAGAGGTAAGCAACCAACTACCGCAATGACATAAACCATTAACTGTGAATTGAATTCAGCAAGTCACACGTGAGCCTCTCCGACCATCTTGGTAGAGCAACAGTACCGGCTCTACCGAGATGTTCGGGGAGGCTCAATTGTGACTTGTTGTTAGTGCCTGGAGGAGATTCCCACAGTCTGGGGTAGCAGCTTCTTCTGCCAATTGACGTCTCTGCATCTTTGTTGTTCTCTTGATTTTTTTCCCGGTTTAAAAACAGTTACCAGTGCTAACATCCTGGATCTAATTTTCAAAAAAAAATTGTGTTAATATTGTTTTAGCTTTGTATTAGCTGTTTATTAAACCCATAACTGTGATTGATTGAAACGTAAACTGCTTTGTCATCCCATCTTTACATGAAGATTTCTTTGTTACTTGAGATTCGTTACAATTCCAGAATTAGCGGAAGTGACATCATACACACTATGACTCCCCCTTCCCCATGACATCACATGGTTGACATCTTGTCTCGTCCTTATCCTCTTAACAATGCTCTTCTTGCTATTGGGGGTTAAGCAGTGACAACTATAGAAAGTAAGCAATTAGAGCCCTTCTAACTTTCTGTTTTTCCCGGCCCTTGTTAGCAGAAGTAGGAAGGGCAGTGTGAGGAGCACCAGCTAATGTTCCTAGAGATAACTCACAAATATGCTTTGCAAGCTGCTGCCTTCTGCCCCAGTAAGGATACAGATCATTCCTGTAGCAGCCTGAGTCTTCTCCAAGGGTACCTGCTTCCCTTCGAGGGACGGGAACATTAATGCAAGATTGGTGATGTTAACAGTACCATTGGAAACTAAGTGGAGTCTCAATACTTTTTACTGACTTTAAATTTAAATTAGAGACCGGAGAAAACCCACCCCAAAAAACTGAAAATGCAATAACCCCAAGATATTTTTTGCTCAAACTCCAGATACTCATTATCCCTTTCTAGAAATAATCCACAAATATTGAGGACACAATAACTGGGGAGGGCAGTGATGCAGGAACAATTTTTCCAGAATCCCCACATCTATCAGCAACAGGGACCGGGGGTTAAAAGGGTAAGATGGAAAGGGAAATGCCAGGGGAGTCCACATCAATGCAGACACTCGTTTCCTTTAAAATCTCTCAAATCCCCTTCAAGAACCCCACTGTATGCAGTAAAGGAAGTAGATATTTTAGTGGCAACTAGCAAGAATGAACAGAGGCAGCAGATCTCGACCACTGGATGAAGATCACTGGATCCAGAGGAGCTTCCTTTAACAAACTTCATCTTGTTTTGTTACGCCTCTATAAAGGCCCTGGCAGTGCCTGTCTAGGAGAAAAAGTGTTGCCGCCCCTCCAGATGAGGCCTGCGTTTCATAGGGTGCCACAATTCCATCTCCAGGCCCAACTTGATTGGCTCCTTTTATGACGTGCTGTCTCTTAACTTGCATGGTGCGGTTATAGTCATGGAAAATCGAACTCTTCTTCTATCCAATCCAGGCATCACGACAGATAGCTGAGGCATTTAGAATGTACTCTTGTGCCATAAGAGTGCCCAGCTCTTTGACTCTACCTCGGAATTCCACATTTTCTTTACACATTCCTTGTCTTCAGACTGTAAGCTCTACACACTAGATGAAGAGTCGTCCACAAATATCTTCTCCATCATGAACCTCATTATGATTGAAGAGTTGGAACCAGTGTCTCTGGTCCAAGAAGTCGAATGTTAGATGCTTGTGTCCATCTAGGGATTCAATCTCCACTTCAAAGTGGAGCAGCACTAACACCTCGCAGTTGCTTCCATCCTCAGGTTACCACTGACGAGTCTAGAAAGTATATCTTCTTTGTGAGGTCCTGTGTCCCACCCACTGGTTTAGTTAGACATCTATCCATGTTCAGCAGCGATGCATCGATCAAGGCTCCTTTCTCTGTTATGCTCTCATTGGTAAGCTTTAAACCTTGGAGAACCATCAGAGGGGTGACTCCCCAGCAGCTGCAATCCTCGAGTGGTCCATGGGTGTACCATGATTGTTCAATCTCTTATCTGCAGCATGCATTCTTCGATGTGGAGTTAAAAAAAATTCTCTTTTTTGTATTGCAATCTCTAGTGTCTTTATTGTGCATCTTGTTAGAATTTGTGAACGCAATCCAATTTTACCAGCTAAGCTGCAATCAACTGCTTTGGAGCTCCCAAATCAAGACTGCCATTCCAACTGTGCTACAGCAATCATTTTTCAGAGTAACATTTCCAGGCCAACACCACCAAAACCCTCGCTGCTCCGCCGTGGCTGGATCTACCTCAAATGCCTTTGCCACAGCCCCAGTCAACAGGCACTGGAAAATAGAAAAAATTATGTGGCGGAATAGATCTGACAATTTTTTTTATTGGATGGACACTTGAATTAATCCTTCACCTGGAATATATATCCAAAAGATTTCTTTATATATTCAAAATAAATATACCAGTATGTGGTCCAAAGTTGCGTTTCTATTTATATATATATATATATATCTATATATATATATAAAAACATAGGTTTCACACATGTTATAGTTAGGAATTAGCATTTAAAAAACCTTAGAAATTCACTGAAAAAACCATAGGTTTCACACCAGTTATAGTTAGCTGGACATTTTACTCATACAAAACCATTGAAATTCCCCCGTTATAGTTAGTTGTACGCACTATAACTCGCGCGCCCGCAATCCACTTCTGATGATGTCACATATTACATCATTCATGACATGGTCAGTGACATCACTGATGACATCACTGATGACATCTCAAATGACATCACTGATGACATCACTGACATCATCCAGTGAATGTGGTTTGCTTTGATATTTAAATATGTATTATAAATACCCTACTTTGCGTTGAAGAATGAGTGGATATATAAATATAAATGTGTGATTGGTGGATTTAGTAACAGTGTCATTGATTGTTTCCTTGACTAATTTGTAGAGGTTCACTATATATAATGTGTAGTTATTAAACTGTGTGAAAGTCTTTATTGCTTTGTATTAATTGCTATGTTAAAGACTATATTTGTTATTGGTTTCTTAACTGAGTATTTGTATGGGTAAATGAATGTCTATGTGGTTTGGTGGGGGGTGTGTGATTGCGTAAAAATGTGTGAATAGTTCATACAGTAGGTATATAAGGTTAAGACTACGTGTTATAACAGTTTTTTCAGTGAGTGTATATGTTTATGGGTGTGGTGGTGATGAAATATTTCTCTCAATGGTACATCTCCATTAAACTTGAAAAAAAGGCAGTGTATGTGACAGTTATATCTAATTAAGTGTGCTTAAGACTTAGTGATTGTATGAGTCACTATATGGATAACTGTATACTTGTAATAGTGATTTTATAACATACTAAGTGTGAGTTACTATTTATATAAATAGATGAAGTGGTGTTTGTATAAGTGTGTAAATGAGTAAATGTAAGTATAATCAATTGTTTGCATAAGTCAGAAGGTTGTCTTTATAAGTGAATACAATGTGTGCTGGTGTGTAATGTTTAAATAGGCGTATAAGTATATTTGATAGTGTTCTGTTAATTATTCACTGCTTATAACTCTGAATCTATAGGTAAGTGATTAGATGTGTGTATAGATCTATGAATCACTGAGTGGGTGTTTAGAAATTACTATTGGTGTGTCAGTGGTTTGAAATATGGCACTTTCTATTTTACAGTGAGTGATGAAATATTATACTAGTGTGTGATGAGGTGAATTTCATTATCACATGGATGATGTCGTCAGTGATGTCATCAGTGGTGTCATTTGAGATGTCATCAGTGATGTCATCAGTGATGTCACTGACCATGGCATGAATGATGTAATATGTGACATCATCAGCAGTGGATTGCGGGCGCGCGAGTTATAGTGAGTACAACTAACTAGAACGGGGGAATTTCAATGGTTTTGTATGAGTAAAATGTCCAGCTAACTATAACTGGTGTGAAACCTATGGTTTCTTCAGTGAATTTCTAAGGTTTTTTAAATGCTAATTTCTAACTATAACGTGTGTGAAACCTTTGGTTTTTTTCAGTGAATTTGCAAGGTTTTTTAAATGCTAATTCCTAACTATAACGTGTGTGAAACCTATTGTTTTTTCAGTGAATTTGCAAGGATTTTTAAATGCTAATTTGTAACTATAACAAATGGTAAACCTATGGTTTTTTCAGTGAATTTGCAAGGTTTTTTAAATACTAATTTCAAACTACATCAGGTCTGAAACATATGGTTTTTTCAGGGAATTTCCAAAGTTTTTAACATGCTAATTTCTGTATCAATTTTTATATTTTTTATATATTTATTTTTCACAAACTGCCTTTGTATATTATAATAGATTGACTGTATCCAGTAATATGCAATGGCACAGCTAATTTTTATGATTTGGTTAAAGTTGAACAGTATAGTCTACATCTTCAATCAACAATAAACACTCAAATTTGTTATTTACCTTTTTTTTGTGATTTTTTTCAACGTGCGCGCACCTCGCAATTTTTTTTAAAAATGTTTTTGGGGGCCTTTTGGGGTCCTTCAGGGACCCCATGAGAAGGCCTAGTGGGTCAGGGAACCTCTACCCTGCCTCCTTTTCACGTTCTCCACTATTGTTTTTGAGTGACTTCTGCCTCGAGGGTGCGCGCAACGTGCACGCACCTCGCGATTTCTTTTTTTTTTTCAAAGTGGTTTTTTCCCCCTCGGGGTCCTTCAGGGACCCCTGAGAAGGCATAGGGGGTCAGGGAGTCTCTACCCTGCCCCCTTTTCACGTTCTCCACTTTTATTTTTGACTCACTACAGCCTCGAGGGTGCGCGCAACGTACGCGCACCTCGCAATTTATTTATTTTTTTAATTTTTTTTTTTGCCCTTTGGGGTCCTTCAGGGACCCCCTGAGAAGGCCTAGGGGGTCAGGGAGACTCTACCCTGCCCCCTTTTAACGTTCTCCTCTTTCGTTTTTCACTCTCATGAGCCTCGAGGGTGCGTGCACCGTGCGCGCACCTCGCGATTTTAAAAAAAAAAATCTTTTGGCCTTCGGGGTCCTTCAGGGACCCCCTCAGAAAGCCTAGGGGGTCAGGGACTCTCTACCTTGCCCCCTTTTCATGTTCTTCACTTTTATTTTGCCCTCTTTTCAGCCTCACACTGAGAAAATGGCGGCCAACACTTCTGGTTACCACTGAATCGAATGTTCACAGACGTATAACAGCAAATCAGAATTCCGCTCGCGCACGCCCGGTGCACGCTTATAGATGTATACATTTTTTCACATTTGATTTTCTCAACAACTACTGGAGGGATTTACACCATTTAAACAAAAGGGCGATCTGCGAATCAGACTCTACCATTTTGCCATATTTCTTGTTATTCCGTTCAGCCGTTCGGGCTGTAGCCGTGTCTAATCATCCTATGGAAAATAACATGGGGAAAATACGTTTTGGGACCCCCCTTTTTTCTCAGCCCCCACTTGACAAATCCCCCCAAAACTTTCAGGGAAGGAGCGGAGTAGAGCGGGCCATCTTCTTTGAGAAATTCACGAAGTTATTCCCAATAGAATGTTGTGGATTTCCTATGGAAACTAGGTCCTAACTATAACTACCTACTGGCGACTGCCAGTAGGTACTATATATATATATATATATATATATATATATATATCAAGATACAACATATATACACAAAATTCAATATGCAAAAAACAATCACAAACACATTTGTACACAAATGTATACAGTTCCTGTTCACCCTAACTGTTATTATGGACGCAAAACACGATTTTTTGAAATACGATAATTATCTTTTGCAATCCATATTAGTGAAGATAGCCCATCCGCATAAACACAACACAAGGGAAAGCTCCTGAACCCTCTTCGTTTTTTAGATTGTGCTTAACAATTCCTTTTTGCATATCATTTCGATTTTTTGGGGGCTTCTCCAAAAAGTATGTCAACAGGTACAGCAACCCACCTCTGGCAAAGACTAGCAGCCTCTACTCTTGGTTTCATTGACTTTAAATCAGGACAAATCCACTCTGTCATCACACCATTGTGCCTCTACCCTTGCAATGCTGGTGCCCACCGCTTCCATCTTTCATCAGCCATAGATCACAAGCTTTCCCCACTCCAGACACCAATCAGAACACAGGATCTTCTCCCTCTAACGCTTTGGCTAAAATGTTTGCTGATACTAAGCCCTGGGACCCCTTAGCATACAAACCTTATTGGAGCCCGGAGAGCACTTGCCTGCTTGAAAGCCCAGCTGGCTCCGCCCCACTGACTCTCACCGGGTGGTTAGCTGGTCTGACAGAAAAACACCTCAAAATTGGGTAATACCTACCCCTGCTATTTACAAGGATTACAATGGCAGGCATGCAATATTAAGCACGGCATATAAACAAGAAATCAGTATTATATAAAACAAGTTAATACTGCGCATGAAGACAGAACTCGGAGATCTAGTGGCTTGAGGGTTCTGTTGTGTGGGGGCACTGTAGAACGCTCTAGGTGGTCAAGTAGGATTGTTTCAACCTCAAAAAGAGTGCAACTGTTGGCAACTTCTGAAATAATGCTATTATTTTGTTTACAAAAGAGCTCAAAATCATTGCGAACCTATGTAAAGAGCACAATTTTTATTTTGTTCTCTTCTACAATTTCAAGTATATCTTGTGATGACCCTCACTCAGTGCATTTATCTTATACTGGGGACATACACCGCGGCTGCTGAGTCAACACTAGTCAAAGGACATGTTTACAGACATAATTCATTTATTTGTGAATAAATCTAACTCACATTTCAAAGTATAGTAAACCACAGGGGTATTTAATTCAACAGGGCCTCAGGATAAAGAACGAGTGCCTAATATGAGCAAATGTGGGTGGGGATTATTAATGACTGCTGTAAAATGAACAGAGAGTACAGACAGTCCAGTTGCTCATAGCATTCCGTGTGGTAGATTGGAGATTGTAGCAGACTGTGCACTGAATCCATGTCAGATAGAGGCATAGCAGTTTTTGCTCTGTTAATAATCTTTATTTTGTATGGTTAGTTAAAACCTTTATAATATACAATGCAATAAAACCAATCCATGGTATTAAAGTGGACAGATCATGAGATAATATAAAGTCTGGTTAAATATTAATAAACACATACAATACATAAAATACAGAATTGATTAACAATTGCCTTCAAGTGCTAGCAGCGATCTAATTACATCTAACAACTGTAAGAAAGAGCGGGAGCTTAAATGTAGCAGTTAAATGAGTGAATTTCTGATGCTATCCGAAGCTGCACTTCAAGAAAAACAACTAGATGTGCAGTCATGTTTGTGGGCTGCTGTGGTGTTCCAAGATATTAAGGGCGGGACAAAGTCATATAGAAACTCAGGTTCAAGCTGCAGCATATACAATTTTTAAGGCACGTTTGTGTTTTTGCCTTGCACTAGGCAAGTGGAACAAAACAAGTCTGCGTCTATTTAAAGCGGAACATACAAGCCCTGTGTTGACAAAGAAGCTTTAGGAAATATACGTATGGGAAGACACACAACAATAGTAAGAAATAAAATGATAAAGGATCATAGACGATAAACAGATCAACATGATGAGATGTCAGAACAAATTGAGAATTATGCTGTGGTATGCTTCTTTTATTAGGTCCTGTCTGTGCTTCCTGTGATGGGATAGGTGATTTTTAAGTCTCGCCTACCAGATAGTATTAGCTGTCTGTTGGCAAAAATACCTATTTTCAGCTTACAGTAGGCTTAGGGTCACCCTTTGCTTACCATTGTTTGGCTTTACTGTCACTCTCATTTGTTTGCTTCTTCCCTCCTTGTTGCTCCCTCCTTCATGCACTTTTTTTCCTTTCGTCCCCTACGCGCTATTCAAACTATCCTCCATAGCCCTACTTTCCTTCCCCACAGTCCTATTTCCTTTTGTATTTTAGCTTTCTTTAGGAGGGCTGGCAGCAAATTGGTGCCCACCCTTGCGCTTTATAAATAAAATTTATTTCATTTGACCTTATTCTCATATTATTCTATCAATCATAAATCAAAATGGCGCCCACGACATGCGCAAGTGTCTTAATGCATGCATGTGCCTACAAAATGATGCGGCTGCACGTACATAATGACATGGCCGTTGCATTGTGCCTTTTTTTCCTTTGGCTCATGCTATACACCACCTGCATTTTTTGCCGATGCTGTGCAGCATGAACAGAAGGCAAAGGCACAGTCAATAGGTCTTCAAGATGAGACCTATTGATTTTGCCACTGTTTGCAACTGGCAGTCTCTCTGCAGTGAATGACATTTGCAGCAGTACAAAAGGAAAAGTTGGCTCATGCTAAAAAAACGCATTGTGAAAAGTAGTTATTTTTTATTTCTTACATATTTGCATTTCCACCAAGTGGAAAGGAGAGAACTCAATTCTTCATTTTTAAACCTGAACGCATTCACAGTTAGATTACACTTAGGCCTGAGAGTAATGTTATTCATGCCGAAGCAATCAGAGTAATTTCAGTAACTCCACGTTACTCTTAGACGCGGAATTACTGAAAATAACGTCATTATGCCCGCTCATGTAATCGCACTGCTGTTTATTTTCTGTTGCATTTATCGCTATTTTTTTAGTGCAAAATGGCGAATGCCTTTTGTGCAAAAAAAATGGCGGTAAATTCTGGAAATAAGTTGGGGGAAATTCCAACTCCAAATGCACATTTAGCGAGCATGAGCAGCTGCTCGCTATTCATGTTTCTTGTATTTAGCCATGTGTGTTCCTGGACCCTGCTACGCCGTTCCGTGTTCTTGACAGGGAGTGTTGACCGTGCATGGTTCTCTTCATCTCACAATATGACACTGTCCAATTGAAAGACAAACTCGGTAAATAAATAGCCCACTTGGTGACACCTGTATCTGCATGCATTCTATTTGTTTGTTTTACAAGTGATGAGCATGCATTTACACGAATTACGAACATCTGTCACTAAGGCACTGGTGGTTCTCCCATTTAACTGTATCTGCATATAACTATGAATGTTTTGAATTTTTCCTGTGTACCCTCTCATATCTAGGTCTACACCCAGGCGATATACTGAACATTCATGTAAGGTCTACAGGGGATGGTGTACATACACTATACCTTGCAATCCATGTTAGAGAAGAGTCAGGTTTTCTTGATCCTGGCGAAATGCCATGGTCCGTCGGGACCTTAATAGGCATGAAACATGTTGACCTTTTGATTTATATTTTTGCAGCTAAATAGACCATTACATCTATTTTATGCTTCACATTTTTTAACCATGACAAAGGGACCCTATTATTAAAATTGAGGTCTTGTCTGGATCCGCTTAGTCATTTTTATACACACTTCCCTCACCCATTCTACTTACATTTGTTCACTTACCCTCACAAATCACATCGGCAAAAAAGAAAAGACCTCCGTCAAAGCGCCCCCTCGACGGGCCCGTTGGGCATTGCGCGCTGGTCCAACGAGCAGCTGCCCTATGATGAATCATATTATTTACAACAAGGGGTGGTGATGGACAGAGTCTCTGAATTAAGCAGAGTACTCTCACCCAGTCAAGAGATCAGGGCTAGATCCAACACCGTTTTTTAGCTCATTGCACCATCCCAGTTTCAGAACCTGGCTGTATGCAAATTAGTCTGTCCCTGGCCCAGTGCATCATGGGAACAGGGCAGACCAGACTACAAAAGCCAATTCTTACACTGGGAAGGAAACAAGCTTCCGGGGACCGGTTTCTGGCATTTCAGCCGTCTTCGGCCCGGCTTGCTTGAATCCTGATGGTGCAATGAGCAAGGGACTCACATCTGAGTAAATCCCCGGAAGCTTGTTTCCTTCCCAGTGTAAGAATTGGCTTTTGTAGTTTGGTTTGCCCTGTTCCCATCATGCACTGGGACAGGAACAGACTAATTTGCATACAGCCAGGTTCTGAAACTGGGATGGTGCAATGAGCTAAAAAAACGGTGTTGGATCTAGCCCTGATCTTTTGACTGGGTGAGAGTATTCTGCTTAATTCAGAGACTCTGTCCCTCACCACCCCTTGTTGTAAATATTTTTGTCCACCCTAAGCGTGGAAGGGTATACTCAGACATGAGTCCCTTGCTCATTGCACCATCAGGATTCAAGCAAGCCGGGCCGAAGACGGCTGTAATGCCAGAAACCGGTCCCCGGAAGCTTGTTTCCTTCCCAGTGTAAGAATTGGCTTTTGTAGTTTGGTTTGCCCTGTTCCCATCATGCACTGGAACAGGAACAGACTAATTTGCATACAGCCAGGTTCTGAAACTGGGATGGTGCAATGAGCTAAATAACGGTGTTGGATCTAGCCCTGATCTTTTGACTGGGTGAGAGTATTCTGCTTAATTCAGAGACTCTGTCCCTCACCACCCCTTGTTGTAAATATTTTTGTCCACCCTAAGCGTGGAAGGGTATACTCAGACATGAGTCCCTTGCTCATTGCACCATCAGGATTCAAGCAAGCAGGGCCGAAGACGGCTGTAATGCCAGAAACCGGTCCCCGGAAGCTTGTTTCCTTCCCAGTGTAAGAATTGGCTTTTGTAGTTTGGTTTGCCCTGTTCCCATCATGCACTGGGACAGGAACAGACTAATTTGCATAAAGCCAGGTTCTGAAACTGGGATGGTGCAATGAGCTAAAAAACGGTGTTGGATCTAGCCCTGATCTTTTGACTGGGTGAGAGTATTCTGCTTAATTCAGAGACTCTGTCCCTCACCACCCCTTGTTGTAAATATTTTTGTCCACCCTAAGCGTGGAAGGGTATACTCAGACATGAGTCCCTTGCTCATTGCACCATCAGGATTCAAGCAAGCCGGGCCGAAGACGGCTGTAATGCCAGAAACCGGTCCCCGGAAGCTTGTTTCCTTCCCAGTGTAAGAATTGGCTTTTGTAGTTTGGTTTGCCCTGTTCCCATCATGCACTGGGACAGGAACAGACTAATTTGCATACAGCCAGGTTCTGAAACTGGGATGGTGCAATGAGCTAAAAAACGGTGTTGGATCTAGCCCTGATCTTTTGACTGGGTGAGAGTATTCTGCTTAATTCAGAGACTCTGTCCCTCACCACCCCTTGTTGTAAATATTTTTGTCCACCCTAAGCGTGGAAGGGTATACTCAGACATGAGTCCCTTGCTCATTGCACCATCAGGATTCAAGCAAGCCGGGCCGAAGACGGCTGTAATGCCAGAAACCGGTCCCCGGAAGCTTGTTTCCTTCCCAGTGTAAGAATTGGCTTTTGTAGTTTGGTTTGCCCTGTTCCCATCATGCACTGGGACAGGAACAGACTAATTTGCATACAGCCAGGTTCTGAAACTGGGATGGTGCAATGAGCTAAAAAACGGTGTTGGATCCAGCCCTGATCTTTTGACTGGGTGAGAGTATTCTGCTTAATTCAGAGACTCTGTCCCTCACCACCCCTTGTTGTAAATATTTTTGTCCACCCTAAGCGTGGAAGGGTATACTCAGACATGAGTCCCTTGCTCATTGCACCATCAGGATTCAAGCAAGCCGGGCCGAAGACGGCTGTAATGCCAGAAACCGGTCCCCGGAAGCTTGTTCCCTTCCCAGTGTAAGAATTGGCTTTTGTAGTTTGGTTTGCCCTGTTCCCATCATGCACTGGGACAGGAACAGACTAATTTGCATACAGCCAGGTTCTGAAACTGGGATGGTGCAATGAGCTAAAAAACGGTGTTGGATCTAGCCCTGATCTTTTGACTGGGTGAGAGTATTCTGCTTAATTCAGAGACTCTGTCCCTCACCACCCCTTGTTGTAAATAACTATGATGAATCATGACACTCCTTAGGGTTTGTGAGGGCCCCAGCTCCTAAAAAGAGCACTCCCCTCTGCCTAGCACCCATACTAGACCTAGACACCCGCTCAGGAACTGCAATATATTGTACCACATGCATGACTGAATGGTGAGATTTTGCACCAGTGTTAAGATAGAATAAGTCTCTAGATCCTCTGGAACTGGGGCACATTAACAAAACATGTGTCACTATGACTAGTCCCCTTCAATCACTGACTCCCTCCCTTCAGAGGTTATTTTACAGTCACCACCAACATGTCCTTCCATTCGATAATTCCTAAAGCACAGATGTTCCTTTTCACATTGTGCCTCCCTTAGTAGAGAACAGCTAAATTAGAACAATACGCGCCGTTTCCACATACACATCTGGCCCATATCTGCTTGAGTAAACTGCGTTGATAATAAAACTCAAACTATCTGCAGGGTCCCTAAACCCCAGCAGCTGTCCTCTGTACTAGTATTGTTTACAGTGCTTTCCTCACCCATTGCATCATGACCGTGTAATTAGCTGTTTTCTGCTTGACCATCTCGCCATTAACGTAATTTCTTCTAAGCAACACAAAAAGAGCAAAGGTTCCCTCAGTGTGGGCTCCTCAGTTTGGCTGTGAACAGAATCTGAGCCTACGTTGCAAGGTCTTAGAATCCCTCCCTACAAGAATCCGGCTCATTTTGCCTCTCGGCTGTTTCCTGAAAGATATCAGGAAATTATTGACTCCATGAAGGATTCAAGGAAAATTAGCCTTTCTTCCACGCTGTCAAATACTTTCTATGGTACTCCCTCACCAACCAAGGAAGATACGATTGGCATGCTCCCTCCAGGTTTATCAGGGTAAAATTGCATTGATCCCAAGACCTCCAATTCTGGAATCCCCTGAGCAAGGTCAATCTGGTCTTCCAGTCATTGTTTGAAGAAAGTCTTCACGAGATCATTTTCAGACCCAACCAGGAGTCCAATCATCTACAGTCTACAGACTTTCATTTGTTTTCAACTCACAGTGCGAATCCTTCCCTGCTTCCTCCAGGCATAATTTACACCTTTGCTTCCCATAACTCTGCATTGAATCTGAAGATTGTATTTTTGCGTTCTGTAGGTGCCTCTTAATTAATCTGTCATTTTTCCAGCTTAGGGGCTGTCTCTTCACCCTCTCCAGCCTGTCATTCATTCTGGAATTCATTCTTTCAGTGCTTGAAGCATTTTGTTAAGAGTAAGTTTAGAAGTGGAAGCTGCTCAAAGAGATGGCAAACCCAATGACTCTTCTCATTGAGAACCTCTTCATGGGAGGAAATACCCCTCCTTTCATCGCCTATGTTTATTTTATTTGATTAGGGAGAAGTTGCTTAGGCCTGTAGGTCATTGGAAAGTGTGCCGGTGGCATTAGAATTCTGGCAGGAATGATGCTGCAAAAGCTCTTCACATTTAATAGTTGGCATTGCTCATTAGATATTATTGCATCCATGTTGGGATAGAACGTGCTAATCTTGAATTTGCTTTCTAGAGATATCACTGTACTTTTAAGGATTCAGGCCAAGACTTTTCTTTGCCTGTGGTAGCCTTCAGTCCCTTCTTCTGTTCAACATGGCCGCCATTTTCTATGCTAGCCCCATTCCATTCTCCATGCAGCCTGTGGAAGAACAGCCCAGGTAATACAGGAACCCCAAATGCCACCTGCCGCAGTGTTATGCATTCTCACTTCAGGAGACCACACATTACCAGCTCCAAGGACTTTCAAAAGGAACAACATGACCTTCTAATCACACTCTCTCAACCCTGTTGTGTGTCCAGTGTAACACTGCACCAAGCAGCACTTGCAACAGAGGCTCCCCCACTGGTGACTTCTTGGCATTGGTATCAACAAGCTCAGGGGTGCAGGGGCACCATCACCAGCTTTAAACATCAGCCAGATAAGTGTGAGAACCCGCCCAAACAACTGCTGTCAAATTATCTAGCAGTGGGTTCTTGAATACCTCGCTGTTCTTCAAAAGGGTAGGTTGCTTACATCCTCCAGGTCATTATGGGCACTGTCTCATGTGCTGAACCTGTCACCAACAAACCATTGCTTTCAGGTGTGTTAGTCTACTTTAATGGAAGCATAACAAAACAACACAATCAAGAAAGCATTACATTGCCAAACAACAGTACAGGACTGGAACCAGTATTTAAACTGACATGGTGGAGGTGGTCATCATACAAAATTTTGGCAGGCACCGTGGGCCCAAGGTCTGGTCAGCAACATAGCAGGCCTGGGCGTAGTGGAACTCTACAAAGTGACCAAAAAACACAACTGTGCTATGCGGAGGTTCGTAAGCGGTGCGGGCGTTAGGTCGCGCCATTGGTGCTATTTTTTTAGGGCCAACAGCTAGATTCATCAAAGACCCGTTTTGCGAGTCTTTAATAGCGATTCATAAGGAATCGCTATTAAGGACTTGCAAAACGGGATTCATGTAGGAATCGCAAAATAAATTGCGATTCCTACAGCTTCCTTATTTGCGATTAGCAAATTGCTAATCGCAAATAAGGAATAACTCCCCATTCATTCCTATGGGCCAAAGGTCCATAGGAATGAATGGGGAGTTATTCCTTATTTGCGATTAGCAATTTGCTAATCGCAAATAAGGATGCGATTTCAAGGGTGCAGGGGTGTCCAAAGGACACCCTGTAGCACCCCTGAAATGTGAATTTACACTGATGTTGTGCACACACATGTCCAAAGGACATGTGTGTGTGTAACATGCAACTTAGAAAAATGCATTAAAATGCCTTTTTCTAAGGTTTCGCTATTTACCACGAGGTTTGACTTCGTGGTAAATAGCGGTCCTAAATTGCGAATTGGCAATTTTTAAATGTTTCATGAATGGCATTTAAGGAATCTCTAATAGAGATTCCTAAAATGCTAATCCTCGCAAATTTGCGAATTCTTTATTAGCGATTTTTGCATTTGGGATGATGAATCCCAAATGCAAAAATTGCACTCGCAAAGGGCCAGATTCTCAGAATCTGGCCCTTTTGCGAGCGCATTTCGCTTGATGAATCTGGCTGTAAGTGTTTGTTCCGCTCTGGAAAATCAGCCCTACCGGCACAATGCGCAGCGCAAGAGGGCACTGCTTCTTCTGTAACTAAGTATCGAGACTTTGATTTACTTAAAGTGAATAACCTTACTTTGAGGAAGGCGTGTGTAGCTTGCGATTATTAGAGGCTATTTACTGGATTGACACTTTATGAAAATCCTCTGCAAAATAAAGTAAATCATTTAATTTAGGAACTTACAGGATCATACAGGCAGGTGCAATAGCACTGATCTTTCAAGTGTATTTGATAGCGCCAACAACATGACGAATGCCAGACTGCATCCAGCAGCTTCTGAATGGTCCTTACAGCGGAAGTAAAATGTTATATACCCTATTTATTTATTTATTTATTATATAGTTTTGTATAGCGCGAACAAGACCCGTGGGTATCAGAGCGCTTAACATGAAATATGAAAAGGAAAAGGGTTAACATATATATGAGCAGCTAACAAGCAACCGCATTGAGGTAGATGATATAAATATTCATAACACATGTTATGTTAGCGTAAGTAAATATGCTATGTTTAAATTAATAACAACGACATGTATATATAACAACTACGAGGTAGTTCGGTATAGGTTCATGAAGGATGTTGTTCTCATGTTCAGTCAAAAACACCATTGCTATTAGCCTTTAGGTTATTCTTATATCATAGGATACGTATTCCATTATACTATTGCAGAAGCCTCCCCTTATAAAGGTGTACATGTTCTGTACTAATGCAGTAGTATAGCAGAGCCAAGATCACTGATCTTCATTAAGTAATGTATCTCTTCATCAGCAGGCTCTTCACTTCTCGTTTGAATGTTACCAGATTCTGGATCTTTCTGATGTTTGGGGGGAGTGAGTTCCATATTCTGGGGGCCGCTCCTGAAAACGCTCTGTCATAGGTTTTCTTCTTACGGAAGAGGGCTGGCCGTAATAGCAGCTCCTCCGCACTCCTAGTTGGTCGGTTGCCACCGGACAGCTGAATTTTCTTTGCTAGATATCTTGGGGTGTTGTCGTGTAAAGCTTTGTGTGTGATACATGCTATCTTCATTTTGATTCTTGCTTCGTATGGTAACCAGTTTAGTGCTTTCAAGTGCGGAGATATATGGTCATATTTCCTGGTTCCGGTGATGAGTCTCGCTGCAGCGTTAAGGCAAGCTTTCAATGGTGCTGTGGACATTTTTGGTAATCCAGCCAAGGTAGTGCAGCCATATTCAATCCTCGAGATAACTAGGGATTGAATTGCCAATTTGAGGTCCGATTCTGTGATGTATGGTTTCAATTTTCTTAAGTAGTTCAAGTGAAAACGGGCACTTTTCGCCATTGTGTTAATGTGGGCTTTCATGTCTAGATTCTCATCTAAGGTGATTCCTAGAGATTTTGCTGAGTTGACGAGGGTTGGGGTGAAATTTAGCGCGGTCATGATTTTCATCCATTCCTTTATTTCTGTATTGCTCCTTGGTGGAGAAATTAATAGGAACTCTGTTTTATGTGCATTCAGCTTCAGGTGGTTTGCAGTTAACCATTGAAGTGCCATTTTTAGTGTCTCATTCAATAATTCCAATTCTTTTATGGATCCCACCTTCAAGTATATTTGCGTGTCGTCCGCATACATGTGATAGGATATTTGAGATTTTTTGAGAATTTCTGTGAGTGGTTCGACGTACAGGTTAAACAGATCTGGGGATAGGGTCGATCCTTGAGGGACTCCAATTGAGATAGGGCAAGGAGGTGAGATTGATTGGTTAACCAGGAAGCGCTGCGTTCTGTTCTGTAAAAAGGAATCGAACCATTTAAGCACAATTCCCGATATTCCCATCCTGTCCCGTAGTCTGGTCAGCAATGCTTCATGATTTACCGTGTCAAATGCCGATGACAGGTCTAGGAGAATCAGTAAGCATGCTTGATTTTGGTCAAGGGCCTGTAATGCGTCGTCAGTAATGTGGAGAATCGCTGTTTCCGTGCTGTGCCCTGCTCTGAATCCTGATTGGCATTCATCTAACAAGGAGAATTTGGTGATGTGTTGGCTCAGTTGTTTCTGCACACATTTCTCAGTCAACTTTGCCAGTAAAGGGATGTTGGTCACTGGGCGAAAGTTATTTGGATCTGAGGCATCCGCTGTTGGTTTTTTGATTATGGGAACAACTTGACCTGTTTTTAGGCCGTCGGGAAGGATCCCTTGTGACAGTGATGCATTTATTATTTCGGTCCATATTGGAATCAGGATGTGATTGATTTCTTTTACGCATTTTGCAGGCAGAGGGTCTTGGTAGTGGTTGTTAGGTTTAATTCCTGAGAGCGTCTTGGCAATCATGTGTTGGTCGTACAGTTCGAATTTTTCCCAGCTCGCCTTGTTTTTTGCCATAGTGCAGTCCGTTGTAGATTCGGCATTGATAGTAAATCCAGGTTCGTTGGGAAGGTTCAGCGCAGAGTTTCTAAGCTCTATTTCGAGTGCTTTGGCCTTTTCGGTGAAAAATGTGGAAAATTCATCACAGCTTAGAGGTGTTTTTGAATTTTCTTGTACTGTTTTGGCTAGTTTGTTTGATTGTTCCTTTAGGATTTCAAATAGTTTTCGTGGTCTGTTTTTGGCATTATCCAGTTCTGCTCTTATAAAATCCTTTTTCGATTCGATGATCTTTTTATTATATTGTTTCCTTATTTTTCTGAGAGCTTTCAGTTCAGGAGATGATGGGTGTTGCCTCCATTTTCGTTCTGCCATTCTCAGTTTGCGTCTATCTTCATTTAGTGCTTCGTTAAACCATGGGTTTTTCGTCTTCTCTGAGACTCGTTTCAATTTTAATGGCATGGTGTTATTAACGATATTTTCGACAGTTGCAATGTAGTGTTCCGTCAGCTCGTTAACTTTGTCCAGGTTGTTGGGTGGCTTTAGGTCTCTTTCACAGCTTTCGACCAGAAGTTCCATATTTGCTTCTTTTGTGTCTCGAGTCCATTTTTTGGTCTTGAGAGGTTGTCTGGTCCTACCTTTTCTCGCTGTGGGTATCATGAATGTTATGGCGTGATGATCAGACCAGTCACATGGTGTTATGGAGTGGATTGTTGCACCTTTGTTTCTTGAGATAATCCAGTCTAACGTCGCTCCTTTAGAGTGTGTGGGTAGTGTGCACGCTTGAGTGAGGTTTAGTTCAGTGAGGAAACCTTTAAGCGTGTTGACCAATTTGTCATTGCAATTCTCCCAGTGCAGGTTGAAGTCGCCTAGAAATATATTATTGGCAGCATTGTTGGAGTTGGCTGTTATGATCTCCATTAATTCTGCTATAAACTTTGCGTTATCTCCTGGTGGGTGGTAAAATGTATGCAAGTTGCAGCGTTGAATGTTATTTGATCTTATGTTAAGACCAAGATACTCACAGGATTCTAGCGGGTCGGCCTGAATTTGTTTAACCTCTATATCAGATCGATGAATACAGGCTATCCCTCCCCCTAGTTTTCCATGTCTATCCAGTCTCAAAACGTTGAATTGTGGTGGTACTAACAGATCCATGGTTGGGGATGAAGATTCCGTAAGCCAGGTTTCTGTAAGGATTGCCAGGTCGATGTCCTTGTTAAGGATGAGGTCCGCTATGTCCGATGCATGTTTGTTTGCAGATCGACAGTTGAGTAGTAGACAGGTTAGATGTTTTTCTTTTTTGCTAGCATTCTCGTTTTTGTCTTCGTTTGGTGTTAGCTGTATGTGCTGTAGGTTGTGGGGGTTGGATGTTCTATCGTTTTTTCTCGCTGTTCTGTTAACGTCAAGTGGAACTGTTTTGATTCTCTCCTCTTCCTTGTAGTCCGATAGGTCATATGTTCGGATTAAGGCCAGTGTTTCCTCTTTGGATAATGATTTGGTCCTGTCTGGTCGGTTGTCTCTCTGTTTTAACCGCATGTCCGCCTCGTTACTCTTTCTATGCGAAGAGTGTACCAGATTTTGAATATCCGTGACTTTAGCTTGAATGTTCACCGTCATCTCTTCAATTTTTTCTATCGTCTGTATGGTATTAATAGTGGCTTGAGCTAGCTTGCTCACTAGTTTCTGAAGCTTACTAACGTTCTTCATGTTCTGGTGAGATTTCTTAGGGGCGGCCAATCTGTACATCCGCTCAACTCTTCTCCTTTTTGGAATGGTTCTTATTTGCGCTGCCATTATCTTTATTTTTTCTCTATGATTGTCCGTTCCAACTCTATTAGGTTTGTCGTTGGTGCTGGATATGTTCTGAGTTGGTAGGAGCATGTTTGAGGGTGAAAGTCTACAGGTCGCTGATGTTGTACTAGCGCGTGGTATAGGTATGATCACCTCACTTTGATTGTCGGTCCCATCTCTATTTAGTTTGTCGTTGGTGCTGGATATGTTCTGATTTGCTAGGAGCACGTTTGAGGGTGAAAGTCTACATGTCACTGGTGTTGTATTGGCGCTAGGTATAGGGAAGTTGGTGGAGTTAGATAGGTCCTGTGATGTAGGGATTTCATTTGTCGGTGGAGGAGTGTACGACGTTGTTATTGTGTTGGCGAGGGTGTGGGACGTAGGAAGGCTGATGTCTTCTGTCTCATCCCATTCCTGGATATTAGGTGGTACCACCCTCGGTGCCGTGTGAGATCTACGTGATGAGTCACGTGGTTCGGGAGTAGGGGCGACTCTTCTCTTAGGCAATGATAATGTTCTTTGTTTGTCTGATAGGTAGACGTGTTCTCTAGTATTGGTCTTACTGGCCTTACTGGGTCAGTTAACTCTACCTGGTTAAGGTTTAGCGCATGATGGTTCCTGGTTCTATTAGCGCCTCTGGTGGTGACATCGTGAATATCTAGAGTGTCTACTGGTGGGGTTAGGAGAAATTGATTACTCGGGTCGTCCATTGAGTCTTTTAACGATAGGAAGGTCTTGGCAAATCTCTCTAGATCTCGATTTGCTGCTTGTATCAGCACCATACCGGATTTATATATCGTGATGCTAAGTTCAGCTCTGCATCTCTCTGACGATGAGGTTGACATTTTTAGGCCATGAGGAATGTTTTTCGTAGTTTTTATGGTAAGCATCCTAGTGAAGGCATTGCGCCATTTAGCTGTTCTGTAAGTATAGAATATAAGGTCATTCATTTTCGTACCATTCGTTGCGTTAAAGTATAGGTCTGCGAATATTGTGTCCGGGTTTTTCCTCAGGTAGTCGTGTTTAAACTTCTTAGCTGCATTTTTAGTTAGATTGTTGGGGTATTTTATACTCTGGACACTCAAGCCAGCATATTTAAGGTATCTTTCGCTCATTTTAGCTCCGTTCTGCATTAATTATGGCGCTTATTGGTGTATTATTCTGCTTTTCTGTTAATTGCACCTCAACATATATCGATGTTCCGTAGTGAGAATATATTCTCTGCTTTCCCCTAATTGAATTATATATGTATTACCATAATCAGGAAAATTAATTTGCCTATCCCTTATTCTGATAAGTCAGGTGTGGGGCTGTCCGTTACAAGATGTCTGACTTTTAGTATCTCTTGTTCTTCTGTGCAGACTTTCTTTCTTTCCACTCCTGTGGTAAGTCCTCTTTCTCTTTTGCTCCTTGATTCTTTGGTCTGACGACAGTCCCTTTTCAGTGTCTATGCCTAGGAATGATGTAGTTTGGCTGGCACTTTGGTGGCTATCGAAAGTGTTTAGGACACATCATTTCCCTGATCAGGATTTGTTCATCTTTATATTCTTATATTCAGCCCCTTAGGTCTCCTTGCCAGGAAGGTCCTCTGAGATATTTGCATCAATACCAGGGGGATCGCGGGCGACTAATGTCTTAAGCGGCCGCCATTTTAAGGTCAGGCGCGCCGCTTTACTGCTCCACACTCGTTTCTCCCGCTTTCTTTTCCTCGCTTATGCTCATGAAGGGGGGCGGTGGAGGAGGGGTCGCGCAGTCGGTCAGGGTGCTCGTACCTTCCTGACTTTTTCCGAGGCTGCTCTGCTTTTCCCCACTGCTACCGGATCCCGCCCTCCGGCACCGGGGGTCCCGACGATCGCCTCAGCTTCACGCAGCCCTGCGCAACCCTAAGATTCCAAGTATAGCTTCACAGCTCTTTTGCAAAGAGGAGATCGAAATGTGTGTCTGCATAGGGTCTCGGAAGCATCCTCGAGCTGGTACTGGTTGGAGAGCCTGTGATATCCCAGTATCCGGGACATCTGTGAGGAATTCTGACTAGGGACTGTCATAGGTCTAAGCCTGGAAATGTTTAGGGGGTCATTCCCCCTGATATCCAGAGTTACCCAGGGATTTGGATTGTACCCACATGGGCATGGCAAACGTTTCTAAATTGCCTGGAAGAAGTTGGGTTGGGAGAGATGTCAAGGGACTGCCTTGGCTTTGTAACAAGTATCCCTTGGGTGCATGTGGGCATGAGGTCCGTGGCCGTACAGGAAATTCCAAGTGCATTTGGCCGACCGCCACACTCGGAGTTTAAAGTAAATGCTCTATAAAGCATTTGGTGCATAACTTCTCACCCCAGCTGCAGTCAGTAACGAATATCCTTGCATGCACAGCCTAACATGGAAGCGTGTCATGTTTTCATCAACCAGCTATGTAGAATGTGCTTCTCCGTCCTACATTTAAGAACGTGGGGAAGAGCTCACAGCCTCCTCTTAGTGGTGTCAATTCAGCCAAACAGTGAATTGTTTTTTTAAAAGGCATGATGTCTCCTAAAACTTAAAAAATGCCCCTTTCCTGGGTTCATCAGGAAGTGAAAGCTAGTCCTATGCCCAGACCTTGCATAGGCACAACTGCGATGTAGGGCAGCAGGAGACATGCCAGTCACCTCTGGCACCAGATCAGTTGGTGAGCACAGTGCGTCAGTGAGGCGCGAGCGGGAGGCACGCGTTTCTGAAGATGGCACATTAAGTTTCTTTGGAGTTTAAATAACACATTTTGAAGGTCACGCATTGCTCCTGCTACCAGCATATACCTTTCTCATCCTTTTTAAAGGAATGTTCAATGTGCCGCCTGTTCCAGAGATCTTGTACCATTTTTAACTAACACCAAGGTTCCTCATCAAATCATACAACCACGTCTGCTGGCAATTAATTGAAGTTGCTGGCCATTCAGGAGGAACTCTCCGTATATCTCGATTCTGCATTCAGCCATAGTCCTTTTTGAAGCATGTTTTTCATACATAAGGAGTAGGAATCACGAATAACAGAAGCTACTCCCATCAACAATTGGCTGTATATCTTTCAAGACACATATGGCTACCTGATGAAGGCGTCCCGCCGAAACGCGCGTAGATTGTAACCATGTTAGCCACGATGACATTGTAGGATAATCTGATACCTATTGTGTACTGATTTCTTTCAATGTATCTGTCTATGTTCAGTTTTTGATACATACCTTGTGCTTGATCCTAATCGGACATAACACAAATATTAGCCAACATTCATGTACAATGAGATAAATAGATGTAAATGTCGGTTGCAACCAGGTATATACTTGTATCAAACTGCACTAGCTGATTTAGGCACCAGTTAGAATTTGCAGTTTGAAAGTATGGTAATGTATACATTTTAATCGAGTTTCCATATTTTAGTAAAATTGTTCTAAAAACTATTTTTATATTAAAAATCAACAAACAAAATAAAGTAATATATTTTTGAATACATTCTTGTTTTCTGGTCACATATTGTTGTTAGTATAGATCCACTTTGTATTCGTTTCCTACATGTTTATTTTCAAATAATGTCGTTACCCTGATGTAGGAAACTCATTCCAGGGGCACTCCCTTTTCTACACATAGACCAGACTTAGAAAAGCCTGCCCAGCTGCTGGCCTTCACAGCTCCCCACGCACCTGAGGTTACATGGAGACTCATCCTTCCCAAACCCCTGGCGCTTGCAGAGGAACAAGGCTGTGGGAAATATTCCTGAATTGCCTAGTGGTTCTCCAGATTTGTTTGGCTGGTGATTGCCATGCGCCAGGGCTTAGTGGTCTCAGTGGCGTAGCTAGGTCAGGTGGTACCCGGTGCGGAACATTTCTTGTCACCCCCGGCTTGACAAAATGGCAAAAATATGTGTTTAAAACATATTTTTGCCATTTTGTCACCCCCCCTCAGTGATGACACCCAGGGTGGCCCGCACCCACCGCACCCCCCTTCCTCCACCACTGAGTGGCCTAGTACAGGTGGCATGGGCCCTAACGCAAGCAAGGAGAATGTGCCTCCATGCCCCTGCATCAATAGTGAAATGCAGCATTAATTGGAGTGCAAAGCCATCTCACACCCCTGAATCACGGTGCTACTGCACCTCTTGCACTTTTGATAACTACACCCTTGTCAGGGCTGACATTTTGGGCATTGGCTAACTGTAATTTTGCAGTTGGTATTGAGGAATATTTGGTTTGTTCTTGTGTTTGCATTTGTTAACTCAACTATAAGAGAAATGCTCTTTAGTATTAGCCACCTGTCAAGGGTCATTACTTCACAAAGTGTGTCCACTACATCCCAGTGCTAGAGCTCTGGACAGAGTGTACACGGCTGGGATTGTTGTACTTCTGTGAGTGCTGTCTGTCTGGATGACACTGCTCTGGCTTCCATGAACGAATTAAACAGCTTGTCCATGTAATCTGATTTAGGCCTGTGTGGAGTCCTGCAACGTGGAACTCTGCGCAGTGACCAAAAAACTCCGCCGCTAGCGGCGAAGTGCATTAGGTTGCGCCGTTCGGGCTGATTTTTAACGCTGGTGTTTATCCTGCACTGGATAATGTGCACGAATGGCATGATGCGCAGCACAAGAGGGGGCTGCTTCTTTATGCAGCTCAAGTAGATTTTCTACTTGAGTGGCAGCTTCCTCAACGCGAACACATGGTTTCTCAACGCGAGCAGTCACGACCATCCGCGAGTGAGGATAAAACTCTGCTTCAGGGAGCGGAGTTTTTCAGGACTCTGTGTGCTCCATGTGGCGCGGAGTGTGGAAAACACCACGAACGGAGCGGAGTTCACCCCCAGCCCTAGTCTGATTCTTGAAGAAAGTGGGCTCTGTGGTGAGTCCACTATATTGCTTTGTACATCCTTAATTCTAAACCGCTGTCCCAACACCCGCTTCAAATGCACTGACATTTATTCTGCAGACAAGTGCACAAAGGAGCCGAGCAAGTTTCAAGCCTGCCAAAAACGAGGTGAATTGTAAAGCAGAGTACTAGGAGAGATGGGGAGCCAAGATTGCAAAGATCTATAAACACCATCACTGGTGTTTTGGGGTTATTTTGAAATATGTGCTGCGGCGTGCACACTGCATAGGTATTAGAAGTGGGCAAGTCAACCAATTAACAGGGAGTGCCAAGCCAGAGCGGAGCCAAGGGTCTGGTTCGGATCCTAGAGCCCACGCACGAGCTGAGCCCTAAAAATATTTGCTTTGTAATTCATACAACAAAACCCCCGTAAAATATAATAGACTCTTCAATATTCGAAAATGTGTATTTCTTTAACATGGAAGCTTTGACATTAGTAGGGTACATTATAGCACTGCACCGAGAAGTACATACTAAAAGTGATATTTTTGTACAACTGGTATTCTGAACTCAAATATTTGAAAGTGCTGACGTGATAATGAAAAATAGATTTGGACAAATAAAATATTTGGTCTAAGATCACACAATTTACCCTGGAAAGCCACGATTTTTTCAGGTTTTCTCTGTCACTTTGTAAAATCAATCAGTAAACTGATATCTATTTGTCTTTCCTTATGTTAAGACTTTTTTACCTCAGTTCATTTTCCTATAGTGTTTAAATACAGCATGAACTTGACTGAAGGTCGAGCACTTTGCATGAGCACCAGTTACACTACACAAGGCCACATGCATTGTTTAAAAGCATGGGGAAATTAAGTGATTTGATCAGAATCACAGGATGTTGAGCCGATGCGGAGACTCGAACCTGGTTCCCCTGTTCCAAGGTCGACAGTAACGCCACATCCGATGTAGCGATGGAAAGCAGGTAGAAGTCACATGAAAGCTCAGCATTTAATGGTCTCGAGATTCCAACAGGCAGTGCTTAATTTGAGCCAGTGATTTCTGGTGCTCGCCACCGGCAATTAATTCTCAGCACTGGCGCATGTGACAATCTGCCACAAGGTGGCGCTGTCTGACTAATTTAGAGATGACCATAACAACAGTTAATTATGAATTCAATATACATAAAAATTATATTTACCTGCCAGTCTTATAGCTTTCGGGCCTGAAATAGTCCGAATTATCACTTGTAGGAGTGTGATGGTTAGTAGTTGTGTTGTTTCTATCATTGGCAGTGCTGGCAGGGGCAGGCTGCGGTGTAAGCTGCAGTGGCCTCCTGACGAGAGCCCTGGCGCTTATTTTTATTTCTTTTTGCAAATTAAACACTGCACAGGGTCTTGAGCTGAGCCAGAGCCGGGCTTCAAGCGCAAACCTTGCTCAATCTTTCAGTCGCTCCCACACCTCTGACAGGTACCTTTCCCCGTGTAAAAATTTCACAGTGACATAACAGATGGATGGACACACATTCAGCAGTTTCCTAAGAGGATACCCAAGTTTACTTCGAAAGTGACCCATTTTGGACCTTCCTTTAAAACTTTTGAACCGTCTGACCAAACTGCACTAAATATGGCTTGATGCTGACATCAATTTTCAAAGCTGTTTCGTCAAAGTTTGGTGCAAATTGGTTAGGAAAGGTGAACGTTAGTAAGAGTATAAACAACACAAACAAGTACTGTTGTAGCATCACCAGTGATGCAGGGCACTGAATGTGTAACCAATGTAGATACATCTGAGGATCCTCAGGTTCAGTGGGTCCTGAAGGAATCAGGGCTGTGAGTAGAGCATGGCCCAGGCCAAAGCCTGTGCTCAAAACCTGCTGTGCATAGCTATGGGGGCTGGAGGAAGGGCATAGCCCGGGGCCATGGATTGTCCTCAGTGCACAGTCACAGGAACTGGAAAAACGGTATGGTCTCCTGATCAGGTGCAATGTGTTCAGGGACTACAAGGGCTGAGTGCAAGGCATGGGCAGGGGGCAAGGGCCAAAGCAGAGGTCTGTTGGACATCACGAGAGGCTGTGTATAGTGCTTTGGATGGGAATAGAGGTTTGGCACCTATGCACAGGTTTCTGCCACATGCAATGGTTTCTTGCTTTCACCTGTAGGCAAAAATTGCAAAAAACACAGTTGATGGACAGCATGTAGAACAATGTCATACATTCACCCCAGTACAAGGATCTGGGCCTAAATCTATCGTTTTTTTGCACTCCACACCACCCTGGGTTAGACACTGTAGGCAAAGCATATTGTTACAAAACCAATATAATTTACGGACAAAAATTGAAATTAGCATCATTGACCTCAGTGGAAAGAGCACAATGATTACAGCGCAAAATGTATGTTTTGAGTAGTGCAGTGTGACAATCTATGTTTGAACTGACCACCGTAATACGTGTTTGGGGTTTAACTAATATATTATTTATGAAAGTTAGACAAAAACTGAGTGTTCGAATCCCAATCATTGCTCATTATTAGCAACACTTTACAGGGAACATCTTCAACAACCCTCTCCCTTCTACAGGCATAACTTGCTTTTATCAAATCAAAGGATATTTTTTCATTTACTTTTCATTTTACTACAGACAACCAAACAGTGTAGCCCATTTTTTCATTTACTCTTTTGAAAAAGCATTTCGATGTTTGAAAGAAACATGTTTTGTATGCTAACTACCCCCAAACAAACATGTAATATACAAATTCAAAAAAGTAACAAGAATATGGTCCTATATTGACAGCTCGGGCTTCTGACATTTACAAATCACTCTTCATTGGCCTCCTGTATTATGATGTCACCAAAGCGCCTCAATGACTATATTAGACCATATTATCTATCTATCTATCATCTATCTGTCTGTCTGTCTGTCTGCCTGCCTGCCTGCCTGCCTGCCTGCCTGTCTGTCTGTCTGTCTGTCTGCCTGTCTGTCTGTCTGTCTGCCTGTCTGTTTGTCTGTCTGTCTGTCTATCTTTCTGTCTATCTACCTATTGCATGCATGTAGATGTGCAGAGTGTAATATGCTATTTATTTCCCTTGATGAGTGCTGGGAAGAGCAATGACTTGAGAGGCAGAGAGCCTTGGGTGGGTCATGATGCCAGTCCCCTCCCTAAGCAATGCTAATAATTAGCATATTACACTCAGCACATCTGCATATATGCTTTATGCCATGACATGTTTTCAGGTGTATTTGTTGAAAAATGTATTCGATCTAGAGGATCTAGGGGTTAAATATAGTGCAGAAAGGTAAAATGACACCGAAAATGCCTCATGACTGTTTGAAGAGTTGCTTCACATTGTAAAGTCCATTGTAAGATGAGATCTGTGAGGCTGTAAAAGTGCTTTTCTTTTGTCCCTTTTTGTGCACTGTGGTTATAAATGTGTGAACGAGTGTTCGTTACTGCAATTGCTCTAAATAACAGGTAGTATTGGGCAATATTCATGCAAATGCGCCAAGTGTAATATGGTATTTATTTATTTACATTGTTGAGTGTGGGGTGGGGCCATGACTCATAAGAAGCTCTGCCCCTCCCCTCCCTCAACAATGATAATAACATATTTTACTTTGTGCATCTGGTTATGTGGGTTTGTGCTGTGATAGTTTTCATGTGTATTTATTTTGAGAAAACGTATTTTTTCAAAACCAGGATGCAACAGATCAGGTTAGTGCAGTATGATAAAATCACACTGCGAGACCTTGTCATTACTAGGAGGGTTGCTTCCCTGTGTAAAGTAATTCGTGGATGCGCTCTGAGAGGCAACACAGAGTGTTTTTCCAATCTCAATTGTGCTGGACTGTGTTGTTTAAGAAGAATTCGACCTTTTCACTCTAGTAATAAATGAGTGAAATGGACTTATTACTACAGTTGCACATGTAATTTGCGATTGGTCCTCTTTTCTTTTCACTGTCAGTGTACATCTATCTAAGGTTTTTGTCTTTGTCAACAATATGCTATACTGGTTGGTTAGTGTCTTCCTTTTACAGTACTTAGACCACATAATGCAGCTATGAAACCAACTGCAGAAAGCTTTGCAATCCTTAGCTGAAGAGCAAAAGCTTCAGTGCCTGGAAAGTTTATATATACCAACACCTTTTTCTGGGGTCACATTGTATGCACCCCAGGAAGCATAGGGTTACTTTTAATACATTATCTGCGGATCTGTAGCCTCCAAAACAAATTTGAAACATGCCCAGATTGAACAGCACAAAACAGAAAAAAAATATGCAGATTAGCCCACGAAGGGCACTATGGGGCGCTCCTGGCTGGGAGCAGTGAATACTAAATGAGCCCCATCAGCCAATCTGAAGGCTTGAAATGTTTAATTTCAGCGCAATGGTCCAGATAGCTAAACATTTTGAACCATAATTTCTCAAAACTACGCACCAAATCACAAAAAGCTGGTTAAGGATTTGCAAAATGTGAAGGATAACGGTACAACATAACTACAATAGAAAAAATCTTTTAACACCTGAGCAGTTGAATGTCACAATGACTTTACACAGAAAAATAACTCAACTTATAGTCAGGAGGCCCTTTCAATTTGATTTTTGCTTACTCCACAAATGTCACCCTTTGCATACTGGTTTTGTTTTCTTTTCCAAAATACAAATATACATGAAAATGCCTTTGCTCAAACACATATGCAGATGTGTCAAGTGTATAATACTATTATTATTAAAGATAATAATATACAGCATATTTCACTCTGTATACCTGCATACCTATGTATCTGTTAAAGCCAACTCACAGGACAAACTTTGACATTTTATGATAATGGACCTGGCAGCGGTCGGCTGTGATTGGGTGAGGCTGACCGTGACCCCTCCTAGATGAGCGACAAGGGGACTTTTCCCGCGCGCCCCTTCCCTCTCCCAGCGTGCCCTCAACAGGAAATCAATTATGTCAGGAGCGTTGGGGATAATTCTTCTGCCCCGGTCGATGCTTCCTGATTAATCCAGTGGCGGCCTGTGGGTAAATTTGCCGCATCATAATTACAATTATTAATTAAAAATTGGAAATCAATTGGCCCAAATTAAGCAGCAAATGAAAAGAGTTTTATTTTTTGGTTGCTCGTCCCTGCCCAGCAGCAGTCAGTCCTCTCAGAGTGACAATGCCAGCCTCGAGTGATTATGCCGAGATTGCTAAAGACAACTGCATGCTGGATTGTAAAAACACGAGGCACGCGACGGCACGCGAGACTTTAGAGCACGAGCCAGCGCCACAGTGCAAGGAGACAAAGTGAAGGCCCCGCCCCTCATGTGTGCTATACATTTAATACTTATAAAAGTGTGACAGCTCGCACGTCTTTGCACTCCAGTCTTTTGAAGAATAAAAGAAACGCCGCTTTACTGGTATAATAAAGCATGTCAGTTTTGGGTATTAAAAATGGGGTGAGTCAGGTATCCCAAGTTTTGATATGAACATGTACATGGACTAGTTATGCTGTAATGTAGGTACTATATAGATGATACTATAATACTGTGTTATACTTTCCGATGCACTGTCTCTTCTAGTTGGCTGACATAAGGACACCTTTTTGGAGATCAACAAAGAAGTCCCCTCTATCTTCTTTCTCTTCTTTCTGCTATCGTTAATTTCTTTTTCCTCTCTTCTCTTCTACATTGAGTTCGGGCTTGTAATTCTCTTATGCTCCTATAGAACCCACATATCATTACCAAAGTATGCTCTGTACTTACTTACTTCCCATGTAACTGCCTACTGTAGCATTTCGATGTTAGCTCTGTTTGATCTTATTTTTGTTGATAAAAAAAGACCTCAATAAAAAATTATTTGAACATAAAAAAATGGGGTGAGTCAAAGTGATTCACAAAGTGTAAAAAGGCGTAACCACCGAAAAAACAACAAAGTAAGCAAAATAGGCGAAATCCTTTAATTGGGAATTACCTCTCGTACTGCACAGGACATATTGGAAAAGACTAACAGCTAAATGCATCAAACAAAAATCCGCTCGCAAAGGGGCAGATTCTCAGAATCTGCCCCTTTTCGACTGGTATTTTTGCATTTGGGATGCATTATCCCAAATGCAAAATTCGCAAATCGAGAAATCGCTAAATTGCGATTATTTGCATTTAAGGAATCTCAAATTGAGATTCCTTAAATGCAATGCATGAAAGTTTTAAAAATAGCGAATTCGCTAATAGGGCATGCAAATTACCATGAAGTACAACTTCATGGTAATTTGCAAAAACTTTGAAAAATGCACTAAAGTGCATTTTTCAAAGTTTCATGTTGCGCACACACATGCCCTAAGGGCATGTGTGTGCGCAACATATGTGCACAGATCAATTTCAGGGGTGCAACAGGGTGTCCTTTGGACACCCCTGCACCCTTGAAATTGCAATCTCAATTTGCGAATCGCAAATTGAGATTGTCTTCCCATTCATTCCTATGGGCCTATAGGCCCATAGGAATGAATGGGGAGGTATTCCTTAATTGCGACTCGCAATTTGCGAGTCGCAGTTAAGGAATTCTAAGAAATCGCTATTTTTTTAGTGATTTCTTGATGCATTCCATTTTGCTATTCCTTAATAGCGAATCGGTATTTTTCGCTATTAAGGAATCGCAAAATGGGTTGTTGATGCATCTGAGGGTATGGGCGTTATTTAAAGGCTGGTGGAGTTTGCAGCCTCGTATTGGTGGCGAAGTTCGCGGCCTCGTATTGATGGTGGAGTTCACGGCCTCGTATTGATAACGGGAGTTCGCGGCCTCGTATTCATGGTGGAGTTCGCGGCCTCGTATTGATGGTGGAGTTAGCGGCCTTGTATTGGTGGCAGCGTTCGCGGCCTTGCATTGGTGGCAGAGTTCGCGGCATCGTATTGGTGGCGGAGTTCACGGCCTCGTATTGGTGACGGGAGTTCACGGCCTCGTATTGGTGGCGGAGTCGCAGCCTCGTATTGGTGGCAGAGTTTGTGGCCTCGTATTGGTGACGGAGTTCACGGCCACGTATTGGTGGCGGAGTTCGCGGCCTACGTGGCAGACGAAGGTCCATCCTTTGGTAGCACCTTAAATGCCTGGACGGTTATCTATGTGCTGTGCAGGGAGCCGTCACTAAAGAAGCTTTTAGCTTCTTTGGTGATGGCAGGTTTAACTGTTCGGAAATCTTTTTTATATTAAGAAAATAAAACTCCCAAGCTGGAGCTTTCTCGATAAAAAAATATTTGCCTGACGATAGGAAGTTTTATCATGGTCTGTGGCCACCATTCTACATTTTCCCTGCTTCGCATGGCAGGCCTAGGCAGCAAAATCGAGTGACTGACACCCAATTCTCAAAGGGGCGGGATGACAGTCACTGTAGCCAGTGGTTAATTTGTTAAACAATAAGTGCTAGGGCCCTCGTCAGGAGGACACAGCAGCTTGCACCATCTGTTGCCCCTGCCAGTGCTGCAAATTTGAGTACCAACACAACTACTAACCATCGTACTCCTCCTACAAGTGTGACAATTCATATTATTTAAGGCCCCCAAGGCTAACAGAGTGGCTTGGGTGGCACATATTAGTGATTGTTAATGTGTATCAAATTAATAAACAACTGTTATTGTGCTCATACCCAGATTTAGCAGACAGTGCCACCAGGTGGCAGACAGTCACAAACGCCGGTGCTAAGAATTAAGTGCCGGTGCAGAGCACCGGAAACAACCAGCTCAAATTAAGCACTGACTGCATCCTTGGAGCCCTTTGGCAGGCAGGCCACTGTTTGAAAGTTTACATAGGGCGGAGCTAGTGGAAGCTGCACCATTGTTACCTTGTATATTCTCCAGTCTGAAAATAGACCAGGGAAACCGTGGACTTGACAGGTGGGTGGTGAGAGGGCTAGCAATTTACTGCAGTCCTTCTGCCCAAAATCAGGTCACACCGTGATTTCTTTTTTCCCCCCATTTTTATTAAAGCAAAGAATTGACATACAGACAGCATCAAACTAAAATGTGTATGATACAGAGACTAGACTTATCACAAAACTAAATATAAACAATCTGTTTGTTGCAAGGGAGAAAGCTACGGTGGGGCTCCAGCAGTTTGTGTTTGTAATAGTTTATTCTGGCTGATATAGCAGGAAAGTTTTTTTTTTCTTTTTTGGTCTTCTGGGGTACATGCCGCGAAAGGGACGTGTAGGGGGGTGATGTTGCTATGTCTGAGCATTGACCAGCCTCGGAGGGGGGGGGGGAAGGGGGGAGGGATCCGGCCTCTACGCTCCCAGTGGCCTCTCGAAGTTTTGGAGATGATGCCCGGGAGGTGTCTTGAGCCAGTAGTAAGTATGTGCGATAGACATACCATATATCCGGAGGTTGGGGGCTGAAGTGTGGCATATATGTCAGTCTGCAGACTTCAGGAGGACATGCTGCATATCCATGCTGCTTTAGTAGGACAATGTTTGGCACCCCAGTGTACCGCTATTTCTCTTTTTGCTAGCATCAATGCTATGGCTACAAGTCTACGGTAACATGGTTTAACATGGTTAACCCTAACAGACCTAGCCTAGGAGAAGGAATGAGAGGTGCGGCAATTATTTTCACTATTGTTTGAAATACCTCTAACCAGTATGTCATGATATGGGGACATGACCGGGTCATGTGAGCAAAATCGGCATCCAGCGCCCTATACTTAGGGTAACCTGATGATTTGGTAGGATCAAATTTGGCCAATTGACATGGGGTAATGTAGATCCTGTGAACAAATTTAAAATGAAGGAGTTTATGTGTATGATTAGCGGAATTTTTCTGTATTTGATCCAAGACAGAAAGTCCATTCTTTACCTGTAAATGAGTGCCCCAAGTCTTCTTCCCAGCATTGTCTGACCCCCCTGTCATGGACCGGCCTGAGTGCCAAACAAGCATTGTATAGTTTAGTAACTAAGTGTGTTCCTTCCATATCGGAGATAAGCAGAGTGGGTGGGGTGAAATCTGCTGGTGGGGAACGAAGTGTACCCAGCAATCTGGCGGCTATAAAGTTATCCATATATGTCATCTCAGGGTGTGTAGATATTTCAGTCAATGTGCGTGCCCGACCGTCCGGGAATAGGGAGCCAAAGGTATCCAAGCCCTGTTTAGTGAGGATGTGTTGTACCACCTTTTCGGAGGTCAGTGGGAGGAATGGGTTATTTGGTAGGGTAATGGCCGGAGACTAGAGAAGGCCGTCACCCAACTGCATACCAAAAAAGTGGCAGGCACCTGCTTTGGCCACTTACGTGGGCTGAAACCCATCCTAGGATTCTTTGCTGCCCCCATCCGTCAGATGATCATTCAATCAGCAGTCTTGTCTCGTCTGGACAACTGTAACGGACTCCTACAGGGTAGCACTAAAATGGTCACAAAGAGATTACAACGAGCCAGAACGCTGCTGCCCGTACTCTGTTTGCCCTCCCTAAATACTGTCACACCTCCCATCTATTGCGACACTTACACTGGCTCCCTATTGACCAGAGAATCCATTTTAAAACTCTCTGCATCCTCCACAAGATCTTGTTTAACCAAGACCCCCAGATTCTGCAGGGCCTATGCTCATTGTATGTTCCCACACGGGCTCTGCGCTCCGCTGATTTGCACCTGGCCTGCACTCCCAGGGTGCGCAGGTGCAGAGTGGGAGGTCTCTAGCCCCTCTAGTTTGGAACTCTATCCCAATCGCGGCCGGATGCACCCAAGACCACCTGGCCTTCAGAAAACTGATTAAAACCTGGCTGTTCGCTTCCATCTAGCTGGGACTTTCTCTAGCCCTGCTACGCCTGTTTTGGTCTGCGGGCTGTCCGTCTTCCTAGCTTCCTCTCTACCTTTGCCGCTCGATCTGCTAGCGCTGGGATGCCCAGGTGCTGGGGTAGCCATGCGCTTTATACATTTTGCTAACATAACATAACATTGTTAAGTTTACGCCACGCCCAACAGGCGATTGAAAGGGGTTGGATATCATGGGGATCCAGTGATGTGCCCTTTGGGAGCAGGGCTTCCAATGGTGTGGGAGCCGCCAGGTCACATTCAGGCTTTGCATAAAGTATACAAGCTTCTGGATGTGACCAGTGATGAGTGAATTGTGCCTGTGGCACTAATGTCACACAATGATTTTTGATCTTGTTGGCCTGGACCTACCATTTCCACGATTGTTGTTTCTTTTTTAATTATGTGTTTTCCATAGCAGTTCAGGCAGGACTCCTTTTGAGCAGGATCAGACTGATTCGATTTAGTCCCTGTTACAAAAGAACCCTGACAGTTTTACACAAATTCATTTTCACCTACCAGCTCTCAACTGTTCCAGAATAGAAAAATACATGCAATTGGCCAATATTTTTTTCTAAAATAGATGACACCTCTAATCTTGGCTATGGCTGGAGCAATTTGCGGACATTTCATTGTAGGGAAAACACTGATACACTCTTTCCTTTTTTGTTTTTTCTTGGGGTGCCCCCGTCGTACCACTGCTGCCTTCCCACCCTGTTAACAAGCATTTCTCCAACTGCTGTGGTTTTTAAATTTGCATTGAGATGCTGATGGCGAAATGTCCATCAGCAAAATGAATGTGGCACAAACTTGGCATATTGGCTGAAGCCGCATCAGAAGAAAGAAAAACTCATTATGGTGTACGTTAGGTCAGCAGAAAAGTGTAGTAAGTGTATTTGCACATTTATAAATACCCAAACTATCCCACTTTATGGATGCTCATCAACTTGCATTACATGAAATTGGTCGGTTCTCTAACGCACTAATTAAAACAGCCATTTTGATATAGCCCATGTGGAAATTATTTTACATATGTGTAAATAACGTTTTTACAGTCGTAAAACCTACACCTGAGAAAAATAAAACTTTGTGAGTCGTCCCATCAGGGAGTAGTTTCAGAGAAAATGCTGAACGCCATATCTAAACCCCAGCATTTAAGCTCCAAGAAAGGAAACAGAAAGTCATATAGGGAGGGGTGTACCTTAGGTAGTGGGATTAGGGGGGGTGAATCTCCAATTTTCCCACAAAAAAGCTGTCGGCTGCGGGGGATGGGTGGGTGGACATGACTAAGGCTCGACTAGACTGTTTCCATGAGGAACAGGGTCATTAGAGATTAGAATTAGATGAGCCTCTGTCTAGAGTGGCACAGTCGGATAAAAAGAATGGGTTGGAATGCTACCCTGAATGATTGCCACTATTTGGAAGCATTCATCGCATCACCTTCTGGACGTTTGATTGCTAGTAGTATGCCTGTAAACCTGAGAGTAGCACAACTTTCCAAGACTACTACTGCCAATGTTTGTGAATTCGAAAAAGTAGTAAATTTGCACCCACTGAAGGAGTACTTCTATAGGCACAGATTTACTTTTTTGTTGGTAGACCAGTCACTATGTATATTTAGGTTTCCGCTCCAAAATATGAACGAGTTAAAAGCTCTTAGTGAAATGAGATCAACAAGACAAAAATGACACCGGCATAGCAAACCAGATTCAGGGCCCCCAAATCCAATTGCCAAGAATGCATTTGGGGGGAGTCACACCCCGACAACCCCTCCCCCCTCAGAAGCTACTCCTCTGCCTGTCACACCTGGGCCTGATAGTTTTCCCTGGGACTCATGACTATGGTCACTTACAACACAATGGTCTGAAATCCAAGCCCTGAGTTCACCTATTTTGAAAGTATTCTCACTGCTCACACTTTTCTCAGTTTTTGCTAGGAGAAGCCTTGATGGTAGAGTTGTCTAATCGGTGCATGTAGGCAGGGCTGGCTCCATGTTTCCAGTCCTCACTTTTAGAGGGAGACTCACTAGCAAATGAATAGGGCGAGCCTAGCCAAGGCTCCAGCTTGGCTCTAAGAGTCCGTGCACGAGCCAAGACATGAAAACGTTTGGTATGTATATTGTGCAACATACATAATGTAAAAATGCAATACAGTCTCTTCAGAGTTCGAAACATTTAGTTTTTTAACATACAGAAGCATTTCTCCTTAGTATATTCTATCACGCCATATACTGACACTTATTAAAAGTGATCGTTTTTAAACATGGACTTAGAAAAATTACTGGCTCACCCCTTTTCCCCAAATAACAATGTTATTAGTGAACTAGAAGGCGAGTCAGTAGTTATGTAAACCCTAAAGGTGGCCTAGATCTTTATAGAAGGAGTAACATTATTGTCTATTAAATCAAACATAAGAGGTGCTTGTACAGCACACACACTGAACTCAAGTATTTAAAAGTGCTCTTGTATGTGATAATAAAGAAAAATGAGGTTTTGTGTAATAAAAAGTTTGCCTAGGATCAGACAATTTGGACAAGGAGGGAAACTGGTATTTATTACAGGTTATCTGCTTTCACATTTCAAAATTCAGCCACCAGGTGTATATCTCTAACTCTATCTTTGTTTTGCATCAAGGGTACCTGTTTTAATGAAAATGATGATAAAGCATTTTATTTCTTGCAACAGCTTCTCCTAAGAGGGTTGCAGCGTGTGGCAAAAAGTCTAAAGATCTAAAACCATCATTAATCTTCCCCAAAAAGCCAAGTTGTCATCTTTAAAAACAAAAAATTCTTGTCCCTTGCGGATCGAAGCTGGCTCTCATTCCATGTTACAGCTCCTACGTATGTCAGTGAACTCCCTCCTGTTCTAACCTTTCCTATTTTGGACACTGCCGCCAGCAATTTATTAACCAATCCCACGTTTTTTGTGGGCAGTAAAAGCTAAATCTTACTCTGAGATAAGCTGCTCCCGTTTGATATGAAGCCCCATGCACTAAAACTTGTGCTTTGAACAAAATCCTTTTCTTAATGGGAGTCAGTGGAGATCTCGCAGATGCTACGACATTCACATTCTGATTGGTAGATTCCGAAGTAGACGAGCAGCGGCGTTTTGGACAACTTGCGGCTTACCCTCCAGCTCCTCTGGTATTCCAAAGTATAATGCATTGCCATGGTCTAGTCGTGAAGTGACTAGGGTCTGACGTACAGTTTTCTTAGCCGGGAAAGATATGAAATGTAGATATTTCCTCAGAGAACGTCGGACCACAAAACAAGTGCCTCCACTGACCGAATTTGAGTCTTAAAGGATAGCTTATCATCAGATTTGACCCCTAACTGAGCCCACCTGGAGGCCTTAAGGGGCGGCATCTTCAAGCCAAAATATCTGCCAGCATTCAGGTGCAGTGGTACCAAAAACAGAATTTCTGTTTTTTTCCGCATTATACTTTAATTGGTGGTCAGCCAACCACTGGAAATCTGTAGCCAATCAGGTTTTAATCTGGACTCCAAAAGAAAACAGCTATTCGGTATATTCACCATATGATATAATTTTTGCTCCGAGGGCTTCAGCAATCTGGGGAGTTAGGTATAAATTAAACAGAGTTGGACATAGTGCTAAGCCCTGCGGGACTCCCACTGTCATTTTACGTGGTTCTGCGAAACAGGGAGGAATCCAGATTTGCTGGCATCTATCCTCCTGAAAGGATGCAAACCAATCTAATGTCAGTCTGGATACTCCTATTGCCTGGATACGCACTAGGAGTCTGGAATAGGGCACCTTATCAAATTTATTTATTTAATGGTTTTGTAAAGCGCGTAGTAACTCAATGAGCATCCCAGCGCTGACCTGATTCTCCAAGGGTTTCAGCTGTCTGATGAACTTATGTCTGCGGGAAAAGGAGGGTCTTTAGGGTTTTTCTAAACTGGAGGTAGTTCGGTTCTGTCCTGAGTTTCCGTGGTAGATGGTTCCAATGTTTTGCCGTGTGAACCGAAAAGCGACGGCCACCGGTCTTGGCTTTCCTAACTCTCGGGACTGCGATAAGATTTTCTGCCCCGGACCGGAGGTCTCTCTCCGCTTTGTATGGGATTAGGAGTTCTTTGAGAAGGGGGGGACCATTATTGTTGAGGGTTTTATGGGCCAGGCAGAGGGCCTTGAAGACGACCCTTTCTCTGACTGGGAGCCAGTGGAGGGATTTAAGAGCCGGCCTGGCGGAAGATCTTCCTGGTGTGCCCGTGAGTAGGCGGGCGGCGGCGTTTTGGACTTTTTGCAGTGAGTTCAGGGTGGCTTCAGGGGCTCCCAGGTAGATGGAGTTACAGTAGTCTAATCTTGCCAGGATTAGACCCTGAATGAGGAGCCTCCTTGCGGTCTCAGGGAGTAGAGGGAAGACCTTCCTGCAGGCTCTGAGTAGCCCAAAACATGTTCCTGCCGTTTTTTTAGCCTGGGTTTTAAAGCTCATATCCTTCTCAATCCACACACCAAGGCTCTTGACCTCTTCCTTGGGTGTAGGAGGGTCACCTAGGCAACTAGGCCAAAGGTGAGATGGTAGAGAGAGCCCCTTGTGGCCCATCAAGAGGATCTCGGTCTTGGACCCATTCAGTTTAAGTGAAGAGAGGTTCATCCATCGGTGGACCTCGGAGAGGCAGCTGTAGAGATCCGATGGGGCGTGGTGGGGATGTGAGAGGGTTACGACCAGTTGAGTGTCGTCGGCGTAGTTGATAATTGATACGCCGAACGAACTGACCCTCTTCTCCAGTGGGGCCATGTACACGTTAAACAACGTGGGGCTCAAGGATGAGCCCTGTGGTACTCCACACCGGAGGGGGAAGGTGGATGAGCAGCTGTCATTTTCCCGCACCTGAAAGGAGCGTCCTGATAAAAAGGATTCTAACCATTTCAGGGCCGTACCCTTTAGTCCGATCTCTCCCAGTCGATGGATTAGGATTGGGTGGTCTACAGTGTCGAAGGCCACACTGAGGTCCAGGAGGATCACTGCCACTGATCCTCCTGTGTCCAGAATGCTTCTGGCCTTCTCTACCGGCTGCAGATAGATCTAACATGATCAGTACCACCTTTCCCTCTTTGTCTAGGGTGCCTTTAATGTGTTCAGAGACCTCCTTGAGCTCTGCTTATTTACTGAAACAAGGCCTACTACTGGACTGGTTAGGATGCAGTCAATTGTTTCTAGAAAGTGGGAAAGTTGTGTAATTTATTCTTGTTGCACAACAAGAAAAACCTACACAGCACTCACAGACCCAACTACTAAACAAGAATGCATTTATTGGAGGGTCTCACACTCCAAATGCCGCATAAAGTTATACCCCTGAATAGAGGACCTCAAACAAGGAAGAGTTCAGCAAAAACACGTGCAGAGAGAGATAAGGTAGTATACAAGAAGCAGTCATAGCCCTTCAATGGACCTCACATCCCTTCCTCACTGTACTGCCAATCAAGTCAGCACTCTCCTCTGCCTGTTGCTTTACAGAAGCGTCATCCTGCTTTGGTCCTTTCAGCCGCCTAGAGGTCCCTGCCCTGGTACTGGGTAATTTCCCCTAGAGTGGAGTAGTGGAGTGGGCAGAGCAAAAACCCTTCTGGGTTTTAGACTGGTAAACGCTTTTGTTATATTTCTTTGAGGGCGCTTAGACTTATGTAGAGCACTCAGACTGGTAGGACAGAGCGCGCCCTTCAATGCCTACACAGTTTGGCTGGAGCATGACCTTCTGGCGAAAGGGTGGGTCTGCGCTTAAGAACACACGGCTAGTTAGCAATAGTGTAGCAGGAGCAGTGGCACCAGAGCCCAATTGTAGACCTTTCTTTACTACCAAAGCAGGGGTTTTGTGGAGGAGTGATGGAGTGGGACATTTTCTTTAGGGCCTCTGAAACCTTTACTGCACCACTGAAAACACACCATTGATATTGTATTCGATTGCAATCTTTTATAGCGCTTACTACCCCCAGGTCGGACACTAACTAAGCACTTGCCTACATGGGTAGCACGCTACACCTCGTAGCGTGTATGGCTGAAAGTGTGTTGTCTTTGTTTTGATCTTGTGTGGGGTGTGCTTCCATGTCACGCCTGAGCAATCTTTTTAAATTTGAAGGAGAGAACGGAGAAATGCTTTGCTTTGCAACATGCTCCCAAACTCATAGTGCTTCATCGGTATTGAAATTGCAGCTTTGAGACAGTTAGGTGTGCATATAACGGGCTACTAGAGCAGAACACAACCTGACATAGTCCTCTTGGACTCAGGTCCAGTCTCTGACTCGTACTAAAGTACTAGAATATACCAAGAGGCATTGTCTATTTATTCAAACGAAAATGGGCATAATTAAGTACTTTTCTTAAATATTAGAAGGGTACAATTAAGTGTCTGTATTGGTATGTGAGGCGCTGTCGCAAAGACAAACTGCTGACTAATATGTGTCATGCACCCCATGTAACACAGAACATGCAAAATGGATGCAACAAGTAAAGGAATAGTCTAACACTACATACTCAGTGTCAAGCAGTAGACCCAACACCAGTCAGCATGCACCCACGCAAAGGGCGGGCGCACATCAAACAGTGCACACAATTTGTCCTCACACATTTGCCACATTCTGAATTATCATGTCCCCTGCTCTTAGGTCTGGTCGGCCAGCCATGTCTAGACTAAAGCAAGAAAGCACCACCTATTTCGGAAGATGAAAAGTGGCTGTTACGACCTGCGATAAGGCTGCGTCATTTCACAATGGTGTCCTACCTAATGGAAAACCACAGGCGCATTTCCTAAAGTTATCTAAGAGAAGGCTGTGTTGTGGCTGGACACTGAGGGCTGCTCTGTGTGGACTCGCAGGATAGCTTGTTTCTGCTGACTAGCTTGTACATCTAGCAGTTCAGGGGACCTGGAGTCCGCAGGAGTAATAACGCCTCCAATCACTCGCCTGAACATGACATCAGCTGGGGCTCTGTTGGTGGTACAACGGGGTGTATCTCTGTAGCCCCAAGCAACTTATGGATGATATCTTTGACATCTTCATGTTGTTCAATCTCGATCCTAATCGCTTTATTTAGTGTCCTCATGAGTCTCTTGACTTCGACTTTGGCTTTAAGTAACCTTGCATTATTTTCCTATGTGTTATACCCTTGGCTCCTATATACTCTCAAAACTTGTTCCCCAGAAATGGAGACCATTGTCGCTTTTGAACATCCTAAGCAGCCCAAACATGGCATATACATTGTCCAGCTGACTTCTTGTTTGTTCGAAGTTCGTGGTAGACACTACATCCACAATTGGGAACTTGGAGTAGGTCTCAGATATTACTAACATTGGCGCCCACCAGGTAGAGAACAAAGTCGACTCTCAAATCTATCCAGGGGCCATCACTGGGTTCTCTGTCAGTGTTGGCACCAGCCTGGCAGGCACCCTGTTGGTTTTCCACCAATGGCAACTGGTTACCAGTTCCTTGACACTCGAGTCCATGGCTGGGAACCAGAACTTGCTCCTTAATCGAGCTTTGGTTTTTGTCTCCACTTGATGTCTGATGTGTGCCAACATTACAATTCTGTGCCTCATCTGGCATCGGAAAACAAGCTTGTGCCATCGCAGGAGGACTCAATTTTCTAAGATGCTTGATTCATCTCACACATGCCATAGTGCCTTTATTTCTTGTAATAGTCCTTATCATGGTCGCCAATGTTTTAGAGGAAATCTTTCCACTGATTAGATAGAGTGCATTCACTTACTTGTTGGAGGCTGTGTTCATTACTTTGCCTACTTCCGTGAGTCTTGCTGTACGTGAGCAGTTGACATTAGCGATCTATTCAAAATATTCGTTGGCTCCCCTCTGTGATCTAGGGTGCTGGGAATCTTGGACCAAAGGTGCCTATATAGGCAATCAGCAGGATTGATGCAGCCGGGTTTGTATCCTATTATTAATTGATATTTAGGAAATTGCAACACCCACTTTTCTATGTGGGGTGAAGGGTTCAAGGAAGTGTCGGTGAAGAATGCTATGAGTGGTTTATGATCTGTGGTAACACTGAATGCTTGCCAATACAGGTAAAGATGAAAATAAGTGCATCGCCGCTGTATTGCAAGAGCCTCTTTTTCGATATGAACAAAACTTTTTTCCCATAACTTTGAGGGCTCTGCTTGCGAAAGCGATCGATGCCCATGTATCCTCGCATGAGTGCTGCACTGAGCCCAATATGCCTAGCATTAGTTAAGAGTTTTTGGCATGGTCAAAATAGGACATAACAATGTCCTGCAGTTGTACATTCTTAATAACTTGAAAGGCCATCTCCTTCACGTGTCCCCATGTCCACTGCTTTGTAGATATCATCATGATCTGTAGTAGTCTTGCCAGGGTCGCTGGATTGAGGATGTATCTCCCGCAATACATGACTAGACCTAGAAAATTTCTGACTTCAGACAGAGATTTTGGGGATTCTGCTACTTTGATGAATGCCCTTTTTTGCCGGGTCAACCCAGATCCAGTCTCTGGAGGATAAGTAACCATGTCTCCTGCCTGAGAAATTGACATTTTTACCTTTTGACTGTTAGACCTACTTCTCTGATTCTGTGGAGGGCGGCGGACAACCGTCCCTGAGGACTCCCATGGGCGAGACCCATGGTGCAGGCACGGGTCACCTTATCAATGACTCCTGCATCCTCTAGTTTCTTCAGTTCAGCCTCCATCGCTGGGTGAAGGTGAAAAGGGATCCAGGAGGATGACCAGCGTAATACCCTTGTTAATGTGCAGGGATGCAGGAGGCCTCCACAGGCAGCCAAGCCCTTTGAAGAGGTGCTAGAAGTTCTTGAGAAGATCCTCTGTGCTTCTCTCATTGAGCGCTGATGCAAAATGTTTTAGGTTGAGCTCCTTGGCTTTTGAGCAGCTAAGTAGAGTCTCTATTCATGTTGTAGCGACAAATAACTTAGTTGGACTGGAGGAGTCAATGTGGGTGACAGTGCCTCTGACCATTCCTTCTGGCCGACCCTCCAAAGACAAAGATCATGGTTTTTGTTGGTAGAAACACTGGTGGGACTGGTAAGTCCTGGTGATTTTTGTCATCCTGACTTACATGAGATGTAAAATACCTTGTCTTCACCTTAGTTAATCTGTTCAATAGGTGGTGACAGTTCCTTCCACAAAGAACTCGTCATGTCAGCATCTTCAGAGACAGTGAGGATGCCTTGAAACCATAGGTTTCCACTTGGCTGTATCTCTTGTGCGCAGCAGCCACTTCTACAGACATTTAACTAATGGTTTAGGATGCTGGTGGTGTTCATGCAAGGGGTGAGTTGAGAATCCACAGTAGCTACAAGTGCCTATTGACTGTTTGCTTGTAGCAGGCAATTTGGGGGCATCCGTGTGGTCCTGATTTCTTTTCGATGGCAGCCACTGCCTCTATTTTGAATGTTCATTGTTTGGATTTTTACTTGATGGTGAGTTTGCCAAATGTGAGTTCCATCTGTTCTGCCCGTTGTTAGAAAGCTCATGCAAGTGAGCAAATCAGAATCAAGGGAAATACCAGCTTTGCACAGGATGCGGCGCGTGAGTGCCGCCGACCTGCAGCGTTGAATTAACTGTGCCCACACCTCCTTTTGGGGGTCATCATCAGTAGTTGTGCTGGCGAATTAGTGCAACTGGACATAGAGTAGATCAATGGACTCCCCTACTCGTTGATGAGCTTGGTGGAATTTGGGGTTCGAAGTATGTATTTCACACAGTGATAGCCATGTTATAGTCGTGATGGCCTCTGGTGTCATGTTAGTTCCAGAAAGATTAAATATTTCTTCCCCTGCAAGATCTATTAAGAGGGACACATTTACTTAAAATAAAAAAAAGGGGATGGGAGGAATGCTTGCAATTTGTCTAACCAGTGGTGGTTACTTTATTAGGGTGTGAGGGTGTCAACCCCCCCCACCTGCTTGTTTTGCTGCCCCGGGTCCCAGGCATTTACTGGTGAGAGTGAGAAAGGGGCGAGGGGATCATTGAAGATTGACAAAAGCCGGGCCTCCTTGGGGTGAAGTACGTATGTTGGGTTGGACAGGTGCCTTGCTCCGACCCTACCCCACATGCGCACTTGAACTCTCACCTACCTCCGTAATGTCGGAGCCTGGCAGGATTGCTGCCACAGCCGCCAAGGTTCTAAATGGGCGCTGGCAGCGCCTGACCGATCCAGTCCTGACAAACATAAAGGGAACAGAGTGAGGATTGGCTATGGGGTCGGGCGGGACAGGAACTGGAGGGAGGTCATAACTTCCATGCTCCCAGCCACGTCACGAGTGCTCAATGGTGAGAGAGACGAACGGTGAGTGAGGTTAGATGTTGCCAAAAGTTAGAGATTTCTTCACTGCTGTAGAAATGTTTTTGCAGCAGCTGCACTTACATTCATTTCTGGAGCTGTTTCTGAGCCTGCTTATCATTCCAATGCAACAGTTTGCTAGATTCTGTAAAACGTTGTCTTTTTACTTTGGTGAGGCGATTTAAGAGCATAGTCACAGTGGGCTGTTGTGAATTCCTTCGAGGTTTGAGTTTGTTATTTTTGCTTGTTGTACGTTATAATTAAGTGTTAACATTATGCCTGCCTGTTTCCATAACAGGCATTCTAATGAGCTGGTGATGACATTCCTGGAGTGTTTTCTTCTGGGATATTTGTATGAGTATTTCAAAGTTTTTGTGTTATAGTGTCTGTTTTCCTTTGTGATTTTTTGTCTCTGCCCATCTGTTTATGTTGCTCATATGTAAATGACATAGATATTACCAGTCAATTTTGAAGTCGATGAGCATTATGAAGACATAGCGCCAGAGACAATTGTATTTTCCACGTTTGTGCATGCCTTTACTAAGTAGCGAAGGCCCCTGGCCCTCAATCTGCATACTTTAATGGGCTAGCAAAACGAGAGACTAGTAATGACACCTTCACCTCGTTGGTCAAAGGGAGGTTACAGAGGCCCAACTGCCTCCCGAGAGGCAGCTCAGGGCCCCACTGGGCCATTGGCAGCATCTGATCTGAACAGCACAAACATAGCCCCAATCGACCACCACTCTGCCCAAAAAAGCAGCCCACACAGACAGCAGCAGTTCCTCACTCCTTTCACTTCAAGACCATGGATAAATGGGGCAAGGGTACACATCTGTTTTTCAAGGCATGAGCACTACCCTTACACACCATTTTAGACACACGCTTCTCCATCGATGGTGCCCCTGGAGTACTGTTCTACCTATCCCCAAGTACTTTGGCACCTCCAAGGGTAGGAAGCGCTATATAAATGCTGCTACAACACGATACACTTTCACATTTGCTTTATTAACCTTCTGACTTTCACAAATACGCTTGAAAATCCACGATTTGCCCATTCTTTTTTCAAAATTTTCTCACGGGGGGGGGGGGGAATACTCCCCAAACCCCCACCTTATGACAGTCAGGCTTGTTCGATGTGCTTGCTCGCCACTAAGCACTCATCACAAACTCTTACGCCTCACTACTTTCAAATGTCACCAGCCTGTGTCTAACCACTGGAAATTGAACTGGTGGGACCCTAAACAATTGCTTTTTGCTCACCATACCACCTAAGTTTGGACTCTGACAAATCCGTTTTGATCCTGCTCCAATAGGAACAGTCCTGTCCGAACTGCCAGGCCAGATGCTAAAAAAAAAAATAATGTTGTATTCTCAACCAAAGCAGAATGCCTTACCCAATCATGCTGGCAAATTGTGTTACAGACAGATGATAACAAAGATGGCTGGTTTCCCTTCCTGATATCTCATGACTAGTATCTTAAAGAGGCTCAGCTCAATACTTTGTACTTCCCAATTATAGATAACTGGTGCTGGTCTCCCTTGAAATTGCAATAGGCTGAATTTCTTCATCCTGTTTTAATGCTGGAGATGTGGCTAGCCAGAATGTGATCTGTACCATGTGTTGTGTGCTAGTATTGAGTTTTCTTGTGTTGGAAATGCAATTAGGACTTATCATCAGCTTTATGCAGCACTACACACTTAATAAATGTAGCATGATTTTGGAAATATAGTAGGACTTGACAATCATGAATACAAATGCATTACTACCTCCGAGGCGGTTGCCAAATTATGGGGCTGATTACGATGGTGGTCGGGCGAGTGTCTGACTGCCATTGTTCTGGGAACAGGAATGTTCGACAGGTAGTTGGCGGTGCCGCCCACCAAATTACCATCCGACTGCCATGTAGGCGGTCATAAACATGCCTTTTGCCATTGAGGCTTGTGCTGTGGCCTTGAAAAGGGCCGCAGCACAAGCCCCAATCGCAAAAGGCATGTTTACAAACATCCCTGCACGCGTGCCAGGCACCACAGGGTGCCTGGCACACGGAGCATGGATTTTGTGGGGCACCACAGATGCCCCCTGGCCTCATAGCTAAGGCCCAGGTGGGACGGGGGCCCTGCTAGGGGCCACCAAAGTCCCTTTCCAACAGCCTTTATATGGGTGCCGGATCACCATGGAAAGGCTGAAAGGGACATCCTAATCCCTACAGCAGTGCCTGAGTAGGCACTGCCCCTGTTGTAGGGTCTACAATCCGACCTACGGTCCAAAGGGCTACTTGGAAGCGTCGGTTGGTCCCTCCGACTGATGCGGTCTGACCGACAGCATCATAATGCAGCAGACGAACTGCTCAGCTGGATGTCGGTTGGCGGTCCTGATCAGGCCCAATGGATTTTACCAACAGGAGACAACCCATGATTGAGACACTGGATGAATAGAGACCGAGGTGTGCAAGGTGACATTAAGGCAAAAAGTTACCTACCACGTTAATAGCCAAAAAGAGCTGTAGTACATAAACTGTCAAACTACTTGTTCGTAATTGCTTATAGGTTTGCTATAATCTGCGGATGGGGTCTCATTGTTTGATACTTATTTGCATATCTTGCTGTACCAAGTGATTTAAAATCTATCACCGAGTAGGTAAATGATGCTAAACAAAGTATTATCCATCCATCTTCTACCTGAGCTGATATTATTAGATCACCCTCCATGCTTGAAAAGTTTTCTTCTTGACTACTACACTGCACATCCTTAATTGTTGCCCCGAACGGTATAGGGTGGCGCTGATAAAAAAAAAAACGTTATGCTTCATGGTAACTGCGAGAAAGGCGAATGTGGGACAAAGTAAGAGCAGATTATGTTGTACCATGTAAGAAGTGGCTTTCTTTTTGGTGGTATACTTGAATGTGCACAATTGTGTATTGACTCATGATAGATTTTCATATCATCATCATGCACAGTGTAAAATGCTAATAAAGAAATATTTTTTTAAAAGATCCACATTGCTAAGAAGGGACAGAATGGCACCAGATTTCACTTTTGTCCCATATCAAGAATTTTTTTCCCGGACACCCAGAAATCGACTGCGCTCCAGGGCCAGGCAGCTCGCTGGCAATCCAGATATGTATGTGGTCCCACTGAAAAGCATCCAGCGTGCTTCTGAGGGCTTATCAAGAGAATGAGAAAATAAGGCTCGTTCACTCCCACACATCACAAACTCCTCTGGCACCCACTGGAAGCCTGCATTGCCTTCAAGTTCTTCTGCCTTATCTTAAAATGAGTGACATGTAGCACATATGGCAGAAAAAACAAATTCACGTCTGTACCAACGCGCATCCTTGACTTCGTCAGCCTAGAATCGAAAAAAGTCCTGGAAAGATCAGAACAGCCTTGTCTTGCTAGACTGGAAGGTTCTGAAATATCATTCCTGCTAGGGTCTGACTGGAGCCATCCCTCCTCCCCTTCAGGAAGGAAGTCGAGATCCTGGTGTATAAACCTTTGAACCTTGCTGGAATTCCAGCTTTTTGGCATTATCTTGCAAAATAAGCGCAAGACAGATAGTTTGATATTAAGGGGAATAATCCCTCATCTGATACTAAGGTCTGCTGCCCCTTGTATTTGAGGATACATGTCACCAAAGGATACTGGCAGTGATAGTTCTGTTAATGCTGTTGGCATGTGAAAAAATCCTCTACCTACCAGAGCCATGGACACGCATCATGTTCAAGGCTGGGGACCACACAAGTATCTTTTAAACAGCTTTTCAAGAAGGACCTCGTTGTTCTTCTGTTATGGTTAGAAGCAGCTTCAATATTGCTCTTCCTATAGGCCTTTATGTGATAGCCACAGGGGCCCAATAACACTCTCTATCTTAAGACCCTATTACAGATGTGGGGAATGGAAGACCACCCAGGAACTGTAATCAAGAGTTAAAATGAGCTATGTCAGAGTTTGATTTCATAGTTTCATCAAGAAGGTCTATATCTAGGGCACAGGGTGAGGCCTCTTTCCATATCTCTGCATAGGTCTTCCAGCCATGGAGACTAACCCCCAGATTCATCATGCTCCTCTTTTGCGAGTCCTTAATAGCGATTATTAAGGAATCGCTATTAAAGACTCGCAAAACGGGATGCATGTAGAAATCGTAACATTTATAGCGATTTCTACTGCTTCCTTATTTGCGATTCGCTAATTGCTAATCGCAAATAAGGAATGGCTCCCCATTCATTCCTATGGGGAGTCATTCCTTATTTGCGATTAGCAATTAGCGAATCGCAAATAAGGAAGCGATTTCACCACCCCTGAAATGGTGATTTACACTGGTGTTGCGCACACACATGTCCTAAGGACATGTGTGTGTGTAACATCCAACTTAGAAAAATGCACTACAGTGCTTTTTTCTAAGTTTTCGCTATTTACCACAAAGTCAGACTTCGCGGTAAATAGCGGCCAAAAATTGCGAATTCGCAATTATAAAATGGTTCATGAATTGCATTTAAGGAATCTCAAATAGAGATTCCTTAAATGCAATTCTTCGCAATTTAGCGATTTCAAAATTTGCGATATTTGCATTTGGGATGATGAATCTGGCCCTTTGCGAGCAGATTTTTGCTTCATGAATCTGGCTGAATATGTTGCCCTGGACACTTTTGCCAACACCAGGCCCAGTTTGGTAGTTTTTTTCTGTAGTTGATGCTGATCAGAAGATATAGAAGGCTGGGAATGGCAATGAGGCCAGTTCCGCACTCTGTAAGTAACTTGGTTATTACCAGGGACGTGTGCTTGCTAGGCATGATAACTGTTCTAGTGTTGACTCAGTTCATTTGGTGTTATGGTCAGATCTGTGCTGCCTCTGGGGAGAAGATCACTGGACTGTAGGGCTGCAGGCAGATGTGGTTATATATCTGTGTGGTGTCCTGAAGCCCTCTTTTGCTGGTGGCAGTTCAGAGGTGCATTCCTTTCTACCTGGTCCCCTGGAAGGAAGACCTTCTGGTTCTCACCAAAAATCACCTCCGGACACCCGTTGGTGAGGTCCTTTGCTTCATCCTATGGTGTTTCTAAAGTGGTGTGGGTACTGCATGTTACACATGTACTTTGTGACTGGGAAACCCCATTCATGTGCATGGTGCACTCTAGAAGACATTCGAGTGTCAACACAGCCAGACTGGGAACAGTAACCAGCCCTGACAATCTGCTAGACCGGTCCCAGTAGCAGGAGGGTTGGGGAGCCGGTGGGGGGTGCCAGTGAGAAGCACCACTCTCGCTTTTGTTACAAGGATCCGATATTGCAGCACTGCTGCAAAACCAGCCCCCACTATGAAAACCGACCTCCACAGGTCCAAAACCATCCACCACCCTTCCAGCCCACTGGGAAACACCCGGTGCCCGCTTCGGCCAGTTCGGCCCTGAGTGCCATCACAAAATGGTGATTCATCCTCTCGTCATCTTGTTCCATTTGAGTAGGTGACTTCCAGGCCAGCCTTACAAACATTCAGGTAGATTCATCAAGCTTTAATCTGCTCGCAAAGGGGCAGATTCTCATAATCTGCCCCTTTGCGACCGGTATTTTTGCATTTGGGATGCATCATCCCAAATGCAAAAATCGCTAATCAAGAATTCGCTAAATTGCGAATCTTTGCATTTAAGGAATCTCAAATTGAGATTCCTTAAATGCAATACATGAAAGTGAAAAAAATAGCGAATTTGCGATTAGGGCACGCAAATTACCATGAAGTACAACTTCGTGGTAATTTGCAAAAACTTTGAAAAATGCACTAAAGTGCATTTTTCAAAGTTCCATGTTGTGCACACACATGGCCAGAGGGCATGTGTGTGTGCAACATATGTGCACATATCAATTTCAGGGGTGCAACAGGGTGTCCTTTGGACACCCCTGCACCCTTGAAATCGCAATCTCAATTTGCGAATCGCTAATTGCGATTCGCAAAGTGAGATTGTCTTCCCATTCATTCCTAAGGGCCTCTAGGCCCATAGGAATGAATGGGGAGGTATTCCTTAATTGCGACTCGCAATTTGCTAGTCGCAATTAAGGAATTATTAGAAATCGCTATTTGTTTAGTGATTTCTTGATGAATAGCATTTTGCTATTCCTTAATAGCGAATCGGTATTTTTCGCTATTAAGGAATAGCAAAATGTGTTCTTGATGAATCTGGGGGATTGCCTTGGCTTCCAGCAGCCTGACAGATCTCAGTTATGGCAATCTGCATAAAGGTGAAGGGTGCTCCTCCTGCAGCAAACACTCTCAGCCAATGAGGAGCTTTAATGGAAGTGGCAGTTAGCCTCTGTGAAAATGTAATTACCTTCACAAAATGTGTGTTTGTGTTCTTGCTCGTCGAAGATTTGTTTGATCAAAAAATATCTCACCAAGAAACATTGCTGCTCAAACCTGTGTCCTACTGCTATGCTGTATAGCTTTTATATCCACGGTGCACGTTCACATGGAAATTTCATAACAGATTGCTCCACACCAGATTTTGACCCACTAGTGTAATTTATCCTAATTATTGAACATGTTCATGATATAAAAATGACACAATTTCTCACACTTGTCGTGGACTGACCAGAGGTTGAAGGGTTTCTGCCAGCAGATCTGATTGAAGCTCTGCTGTTGGCAATCCAGTGGTTTCCCTACCACTAAAACAAGCACTGTACTGTACTGCACTCTAATGAGTCTACAAACCTTTGCCTGCCCTCTACCTCCCGAGACCTGGACCAGGATCTCCTCACTGGGGATACCAGGTCACTTTTCCCCTTCACTGGGGCCGCCGTCATTTCCCACCCTTCCGGTCCCTGCCGAGTCGCAGCTCCGGGTATTATACCTCAACACTCGCTCCATGGTCAGGCATCAAGCCGATATTTTCCACCTTCTTATGACAGAGAAGCCAGATGTCCTTTTACTATCTGAGACCTGGCTCACTGACGAATCCCTCCCCGACATCCTTGCCGCACTACCTCCTGACTACTTTCTGCTGAATACCAACCGCCCTGGAGGCCGCTCCGGTGGAGGGGTGGCAGCGGTAATACGGAAGAATCTCAAGATCATTGCCTCTGCCAATATGACCCTCCCCGATGTGGATAACCTGGTCCTCCGTCTTGGGACCGAGGTAGGCGCAGTTACCCTTATGGTACTTTACCGTTCCCCCTACCCCATGCCTTCCTTCCCTTCCTCCTTTACTGAACAGTTAACCAACCTTGCCACCTCTTCCCCCCGTACTATCATTATCGGGGATTTCAATTACTGGTTCCAGAATGAGGATGCCGGCCCCCACGCCACCGAACTGTTCGAGGCCCTTTCGAGCTTGGATTTTACACAACTAGTCAGGTCTGCCACTCATAGCGGTGGCCATATCCTTGACCACATTTGGGTTCACGGGGTCAAGTCCTCCTGCCCACTCATAACACCTTGTGTGTGGTCCGATCATTTCCTAATTGACATCACCTTTTCGGCCGTCGGCCAGATCAGGACCCCACTGCAGGAGTGCGGCACCGCACGCAAGTGGAGAGTCGCCGACTCCTCCAAACTCTTATCTCATCTCTCTCTTACCCGTCCTCTGTTCCCCACTGACTCAAGTACTGACGAGCTTCAGGGACAAGTTTCTGACTGGCTCACTATAGCCAGTGATACTTTCGCACCTTTAACCAAGTTTCCCCGATCCCGACACTATCATTCCCATAAATGGTTTACCCCTCACCTTAAGACTTTGCAGTTAGAACTCCGCCGACTCGAGCGCAGGTGGAGGAGAGACTACTGCTTATCTAGCAGAAGTGCATATGTGGCTGTGCGGAACGAGTACAAAACTGCTATTTCCGCCGCCAAAAAAGCTTATGCCTCAGACAAAATTTTATCTGCCCCCTGCAAGTCTAAGGAGATTTTTAAAATCCTCAATGAATTTACCTCTGATCCTAGGACACTTCCGACTCAGGCCTCCACACAAGAATCATGTAACGCGCTGAGCACTTTCTTTGTCCAAAAAATTGCCTCGATCAAAGATACCATTCCGACTATCCCCCCTGGCGCTGGCTCTGCTTCTCCCCCCCATAATGCTTTTTCTCTCACACTTTTCCCGCCCTTAGACCCTACCGCTTTGGCCACACTGGCCACCCGCGTTAAATCTGGATCCCCAGACGACTGCTGTCCCCCCACCATATTACGAAATATCTGCCACTCTTTACCTGATTGTATCCTTCCCCTGCTGAATTCTTCTTTGTCGTCCGGTACGGTACCCCGCTCCTTCAAGGAGGCCGTGTTGGTGCCTCTACTGAAGAAGCCTGGGGCTGATCCCGCCATCCAGGCAAATTACCGCCCCATCTCTCTCTTGCCTTTTTTCTCCAAAATTCTGGAAGCCCATGTCACCACCTGCCTCTCACAGTTTATTGAGAACTCCACCTTTCTTGAGACTAACCAGGCCGGCTTCAGACCCGGCCACTCTACGGAGACTGTCATCTTGGCCGTGCTGGATGCCCTGAGAGACGGTGCTGACAAGGGTACCTCCCAGGCCCTGGTTTTATTAGATCTGTCGGCTGCCTTCGACACGGTGGACCACAACATCCTTCTCCACCGTGTCGAGCAAGCTGGCATCCAGGGCCTGGCGTTGGCATGGGTCAAATCCTTCCTGACCGGGAGGTCTCAGACCCTTAGCCTGGGCACTTTTAGAGCTCCTCGGGAGCACCTGCCCTGTGGGGTCCCTCAGGGCTCCTCTCTGTCCCCCCTTCTTTTCAATCTTTATCTTCGACCCCTTCTTTTTTCCTTGAGGCAGTGGGACGTCACCGTTTTCAATTACGCGGACGACCTACAACTCATCTTCCCTCTTGATTCCCCTTCTGCTATCCCCAACTTTCAGGCTGTCATGTCCCACATCCTATCGTGGATGAGCCAAAATCAGCTTAAGCTGAATCCCCGAAAGACGGAGCTTCTCCTCCCTGGTAAGAGCTCTACCCACTGGGGTCCGCATTTTTGGCCGGCAGAACTTGGCCTTCCCCCCACCCCTGTGGCCTCGGTAAAAAGTCTAGGGATTACTATTGACTCCGGTCTCTCCCTCGGGCCTCAGGTGGGGACAGTTGTCTCCTCCTGCATGTTCCAGCTGCGCAGGATCACGAAGGTGGCTTATCTCCTCACCCCTGAAGCTCTCCTGCAAGTAATCATGGCCCTCGTCCTCTCCCGCTTAGATTTCTCGAATGCTATCTATCATGGTCTGCCCAAAACATCTCTCTGCAGACTACAATTCATTCAGAATCAAGCGGCGAGATTGGCCTTTGGGAGTCCGAAATGGCAATCCGCCAAACCCCTTCTTTCCAAACTGCACTGGCTCCCCGTCGCCTCGAGGGCAGCCTTTAAGATCGGCTGCCTTACCTTTAAATCCTTATCTGGTTCCTGTCCTGCCTTTTTGAAATCTCTCATCAGGACTTACAGCCCCTCTCGGAACCTGAGATCCTCTCACCTGCACCTCTTACTCACTCCCCCTGTCAAACTCTGCAGATCCGGAGGCCGGAGATTCGCATTTCTGGCCCCCAAACTTTGGAATTCCTTCCCCATCTCTCTCAAAACTTCCAATTCCCTTACTCTCTTCCGTAAATCCCTAAAAACTTGGCTCTTCCCTCAATCTGCCTAAACCCTCCCAGTCCCCCAGTAGTCTGCCAGTGCCAGGAAACCCATGGTGTCAGCGCGCTTTATAAATGCCCCTTACAATACAATACAATTACAATACTGGCAAAGCCATAGGCCTCGCTCTTTGCTATTGACTTTGCCAATGTGTTTTAGCCATGTTGTACACCAGTGTGGCTTCTTTTCAACTAGGCTAAAAGTTAGTGGTACAGAGGAAAGTGGAGTGGATGGCATAGAGTGGAGAGGCGTAGCGTGGAGTAGAGTGACATGTAGTGGAGAGGCTTGGAGTGGAGTAGAGTGGTGTAAAGTAGGGTGGAGGTGCGTAGAGTGGAGTAGAAAGTCCTAGAGTGAAGTGAAATGAAATGAAATGAAAAATTATATTTATATAGCTCGTAACTACCCGAAGGCCTCGCAGCGCTTAAGTGAAGTGGCTTTGTGTCTTATGTTATGTTATGTTAACTATTTTTTATATAGCGCGCGGATGCCGCAGCCAAGTGGCGTCCCGGCGCTTGGAGATCTGAATACCACAACACGATTAAGAAAGCTGGACAAAAAACAAGCTAAACTGTGGAGAAAAGAAAAGTCTTCAAGGTCTTCCTAAAAGGAAGCAGATCTGAAATTGAGCGGAGTGGAGCTGGAAGAGAATTCCAAAGAGCAGCCGCCAGCACTGAAAACGAGCGACCACCCACTCTAGCCCTTTTAAAACGAGGCACTATGACAAGGTTAAGACTAGCAGAGCGAAGAGCTCTGGTAGGAACATAGTGCAGAATAGTCTGTGCAAGGATCGGGGGAGAGGCTAGGTTGAGGATTTTAAAAGTTAAGCAGAGGGCTTTAAACTTAACTCTTTGCTCAATCGGAAGCCAATGAAGATTGCGGATGGTTTGGCGAGCTGAGACAAATTTCGGGAGGCCGACAAGCATCCTAGCCGCCGCGTTCTGAACCCTCTGGAGACGGGACAGTTCGGCCTGGTTTAAGCCCAAAAACAGAGAGTTGGCATAGTCCAGTCTGGTAAGAACCAGAGCCTGGACCATGATCTGTCTTGTCTCAGCATCGAAAAATTTAAAAATGGGTCTCAGACCATGCAAAGTACCAAAACATACGCCAGCCACGCGTTTGGTATGGGAAATAAATGAAAGCTTGTCATCGAACCACACCCCAAGGTTTCTGACTTCACTCACAGGGGTAGGCACAGGGCCAAGATCAGTAGGCCACCATTGATCTCCCCATAGACCACTTTCCTTACCGAAGATAATGACCTCGGTCTTAGAGGCATTTAGTTGTAATCGGTTGTCCGTCATCCAGCCAGCAACAGCTTTTAACGCTGACTGGAAGGTGGGGGCGTGAGTGGAGTGGAGTGACGTAGATTGGCATAGACTGTCGTAGTGTATAATATTGTAGAGTGTCATAGAGTAGAGTGTCATAGAGTGGAGTGCTGTAGAGTGTGGTAGAGTGTCATAGAGTGGATGGCGCAGAGCGGTTTGGAATGGAGTAGAGCTGCACAGAGTAGAGTGGTATAGAGTGTCATAGACTGGAGTGGCACAGAGGGAAGTAGAGAGTTGTAGAGTGGGAGTGGCTAAGAGTAGAGTATAGGTGATCTGGTAGTGCAAGACATTACAGACAACACATTTTCAATTGAAATGACAATTACATTTTACAGTCCTACAGTTTTACTGATAAATCTATACAGCACACAAACAATAATTTGTGGAAATGGCATCACCTAGTGGTTGATTTGTTTTGATTGCAACTATTAGAGATGAAATATTCAATATTATGCCGACTAAGAATAAAAATATGAACATGAGGTGGACCTCTTAGAAACGCAGATCAAAAAACTGGAAAATGAAAAAATGCTATCACTGGTTTTCAATATTACAGCTAGGATAAAACAGCCTGAGTACAAATATAATTAAATCCTAATCAAGAGAGCCCACATCGGGTTCAATAAAACGCAAGAGCTCAACAAGGCAGGTAAACTTCTAACTCTAAAAGGAGTCAAAAAACTCATTCACATCCCAGCCAGCCACTAGAGATATACATGGCTCGACCATATAAAAATTGTAGAAGCTTTTCAATCCTTCTACGCTGACTTGTATAACCCACCCCAATCTGACAGTAGGACTAGACCGGAAGCTTACCAATTGTGTCTGGATTCAAAGTAGTTACCTCGATTATCGGACAAGAAGTCCGCAGAGCTTAAGTAATCAATTGATACCAATGAAATAAACAAAGCTACTAACACCCCAAAATCGAAGAAAACACTGGGCCCAGGCAGCTATTCGGCCTCTGTTGGAACTGACACGTTTTGGTTGGCTGAGGCAATGTTCTAGTCCGGCAGAACCTACTACTCCCATCAGGGCAGGTGATTACACACACTGTATAACCTAGCTTGGCACTGAGCAATCAGGCTTATCAGAGAGGCAATCTGCAAAGCATTGGCACAGCAGCACTCACTCACAATAAATACACAGAACATCACAAAAGAGACTTCACATGTAATGTATGTGAATAGCGTTTGTATTCAACACACACGATAATCAATACAACATGAACATCATGGGCCATATGTAGGTAATCTCTATTTACCGATTCTTAAAAACCGAATTTTACCGATTCAATATTTAAGAATCGGTAAAAAGTATGTAGGTAAAAATTAGGTAAATTTTACCGATTCGGTAAAATTCCATATTACCGATTCGGTATTTACCAATTCGGTAATTCCCATTCATTCCTATGGGCCTGGAGGCCCATAGGAATGAATGGGAAGCCATTCACTATTACCAATTCGGTAAATACCGAATCGGTAATAGGGTGAACATATTCAAGGGTGGCAGGGTGTCACATTGACACCCTGTTGCACCCCTGAACCGTGCATGTGTGCACATGTGGCACACATGTATGCCCTAAGGGCATGAATGTCTGCCACATGGCACTTTTAAAAAAGCACAAAATTGCTATTTTAAAGGTTTTCGATATTTACCACCAACTTTTAATTGGTGGTAAATAACGAATCCTTAAATTAAAAATGCACTCACTTGAGTGCTCCCTACATAGGATTTAAGGATTCGGTAATTTACCAATTCGGTATTTTAAGGATTTGGTAATTTACTGATTCCTTAAATTACTGATTCGGTAAATTACCGAATCCTTAAATCCAGCCACCTACATTGGAAAAAACTAAATACCGGTCGTTAACGGCAAATATACCGATTTTCGGCCGTTACCGACCGGTATTAAGCTACCTACATATGGCCCCATGTATTTTGGAGCATAAACCACACTTGGAAATATTATTATCAGTAATATGCCCAACTGTGTTGAAATGACATCAATAATATGCACAGTTTGGACAGGTCCTATTCTAATCTACCCAAAACCCTTATTCTGTGCAACACGTTGTCAAACCCAGGCCCACTATAGTAATTCTTATAATTCAATGCCACACAGTTATAGGGTGCATCCCGGGTCACAACAGTATCAAAAATATGTACATACAAAGAATTATAATACTTTTTAGCAGCACAACGGGCACAGGCTGCACGGGTAAAACCAATGTCAACTGTAGTGATCTTCTTTTTTTTTTTATTTTTTTTTTATTGAATTTTGTTCCCCTTTTTATGCAAGCAAAAACAGAATACATATTACATCATCAGAGTATAACAGAAAAATACAGTAAATTGTACATAAAAAAGGCAGATATCTTGAAGCGTTTGTCAGCAATAAAGAAAAAGAGAAAATTAATTATAACAAGACAATATATCTTTTTCAACCATATCAGAGGAAAGAGCCAAGCACACAGACAGGGAAGAAAAGGTCACACTAATATAAGAAGAAAAAACTTTGAAGTACCACAGAGAACACATATATAATCAATCCAACTCCCCCTGAATCCACTGCCGAACAGGTGCCCAGATCTTCACTCCCAAGGCTCTTTTTTTCCTACCCTTCGTTTTATATATAACCGCTTCTATGTTATATGAAGCTAAAAGACGTGCTCTCCATGCATCAAAAGAGAGGGGGAGTGGATTAATCCATTCTTGGGAAATGCATACCCTTATTAATGCCATTCAAATAAATAATAGATTTTTTTCCCCAGCCAGTAATGAATCGGCGGTTACCCCTATTAGGACTAATTCCCCAGTAAGAGTAACTGTGGAGCCAAACAGGAGTGTCAAAAATGACTGAATTGCAGCAAAAAATAATGATAACTGAGGACAAGTAAAAAACATATGTAATGCATCGGCTGCGAATAGCCCACATCTACTACACAATGTACCCGCAGTAGACACCCATTTAGAATTTTTTAAGGGTGTATAATATAAATCAAATAGAACCATGTAATGCTGTGTGCGTGATCTTCCAGTAATCAAAATCGAGTTTGCCAGTGCAATGGATTCCTCAATCTGAATATCATTGCAGCCCAATTTTTTTGCCCATCTAATAGATTGAAACTCTAGATCATCTAGACATGCGGCGATGAGCAGATTATAATAATATCCTATCGATTTTTTAGAGAACATGCTGTCAATAAGAGGAATCCAACACAACCCAGACCGGGCCTGTAGTTGAAGAGTATTAAAAATCCAGCCACCTACATTGGAAAAAACGAAATACCGGTCGGTAACGGCAAATTTACCGATTTTCGGCCGTTACCGAACGGTATTAAGCTACCTACATATGGCCCCATGTATTTTGGAGCATAGACCACACTTGGAAATATTATTAGCAGTACTATGCCCAACTGTGTTGAAATGAAATCAATAATATGCACAGTTTGGACAGGTCCTATTCTAACCTACCCAACACCCTTATACTGTGCAACACGTTGTCAAACCCAGGCCCACTATAGCAATTCTTATAATTCAATGCCACACAGTTATAGGGTGCACCCCGGGTCACAACAGTATCAAAAATATGTACATACAAAGAATTATAATACTTTTTAGCAGCACAACGGGCACAGGCTGCACGGGTAAAACCAATGTCAACCGTAGTGATCTTCTTGCAAAACAACAACTTGTAAGGCAACCCCGCCGGCCCGTATCCCGTATGTCCTCGGACTGTCACTCCCACACACAAACACACACACACACACTCACTTTGCACCGATACGCGTTGCAACGGATATCAGTCCGGTCCATATGGAACGCGCTCGCTCACATACGCACGCAGCACTGGAATGCGGTGCAACTTATAGCCAGCAGGTCAATTGATATCATGCTGCAGACCCCATGGCCCAAGCCTTCCTCCACCCTCCAGCTCAGCCCGACTATTCTGTGCTCACAGTGACCGTTAAAAGCATATATCTGAAATGACTACTGGACTTTGTTCAATCAAACCAGCATTGTCATTGTACAAGAGACCGATGCTGCAACAAAAAAAAAACACATGGCCCCTCCTGCCAAGCTCTCTCCAGTCTGTCAGGGAATAGTGCAGCGCCTGCCGCACCCCTACTTTCAACACCTCTGACTGGCTGGTGAATATTGGCATGCTGTGGTTAATACACGAGGGGGAACAACCTTTCAGCTCTGACCAGCGAGTCATTTGGTGACTGGAAATCTCACTGTCCTTCGGACGTTATCACAGGCTCAGAAACCATCAGATGAACATGTCAAACACAGACACATCTCTAATGCGGAAACGGGCAAAAAGTCGAAGGGTAGCAGTAGCACAGCTGAACAGAAACACTAGCTGCCACAATGGGCAGGCGTAGAACGTTACCAAATTAAACAAAAAAACATCCACGCTTTTTTGCTCTTTTCATTCTTTACCTCTACATATCTGGGGTTTTTTTAAAAATAATTTTTATTGAATAAAGAGAACAGTACCGCAGGAACAATAACATAAGGAAGTAAAACAAGACGTGTAAAGAGAAATATAATGTGACCTTATGTAAAAAGCTAAATGGAACAGTTAGGTACTATATTAATAAATAATCATATATATAGACTTGTATTTGTTTTTTTATAAGAAGAGAGAAAAGAAGGAGAAAGAAAGAGGGAAAACGAAATGTGAGAAAATGTGAGAAAAAAGAAGTATATGAAAGTGTTATCTTAATGCGCCCCTTTCCTCACAGAACGAACTGCTGCATGAGTTCAGCCTACAGACCTCGTCTCCGGTAGACTCATTACTAACAGAAGCAGTGAGCGTTCACTGCCTATCTGGGCCCCGGCTGCCACCCCCCCCCTCCTTTTCCTCCTCCCCCCTCCCCCCTCCTGCTCCAAGGGGCTCTTCTGAGCTAAGACTCTGCCCTGCTGCCGCCTTGGAACTCACCGCGCGCGCCGCTGCAAACAGAGGAGCGCTTCCCTAAAACTGGGGCCATAAAGCGACTGCAATCTCTGCCGAGCATCTCGGGAAAATTGCTTCTAAGAGGCCGACATCAAGAGGGATAGGTCTCATTAGGGCTCGGCAGCCTCTCCAGGGCGCAGGCCTTGAAACCTGTAAATAAGGCGCCCCTCTCGAGTGAAGGCAAGAGGGCGGCCATGACAGCTGGCTTGACAGAGTGCCTCTCCTGCCCAGAGCCTTCTCAGTGTAATCAGACACCAATTAGGGGGACCCAGGCCAGACACAATGAGCAGACCCAGGGTCACTGAGCCCTGGAACATGGCCTTGTAATTTAGGGGGACTTTAAGGGTTTTGAAGCCTCAAGGTGTTTTCTAACTCCTTCTTTGTAACCCTAAAGGTCAAGAGTCCTATGGCCTTGGGGTCAGCTCTGTAACCCAGAGTGAGTTTGGGAGGCCCTGAAGTCTTGGAGAGGGATCTGTAACCATCTGGGTTCTTGGAAAGAGCCATGTAACTCCAGAGAGGCGGGGAGGAGACCTTGAGGGAATGCTACCACTCTACAGACTGAGACCTGGGAAAAGCCATGGCTGAATTGGGATCAAAATTATGCTCAGGCACCTTAAAAAACAGTGGCCCACATTTGCGGATTGCAAGTTTTTGTAGTGTTTTAAGTATTATGAAATGAAGGAGGGGGTTCTCTAAAAGTGGCATGCTTTCTTAAGTTCAGTGAGATAAAAAAAAGCAAATATTTTCAGGACTCTCTGTGCACAGATTGATTCACAATGATAAACCACACCTGAAGTGAGGCCACTTCTGCCCAGGCGCCCATGCCCCTGTCAAGCTGCATACATTAATAAGCTGCTCAGCGAGAGACCGTGAATGACACCTCCACCCTGTTGGTAAAAGGGACATCTGCCTCTGGAAATGCCGCTCAGGCCCCCACTGGCCCATTGGCAGCATCTGAACAGCACCGACGCAGCCCAAAGCTGCCACCATGCAGGCCAACAAATCGTCCCACAGATGCCATTCAGATACCAGCCCATCGCCCATTTCCCGTGTACCCGCCTAACCCTGGAAAGAGCCCTCGAGTCCCTGGAAGTGTGTGAGGGATCCTCTGTCATGGAGTGAGCTCTGTAACTCCAGCGAGTGTAAGACCTTCGTAGAGACTAGAGCCCTGTAACTCCAGAGGGAGTGCGAGGGGTCCTCGAGGCTCAGAGGGGGCTCTGTAACTCCATAAAGAGTGCGAGGGGTCCTCGAGGCTCAGAGGGGGCTCTGTAACTCCAGAGGGAGTGCGAGGGGTCCTCGAGGCTCAGAGGGGGCTCTGTAACTCCAGAGGGAGTGCGAGGGGTGCTCGAGGCTCAGAGGGGGCTCTGTAACTCCAGAGGTAGTGTTAGGGGTCCTTTAGGCTCAGAGGGGGCTCTGTAACTCCAGAGGGAGTGCGAGGGGTCCGCGAGGCACAGAGGGGGCTTTGTAACTCCAGAGGGAGTGCAAGGGGTCCTTGAAGCTCAGAGGGGGCTCTGTAACTCCAGAGGTAGCATCAGGGGTCCTCGAGGGTCAGAAGAGGCTTTGTGACTCCGGAGGTAGCATGAGGGGTCCTCGAGGGTCAGAGGAGGCTCTGTAACTCCAGAAAGAGTGTGAGGGGTCCTCGAGTCTCAGAGGGGGCTCTGTAACTCCAGAGGGAGTGCGAGGGGTCCTCGAGGTTCAGAGAGGGCTCTGTAACTCCAGAGGGACTGCGAGGGGTCCTCGAGGCTCAGAGGGGGCTCTGTAACTCCGGAGGGAGTTCGAGGGGTCCTCGAGGCTCAGTGGGGGCTCTGTAACTCCAGAGGGAGTGCGAGGGGTCCTCGAGGCTCCGCTGGGGCTCTGTAACTCCAGAGGGAGTGCGAGGGGTCCTCGAGGCTCAGTGGGGGCTCTGTAACTCCAGAGGGAGTGTGAGCGGTCCTCGAGGCTCAGTGGGGGCTCTGTAACTCTAGAGGGAGTGCGAGGGGTCCTCGAGGCTCAGTGGGGGCTCTGTAACTCTAGAGGGAGTGTGAGGGGTCCTCGAGGCTCAGTGGGGGCTCTGTAACTCCAGAGGGAGTGCGAGCGGTCCTCGAGGCTCAGTGGGGGCTCTGTAACTCTAGAGGGAGTGCGAGGGGTTCTCGAGGCTCAGAAGGGGCTCTGTAACTCCAGAGGGAGTGTGAGGGGTCCTCGAGGCTCATAGGGGGCTCTGTAACTCCAGAGGGAGTGCGAGGGGTCCTCGAGGCTCAGTGGGGGCTCTGTAACTCCAGAGGGAGTGCGAGCGGTCCTCGAGGCTCAGAGGGGGCTCTGTAACTCCAGAGGGAGTGCGAGGGGTCCGCGAGGCACAGAGGGGGCTTTGTAACTCCAGAGGGAGTGCGAGGGGTCCTTGAAGCTCAGAGGGGGCTCTGTAACTCCAGAGGTAGCGTGAGGGGTCCTCGAGGGTCAGAAGAGGCTTTATGACTCCAGAGGTAGCATGAGGGGTCCTCGAGGGTCAGAGGAGGCTCTGTAACACCAGAAAGAGTGTGAGGGGTCCTCGAGTCTCAGAGGGGGCTCTGTAACTCCAGAGGGAGTGCGAGGGGTCCTCGAGGTTCAGAGGGGGCTCTGTAACTCCAGAGGGACTGCGAGGGGTCCTCGGGGCTCAGAGGGGGCTCTGTAACTCCAGAGGGAGTTCGAGGGGTCCTCGAGGCTCAGTGGGGGCTCTGTAACTCCAGAGGGAGTGCGAGGGGTCCTCGAGGCTCAGAGGGGGCTCTGTAACTCCAGAGGGAGTGCGAGGGGTACTCGAGGCTCAGTGGGGGCTCTGTAACTCCAGAGGGAGTGTGAGCGGTCCTCGAGGCTCAGTGGGGGCTCTGTAACTCTAGAGGGAGTGCGAGGGGTCCTCGAGGCTCAGTGGGGGCTCTGTAACTCTAGAGGGAGTGCGAGGGGTCCTCGAGGCTCAGTGGGGGCTCTGTAACTCCAGAGGGAGTGCGAGCGGTCCTCGAGGCTCAGTGGGGTCTCTGTAACTCTAGAGGGAGTGTGAGGGGTTCTCGAGGCTCAGAAGGGGCTCTGTAACTCCAGAGGGAGTGTGAGGGGTACTCGAGGCTCATAGGGGGCTCTGTAACTCCAGAGGGAGTGCGAGGGGTCCTCGAGGCTCAGTGGGGGCTCTGTAACTCCAGAGGGAGTGCGAGCGGTCCTCGAGGCTCAGTGGGGGCTCTGTAACTCCAGAGGGAGTGTAAGGGGTCCTTGAGGCTCAGAGGGGGCTCTGTAACTCCAGAGGGAGTGTGAAGGGTCCTCGAGGCTCAGTGGGGGCTCTGTAACTCCAGAGGGAGTGTGAGGGGTCCTCGAGGCTCAGAAGGGGCTCTGTAACTCCAGAGGGAGTGCGAGGGGTCCTCTAGACTCAGAGGGGGCTCTGTAACTCCAGAGGGAGTGCGAGGGGTCCTCGAGGCTCAGAGGGGGCTCTGTAACTCCAGAGGGAGTGCGAGCTGTCCTCGAGGCTCAGTGGGGGCTCTGTAACTCCAGAAGGAGTGCGAGGGGTCCTTGAGGCTCAGTGGGGGCTCTGTAACTCCAGAAGGAGTGCGAGGGGTCCTCGAGGCTCAGTGGGGGCTCTGTAACTCCAGAGGGAGTGCGAGGGGTCCTCGAGGCTCAGAGGGGGCTCTGTAACTCCAGAGGGAGTGTGAGGGGTCCTCGAGGCTCAGAGGGGGCTCTGTAACTCCAGAGGGAGTGTGAGGGGTCCTTGAGGCTCAAAGGGGGCTCTGTAACTCCAGAGGGAGTGTGAGGGGTCCTCGAGGCTCAGAAGGGGCTCTGTAACTCCAGAGGGAGTACGAGGGGTCCTCGCGGCTCAGAGGGGGCTCTGTAACTCCAGAGGGAGTGCGAGGGGTCCTCGAGGCTCAGAGGGGGCTCTGTAACTCCAGAGGGAGTGCGAGGGGTCCTCGAGGCTCAGTGGGGGCTCTGTAACTCCAGAGGGAGTTTGAGGTGTCCTCGAGGCTCAGAGGGGGCTCTGTAACTCCAGAGGGAGTGTGAGGGGTCCTCGAGGCTCAGAGGGGGCTCTGTAACTCCAGAAGTAGCGCAAGGGGTCCTCGAGGCTCAGAGGGGGCTCTATAGCTCCAGAGGTAGCACGAGTGGTCCTCGAGTATCAGAGGGTCTCTGTAACTCCAGAAGTAGCGCCAGGGGTCCTCGAGGCTCAGAGGGGGCTTTGTAACTCCAGAGGGAGTGCGAGGGGTCTTTGAGGTCAGAGAGGGCTCTGTAACTCTAGAGATAGTTCGTGGTGTCCTCGAGTCTCAGCGGGGGCTCTGTAACTCTAGAGGGAGTGCGAGGGGTCCTCGAGTCTCAGAGGAGGCTCTGTAACTCTAGAGGTAGTGCGAGGGGTCCTCGAGGCTCAGTAGGGGCTCTGTAACTCCAGAGGGAGTGCAAGGGGTCCTCGAGGCTCAGTGGGGGCTCTGTAACTCCAGAGGGAGTGCAAGGGGTCCTCGAGTCTCAGAGGGGGCTCTGTAACTCTAGAGGTAGTGTGAGGGGTCCTCGAGGCTCAGAGGGGGCTCTGTAACTCCAGAGGGAGTGCAAGGGGTCCTCGAGTCTCAGAGGGGGCTCTGTAACTCTAGAGGTAGTGCGAGGTGTCCTCGAGCCTCAGAGGGGGCTCTATAACTCTAAGGAAGTGCTGCCCTTCTAGAGACTTAGAAAGATCGCTGTAACACCAGAGGGTGTGCGAGGAGCCTCTTTCTTGGAGAGGGCTCAGTTACTACAGAGAGTGCCAGCCCCCGTGTAGTCTAGGAAAAAGCCCTGTAACTCCAGTGAGCGTGTAGGTGCCCAGGAGTCTTGGAGAGGGCTCTGTAACTCAAAGGAAGCGTGACCCCCATGGAGGCTTGGAAAGAGCCAGAGAGTGTGCTAGGGGTCCTCCCTCTGGGAGAGGACTCTAAGTAAAGAGGGAGCCCAGCCGCCGTACAGTCTTGGAAAGAACCGTGTACCTCCAGTTAGAGTTTGAGGGGTCAAGGAGTCATGGGGATGACTGTGTGACCTCAAAGGTAGCACGAATCAGAGTTTTGGAATAAGCTCTGTAAGTGCAGAGGGAGTAAAAGGGGCTCTGGTGTCTTAAAGAGGGATCAGTAACTCAAAGGGGAGTGTGGCCCTCCTAGAGACTTGAAAACTGCCTAGAAAATCCAAAGAGGGTGAGAAGGTCATGAGACCTTGAGAGATAATCTTGAAAGGGAGCTGTATCTAATGAGCAAACTCAAATGTGCATATAATATTGAAAATGTGACTTGAAATGTCAAAGGTGAGGGAACAAGGACTTTGGAAATATATAGAACTCAAGGGCTCAGCCACCCTTGAATCTTGGAAAGGATCCTGCGACCTCAAAGAGAGTGAGAGGGCTTGTAGGGTCTTCTAAAGAGCACTGACGCTCGAGTAGGTTCACATGGGGACCTTGAGGGTTGGAAGGGCTGTGTAACATCAGATGCAGCACAATTGGCCATTCAGTCTTGGAAAAGTTCAGTATGTCTGGAGTGAGCACACTGCATCCCATGGTCTTGGCAAGGGCTTTATAACTCACGAGGAAGCACAGTGGTTCCTAGAGTCTTGAAAAGGAACCTGCAAGTGAAGGATCATTGATTTTGGGAATGACTGTCACTTCGGAGCTCATTGACCGTGGAATCTTGGAAAGGGCTGCATAACTCTGCATATTGCTCAGGAAATAGCCTTGGGAAAGTCTCTATTGCTGAGGTTCCGTGAATTCTGAACCCGTTCCATAAAGGTCATGGTTTCGTTATGAATTTGATATTAGCGAACCGTAACTAGTTAGTGCGGCAAGTATGAGTGTTTTCGTCATGTTAGACTGATGGATTCACTACGTATTTAGGGACTTCGTTCTGAACCCTTGGGTTCCATTTTGTGTATGGCAGCCATTTTGTGGTTGCCCTCACATAGGCCGATGACTGTGGCTGAACAAGTCTTTTTAAGTACATGTACACCTTAGCTCCAGTTCGTGCTGACTCCTGTTTGACCTGAGTGAACTGACCCTGTTGCCTGAAGCCGACCTTGTTAAACCAGTTCCTGCCCTTTAGCTGATCAAGATTAAGGATCAGAGCACAGGACATCGTAAAGTTTTATTGCACACAAATATGCCTTATCCTACTCTCACCTGTTTCTGCTCCTTTCTTTATGGTCTATTTATGATTGGGTTGTGGCCTTTTTTATTATGGAATCGTTCGACCTGTCTAAAGAAGAATGTTGGGTTTGACCGATGATTGATCATGGGCTGGGCAACTGAAAAGTGGGTTTTACTGTCATGCGATACCTTTGGTGTGAATACATGTGATTGGACAGTTTGTAAATATTAGGTATTTGTCTGGAATGTGATTTTTGGCATAAAAAGGGACGACTTGCTGTGTAAAATTGAGCAGTCTCCTGAGAACTCATACCGTGATGACTTCTAGGACTTCTGTTACTGGCTGCAGCCAATAAATTGGATCTTTGACGCCACCAAGAAGTTTCTGTGTCTCTGTATTCTAAGACAGGTGGAACCCGAAGGCTTTGGGCGTGCCCCTGGCGCCGCTGGGTATTAAATAACCCGGTGCTTCAGTTGGCGCCCAACGTGGGACGACTTAAGCTGTACCGGTCCGAGCCTGAAGATCGTGAGGAGCTTCGTGAGGAAATTCTGGAGGGCGGCCACCACTTCATCGACCCCGGCATGTCGAATGTGGACTGAAGGCCTTTTCTGGGAGGCTTCCCGCTTTCCTGACGGCTACGAAGGACCGCTGCCCTGACTGTCGCCCTGTCTTGGACCCATTTGTGATCCTTTGTACGGCGAGACGATAGACGGGTCTTCTGGTGGCGTGACTGATACCTCAGTTAAGTATAAGTGGGTCGCTCCCAGTCCTTAGTTTTTGGTCCTTTGGTTCTTAGTTTGTTTGGTCCTTAGTTTTGATTTGAAAATTGCAATTTCCAAAGCCGAGGGTCTTGTATATTTACGAGTGTATCGGTAGAGATAATCCCTTGAAGTTTGAAGCTCGATTAGTGAGCAAAGATGCCTAATCGTAGCAAATTTGGTACTTGGTTTGGCTGTGGTTGCAACATGGATTCCCGATTGGAGGATTCGTGTCCGATACCTCCGGTTGGAACTCCGAATTATGAGCTCTATTCTAAACACGGCGTGGGTCCCATTATGTATAATGAGGTAGGGATCCGCTACACTAGGAAAGATGGTGTCTTACGATGGCCCCAACACAGTAGTTTCAATACTGAGATTTTAAATAATTTGGAAGCTGCATTATTCAGGAAGAAAGCCCGGCCGGCAATGTTCGACTTCTTTCGCCTTTGGCGTAAAGAAGCCAGACAACGAGAAATTAAACAGGCTAAAAGAGATAAAAGAGAAAAGGATGTATCAATAATGCAAGCTGCTAGGCAGTTTAAAATAAACGAAGAAGATAAAGCAATTAAGGTGTCAGATAGGTAACATAATATGGCTATTGATAAATGTTATCCAGCTTTGCCATCTCTTCTTGAGAATGCAAAGAAGGACCCTGAGAAGGATCCTTTGATGTCACATTTGTTGAGATTACCACCCCCTTATGCACAGAGTGCTACGGCACCTCCGCAACCTCCAGTTGCACAACCTCCTGTTGCTGTTCCGCCACCGGCTCCTCCTCAGCTGGTTTTTCCTCCTATGGCGCAGCCTCCTCTGGGGCGGCTGACTTTGCTATTGGTTTTGTCTGGAACTACTTTGCCTTATTCTCCTGTACCTTCAACTTCTCTTGCTACTAACCCTACGCTTCTATCACCTCAAAATACTTTGTCTCCTGTCCTGATGACAGCTTCTCCTTCTGCTCGACAACGAATGACTGATACTGTTACTGGTCTTTTGTCTCCTTTCTTTGGGTCATTGAGTATGACCCCTGTTTCTGCACGTAAACAAATGCGTAGTCAGCTACCTGGTCCCGAAGAACGGGCAGTGTTAGATCTCTTGGCTCGCAGATGGGTTTTGAATGTTTCGAGGTATAGTCAGTTATGGATGTTTTCCAGCAGTGGGAAGCACCCAAGCAAAGGTATGTTTTTGAAGTTATGTGTACTTTCCTTCAGGAGGAATGGGAAGATAATGATTTGGGTTCAGTCCCTGTAGAATTGCTAAATGTCCAGTCTGAGTTTGCGAAAGGGACGATAGTGGTTCCCGGAATTGAGAATGCAGTTGCGATGGTACTTGCGTAAAGGAGCGATTTCCCTTCTCAGCGACTGTTTGAACCTGATTCTGCAGTTAGGAGGAAAGTGAGACAGTATCCGATGAGAGAAGTTCCTCCAGTATGGCGCGATGCGGTAGCTGCTGGTGCGAATAATGTTCCCCCAGCTATACCAGCACATTTTCAAAGAGTATGAGTACATGTGCCATGGAAGAGAGTAGAAGTTTTGGCCCTTAAACAGTCTTTACCTGATACCCGTAAAAATCCGGCTGGTTATTACAAGGAGTTGTCCCAGACAGTTGACACATGCATCATGAATTTAGCCAACATAGATATGCTGTTGGGTAACGTGGTACCTCAACCTCTGTGGGCAACAATTCGTCATGAGGATCATGCGATTGAGTTAGGTGATTCATGGGTGAATATCGCTGCTGCAGATGCTAAACAGGTTGGTGGTGCTAAACCTGAAGCTCTAGTGGCAGATCTACCTGGCAGAATTATTAATTTAATGAAGACGATGATGCCTGCTTTACGAGTGAATTGGGATAAGTTAGACACATGTAAGCAGAAGAAAGATGAAAGTGTATCTGATTTCTTCACTAGGTTTGAAGAAACATTTATAGATCATAGTGGTCAGGACATGAGTACGAAGGGTGGGCAAAGATTATTTGTGGACAAATTTGTCTTTAATTTGCTCCCTGAACTATGTAATAAGTTGAAAGATTCTGAGAGTTCTTGGGCTGTTTTCTCGTTGGCCCAGATATTGGCGACTGCACAGTACTATGAGAATAGGGATAAGGACGAAAAAGACAGAGTAGAGAAAAAGACCAAAGACTTAAAGACAAAGGTTCTTTTGCAGCAGGCGTATCTGCCTCGCTTGAATCAGCAAGAGTCACTGCAACGCCCACAGTTTCAGCAACCTCCCCCATTTCAGAGACCGCCACAGAACGCTGGGTATTTTCCTCCAAGACCACCCTTGGGTTTAAATCAGTGTGCGTATTGTAGGGAGGAAGGCCATTATAAAAATGAGTGCCTTGTGTTGCGACAGCGTACGAGTGGTATGACGGCCCCAAGAGGCCGTGGTGGTTTTCAGCAAGTGTCTAGATGTAGAGGACGTGGTGCGTTTCCTCAGAACAAACGTTCCTTTCCCCCACAGAATTCTATGAATTGTTTTGATCAACAGAAAATTGCATCTGGTCAGTCGACTCAGTACTATGCTGAGGACTATTATGTTGAGAGTGAGAATAATGATTATAATGATTGCTAGGACAGCCATGGACAAAGAGAGGGAGTAGTGTCGGTTCCAGTAGATCAGAGTGGGCCTTATGTTGCAGTAGCCACATCAGGTGTGGTAGAGCCTTTTCTTTTGGATACTGGTGCAGCGAAGAGTTCTATCATGCACTCTAAACTCCCTGGCGCACCTTTGTCTGGCTTAACTAATGTTTCAGTAGGATTCTCTGGTGCCCCAGTTCGTAACCCAGTTTCTAGTCCCTTGTCTCTTTCTATAGGGCCTTGTGAGTTGGAAGCACCTCTCATTTTAACGACAAGTTGTGGTGAGAATTTGTTGGGTTTGGATTTGTTGAAAAGTTTGCATGCAACAGTACGTTGTTCTCCTGCGGGAGTACAGCTTACATTGGGTAAGAAAGTGATCTCTCCGATGTATTTGTCTAAAGATCGGCTTCCACCGGAATTGCGTTCTCTCCCTGATACTCTTTGGGCTACTGGTCCTAATGATGTGGGACTTTTGGAGATTCCACCTTATGTTGTAATGCTTAAAGCGAATGTTAAAATGCCGCGTATTCCCCAATATCGGATTTCTAGCAATGGTGAAAGAGCGCTTTTAGCGATCATCTATGATTTGATTGAGAAAGATGTAATTGAAGAAACGAGAGGTAATGTGTGTAACAGTCCTGTTTTGCCTGTCCTGAAACGCACTGACTCTTCTCAGCCACCTGTTTACAGGTTTGTGATCGATCTTAGAGAGGTTAACAAGATTGTTGTGCCACAGTTTCCAGTTGTTCCGGATATTACTGCTTTGTTGACTTTGATTCCTGCTTCATCTGCCTGGTTTTCGGTTATAGATCTGAAGAATGCTTTCTTCAGCATTCCAATTGCCCTGGAAAGTAGAGATATTTTTGGCTTCTCTTTAGGAGGCCGAAGCTTCCGGTTTAAGAGAGCTCCCCACGGCTATTGCGAAAGTCCTTCTATTTATAGCCAGGCTTTGAAGACTCAGCTTGATACTCTTGCGTTCCCTGCTGGTACTGCTCTTATTCAGTATGTTGACGATTTATTAGTGGCTGCTGATGATGAGAAAACTTGTACAGAAGCTGCTATTTCTTTGTTGCGACATCTGTCGGACTTGCATCATAAAGTGTCACCTTCTAAGTTGCAGTATTGTCGCCAAGAAGTGACCTACTTAGGTCATCTCTTGTCAAAGGAGGGAAGAAGGTTGACCCCAGAACAAATTCAAGCGATTGCGCAAATGACTGTACCAAGCACACAGAGAGAAGTGCGTGCTTTCTTGGGTATCACGTCGTATTGTAGACAGTGGATTCCAAATTTCTATCTATTAGCGAAACCTCTGTTGGCTTTGACTTGTAAAGATACACCGAATCCTCTTCCGTGGTCTGACGATTGTCAGAAAAGTTTTTCTGAGTTGCGTGATGCATTGTGTTCTGCTCCTGTGTTGGGTACTCCAGACTATAACAAGCCTTTCACGTTGTATGTGCACGAGAGAGAGGGATGTGCGTTGTCAGTGTTGACACAATCTTTTGGGGACAAGCAGCGTCCATGCGCGTATTTTTCATCAACATTAGATCCGGTAGCTAGAGCGTTGCCGAGTTGCTTGAGAGCTACAGCGGCAGCGGCTGTTTCTATCCGACAGTCTGCTGGACTGGTGATTGATAATACGTTGATTGTGATGGTTCCACATGCAGTGGATACTTTATTAAATCGGACAAAAACTCAATACCTTAGTAGTGCAAGGTTGGCGGGTTATGAGTTGACACTTTTGGCTAGTCATGTGCATATTAAGCGATGCAATGTAATAAATCCAGCAACATTGTTGCCGACGTCTGTGGATACAGATGGTCAGGAACAGCACGATTGTTTTCTGAGGACGGAAGAGGAGACGAAGGGTAGGATCGATTTAAAAGATTCTCCTCTTCCGGATCCTGATGGTACGTTATGGGTTGATGGTTCATGCTACAAGCTCTCGAATGGTGACACGACTGCAGGATATGCCGTGACGACATTAAATACAGTTGTTGAAACTGCACGAGTGAGCTATAATTCAGGACAAGCAGCGGAATTGATTGCATTAACGAGAGCGTGTGTTTTGTCTGAAGGAAAGAGAGTGAATGTGTATACCAATAGTCAGTATGCGTTTGGTGTTGCCCATAGTTTCGGACGTTTGTGGAAAGAAAGGGATTCCTCACATCCCATGGGACTAAGATTCAGCATGGACAGTTGGTGAATGAGCTTCTCGAGTCACTTACTTTGCCGAAGCAAGTTGCGATTGTGAAGTGTAGTGCTCATCGGAAGGTTACGGATGATGTTGGCCGTGGTAATGCGTTTGCGGATGAAGTTGCGAAAGACACAGCAAGAAATCTGATGAGTCGAATGTATGTGGCAGGCCCTGCGAGATGGATTGGTGATGTTGGAATGTGCGAAGATACGATTGAGAGTGTGAAATCGATACAGGCTGAAGCTACTGAAAGTGAGAAGAATGTTTGGAGAGAAACTACGGGTAGATTGGATTCTACTGGTTGTTGGGTTGAATTGTCAGAACACCAAAGATGGATGTTGCTAGATGTGTACGTGCTTGCAGTGGTTACTATGGCACATGGTTTGTCTCACATCAGTGTGAAAGGGATTTGTAAGTCGTTGGCTCCAGTATGGCAGAATGCTGGAATTCCCAAGTGTGCGGAGAATGTGGTCAAGAATTGCATGGTGTGTTTAATGTATTATCCTGGCAAGGGAACCCCAACTCCAGCTGGTCACTTTGCTCCTCCGACGTATCCGTTCGAGGTTTTGCAATTGGATTTCATCCACATGGACAGGTGCAATAATTTAAAGTATGTCCTTGTAGTTGTTTGCGCCTTTTCTAGATGGGTAGAAGCATACCCCCTAAAAGATAATACTGCCTCGTCCACTGCTAAAGTCCTGGTCAAAGAATATTTCCCTAGGTTTGGGTTGCCAAGGATGGTATGGAGTGATAACGGAAGTGAATTCGTGGGGAAGGTGATGAGGAGAGTGTGTGAAGGGTTGGGAATTCACCAGAAATTCCACGCTGCGAATCATCCCCAATCAGCTGGTTCAGTTGAGTGCTATAATGGCACGTTAAAGTTAAAGCTGGCTAAGATTCAAGCGAGCACTGGTCTTCAATGGCCTGATTCTTTACCATTGGCACTTTTGTCGACTAGAACTACAGTACATTCCCGGATAGGCCTTAGTCCGTATGAGATTGTCTTTGGCCATCCGGCAAACGTTTGGGGAGTGCCGAGGCCAACGAAGTTTAGTGACATCGAATACCCTATGCTAGTGGACTACTTGTATGACTTGACGACTAAATTGTGTGTCTTACATCAACAGGTTCATGATAAATTGCCGCCAGCTTCTGCGGACCCAGGTCACATCCTCAATCCCGGTGACTGGGTCCTGGTGAAAAATTTTCTGCGAACTAAGAATGATCAGCCCCGCTGGAATGGACCATACCAAGTCCTGCTATCTACGAGGACTTCAGTAAAGGTTTTCGGGAAGAAAAACTGGATCCACGGCGTACATTGTAAGAGGGCGCCGTTGCCTCTGCCGTACGACCAGTGGGTCCGTGAAGGTATTGCAGATTCAGAGACTGAAAGGGTGCAAAAGTTTGCACCGTTTAGCGACGCTGAGTTGGTGTGGAGAGGCTCCGAGAAAGAAGATGACAATGTCCTTCAAGAAGCTGTGCCTGTGTCTCAAAGGTTAGACACTACTGAACCTGAACTGTTGTTTCAGCCTCAAACGAGGCCTGGAAAAGAGCGTTATAATCTACGTCCTAGAAACAATGGACTAATAAAATAAATGAATTCCTTTTTTTTGGTTTTTGGAACTGAACTTTCTCAGGAATTGAACTCTCTCAGCCAAGAAACGTTTTTGGTATATTTTTTGTGAACCACCATCCGGGTTCAGCTGTAGGGTCACGGTGTAAAGACTAGAGAGTGCAAGCCGAAGACGCAAGGTCGACGGTTCTGGTTGGTCTAAGGGAGTTCCCTGGGCTGACAGAAGCATTCCTTAGCAGAAGAAAACCAACCGGCGTGAACAGCATCGGTTAGAGGATGGAGTTTTTTGAGATTGAGAGAGCCGTTGAGAAAATAAACTTTAAGAAGAAACTGTATAAAATTATGCATAGCAAATGTTTTCTGATCACATGTCTTTTGATGTTTTTTAGCATGACGTTAGCTTTGGTGGGTTGGTTTGTATTTTCTCTTCAACTGATTTCTGCACCCATTTTCCAACCTACGACTTTACCTGCTACTACTTCTTTGCATTCTTTTCATATTTTACCTGAACACGAACAGATTAGATGGTCGGAATTTGTGAATAATTCCTTTGTGCAACTTCTCCATCAACACCAGTTAGTAGTAAACACCACTAATTGTTGGGTGTGTGGTCTTATGCCGCATACTATGGATAGAGGTATTCCTTGTCTGGTTCTGCCATTCAGTTACAATGGGTCCGTATGGGCATATCAGACGATGTTTATTTATGCCATCGAAATCTATCCCCTGCGTTCCATGAGAGATAACTCAAGTAATAAAGCCTTGGTGAAGGGAATTACAGATATGAGTAGAGATATCGAAACGTATGAGACTATTCCCAAGGATGAGTTACTAGCATATGTTGGTTGGAATGCAACCGGATATAGTATTAGTCTGGGTGAGAAGCAGAGACGAAAAAGGTCACCTCCGATTTGGATTGTACCCCATCGTGGTCATTTTTGTCTGCAAGGGAAAGGCAAGAATTCGAGAGCTCAGTTAGGGAAGAGTGTTTGTACTCAGACGTATGTCTTTCTGTCCCAAACTTCCCCACCATTTTTAGCAGCTAAGGGCACGTATTTTGTCTGCTATGATAGAGCATATACATGGTTGCCCCCTGATTTTTCGGGAACATGTTATGTTGCATATTTGTTGCCTCCTACGTACACTGCTGCCGTAGATTACCACAGAACGAGAGTCATTAGGGGTGTCTTCAGTAAGGAAGATACTACGGGACAAGAAGTGGGAGACTTTTTCAAGGGTTTCCTACCGTTTTGGGGACCTATGGCAAACAGTAGAAATATACGGCAATTGACAAGAGTGGTTGAATCCACCATAAATGAAACTGCCGGTGCCCTTAGTAATCTGACCGCTGAGCTTCAAGCGGATCTCCTTATGACATTACAGAATCAAATGGTTTTAGACGTCATACTGGCAGATCGAGGTGGGGTATGTAAAGTGATCCAATCGAGTTGCTGCGTTCTCATACCAGACAATGCTCCTACTGTATACCAGGCCATTTCTAAGTTACATAAGACCTCCGAGTCTGTACACATGGACGAAGGAGATTGGTCGTTGATGGGATGGTTTTGGGGATTGTTATCCACTTGGGGATGGAAGATCCTGATGATCATTGGGATGGCTTTAGCGATTCTTTTCCTGTTCTGTCTTTGTGTGCAGTGCGCTCCTGCTATGTGGCCTCTGTGCTACTATGTGTGCAAGGAGACCTGTCCCAAGAGAGCTACTAAGTAATAGGATTATGCTCCAGCAACATCTTGATGATCTGATGAATATAGACCTGGATTCAGATTGACGTGAGTTTAGGTTATTGCCTATGTAAGGGCAAAAGGAGGGTCTGAGGTTCCGTGAATTCTGAACCTGTTCCATAAAGGTCATGGTTTCGTTATGAATTTGATATTAGCAAACCGAAACTAGTTAGTGCGGCAAGTATGAGTGTTTTCGTCATGTTAGACTGATGGATTCACTACGTATTTAGGGATTTCGTTCTGAACCCTTGGGTTCCATTTTGTGTATGGCAGCCATTTTGTGGTTGCCCTCACATAGGCCGATGACTGTGGCTGAACAAGTCTTTTTAAGTACATGTACACCTTAGCTCCAGTTCGGGCTGACTCCTGTTTGACCTGAGTGAACTGACCCTGTTGCCTGAAGCCGACCTTGTTAAACCAGTTCCTGCCCTTTAGCTGATCAAGATTAAGGATCAGAGCACAGGACATCGTAAAGTTTTATTGCACACAAATATGCCTTATCCTACTCTCACCTGTTTCTGCTCCTTTCTTTATGGTCTATTTATGATTGGGTTGTGGCCTTTTTTATTATGGGTTCGTTCGACCTGTCTAAAGAAGAATGTTGGGTTTGACCGATGATTGATCATGGGCTGGGCAACTGAAAAGTGGGTTTTACTGTCATGCGATACCTTTGGTGTGAATACATGTGATTGGACAGTTTGTAAATATTAGGTATTTGTCTGGAATGTGATTTTTGCCATAAAAAGGGACGACTTGCTGTGTAAAATTGAGCAGTCTCCTGAGAACTCATACCGTAATGACTTCTAGGACTTAAATTTGATCTTTGACGCCACCAAGAAGTTTCCGTGTCTCTGTATTCTAAGACAGGTGGAACCCGAAGGCTTTGGGCGTGCCCCTGGCGCCGCTGGGTATTAAATAACCCGGTTCTTCATTGCTCTGTGGAGGATTCGAGGGTGGTGGAACCCTGAACAGAGCTCAGTGACTTTTCTAGGCTTCATATTAAGTGTTTGACTCCTCTTTTTTGACCTAGACGTCGTGCTGCTGTCCTTTACTTTTGCTGTTCCCCCTACAGCTAGCTTTTTTCTTGTATTTCAAACTACACACTTTAGTGCATGTTTTTCTGCAACTCACAGTATAGAACGTGGGAAGGATTGAATCATACAGACCAATTCCAGAGCAGTCCACAGCCAGCCCAAAGTTGAACCTGTCTCCAAAGCATCCGAGCCATTCCCAAATGCTGGTAGATATGAGGTGGCCAGGCTCTGGGCATTGCAATCTGCAAGGACAAGTTAAAAGCTGTATACGGAGCAGCCCCCTACTCCACCCCTACATCTTTGTCTCAGACATTTTTTATTGTATCCCTGGAATAGTTTAGGGTAGACCCTTGTACATTGCTTAGTGGTTGTTTATTTGAGCTGTATTATTAGTCTAATGTTTTTTTTATTCATCAAAGTACTTTATTCGGTAGAACATACCATCAAAGTACACCAAACTACATTACATTCAATTGCACATCATATATAATAAAGTGCATCATGGGACAATTTGGATTGCAAAAGAGAATACAAATTTGAACTTTAAAATATCGTTTACAATCTCCCCAGCCGGTTCCACGTGTGTAATTAATTCCTTCAACTACCAGCTCTAGACACCTGAAAATGCCTCATTATGAAAATGTACCTTAAAAGCTTCTCACGCCTGTACCAGACATTAAGGAGAAATCGACTTGCTGAGAACACAACAGGTGCTGATGTATCTGTTCTCAGTATACGTTGTGCCTGTTGATACTGTGTGATCTCCAGGCCGCAGCCACTTTTGACCTAAGTCTTGGTAACCAGGACATATGATTAAAATGTGTTCCAATAACTCTGGGGTCCACTTCACAAACTGGACATTCTGCGGGAACCTGCTTTTTATTCCAGGTGCAGCTTAACGTTCTCCGAGGATGGCAGACATACCTGAACCTTAAATAAAGACTTTCGGCAAGGTGAGCGGTACCAGTGTCAAAACAATGATCAAATGTCAGAGCTGGTTTGATCTCAATGAACCTCTCAGTCAAGTGGCCCAAATTACCCTTTCTATGTTGGGAGTAGTAAACATAGTGCCAGTATGCAGCTTTTAGAGCCTGCCCATCCACTTTACGAATTTGTTCAGGGATTTAGTCGAGAAGACATTCCTTTGTGAAAGATAACATGTCTGACTAAACTATCATTTTCACCTTCTTGGGTAAAATGTGTGTGCAATTTCACACCACCAATGAAGAGTATGGTTTGTTTCGACTGCTCGGTCTCACCTACAGCTAGAGTTTCAAGGGGACACAGAACCCTGTCTGACCCCTGCAGTTCCAGTACTCAGTGCCCTCGGTCTGTGGGGAGACCCAGCAGCACCACCTTTGAATCTGCTGAGTGGCCCCAAAAGGATGTGGAGAAAAACCTGACAACCCTAAATGAGACTGTAGCATTGAGGACCCTGAAACGAGCTGGGGATGTTGCTCAGTAACATGTGATGAGTGCTCTCAGGTCACCACCCAGTGTTTGACATCTCTTTAATGTGGCTGTCTGAATCTATTTTATTGTAGCATTGTGTACGCTTACATTGTCTCACAGCACTCTGAAGCAGCTTTGCCTGAGCCTCAATTGAGGCAGATAGTCCTAGTAGGACATGCAGTGTGTTATGTACGGTGCAATGTGGTGCATTTGTCTTGTTAGCGCCGGGTGCACCTTTTATAAAGGTACGCCAGGTGCTCACAAGGAGAGTGCGCCATATTACATAGGATGCGCTACCCCCAGCGTAGCCGCAAACTCATACTACCCTGGGGGTAGCACATTCATGCACTTTTAAGGGGGATTAGAGATCCCCTTGCAGGTGGGTGCAGTGAGTGACTGCACCCACCTGGAAGAAGATGTCTGGGGGGGTGGTCCATTGGATCCTCACCCCCCCTCCCAGAGGGCTGCTATCAGGGCGCGCACTGACAGTGTGCCCCCCTGACAGCATCCTGACAGCTTCTTTGGCTCTGCGCCGGGTCTATAATACGGTGAACGAACAGAGGCAAACGCATTCCCCGTTCAAATGAGGGAACACCCTCTGGTGATAGCTTGTGCTATATATGCACTTGCACTATATATATTACAGAAAGGGTCTGCAGCCCTTTTTGTAATACCGAAGTGCACAAGGGGCTTGCATAGGGTGTGCATATGTCCATTGAACGCCTGTGGCACTTCCATAATACGCCCCAGTACATTTCCAGACGTTTGGGACCATCAAAAGCCTTCGGTGCATTGTGTATATGTAATTATTCCTCAGCAGAGAAGATGATGGCATGGATCCATCATTGGATTAGGCAAGGATTGGTGTCCACAACCATTGGTGTCCATTCATGGCCTGAGTTCAAATAGATAGGAGTCACTTATTTACTAATATGTTGGCTCATAAAATTATTAATTAAAGTAGGTTGTAATCCAGCCAACCTCATGAATGGGAATGAGGTAGGCCACAAATTACGACTCTCGCCAACTGGTAGCCATCAAAGAGATGATGCAGTCTATTTTGCTTAATTGAAAAATGCTGTGTTTTAAAGAAAAAACAAGTCTTTTTTTGGAATGTTGGAGCCTGGGCAAAATTTTAATTACTGACATCATTTTGGGAATGTCACATTCCACGTTTTATATGAAAGGTCAGAAATTACTACTTCGCAACATTTCATGGAGGCAATTTGCACATCCCTCCATAAAATTACTAGAGGTCAGATCTGAATGCGCTAGGTAACTGCCTACTGGGACTCCATGGCTGTGGAAGGGCGGGAGAGGCCATGATACGCTTTATTGACCTGGCGATGGTGGCGGTTGGACGGACGATCATGAAATGGACGGAAGAGACACGTCCAGGCTGATGACGGTGACACACTGGGCTACGGCAGAATCAGTGGCTCGACATGGGGAGGAAACGAGGCCTACAAAAGCACCCCGTAGCTACATCACGGGACTATCTCTTTCACACAGCCCAGAGAGACCCGGAGGATGGAACGCGTCCATTGTAGGCACAATCACTGTTGCCAGGCTGCCATGGCCTAGACCGTTTTGCACAGCTTAATGGGTCACGACACACCTCACCACTGTAACAATGCGCTAGTCATACCCCAACAGTCACCCAAAAGGCACCCACATAATAACATGCTCTCACCCGACTTATGAGACCAGGCTCACAGTTTGACTGGACTGTTCTTTGTTTTTTAGATACTATCTCACTCAGAGTGGAATATAGAGCGCATCGTTTCAGTGAATAAATATGTTATGTGAATTCTGATGTACGTTTTGGAGGTATGGTCATAGCTTTGATTGTACGTGTACTGCATATTGCAAATCTTTAAGAAACACTTTTTTTTTAATGAAATGCCAGAAATTACACTATTAGGCCACTACGCCTAATTTTGCACCATTCATGGAAAAAAGTTACAGCAAATGTGCAATTTGTGGTCAAAATGTATTGTGAAGGCACAGGAACAACAGGATGTGAGCAGGTGCTGTTTGTGGTACTTTTGTTTTTTGCCCTTTTTTAGCGTAATGTGTGTCCTCACATCTTTATTTGAGACAAGAGTGCATTTCATGCTAAAATATAGCATAAAAGAACAGATTTGTAGGATTTTGTGTAATTATGCATAATTTTGCTGGTGTTGCTAAAGCAAACTATGCCAAATCCATACACCCCTATTTAAAAGTCCCCAACACTCCTTTTCTTCATTCTCAAAGACGAGATGACCCCAAGGCGACCCCTTCCCTTTTGCAAATGGCTTACCACTCCAACTCATGGGTGGGTCATTTTTCAATGTTGTGAGGCTGATTTAGGATGCAAAACATTGATCTATCTTATACTGATTCAGTAATTGAAAAGGACACCTACGACCCACCCCTTCTAATTACCACATCAGTATGGTGGGGTCGCAATCCCTTGTAAAATTTGATTTTTTTCCTAGCAAAAAACAATTTTGCTGTCACAAAATTCAGATCGGCTTTTCGGTCCGGCCCATCATTTGTGCATAGTTTAATAGAGTCTGATATACTAAACTGAAATAGAAATGTCAAAAATTATGAAATGTGATATGTCATACATGTATTTACATGCCATCATGTGTGTGATTTACATGGTGCGACTTACAATGACTTGGCACACCTTACTCGGCTACACTTCAGTACCTTCTAAGATGGCTTGATAACCTCTAACCGTGTATGTATGTAGACATCATGTATGTCTATGTGCATATATGAAAATAGGGCATACTTCAGAATAACGCATGCATACTTATCCGCATAGATTAGGTCATGGTCATCAGACAGCGGCTTGAGTGGCTATGGCTTCCTGGCTCATTTTACCAAAAATAAGTGTGTATGAAAAATCCCATTCATTTTGTCCCAGTGTCAGTCCTCTGACTGGTCATTGTTTTATTCGTCACTGATATTCTGCACAAGGTCTGATATGCACCCTCTGACGGAGGCGCACCCGCTGTAGGGTCCTAATTCTGGTGCTAGTCCCCCTGTTGAAGGCTGCAGAGGGACTATGTTCACATTGAACACATTGATAGGCCGTTTCTCTTTTTTGCACTAGCCCTGACATTAAAGCGGATCCATTTCTGAACTTCCAACATGGTTATTTCGAATAAGCTGCACCTTTTATCCATTTGATATATCCAGCAGCGCGGGTGGCGGCTGCAAGGGTGGGGGTTTGCGCTGGTCGGGTGAAGGGAGCGTAAAGTAGGTGGTAGCCCATTAGCGATAAATCAGAATCGTGAAAACATATTTCTCATACTGCTACAACCTGCATTTCTGTACACGGGTCTGAAATGGCTTCAAATGCCCCCCCTGGGCAATTACTTGAGCGAGAAGGACTTCTGAGGAAATGCCACCAAGCTCCATGCGGAGGAAGGATGGTGCACTTCCTTCCCTTCACATGCTGCATTAGTGATCCGGCGCAGGGCCTCCTGGGAAGGAGGGGCTGCAGTAGCCTCAGGTCAGCCTCATGTTCCTCATCACTCCTTGTCCTCATGTAAATGCCACTTTGTTTATGCAGCACTTTACCCTGGAGTTGGGCCCATCTTTGAGCCTCTTCGTTTTGTTGGATAATGGAATGGCGCGCGGGATCAAGTAATTTGCCTGGGATGACGTAGTTTGCTCTAAGGAGGAAGCCAGGATTAGACCTAGGGTCTCTGGGCTCCACGTTAACCCCTAGAGCCCAACCTATGTCTGTGAGGATTTATATTGCCCTTCATGCATAGCCAAGTTTCCTTGAACGGTGGAACAGTGCTTGTAATCCTCCAGGTCCAGACCCTAAATCTCCCTAAATGTGTTGTCTGTGGCAGTGCGCAACCATACCATGCATACTCCACTCTACACCCCTCCACTCTACAACACTCTACGCCAATCTGGATGGAGTGGTGTAAAGTGGCGCCGAGTGGAGCTGAGTGAAATGGAGTAGAGTGTCATAGAATGGAGTGTCGTAGAGTTGAGTGGTGTAGAGAGGAGTGGCATAGAGTGGAGTAGATTGGCCCTGAGTGACGTGCCATAGAGTGCATAGTGTGGAGTGGCGTAGAGTGGAGCGGCGTGGTGTAGAGTAGGGTGGTGTAGAGTGTTGTGGAGTGGCGTAGAGTGGCATGGACTAGCAGAGAGCAGAGTGGCATAGAGGGGAGTAGAGTGTTGTAGAGTGTCCTGGAGTAGACTGTTGTAGAGTGGAGGGGTGTAGAGTGGAGTGTGCATCGTATGGTTGCGCACTGCAACAGACAACACACTTTCAATTACAATGACCATTACATTTGCACAATATACAGTTTTACTGATAAAACTATACAGTGCACAAATTCTAATGTATGGAAATGGCATCACCTGATGTATTGATTTGCTTTTTATTGAATTAAAATATTTGGTTCAACACACTAATGTCCCCCATAAATTTGCTAGATTAGTGCTTTCCTAATTCTGATATATTCTATTTTATTTGCACAGTTCATTTACAGACATTTAATGTTTTATGTGTGCTAGAAAAAAATAGCATTCTACAGCCTTCCTCCAGCACCCTCCTCGGTACCCAAACATGTTTGTCAAATAATCCCTCTCACTTCAAAGTCAGAGAAAGAAAAGTAGACACCAAGCTCCCTCAAAAGTCAGAGCCTGACATTTGACCTCTGTCTGTGAATGCACACAAATGTGACAAGATAAGAACAGAATTTAAAGACCTGTTAACAGAGAGTAAGCACTTGTGGAACGAATACAGTAAACAGGCTATGATCCACAGGAGGGACAAAGACATGCTGGACAGCCTAAAACAAATAAAGTGGAGAACGGTGGGTTACCCAATCTACCCTTGCGGGCTCGGGCTGATAATTGATTATAAAAAATGTGCCAGCAAGGGAATTTATTTCATCAGAGTCAATCACAGATTATAGACATGTAAGTTAATTAATTCTTATAGTCTATCCAACCCAAATGGTATCTGTTCGCTATTACTTGAGTCTAACTGTTCAAGACGAAGAAACAAATCAAACAAATGAAAGAAATTGCTACACGGGAATTTGATTTTATGAAAAAATTGATTCTTGTTTATATATTTTGAAGGGTACAGTTAAATATTTAAAATTGAATATACAAAATATTTCAAATGAACAGGGATTAAATCAATCACTCCCTTAATCCATCTGAACTAAAGTCCAGTCCCACATAGATTATCATCAACGACTCCTATGTCACAACAAAAGGAATGACGTTGCGTGAATTCATCTTCAGGACAATCAATAATTACATAGAAATGTGACCCCCTGGTCAGTTCTCTACTGTATAACAAACTCGTAAATTATTTGTGAGTGCGCCTCTGTCTTCACGATTCTTTTGGATCTGTTTTGTCTGTTTAATTTCTTAAGGCCTGAGTGATGATGTCTCATTAAGGTATCTCGTTGGTTTATCGTACACTTGCTGTATCCCGACTCACAGCAAAGCCAGCTCTCTCAAACCCAAAGTGGTCTTGCGAGATCACATTTCTATGTAATTATTGATTGTCCTGAAGATGGTCTTAAGGAGTCAACAATCATAAGACCGAAACGTCGACCAAATTTTCCAGATCTGTTTCATCTTGATTGAATTCACACAACGTCATTCCTTTTGTTGTGACATAGGAGTCGTTGATGAAAATCTATGTGGGACTGGACTTTAGTTCAGATGGATTAATGGAGTGATTAATTGAATTCCTGTTCATTTGAAATATTTTGTATATTCAATTTTAAATATTTAACTGTACCCTTCAAAATATATAAAAAATAATAAATTTTTTCATAAAATCAAATTCCCGTGTAGCAATTTCTTTCATTTGTTTGATTTGTTTCTTCGTCTTGAACAGTGAGACTCAAGTAATAGCGAACAGATACCATTTGGGTTGGATAGACTATAAGAATTAATTAACTTACATGCCTATAATCTGTGATTGACTCTGATGAAATAAATTCCCTTGCTGGCACATTTTTTAAAACAAGTAAAGACAGCAAGTGGAAACCAAGCAACTGTGAGTTAGTAAACACAAAGCTAATGGTAAGCAGTGGGTGCAATGCATTCCCAAAAGAAGCTTTCCGAATGTCCCTAAGAAGTCTTTGCAAACCAGACAGCTACGCTGTCTGATAGGCTTTGACCTAAAAACGCAAACCATTACATTATTTTTATTAGCAATAATGTCTTGTGTAATCCCCAATTATCGGGCTATGTATATTACATATAATTTCTGTTTTTCTTAAGCTGTGTAATTTTCTCTTGTGCAAGAGCAGAAAATGTCTTGCGGGAGCTATGAAAATGGATGTGTGCTGCAGCCATGTACACTGCACTTTCAACCATCACCCCGTGACTTTAGAAGCTGGATTGACATTTCATGGAGTTGGTATTGCCTAAGCCTTTTGTATGTTATATATATATATATATATAAAAAACCAAGTCTTCGACACTGCAACAAGCTCCTGCAAATAGAAGACACGGACCCCAGGCTGCAGTAAGGTAGATTTTATTCTCCTCTCAGGCGACGCGTTTCGAGCAACACGTGCTCTTGATCACACACCATACACCTGGTCAGCACACATTTAAATACATTTTTTTCTTTGCAGTGCTCCACCTCCAAAGTGAGTCACATGGTGCATGAACATAAATAAAATACTTCACCGCACCCACCATCCTTCAACTTAAAGACAGGGGAAAGGAAAAGAAAAAATATATAGCTGCATGAATGCAATAAATAACAATGTTCTCATAAATCACTCCTTGTCCAATCCATCATACAAGGGTTATAATCTCACCTCCTATAGACCAAATCCAAAAAACTACCCCAATTCACAACCATTATCCACGTACTTAGAAAAATATATATATATATATATATGTGCAATTCTTATATACAAATACTTAATTATATTATATTCCTATACAACTATATACATTATCTACAAATATATACAACTAAATATTTTTGCATAGAAAAAATACTAAACTGGTGTTTATGGCCGGTCTAAATGGTAGGTATTTGAGAACACCATATTTCATATATTCACATTTCCCCTATAGTCCATACTTTAACCCTAAGTGGCAATACATATATAAGTGATTGTAGACAATTAAAAAAACAACAAAGTACAAAAAAACCTTTGTGTTTAGTAAATATCATTAAACGTGCTCTTCTCTTAATTTATACATATTCGTTGGATGAGAGTTTTAACAGAATTCTCAGCTTGTTATCAGTTCATTGTCGTGGACGATGTAATTCGCACGATTGTTTCCACATAGGTACAACTTAATGCTGCTACTGTTCTCATGTTACGTACTGTATTTCGTAATCCTTGAAGGCCCTTGAAGAATAAAGAAAATAAGAATCCTTAACAGGATCTAATTCATGTTGACTATTGCTTATATACTACGTAACACAACATACATCATGTGCATAATTATAGAAGATGATGCAGATCTTCAGTCGTATTAAGCCCATTCGGATATTTGCTATCCAGCTCCACAATGTACTCTGTCTCTTTTCTTCTTAGGAATCCCTCTCTGTCACCTCCCCGACTGAGAGGGGCCACCACATCTATAACAAAGTAAGTCAATTGTGACAAATCATTGTTATGTGTTGATTTGAAGTGGCGTGCCACTGGGTACGCACTGTCGTTGTTCACTATTGCACGCAAGTGTTGCAAGATCCTGACATGCACCTGTAGCTTCGTGCTGCCCACATATCGCAGTCCACAGGTGCATGTCAGGACATATATTGCAAACTCACTATGACAGTTAAAGTTACCCCGAATAGCCTTCCTCGTAGGACAGAACGGTGTGCTGTAATGAGTGGTGTTCACACCAAACTTGCACGCCCTGCATGTGGAGCATTTAAAAAAACCTTTGTATTTGAGCCAGGTGCTGCCACCACCTGATTCTGGGCTGGTTTTCACTAGGCTGTTATGCATACTATGTGATTTTTTATAGGTTATCGTTGGTGAATCTTGTAATACCTCACTATAAAAACCATCTGTCATCAAAATAGGCCAATGTTTCCTAACAATGGACCTAATTTGTTTTTCCTGCTTGCTATAGGTTAGAATCAAGCGCGGAGTACTGTTTTCTGAAGTAGGTTTTGGTGTCTCAGATCTGAGTAATGATTCTCTAGATTTATCACGACTTCTTCTCAGGGCACTATTCAAAACCTTATCGCTGTACCCTCTGATTCTTAGCCTATCAATGGTATTTCTGGCTTCTTGTTCGAATATCTCAGGGGTACTGCTTATTCGTTTGACCCGCACCAATTCTCCATATGGGACATTATTAATCACATGTTGCGGATGGTTACTGCTGGCATGTAATATGCTGTTTCCAGCTGTCGGTTTACGGAAAAGAGAGGTAGTCACAGAATTATTTTCAATCATTAGATGAACATCTAAAAAATCTGCTTGTACCTTACTGATATTGGAGGTGAAGAAAAGATTCTCTTGATTATTATTGAGTGCATCAACAAAAACCTGCGCACTCACCTCATACCCCTCCCATACACAGAAAACATCATCTATAAACCGTTTCCAGTATCGCACATGCTGAAATCCTGGTGTGGCAGTGAGGCGGCGCTCCTCCCACCAGCCCACGTGTAAACACGCGTAGCTGGGGGAGAAGCACGATCCCATCGCCACACCCCGTACCTGTCTCCATATGCCCTTAGCAAACATGAAGTAATTGTTATGCAAGCACCAGTGTATTAGTTCACATAACATTTTGTTGTGTGCGTAGTATTCACATGATCGTAGACCAAGATAATGTTTGATTGCCTCCAAACCTTTAGAATGATCTATAGACGTATACAATGACTCTATATCCAGAGTTACTAGACACCAGTTTTCTTGCCACACAATAGAGGACAATTTCATCAAAAAGTCCCCTGTGTCCTTAATGTAACTTGGTAAGTTTTTCACAATGTCTTGTAAGAAAAAATCAATGTAACTGGAAATGTTCTCTCCTACACTATTAATAGCCGCAATAATCGGACGGCCAGGTGTTGGAACTTTCTGTTTGTGTATTTTAGGAATCAGATATAGTATGGGTATCACTGGGTGCTCAACATTCAAAAAGTCATACTCAGTTTGTGAGATCAAATTATTCCTTTTAAATGACATTAGCATCTTTTTCACCTCATCCTTGGCTCGCTTATATGCCATTCCATTCGATCTATCATAACAAGAGGTGTCATTTAATTGTCTCATGGCTTCTACAATATATTCTTCCTTATTCCATAACACAATATTTCCACCTTTGTCTGATTTGTTGATCACCACTTCATGATTCTGACTCATTTTTTTCATTAACATGTTATATTGATTTACTTTAGCATTGTTCATGTGCGTTTGAGCCTGCACTTTGCGGTTTAGTTTCTTAAGATCTTCAATGACACAATCATGGTAAATGTCTACCGCATCTTTTGGCATTACAGGCAAAAACGTGCTTACCGGTTTAAATGGGCTGATACCAGATCCTTTTTGGCAGATGTCCACATTGTACAGTTCACGTTGTGTAGATGGAACCACATCATCCTTAGTGGTAGAATTCCCGGAGTCCCTAGAATCCTCCAGGTTGCACAGTGTCAGAAGCAATCTAGCATCTCGTGCTGCTGGCGCTGAAATACTGCCTGCAGTCTTCGTCGGTTGTTTGGTGGTTTTGTCTTTATCTTTTATTGCTGGTTTCGATGAAAAGAATTTCTTCAGCTTTAATTTGCGAATGAACTTAAATACATCCGCTCTAGTGTTTGTGTAATTGAACGAACTCTCGGGACAAAAGTTCAATCCTAAGCTTAAAAGCTGTTCTTCCGCCGTTGATAGGGTAACATTCGTGAGATTGGTAATGGTACAGTCCTTTAATATTTCTTTTTGTTGTACCATTGCCTCTTTTTCTTTTGTGGCTGCTGCTGTGGTTTTTCGTTTTTTTCGTCTTGCGTGACGTTTTGCATTGCGCCTCTTGCGTTTTGATTCTTTCGCGTCCTGGGTCGCAATGTTTGCAGCCGGTCCTCCACTAAAAAATCAATCTCTTCCGCAAGGTTGAGGATTCTACCAGGGTTACCTCCTTCTGCCCCATTACAATCCACTAATGAAGTGCTCGATGTGCTGGCCAATGAGATTGAGTCTGCATCAGAGTTCTCACTCTGTTCATCCACTCGAATGGTGCTTGCTGCGCCATCAGCCCTTATCGTTTGCTTGGTCAGCTTGGACTGTCTCGCTTTGTCGAACTTGCGGGAAAATGTATATATTTGGCCAGTCGTGTAATCATTCAAATCCCTCGCAAACTTGTGGATTTTTCTCACTTTGATGCGCTCTTCATGTTTGCGGAGCCGTTCACTTATTTCTTTGCGTGCCGCCGTTACCAACAGTTTGGTTTCAGAGTCGGTAATGGCATCCAATTGATCATTAAGGCTTTTGATCTCCTCCAGTAATTTATCCCTGTCTATCACGGCATATTCAATAAGGACTTTCACCAGATTCATTGAGGCATCTAGGTTCAATTCCCCCCACTTCTTCAGCATTGCCGGATTGGGATCTTCAAAACTCGGCGCCAGCATGATTCGCAGGCCACGCGGAATCCTACCTGCCTCCATATATATATATATAGCCTCTGTTTCTCGTTGTACAGCCAGTGATCAAGGGCGGGATGACGCCCGAAACGCGTTTGGCATGTAAATGGACGGATGTGCTGCAGGCTTTGGTGTTGCTGCCGGCGGCAAGTGTGTGTTAACCCCCTCGTGAGTGACCTTCCAACTTGGCAACTTTTGGAAAGAATTTAATGCGGCTAGTCCGGTCGCGGAAGGTCCCGCCGCTGAAACTGGTGGATCTACACTGCTCAGCATCTTGTGCAGTGAATAGAACGAGGGGGGCCTGAGCCGTTGGTATATATTGGCAGCATGAGGGCGCTGCACGACATTTCCTTCCACCCACTGGGGTAAGACATTGTTCAACAACGATTAATCAGAGGTGCCCACTGAGGTTTCAGCACGATCAAAGTTTGGGCAATGGACTGCTAAGACCAGAATGCAACTTTGCCACACCCACATGGGTGGGACTTGTTACTCAATAAATCATGTGCATATAATCAGCCTCTGTTTCTCGTTGTACAGCCAGTGATCAAGGGCGGGATGACGCCCGAAACGCGTTTGGCATGTAAATGGACGGATGTGCTGCAGGCTTTGGTGTTGCTGCCGGCGGCAAGTGTGTGTTAACCCCCTCGTGAGTGACCTTCCAACTTGGCAACTTTTGGAAAGAATTTAATGCGGCTAGTCCGGTCGCGGAAGGTCCCGCCGCTGAAACTGGTGGATCTACACTTCTCAGCATCTTGTGCAGTGAATAGAACGAGGGGGGCCTGAGCCGTTGGTATATATTGGCAGCATGAGGGCGCTGCACGACATTTCCTTCCACCCACTGGGGTAAGACATTGTTCAACAACGATTAATCAGAGGTGCCCACTGAGGTTTCAGCACGATCAAAGTTTAGGCAATGGACTGCTAAGACCAGAATGCAACTTTGCCACACCCACATGGGTGGGACTTGTTACTCAATAAATCATGTGCATATAATCAGCCTCTGTTTCTCGTTGTACAGCCAGTGATCAAGGGCGGGATGACGCCCGAAACGCGTTTGGCATGTAAATGGATGGATGTGCTGCAGGCTTTGGTGTTGCTGCCGGCGGCAAGTGTGTGTTAACCCCCTCGTGAGTGACCTTCCAACTTGGCAACTTTTGGAAAGAATTTAATGCGGCTAGTCCGGTCGCGGAAGGTCCCGCCGCTGAAACTGGTGGATCTACACTGCTCAGCATCTTGTGCAGTGAATAGAACGAGGGGGGCCTGAGCCGTTGGTATATATTGGCAGCATGAGGGCGCTGCACGACATTTCCTTCCACCCACTGGGGTAAGACATTGTTCAACAACGATTAATCAGAGGTGCCCACTGAGGTTTCAGCACGATCAAAGTTTGGGCAATGGACTGCTAAGACCAGAATGCAACTTTGCCACACCCACATGGGTGGGACTTGTTACTCAATAAATCATGTGCATATAATCAGCCTCTGTTTCTCGTTGTACAGCCAGTGATCAAGGGCGGGATGATGCCCGAAACGCGTTTGGCATGTAAATGGACGGATGTGCTGCAGGCTTTGGTGTTGCTGCCGGCGGCAAGTGTGTGTTAACCCCCTCGTGAGTGACCTTCCAACTTGGCAACTTTTGGAAAGAATTTAATGCGGCTAGTCCGGTCGCGGAAGGTCCCGCCGCTGAAACTGGTGGATCTACACTGCTCAGCATCTTGTGCAGTGAATAGAACGAGGGGGGCCTGAGCCGTTGGTATATATTGGCAGCATGAGGGCGCTGCACGACATTTCCTTCCACCCACTGGGGTAAGACATTGTTCAACAACGATTAATCAGAGGTGCCCACTGAGGTTTCAGCACGATCAAAGTTTGGGCAATGGACTGCTAAGACCAGAATGCAACTTTGCCACACCCACATGGGTGGGACTTGTTACTCAATAAATCATGTGCATATAATCAGCCTCTGTTTCTCGTTGTACAGCCAGTGATCAAGGGCGGGATGACGCCCGAAACGCGTTTGGCATGTAAATGGACGGATGTGCTGCAGGCTTTGGTGTTGCTGCCGGCGGCAAGTGTGTGTTAACCCCCTCGTGAGTGACCTTCAACTTGGCAACTTTTGGAAAGAATTTAATGCGGCTAGTCCGGTCGCGGAAGGTCCCGCCGCTGAAACTGGTGGATCTACACTGCTCAGCATCTTGTGCAGTGAATAGAACGATGGGGGCCTGAGCCGTTGGTATATATTGGCAGCATGAGGGCGCTGCACGACATTTCCTTCCACCCACTGGGGTAAGACATTGTTCAACAACGATTAATCAGAGGTGCCCACTGAGGTTTCAGCACGATCAAAGTTTGGGCAATGGACTGCTAAGACCAGAATGCAACTTTGCCACACCCACATGGGTGGGACTTGTTACTCAATAAATCATGTGCATATAATCAGCCTCTGTTTCTCGTTGTACAGCCAGTGATCAAGGGCGGGATGACGCCCGAAACGCGTTTGGCATGTAAATGGACGGATGTGCTGCAGGCTTTGGTGTTGCTGCCGGCGGCAAGTGTGTGTTAACCCCCTCGTGAGTGACCTTCCAACTTGGCAACTTTTGGAAAGAATTTAATGCGGCTAGTCCGGTCGCGGAAGGTCCCGCCGCTGAAACTGGTGAATCTACACTGCTCAGCATCTTGTGCAGTGAATAGAACGAGGGGGGCCTGAGCCGTTGGTATATATTGGCAGCATGAGGGCGCTGCACGACATTTCCTTCCACCCACTGGGGTAAGACATTGTTCAACAACGATTAATCAGAGGTGCCCACTGAGGTTTCAGCACAATCAAAGTTTGGGCAATGGACTGCTAAGACCAGAATGCAACTTTGCCACACCCACATGGGTGGGACTTGTTACTCAATAAATCATGTGCATATAATCAGCCTCTGTTTCTCGTTGTACAGCCAGTGATCAAGGGCGGGATGACGCCCGAAACGCGTTTGGCATGTAAATGGACGGATGTGCTGCAGGATTTGGTGTTGCTGCCGGCGGCAAGTGTGTGTTAACCCCCTCGTGAGTGACCTTCCAACTTGGCAACTTTTGGAAAGAATTTAATGTGGCTAGTCCGGTCGGGGAAGGTCCCGCCGCTGAAACTGGTGGATCTACACTGCTCAGCATCTTGTGCAGTGAATAGAACGAGGGGGGCCTGAGCCGTTGGTATATATTGGCAGCATGAGGGCGCTGCACGACATTTCCTTCCACCCACTGGGGTAAGACATTGTTCAACAACGATTAATCAGAGGTGCCCACTGAGGTTTCAGCACGATCAAAGTTTAGGCAATGGACTGCTAAGACCAGAATGCAACTTTGCCACACCCACATGGGTGGGACTTGTTACTCAATAAATCATGTGCATATAATCAGCCTCTGTTTCTCGTTGTACAGCCAGTGATCAAGGGCGGGATGACGCCCGAAACGCGTTTGGCATGTAAATGGATGGATGTGCTGCAGGCTTTGGTGTTGCTGCCGGCGGCAAGTGTGTGTTAACCCCCTCGTGAGTGACCTTCCAACTTGGCAACTTTTGGAAAGAATTTAATGCGGCTAGTCCGGTCGCGGAAGGTCCCGCCGCTGAAACTGGTGGATCTACACTGCTCAGCATCTTGTGCAGTGAATAGAACGAGGGGGGCCTGAGCCGTTGGTATATATTGGCAGCATGAGGGCGCTGCACGACATTTCCTTCCACCCACTGGGGTAAGACATTGTTCAACAACGATTAATCAGAGGTGCCCACTGAGGTTTCAGCACGATCAAAGTTTGGGCAATGGACTGCTAAGACCAGAATGCAACTTTGCCACACCCACATGGGTGGGACTTGTTACTCAATAAATCATGTGCATATAATCAGCCTCTGTTTCTCGTTGTACAGCCAGTGATCAAGGGCGGGATGATGCCCGAAACGCGTTTGGCATGTAAATGGACGGATGTGCTGCAGGCTTTGGTGTTGCTGCCGGCGGCAAGTGTGTGTTAACCCCCTCGTGAGTGACCTTCCAACTTGGCAACTTTTGGAAAGAATTTAATGCGGCTAGTCCGGTCGCGGAAGGTCCCGCCGCTGAAACTGGTGGATCTACACTGCTCAGCATCTTGTGCAGTGAATAGAACGAGGGGGGCCTGAGCCGTTGGTATATATTGGCAGCATGAGGGCGCTGCACGACATTTCCTTCCACCCACTGGGGTAAGACATTGTTCAACAACGATTAATCAGAGGTGCCCACTGAGGTTTCAGCACGATCAAAGTTTGGGCAATGGACTGCTAAGACCAGAATGCAACTTTGCCACACCCACATGGGTGGGACTTGTTACTCAATAAATCATGTGCATATAATCAGCCTCTGTTTCTCGTTGTACAGCCAGTGATCAAGGGCGGGATGACGCCCGAAACGCGTTTGGCATGTAAATGGACGGATGTGCTGCAGGCTTTGGTGTTGCTGCCGGCGGCAAGTGTGTGTTAACCCCCTCGTGAGTGACCTTCAACTTGGCAACTTTTGGAAAGAATTTAATGCGGCTAGTCCGGTCGCGGAAGGTCCCGCCGCTGAAACTGGTGGATCTACACTGCTCAGCATCTTGTGCAGTGAATAGAACGATGGGGGCCTGAGCCGTTGGTATATATTGGCAGCATGAGGGCACTGCACGACATTTCCTTCCACCCACTGGGGTAAGACATTGTTCAACAACGATTAATCAGAGGTGCCCACTGAGGTTTCAGCACGATCAAAGTTTGGGCAATGGACTGCTAAGACCAGAATGCAACTTTGCCACACCCACATGGGTGGGACTTGTTACTCAATAAATCATGTGCATATAATCAGCCTCTGTTTCTCGTTGTACAGCCAGTGATCAAGGGCGGGATGACGCCCGAAACGCGTTTGGCATGTAAATGGACGGATGTGCTGCAGGCTTTGGTGTTGCTGCCGGCGGCAAGTGTGTGTTAACCCCCTCGTGAGTGACCTTCCAACTTGGCAACTTTTGGAAAGAATTTAATGCGGCTAGTCCGGTCGCGGAAGGTCCCGCCGCTGAAACTGGTGGATCTACACTGCTCAGCATCTTGTGCAGTGAATAGAACGAGGGGGGCCTGAGCCGTTGGTATATATTGGCAGCATGAGGGCGCTGCACGACATTTCCTTCCACCCACTGGGGTAAGACATTGTTCAACAACGATTAATCAGAGGTGCCCACTGAGGTTTCAGCACAATCAAAGTTTGGGCAATGGACTGCTAAGACCAGAATGCAACTTTGCCACACCCACATGGGTGGGACTTGTTACTCAATAAATCATGTGCATATAATCAGCCTCTGTTTCTCGTTGTACAGCCAGTGATCAAGGGCGGGATGACGCCCGAAACGCGTTTGGCATGTAAATGGACGGATGTGCTGCAGGATTTGGTGTTGCTGCCGGCGGCAAGTGTGTGTTAACCCCCTCGTGAGTGACCTTCCAACTTGGCAACTTTTGGAAAGAATTTAATGTGGCTAGTCCGGTCGGGGAAGGTCCCGCCGCTGAAACTGGTGGATCTACACTGCTCAGCATCTTGTGCAGTGAATAGAACGAGGGGGGCCTGAGCCGTTGGTATATATTGGCAGCATGAGGGCGCTGCACGACATTTCCTTCCACCCACTGGGGTAAGACATTGTTCAACAACAATTAATCAGAGGTGCCCACTGAGGTTTCAGCACGATCAAAGTTTGGGCAATGGACTGCTAAGACCAGAATGCAACTTTGCCACACCCACATGGGTGGGACTTGTTACTCAATAAATCATGTGCATATAATCAGCCTCTGTTTCTCGTTGTACAGCCAGTGATCAAGGGCGGGATGACGCCCGAAACGCGTTTGGCATGTAAATGGACGGATGTGCTGCAGGCTTTGGTGTTGCTGCCGGCGGCAAGTGTGTGTTAACCCCCTCGTGAGTGACCTTCCAACTTGGCAACTTTTGGAAAGAATTTAATGCGGCTAGTCCGGTCGCGGAAGGTCCCGCCGCTGAAACTGGTGGATCTACACTGCTCAGCATCTTGTGCAGTGAATAGAACGAGGGGGGCCTGAGCCGTTGGTATATATTGGCAGCATGAGGGCGCTGCACGACATTTCCTTCCACCCACTGGGGTAAGACATTGTTCAACAACGATTAATCAGAGGTGCCCACTGAGGTTTCAGCACGATCAAAGTTTGGGCAATGGACTGCTAAGACCAGAATGCAACTTTGCCACACCCACATGGGTGGGACTTGTTACTCAATAAATCATGTGCATATAATCAGCCTCTGTTTCTCGTTGTACAGCCAGTGATCAAGGGCGGGATGATGCCCGAAACGCGTTTGGCATGTAAATGGACGGATGTGCTGCAGGCTTTGGTGTTGCTGCCGGCGGCAAGTGTGTGTTAACCCCCTCGTGAGTGACCTTCCAACTTGGCAACTTTTGGAAAGAATTTAATGCGGCTAGTCCGGTCGCGGAAGGTCCCGCCGCTGAAACTGGTGGATCTACACTGCTCAGCATCTTGTGCAGTGAATAGAACGAGGGGGGCCTGAGCCGTTGGTATATATTGGCAGCATGAGGGCGCTGCATGACATTTCCTTCCACCCACTGGGGTAAGACATTGTTCAACAACGATTAATCAGAGGTGCCCACTGAGGTTTCAGCACGATCAAAGTTTGGGCAATGGACTGCTAAGACCAGAATGCAACTTTGCCACACCCACATGGGTGGGACTTGTTACTCAATAAATCATGTGCATATAATCAGCCTCTGTTTCTCGTTGTACAGCCAGTGATCAAGGGCGGGATGACGCCCGAAACGCGTTTGGCATGTAAATGGACGGATGTGCTGCAGGCTTTGGTGTTGCTGCCGGCGGCAAGTGTGTGTTAACCCCCTCGTGAGTGACCTTCAACTTGGCAACTTTTGGAAAGAATTTAATGCGGCTAGTCCGGTCGCGGAAGGTCCCGCCGCTGAAACTGGTGGATCTACACTGCTCAGCATCTTGTGCAGTGAATAGAACGATGGGGGCCTGAGCCGTTGGTATATATTGGCAGCATGAGGGCGCTGCACGACATTTCCTTCCACCCACTGGGGTAAGACATTGTTCAACAACGATTAATCAGAGGTGCCCACTGAGGTTTCAGCACGATCAAAGTTTGGGCAATGGACTGCTAAGACCAGAATGCAACTTTGCCACACCCACATGGGTGGGACTTGTTACTCAATAAATCATGTGCATATAATCAGCCTCTGTTTCTCGTTGTACAGCCAGTGATCAAGGGCGGGATGACGCCCGAAACGCGTTTGGCATGTAAATGGACGGATGTGCTGCAGGCTTTGATGTTGCTGCCGGCGGCAAGTGTGTGTTAACCCCCTCGTGAGTGACCTTCCAACTTGGCAACTTTTGGAAAGAATATATATATATATATATATATATATATATATATATATATATATATATAAATATATATATATATATATATATATATATATATATATATATATATATATATATATATATATATATATATATATATATATGCACAACCCGTAATTCTCATGGGAATTAAATGATAACAAAGTGTGCAGTTTAGCCTTGCTTCTGGGACACCGATCCCGCAGGGGTGCGCCCTGCAGTGCCTGGCCTGTCATGTACGGATGCTGGTGTGGTTGGTACATGGTCATTACGGTCTATATCTAAGGGTGGGCGTAGTTCGCGAAGTAGCGCTACGCGAAGTGCATTTCGCACTATGCGAACTTCACGTAGCATTACGCGAGCTGCGTAGTAGCATGTTCGCACTGTGCAAGATGCGTTTTCAATGATTGCACAGTGCGGACAAGCATCTGGCACTGTGCAAGCATTGAAAACGGCATCTTGCACAGTGCAAGCTGTAGTTTTCTGCTGCTCGAGTAGATTATTACTCGAGCGGCAGCTTTCTCAACGCGAACAGGTAGTTTCTCATTGAGAGCGGTCGCGAGCATGCGCAACCACTCACAATGAGAAACCTGACCTCCTCGCGTTGAGAATCTCGCCGGGATGTCATTTTGCTTGCTCGCGGTCGCGAACATGACGTTCAGGACCGCGAACAAGCAAATAATAACCGCTGCACTACGCTACGCTGCACTACGCATGTTCGCACTGTGCTACGTGCAGCTCACGTAGTGCGAAGTTGCGAAAACTTCGCAAACTCCGCGAGCGTAGCATAGTGCTTCGCCCAGGGTTATCTATAGCCTTAATCGATCGTAGTGCACTTCTTCTAATACTGGGAACCTGTTACCGTGCACATTGCTTCTTAATCCCGAGTGTAATAAACGTTGCAGCAGCTGTAGTGTCTCCTGTAATGCTGTACACCTCTCCCTGTAGTACACTGAAGCTGGTGACGCACACACCGGTCCAGTATCCTCAACAATGTCTGCTTTGGCGATCGGTCTCCGCCTACAACTTCTCCGGGATCGTCGCTTGACAGAGTGAACTTTTTATTTATTTGCTCATTAAATATCTCCAAGACTATTCAATTAATTAGCAGGGCTTCTGAGGTCAGGGGCTCTCGCTAATTAAATGGCGGGAGTCCGGCGGAGCAGAGTGATGGAAGGCCGGCCGCAGGACGCGAGGGCCCGGCCTGGACCGCGAGGCTTCTCGAGAGGGGCCAGGGACGGAAATCAATGCTACAGTACCTGGGAATGTTTACCAGATGCAGATGAGGCCTCCGCCTGTCACACAAATCTTCCGAGTCAGCAAAGGACAAGCCTAATATTCATTGCCTGGGATTTGTTGAGCGCGCGGTCAGTGGGGTCACGCGGGCACTGCATCATCCGCTGCGACGACCAAACCACTGCGATCAGCCAGAACAAGCCATTACTATTAGCGTGATTTATCACTGCCCGGGGTCACCGGGGTGCACGGTGTTTACTTGTGGGCGCGTGCCACTGTCACGTGATAGTGGCACATGCTGACATGAAATCGTTTCTTACCGCTGACATGTATAAAACAAAAAACTACAAATTAAATTCTATATTGACAAATAAATAACAGGTGTTAAATATTGACTCGGCTTCCTGGTACTTGTTTTATCGACCTAGAAAATATGAAAGGCTGAATTTTCCCTGCAGAAAATGTGACCTACCGTTTACACACTCTGATCTCTAAAAGAGTCAGTCAGGGCACTGGACGATCGCACGTGCTTGAATTCGGTCTCCTGTGGCCATAATACTGCAAGGAGAGGGGATCTGCCTAGGGCGAGACACCCAGAGAAAGAGGGCTCTTTCTGACAGGTTGTACGTCACTCATTCGTCTAGCAGGCAAAGCATATTCCTGATTATTTAATGCATTCAGCGTCACGTGCCACCGCCCAAAATGGAAACATATATATGGGATAAAGTACCCCTGGTGTATATTGAAAGGATATTGAACGTCTCAGATTAGCTCCTTTATTAGGTCATGGAACTCCGAGGAGGCTTACAGTTTCCTGATAGTGTATGATGGGAGTTCTTTGGGCCAGATGGATGAACAGTGAATTCACTGAAAGTGGTCTCAATTTATGCATCCAATTTTAGTGAATCCAACAATATAATGCAACCTATCTATGTACTAATTGGGTCAGTTCACAAACCATTAAATTGCAGTGGGTTGCAATTCAACCTACCTCGTGAATATTATTGAGGTAGATTGTAAATTGCGATCCATTACAGTCCGCTGCCATCACATGGATGGGGGCCTGCTAGGATCAGCAGGCCACCATGTCTCTGATTGCTTTTCGAATGATGCAAATGTTTGTTTTTAAATGCAGCACGTTTTCCCTAAATAAATACGAGGTGCTTTTACAAAAAAAAGACAGAAACGTTTGTAAAACTATTTAATAAGAGTAGGCAGTGGCCCTAGGGAACACTGCTTTCTCCTAAACATTTTTTTGCTTCATTCACAAAGGGGAAGAGGTCCCATGGGGGCCCCCTCCTATTTGCAAGCGGGTAACCACCTCCTTTGAGCTGTTGGTACATTGTAAAGAAAATACACTTCTATAAATCCAATATTATATAATTAAAAGTACAACCTTTTCAAATAAAATTCTGTTTTCACTCCATACACATCACCCATACGATATGGCCTAGAACAGTTCAACATTAGAACATCATTGGACTGTTTTTTTGCATGAAAACTGTGTAGTGCATTTGTTTCAATGGAATCAGGCTATTTCTGCCCTCCTTCTTCAGGACCTACACCATTTGCTGGTCTTCTTACAATGGAAATAAAGAGTGCACATGGGGTGGATCCCAGACACTCCAGATGTCCAATTACATGTTCTGTTAGCTCGTAACTTAATTCATGATTTAGTTGTCTAGGCTACTCATGACATTTTGCAGGAAGCCTTTGCATGTCACCGTGGTGCTTGCTCTACCTATGTGTGTGGGTCAACCATGTTCCAGGATAAATATGGCAAAGATAGTTGGTGACATTATGGCTGTGCTTGTGGGGAAGAAACATACTGAGTGTGCCCCTTTGCCTCCACTCTTTATTCTTTGTATCACCTGTACCCCAAGTGGCTAATTGAAATCTCTGATGAGATGCCATATTTGTTCAATCTTCTGAGATAACCTAGGGCCACATGCATCAAAAGAAATAACGGTCACAAACGTGCAGATTTTCAGAATCTTCCCCTTTGCGTCCGGTATTTTTGCATTTGGGATGCATCATTCCAAATGCAAAAATCGCAATTTAAGTAATCTCTAAATTGTGACTACTTAAATTGCGATTGCATTTAAGGAATCACAAATTGAGATTCCTTATATGCAATGTATTAAAGTCACAAATTTAGCAATTTTGCTAATAGGAGTCGCAAATTACCATCAATTTGTACTTGATGGTAATTTGCAAAAACTTTGAAAAATGCACTAAAGTGCATTTTTCAAAGTTCCATTTTACATAGGGCATGTGTGTGTGCAACATGTACTCATATGCAGATTTCAGGGATGCAACAGGGTATCCTTTTGGAACCCTTGCACCCTTGAAATTGCATGAGCAATTTGCGAGTACCTATTGGTATTCGCAAATTGCGAATGCAATTCTCTTTCATTCCTATGGGCCTTTAAGCCCATAGGAATGAATGGGAAGACATTCCTTAATTTCGAGTCGCAATTAAGGTATGTTCAGAAATCGCAATTTTCTTAGCGATTTCTACATGCATAGGCTTTTGCGATTTCTTGATTGCGATTCTTTAATATTTGCAATTAAGGAATCGCAAAAGCCTACCTTGATACATGTGCCCCTTAGATCCTTCTCTGATTACTTTGATTCCTTGTCAGTTTCTCCATGTCAGTCCTCTGTTTTCTCCTCCCTATCTCTGTTGCTGCGCCCTGTGAAGTGCCTCTGTTCCATCAGTAGTTTGCTGTGCTGAGTGTTCCATGTCAATCTGTATTAGGACTCCAGAAGCATAGGGCCATCTGGGATGCACCGCTACATCCACGGTTTGTGGGTCTACTGGTGTATGTGAGCCTCTACTTTGTATTTGTGATTCTCCCTGTACTAACCAGGAATATACACAAATAACAAGCGGAGGTTCATTGCTATCTTTTGTCCACTGGCCTTGTGTTGTTTCCTAGTCTGTGGTGTTAAACTTCTTGTAATACGTTTACTTTGATTTTAGGCACACTGGCTGTGTGCTTCCGGCCTCGGCTAAATTTGCGACCATCTTTCAGCATAATCTACACAACATCTCTTCTGAGCTGTCGGCAGCTTTTCCCCATGATAATCTGCCATCTCTGGCCCTATACTCTTCCTCTTCCCTTGTGTAAGCTACTCCTCTTTCCTGTTCCCTATTCTCTCCAGTGGTATTAATATTAGTGCTCCTTTTAAACATTTACAATTATGGGCCGATATTAATGTCTAGGGCTGAGACCAAGGACCCCTTGTTTCCTACCTTGTGTCCTGATTGCTCACTACAACTTTGTCTTTCAACTCAAATCAACTAAGAAACACTTCTTTCACTGACTTATCACTGAAAAATCACATGTTCATCAGCAGCCAATTAGAATATGAAATCATCTAGTTGCCCCGTGCCCTGGCCCTTCTTCTGTTCTTCTCACACTGCAGATCAGCTGATTATATACTTAAAAACCTTTAAAATCTGTACTGTTTTTACTTCTGCTCAACCACATTTCCATTCTTTTTATTTTGATTTCTATTCTCCGCCACACACATCTTCTTCCTTGTGTTCTATATGGTCGAAGTTGTAGTCCATCTTGGAACTAGATGTTCATTTCTACATTTCAGAAAAATATACTGTATCTATCACCAACCACTTGATAAAAACTGTGTATTCTTTGCTAACATCTTATTTAGTTTATTTTTTCAGTCTTTTTTGGGTTGTCCCTTACTTCTTACAAATCTGCTACGCCTTTCTGTTACCTAAAAAACTACTTTTAACCTGAATGATCTTGCTGTTGGCCTATTTCTTTGCTTCTGTTGCTTTCTAAAAATACTGGAACATATTGTAATTTATCAGTTGTATTCCTTCCATTAGGCCAATGATCTGCTTTTGTCTCCTCAATCTGGCTTTTGCCCTGGCTATTTGACTGAGGCTGCACTTCTTTTTGCTTCTAACAATATACTCCCAGCTCACCATAATACGCAATCTTCTATTCTTATTCTTCTTGATCTCCCTGTTGCTATTAACATGGTGGATCTCTCTAGTCTTATTAACTCACTTTGTAAGCATAGGATTTCTAATACTGTTCTTAAATGGTTCCGATCTTATCACATCGACAGCTCCCTCTAAGTTTCTTTGAAAGGTTGATATCTTCTTCGGATCCTGTGTCTATCATGCACCCCAAGATTTGGTGTTTGGCCACATCTGTTCTCTATCTGTTCTCCATCCATACTACTCCTTTAGCTTCCATTATATCTTTTTTTGGCTCTATATCGTGTTTTTATATTGATGATTCTCAGATCTAGTTCTCATTCCTTTCCTTTCCCAAATCTACCTATCTTTCTGCTGTTGAAAACTGGACATCATCACATTTCCTAAACCTCAACCCTCAGAAAATAAATTGAGACTTTCCTATTTTCTGGTTTCTCATCGATAACTACCCTGCCTCCGATTCACTTTTAGTTGAGTCTGATCTTATTTGTTTCTTTATTTAGAAATTTTGGACTCATCTTAGACGTATTATTGAGTTTTCCCAACATCATCTGTGGTCAATAATTGTTGCGTTCATCTAACATCCTTAACACCTTTCATCCTTTTTCCTCTTTCAAACTGTTTTTTTATGCTTGTTTTCTCTCTCATCAACTATGTCTCTTCATTTTATGTTGGTTACCTAAATGTCTCCTTACACTGCTACAGTCTATACAAAACTCATGCATCTGTCTTTTTTCCCCTTCACTATCATACTTCTATTTCTTCTTACTGTCCTCAGCTGTGGTGGCTTGTAATCATTGGTCCGCTCAAATTTCCTATCTCTGTATGGTCTTTAAGTGTGTGTACTCACTTGGTCCACCTTATATGTGTTCCTTGATCTCTTTATACATATCTTCTGGCTCTTTTTGTTTAGGTTTGCAATTATGTCCTTCTGTCCTGATCTCTGTATGCCTCATCCTTTCAGAATTCTTGCTCCTCCCCTCTGGAACCATCTCCATAGCTCTATGTGCTCTGCTCCCACTCTTTCTCTTCCAGGATACTTTTAAATGAACCCCTGGTGACTGTGACAGAGTAAGGGTATCCTACTGTACCTTTTAAGGCCTTCATCAATACTGTGTATTGTACAGTTTAATGTTATGTGTGTGTGAAGCATCTTGGATAAAGGCTCTATATACATAAATATAAATATTATCAGCTTCACATTCTCATAATACCTTTTGATAGCCAAACACTATGGAGGTAATCATTGCTTATTAGAAAAACATTAGTTCGAGTAAAATGTACTTAGAAATACTTATAAATTAGCAAAAGAGATTATTCTTGCTCTATAACCCCTTTTATTGAAACTTACTAATAAAGTTCTATATTATGCTTTGGACAGACTTAGTTGTTCGGTTCTTACTGTATAGGTCACTCAGTAGTACCACAATCCTTGGTCAAGGTTTGCATAGATGCACATAGAGAGTATGGTTTACAGTGTCCATGGGGGGGGGGGTGAACTTTACATAAGGGAAACATTTAAATGACAATTATAGCTGTTCCCTGTTGTTTTTGTCCTTTTCCTTCTTTATAAAAACAGTGTACAACCTTGAAACCCCCCAAGGCTAACAGCCAAAGAGCAAAATGATTTTGAGTGAGTTAATTACCAGGAGAACAACTGAAATGTATACAAGAAGCTGTCGTTATGTATTTCTAATAAAATGCCAAAAGTTCAATACCGGGCAACCGTACAGCATGAAAACAAATATAATTTCTATTACTGGACTAAATTATAAGAAGAGTTGAACCCAGATATAAATAGCTCCACCAGTTTATACCAACCCCAGTTCTATATTGGCCGCGTGGTGGCTAAAACCAATACAACATCAAAGTCACTCTGGGATTCTTAAAAACTATAAACGTGATGAAGGTAACATATAAATTCTCTTCCCACCATCTACCCACATTTAGCTTTACAGCATGTTATGTTTTATGGACTTCCAAATCCCAGCTGCCTATGGCTCATGACTATCAATTTAATATTCATGTTATGAGAGAAAGATAGAGAAAGACACAAGAAATCGACTAAAATAATGTCTAGCGTGATCTGGACACTTGTACACACTGAAGAAATGTAGTCTTCATTCTCAGGGAATACTTACTAATAGAAATAAGAACTTGGCACAGAAGCTGAAAATATGAAAAGACATCTTTATTAAACTTAATAAGTGAGGCCACGTCACACAGAAGCCGTAGCAACTGAATGAGGTAGTCTGAGGAGTACAGAGAACAGAGGGCTTATATATGCTCAGGGTTACGAAACTCAGCATAAAAGTAAGGGGCAGTCCTTGCTTTTGCAAGCATGCAAAAAATGCCTAACATGGACATGCAAGGTCTGCCAAACGACAAACCCATTTTACAGTTGTCCGGCCCATAATCAATCATTGAACAAACCCAACATTCTTCTTTAGACAAGCCGTACAAACCCATAATAAAAGGACCACAACCCATATCATAAACAGACCATAAAAGAAGGAACAGAAAACAGATAAGAAGCAGGATAAGGGGTGTGTGTGTGCATACCAAACTCTACAATGTCCTGTGCTTTGATCCTCAATCTTGATCAGCTAAAGGGCAGGAACTGGTTTAACAAGGTCAGCTTCAGGCAACAGGGTCAGTTCACTCAGGTCAAACAGGAGTCAGCATGAACTCGAGCTAAGGTGTACATGTCCTTAAAAGACTAGTTCAACCACAATCATCGGCCTATGTGAGGGCAACCACAAAATGGCTTCCATACACAAAATGGAACCCACGGGTTCAGAATTCACAGAACCTCAGACCCTCCTTTTGCCCTTACATAGGCAATCACTCAGTCTGTATCTGAATCGATGTCAATATTATCCGTTATTCCCTTCACTAAGGCATTATTACTCGAGTTATCTTTCATGGAACACAAGGGATAGACTTCGTTGGCATAAATAAACATCGTCTGATATGCCCATACAGACCCATTGTAACTAAATGACAGAACCAAATAGGAAATACCTCTATCTGTAGTGTGTGGCATAAGACTGTGGAAAATTAGTGCGTTTTGGTGAACATTATCTGCGCCATCTTGCCTCCTCCCTGATGCCACACTTTTGTCGTGCGCGCCCGCCATTTTAAGATGCCCCGATCAGAACAAACCCTTTTGCATGCCGCTGGCCCCTGACATAGCCCTTTGCCTTCGCTAAGCCCGCACGCTGACCACCCCCTGCTTGCACCTGCCTTGAGTCATAAACCCCTCTCCGGCGCTGCTCTGCCCCTGGCCCTCATCCTGTTCCCAGCGCGACACCTCCCTGTTTTCCTTTCATGATCTCCGGCCCTTAGATGTAAACCCCTTTTTCCCCGTGTGCCCGTTTTGTCCTCCCCGTTCCCAAGCCGACACCCAGCTCTGCCGATACCATCCTTGCCCCTCCCCGTACAATAGAAAGCTTCCCCCATCAAAGAATCCCCGGGTTGATCAAAGCCCCCACCCCATGAGATCCGATCAAACTCCCCACATTCCGTGAATCGGCGGATTATCCAGCTGCGCGATGCTCATCACCTGTTGTGACTAGGGTGGGGACTTCAACTGTAAATGTGTGTGGGAACGGGCCCAAAGGGGAGTTCCGAGAATGTCTTTTCCATACATCAAAGCTTTAAACATGTATGTGTAATCTGCAATAAAGTCATAAATGTTGGTATAAGAGGCCGGGCCTCAGAAATACAGTGAGAGCACCTCAGAACGATACCTTCTGTCCGTTTCGTTGTGTTCTCCTCCGGAGAGAATAAAAAAAACCTTGTTTCCTGCTTTCCAGTCTCCAGCGCCTGCCTCTTCATTGATTTAAATAACTAGAGGGTCACAGAGGCAATACTGCCGGGCAAATATCGATTGTCCCCGACCCGAATGAACTTTTTACAATTGGCGTCCCAAGCGTGGGGCCCATCAGCGACTCGTGGATCCAGTGGGAGAGGTCCCGACGACAGAGTGAACGACTGCAACGATCGGGAGAGCTCTTGCCCAATAGACCCTCGTCTGGCAGCCGATCATCCGAACTTCACTAGTTCCGAACAGACCTCTCTCGAGTGATCTACGGTCCTGACTGGGAACCATCAGGAGTGCCGTGAGAAATACGAGAAAAAGAGGACGATCGGGCGCTGGATTCGGAAGACAAGAAACTGTCCACATGGTCCGGGTAAGGTCGTGTTGCCACGACAAGTTGCGAAAATTTGTTTTGATTGCTTGATTGTTCAAAATACTAGTATTGCTTTGTTTATTTTTATTTAGAGATTCACTGTCTGCAAACGGAGAAACAACAGGCTCCCTCTCCCTTTGCAAGCAGTGGAGGATAAGTAGGGTAGCAGCCGTGCTTGTTCTTTTTCTCCCCCACTCAATAATTGCTTGAAACTGAACTGTTGTTCGCAAACTATTGTTTCCTGGAGATTCCCTGTCTGCAAGTAGGGAAGAGACCACCCTTTTTGCAGATAGTGAAAAGGGTAGGTAACGCAGATCTTTGCGGACCTACTCATTCTCCCCATTGTTATTTATTGGTCGTTTGGTTTTATATTTTTTTTTGATCCATGAGGTATTCACTACCTGCAAACAACGTAGAATAGAAATATTCTGTCTAGTCTTTGCAGCTAGTGATAAGATAGGCAGTGCTGACTTTTTAGTCCCTCGTTACGAGCCGTCATGTCTGTCTTCTCCCCACTGATAAATAGCCTGTTTAGCCCGGACCGGGTGTTAGAGGTGGACCATATAGCTCCACTAGAAGGCACCCCTAATAAGGACATGTTCATAAACTATGGGTTAGTCACCATAGCTTATAATAAATTATGGCACAGGTATACCGAAGATAGCCAAGACAAACAGTGGCCACTGGCAGGATCCTTTGACCTTGATAAAATAGAAACGTTAGAAATAGCCCTTCGAAATAATAAGACGACGCCAATTATGCTCGACAGTCTCGGTATGTGGCGCAGAGAGGCTACGAAACGACAGAGAAAAGACGAGGATAAACCAAGTAGGGAAATATACCGACAGGACAACCCCAGGACACCGCTACCCACAACTTATCCCCCGACACTACGAAAAGGACGACCAGACTTAGGGTCAGACCAATGCGCTTTTTGTAGGTATGTCGGACACTGGAAAGCCCAATGCCCGACTCTACTGAGCGTGAGTAAAGGCAAAGGGCCGACAAGAACGACAGACCGACAGTACGAGAAAAGGCGCGAGACAGAGAAGAACCCGACTTACATAGACAGACCAGACAGAACCACCACGTTTGATTATGCCCGATGGCACAGATTTCGCCAGGAAAATCTCAGCGGCATGATCAAGTTCTCCTAGGTCGGGCAATGTCAAGACGGGAACCCAGCCTCGTTTAAAATTCACAGACGGAAAGAGATAATTATGACCAATAACTGTTTTTATATTTGTCTTGGGTCTTTGTATGTCATACTTGTACTGTCCCCCGTCTGAGTTTGTGTGTATGTAATGTACAAATCTGCGTCATCCCTCTACACGTGTTTCCGTGTTACTCGACCTCTGTTAGCAGAAACCTAGCATCAAAGCAACCTGGAAAGAAAGAAATGGTAAAACAAAATCCGTAGACCATTAATAAACTTGAACTTTTAATTTAACACAACAAACAAGGAATAATAACGATAAACTGTAGAAAATGAAAGTCAAACAGAACATTCGCCCCCCCCCCATTCTGGAACCTTCCAAAGTAGGGCAGGGTTACGGCTACGCCCAACCAACGGCAACCCATATAAGGCGAGCCCCGCCGCCAACTCTTGGTCAGGAAATCTTAACGTATGGGGGAGCCGGAGGAGAGGCAGGAGCCCGCAGCCTGGGCATTTGCAGGTAGTCCCGCCACATGTCTCCTTGGCCGGCCGCAACGGGCCTGGAAAGACTAAGGTAGTCCCGCCACATGTCCAAGAGGAGAACAAGGCACCTCTTCCTTTTCTCTTCCGTCACAGCCGCAGCAGTCCTGGACGGCGGGATGTCCTGCACGTACCTCCACAACAATCTGTCCAAGTTGGGCTGGGAGGGAGAGGCGACGCGGACGAGCCTCTCCCACCTCCACCGGTAGGAGGTTTCCCAGCCCCCAGCCCGACGCCGAACACCCCCAGTCAGGCGATGGTGCCCATACTTCCACAGCACCGAACACACCATGGTGGCACCCCAGTACTTGCGCAGCACCGAACGTACAATGGTGGCACCCCAGTATTTGCGCAGCACCGAACGTACAATGGTGGCACTTGGGGAACACCGGATGTGGAGAGGCCTTCATGCGGGGCGATGAAAAGGAGCGGCATGGAGTGCACCGGGAGAAGGAGACGATGTGAACGAGTCTCCCTCGCCCCCCCAGGTAGGGACATCACTGCTGCACCCCAGCTGAACGTCCCGCTCTCACAAAACAGGGACCTCTTCCTTTCACTCCGAAGGGTCTCTTCCATTCTTGCAAACTCGACGAGAGTGGCCCCTGTAGGGCCTCAAAATGGCGTCTGGATCCGCTGGAAGGCGGGCCCCGGCCACTAGAGTAACTTTGGCCAGCCATACAACTCGAACATTTGTCCCATTGAGCACGAGCCCCCATCTCCGACAGCATCTTCGCAGCCTTGAAGATCATACAAAGGTCCCCGGCGGAACCTTCGGCCTTTGCAGGTTTCCGGTAAGGGACGGCTGCCTTGATCGCCAACGAAACAAACATGACATTGCCACACCTTCTGTTAGCGTGAATTCTAGAACTGCCGAAAAGGACTCTGGTCCAAACTGCCAGTAATGGAAACATTTCCCCCTGATGCTGCTTCCGGACTGTGCCGGCCCCGCCCAAAATGGCGCTGGTATCAATCGGAACTTACGAACGCCTCGTGGTGTTCCTTCGCACTAATATAAACTTGATGTTCTGAGATTTTATATGATCCTTTGTACACTTGGCTAGAAAAGACGAAGAGAACTCACTCGACGAATAGTGTGAAAAGATCCCCGTTACAAATGTTGATTACGAATGTACAATGTATTATATTTTTATAACTGATGTAAACCTCATTTACGACGCACACGTACGGTATGCATATAGGAAATCTGATTACAACTGTTATGATTATGCTTCTAAATTATGAAAATATATGCCCCCGAACCCCCAGCCAATTAATAGACGTTTTAGTCTCTTACAAATGAATGAGTAAAACTTTCCGATGTTTTTATTGTTGCAAACGACACCCCCCACTGTACGCACTTTAGCCATTGCCACGACCGACCAAATACGACCACACCCTCCTAATCCATATGCTGAAATGAATTTGCAAAATAAAGTCTTTGAAACTATGGACGGGTATTGCATGCTTTATTTTAAAACAATATGGGATGGGTAGGAAAGTTCTTTTTCTGTGCACCCTACTCTGCTCTCTCTTTAAGGTTAAAGGAAGATGGTTGCCCAGCCCTGGAGGACGGATCGGATCGACAACACGACACTCCGCCTTAAAAGTACGCGACTGACTCATGAACTCTCGCGTAGAGGAAGACCGTGACTTCCAAGGATGGGTAAAACGAATGGTGTAAATGAGGGAATGTAAAAGGAGGGTGAAATGAAATAATGTAAATATTGTAAAGTACAACGTTCCAAAGTAGCAGGGACCCAAGAACCGAAGAACTTTAGAACGCCACGGCGTTGAAAGAGGTTTAAGGATCCCGATAGTGAGATATATCCTTTGACTAGATACCTCGCACTAGGCACCTCTGGTTTCCTTTTTATGTTTCCCCGCACACGCCCTACATGAACACACTACCCCCCCCCCCGACTCCGAAAACCATATCCCCGGGGACCCTGCCCCAAGGAGGAAAGACGAGTAAGAGGTAAGTAAAGGACTTATGAATCCATGTATTTGAATACGCGCGAATGCTGTCTCCCCCACCCCCCCCCCCTTTTTTCCTCCCTCTGCAGGTTACATCAGAGATTACAGCCAAGGTGTGGCGAAGATCTGAGACCTTGCCACGTCTAAATACACGAAACGGACTAGCGCCGCAGGGTGGTGTCTAAGCACGCCTGCAAACTACTCACGTATCGAACAAACCCGAAAAATTAGCACAACCTGATAAAAAGTGATCACCCTTAAACCAGACCGGACGAATGAACCCATGTCACGTATGATGCGAAACTGTGAGGGAATGTGTGTGTGTGACTGAGGCGTTGACCCAACTGGTCAAAGGACCGAGAATGCGAGAAAGTGCGACAAAATGGTACCTCCTTTTTTCTTCTTTCCTTTTCTCAAAGCACGTCCCCCCTACCCTGTCTAATGCTCAAACTGCATGATTACAAGATTCTAACGCGGACTCGTGAATACCCTTTACTGTGTAATGCACTAAATAGCCTTTCTTGAATGCACTGCCGCCCTCTCTGTTGCACGTGTACTATTTAGCCTGCCGTTGCACTCTCTCTCTCTCTCTCTCTCTCTCTCTCTCTCTCTCTCTCTCTCTCTCTCTCTCTCTCTCTCTCTCTCTCTCCTCTCTCTCTCTCTCTCTCTCTCTCTCTCTCTCTCTCTCTCTCTCTCTCTATTTTTGCACTACCACTCTTCCGAGTGGTTAGCCCCGAAATTGGCAGATTGCCACCCCTAGCACACCACCTAATTGGCTTCAAATACCGTCAGTATTTGCACAAACGCTTGTCTTTAATACAATCACCCTGAAGCCGCGTCATTACCTCTCCTTTTTCCGATAGAAGTCAATGAACCCAGGTTGGGCCGTAAGGGAAAGGACAGGTAAGACGACAGAGGTTCCCTAATCTGGCCCGAAATGAGGGAACTACATGTCAACGGCTCCTATAGTATAAAACAAGAACCTCAGAATACGCGACCCTCCCCTCCCCGAATCGTCGCAATACCCAAACCAGAAAAACGATCACCCCCGTTACCTCCCCTGTCTATGTCCCTGGTTGTTTCCCATAAAACCCCTGTCCTTCCTAGAAGTAACCGGGCTGTAAAAGGTTACGTAGGACCCAGAATGATGTTTTACAAGGTTAACAGACTAGACCAAGGTAAAGAAATCATCAAAATGAACCCCGCAGTAGTTGAAAAACAGGATGCACCGATAGAAAGGAAATGTTTAGCCATGTTCGTCTCTCAGCAAAATACCTGTGTAGTACCATGTTGACGACTCACTGTACCCTTTTGTAAATGTGAAACTCTAGAGAACGGCATATCTTTGCCTGATTTGTCTCCCGAAGGTGGGTTACCATCAGATGAACTGTCATGCCTGTAATAAATGATTATGAAGGAAAGTCATAGTAAATCCAACAGGTCCGCCACCGGTCATTCATATGCCAGTTGTGATCATTAAATTTAACGGACATTTTCATTCTTTGCCTGGAGCTGGGAGAGAAATAGACTTTTTTTGATTATCTTCATCTGCAAATTTTCTAAAGACTGTCTTTTCAAACTTGTTTAAGGGTACTGCTGTTGGAGGAGAGAAGGACCGGATGTGGGAGCACGAGGCCCGACTGCAGACTAAGGGACACCTGCGACATTAGCCAAGGCGAGACCACGACTGAAAGGAGCTGCAGGACGAGGCACTGTTTTCGACAGCATGAAAAGAAAGGGCCGACCTGATGCCCCTGCTCGACGTCCAGTGCCTTTCGACAAGTCCCCGCTCTCTGAATTCCGTCGCACGCCCGCCCATTTGAAGTCTCTCGTTCCACTAGTTTGTTCCCAATTTGGCCTTGCTCCATCCCCCTTTTTCCTCTGACCTACCCTATGGACTGTTTTGAACGCTCTTCTTCCATCGGAACTTTCTGACAATCACCTCAAAGGACACAGGGCGAAAAGGACCTTTCCGACCAGAAACGCGAGGAAAGGGTCGTGCCCTGCAACGCAGAACTTAGAACAGAGCTGGACTTGTAGCTCCACCGCCGGTGCTCAACAGCGCCAACGAAAGACCACAAAGAACAATGAGAACTCATAAAACTTCGAACATTTGACATCCTCAATCACCGTTTTTTATGCCTCATTTCTCTCCCAGCCGCCATTGTATTGATCCTGCTCCAATCCGAATCTGAAATATGTATTAACCTGCCAGTTCACGTTATGATATGTACTTGCTGCTCGCCGTTTTTGTATTTCATTCCTATGACTTTCCTGCTGAACAAATTTCAAATAGGTGCACCTCCTAAAAACTAGAAACCTCAAAATGTATTGTTTACGACTCTTTTTTATCTAGGGTTCCTACCGTTTTCTTTCTCATGCTCACCACAGTAGAACCGAATAGAAAATGAACCAGCAAGATGTCTTGAATATGTTAAAGGGAGGACTGTGGAAAATTAGTGCGTTTTGGTGAACATTATCTGCGCCATCTTGCCTCCTCCCTGATGCCACACTTTTGTCGTGCGCGCCCGCCATTTTAAGATGCCCCGATCAGAACAAACCCTTTTGCATGCCGCTGGCCCCTGACATAGCCCTTTGCCTTCGCTAAGCCCGCACGCTGACCACCCCCTGCTTGCACCTGCCTTGAGTCATAAACCCCTCTCCGGCGCTGCTCTGCCCCTGGCCCTCATCCTGTTCCCAGCGCGACACCTCCCTGTTTTCCTTTCATGATCTCCGGCCCTTAGATGTAAACCCCTTTTTCCCCGTGTGCCCGTTTTGTCCTCCCCGTTCCCAAGCCGACACCCAGCTCTGCCGATACCATCCTTGCCCCTCCCCGTACAATAGAAAGCTTCCCCCATCAAAGAATCCCCGGGTTGATCAAAGCCCCCACCCCATGAGATCCGATCAAACTCCCCACATTCCGTGAATCGGCGGATTATCCAGCTGCGCGATGCTCATCACCTGTTGTGACTAGGGTGGGGACTTCAACTGTAAATGTGTGTGGGAACGGGCCCAAAGGGGAGTTCCGAGAATGTCTTTTCCATACATCAAAGCTTTAAACATGTATGTGTAATCTGCAATAAAGTCATAAATGTTGGTATAAGAGGCCGGGCCTCAGAAATACAGTGAGAGCACCTCAGAACGATACCTTCTGTCCGTTTCGTTGTGTTCTCCTCCGGAGAGAATAAAAAAAACCTTGTTTCCTGCTTTCCAGTCTCCAGCGCCTGCCTCTTCATTGATTTAAATAACTAGAGGGTCACAGAGGCAATACTGCCGGGCAAATATCGATTGTCCCCGACCCGAATGAACTTTTTACAAGACCACACACCCAACAATTAGTGGTGTTCATTACTAACTGGTGTTGATGCAGAAGCTGTACAAAGGAATTATTAGTAAACTCTGACCTCCTAACCAGTTCATGTTCAGGTAAAGTATGGAAAGAATGCGAAGAAGTAGTAGTAGGACGAGACATAGGTTGGGAGGTGGGTACAGATGTCAATTGGGTAGCAAAAAACAATCCAACCCACAAAAGACAACGTCATGCTTAAAAATACTAGAAAACATGTTATTAAGAACATATGGACAACAGGAGAAAGTAATGACCACTATTACAAACAAAATTATCATTTTTCACAACTCTAAGCAGAAAGCAAATCCTAAAATTATCTAGTAACATTTTTTATGGCTCCTATGCATTTCAGTAACTTATTATATACTCAGGTGGAACAGTGGCGATCCTTATTAATGCTCTCAGATGAAAAGGGATACTCTTCCACAGAGAATGGACTTTATTCTGCTTTTACTAAACTGAATACTACTTTAAAACAATGCCAGCAAAACAGCAAAAATCAGTCTCCTAACACCCATTTTATGCAATCGCACGGGAAATACCCAGAGTCCGTCCAAGCCTCTCCGGCAGGCTTCTATTGTTCATCAAATCCTCTTCTATTGTTTTCTTCCGCATAGGCCTCTTCATTCAGGCCTTTCATGAAAATGGTCCTTCTCAGTATCCGTTGGAGTGCCCTCCTGGCAAACACTCACAACTCATTGAACAGTTTCAATGTCTCAAGGCAGTGCACCAATATCTCTCCTCTGCGGCAGGCACTACAGATAGCGTGCCTTCATTGATCAAGGGCACAGGTCATCTTATGCAGATCCGGGTCTACATTCTCAGGCTCCAACACTCATTACTCAGTGTCAGAGAACGCTCAGGCTGCTCTTTCATAGGCACCATAATGTAATGCCTTTTGCCAATATTGGATCCTCTGGTGCACTGCCTTTCCGTTGGAGCAAAGGAAAGGGGGGTGTGTGGCCAAAACTCAGGCCAAGGGGCTCAATGGACTGCCTACTGTCAGAGGTTACCAGCACATGACAGGTGAGAAAACTGAAGCCGCAAATAAAAAAACTGAAATCCTTCTCTTTTGCTCTTTTGCACTGAAACTTGTTCTGTGATGTCCAATGCCGTCTGATGGAGCAAGTACGATTCTTTGGAGATACCATGGATGGCGCTCTGGCGATCACTGTCCAGCCTTGCTGCTTTTCTGGGTGCTGAGACTGTCACTGATGGGAATTAGCTTTTCATCAAAGGTCCGCAGGTTATTATGACTTAATCCCGCAGAACCTAGTGACGTAGGAAATGGGACACATTTGTTATTTTCCTTCAAGTTAGTACAAAAACAGTTTGTTTTTAACAAGAGGATTGCAAGCAGGTGGCCTGCAATCTGCGAGGGAGTGGCCATACGCCAAGAGACAATTCTGGTCTAGAACACACTGTCATTCTCAATGAATGCAAAGACAAAGGCAATAAGCAAAACAGTGCCTCTAATTTCTTCAATTGGGTTTCCATGTGAGAGCATATCCTCTACCATCTAAGGGTAGATAACTATATGAGAATGTTATCTAAATGGATGTCCTCACACATAGTGACATCGTCTAATGGGGTAAACACATTTTTTCTCTCAATGATTAAGTCTAAGTGTTCCTAAATTCCTTATCTAGAACATCTCAAAAGAGAAATCACATGATACAGATTATCAGGGACATGTAGATACCTCCCTTTTAATAACTGTGCATCAAGTGCACTATACAATACACAGGCTAATGATCAAAATGTGGAAACTTGTCTTATAATAGCATTGAGGCAGTTAACCAGTCCATCATTACCATGACGGTCAGACTGGAAAAACATCGAGGTAGGCCTAAAGAAAATTCTTAAAAACCAGTCTAGTTATACAAAGGGATTTATACATAATATGGGGTTCCTAGTACATTACTGCAATCTGGAAGTGTGAACCTAATACAATAATAGCAATAAAAGAAGGCTAACTGGTGAAAGGAATATGGAAAAGGGAAAATGGGACTAGGACACAGCTAAAATCCCCAATTACTAGGTACAATGCGACATCGGTCAGGGGAGAAGCGACAAAAGAAAAATCTATAGGAAGAACAAGAAATTTCTTGGGTGATAGTCAAGCATGTGACACACCCACTATTGTAATATAAAAATTAGGTCACCATGCACAAAAGTCACAGATCTATAATTTATCCTTACTTCCAATTCAGGATACATCAATTTAGGGCTGCCTGTTCCTTACAGGAAAGGGGGCAGTAATGTGACTGTAGGTGAAACCTTATTTCCTGTATATCTCTTTTATTTTACTTCAATACTATATAGCCAAAATAGACATGCACTGGTGAAGTGTTGTCTGTCTCGCTCACAGGATGACAAAATATCATATCTGTGAAATTTAGCGCAAATTCACCCAACTGTTGTACAGCGATATACATCGTCATGTAGAACCCTTCACAACACAGGTGAACTTGTAATAGTATCTAAAGCAACAACATAAAACAAAAACATGCATAAAAATACAAACGCACAGAACGGACATGTCAAGCCATCAGATATACTTGCTGTATATCAAGCACAAAAAAAATAGACAAACAATAGCACATGTGAATGAGCGGTGACGCACACACTTCAAGTCCTGTACTTTATGCACTGTGAACCTTTAGCCCAAAACCCGCTATTCAGGCCTTCTTAATTTGTCAGGTTTAAAATCATAATTACACTTTCTTTTACACACCTTCTACTTTTACTTTCCTTACCCTCCTTTTGACAGCTGATCACTAGTGATACGTGATCGGCTGGCAATACAATCTACTCTTTCACTTCTGACATACAGGACCATGAAGAACAATTCATGATAGGACCAAATACAGAATCATGAAAACCACCTGAACATTCCTTTCCAAAGGTGTTACGCAAAAACACATCTTTTTTTCAACCAACCAAACTCGTGTCTTGTCAGCCTTAAAATCACCCAGAACAATCCATGAATGATCTGCGGGCAGAAGCAAAAAAAAAATACACAACACACAAAAGAGAGACATTTTCTCATAACAAACAGATATCCGTTATAACTTGTAATCAGAAGACAAAGCATGATACACATTAACAGACACAAAAATAAATTTCCATTACTTAACTGTTACCATCTTGTCGGTCAGGTTGCAACATTAAGCTAAAACTAAAATCCTTTCACTGACACTCCATGTTAACTTTGTGCCACAATTTTCACTTTGAAAAATAATTCTTAATTGGCAAATCGTTCTCACTTAGGCATGTAGCCTTCAAAATTTGAATAAAGAGCTTCCTCTTATTTTCTGTCTAAAACTTAATGCAATGCCTCATTTTCTGTCAAATAAAAGCAACTAGCGGACATTATTTTTTTCAGAGCAGAAATACAAATGTATCATTTCTGCAGAGCATTTAGCATGATGTGGGGACTTTCAAAGAAACCCTTTTTTCATACTTTTCCTTTGGAATTAATTTCTTGAATTTTTTTTTATGGAGAAACCAGAAACCCTCCTTTTAGAAGCCCTTTTAGCAAGATCATTCTGTACTTCGCAGAGACAAGGCCCTAATTTACGAGGTCACAGATGTCGACATGACAGCCTGCTACCATTGTTTACAGGGAAACTAAAGATAACACCTAAGCGCGACTCGAGCCAGCCTCTGCAGCTGTCCTAGCCCCCAACTTCTGCTCACTAAGAAGTTTGTCACAGACAAAAGGCCTACCGGATTCCTCCTAACCTGCAATAATTCACTCTATTTAAAATACATGTTATATATATATTACTCCTGTTAGGGGCTATAATTTATTTCTATACTTATATTATTAAAACATTTACTGTGAATAATTCGCAGAACATAATAACACACATACCAGTTTTTAGAACAAATGCTTGTTTGCAATGGTACTCATTTCATCAACCTTAAATAGATGAAGGTCTCAGTTAGGTCCAGCCAAAGTTAAAAACCTTCAACCCTGATATTAAACTCAAACCTCTGCACCAGGCACATTGGCTCACTGAGCCATTAAACGCAACCCCAAATGGGAACAACCTTCAAATTTGTGTTTTATGCCTAAATGTATGCATTTACTGAAGCCTAAGGCACTTTAAAGCTATTTTAAATGGCAAGAATTCCCAAATTCGACTTTAATATTTGGGGCACTTAAAAATAAATATCCTATAAGTATTTTAATCATCCTCAGAATGTTCTTTACACATTACAGATATTAGACATTAGACATATCTCATGTTAATCCTTAGAAAAATGAGTTTTTTACGCCTTCGCTAAGTGAGATGTCATATGCTAATGTCCTAATTATGCAGTGCAACACAACTCAAATTAAATTGTAATGCTAGGTCACAGTATGAGCATTAAGCTTCATGAATAGTAAAAAACGAATTTTGTAGCACTTATTTTTAATAATTATTTTTCATAATTTAATAATTATTTTTAATAAACCCAATCTTTTTTAATAATACCACATATAAAAGCAAGCTGCACCCCTTGCCTATCATTTTTAGATGCATTCATTTATAACCCTAAGCACAGAAGCCTAACTTAAAACATGGCAAAATTTGGCGCCACATTTTTCTTTCTAAAAAGGACAATTTTTATTTAGCAACAGAGCCAAGAATATGCGTACAAAAAATGCTTAAAGAGAGGAAACCCTTAATTGAAATGTCTTCCTGTAATACAAAATAATGAAGAAATGCTATAAGTTGGTTTTTCTACAAAAACACACCATTCGTTTTTGGGGGCCTTTTTATTCCTAGTGAATGTGAATTTTAATTTTATTTTTTTTAAGCATTGAGACATTTTGCTTAATAGACTGAAAACATAAAAAACCACAAACACACATTTGAGCTCATTTCAGACATAACAGAAAGGGGTGAAACACTCAGGACACACAATACGGCGCGCTTTAGCCATGCATTTCATAAATAGCGCCATCGCTATGTACTTACAGAAGTTGCACTAATGGGATAACCACATAGACATTTAAACACACATTTAACCCACAAATCAATACTCAGAACAAAAACAAAGGACAGCCCACAGACTGTACTTAAACCAAACTATTTGCAAATACTAGTTGTAAGTCATATTTACAAGAAACACTTCTCAATAGTGTTCCAAAAGACTGCAAAAGCAGACTGCTGCATATCCAAGAAGCCAAAACACACTCAATTCACTAGCTTTGGCTGGCAGAACACCAAAAAATCGCTCTGCATATCTTCATTTATAAAATTGCGCAGAACAAAGGATCCTTGTTTTGTATTATGTCATATTTTAATTCCCTGGGGATACAAAAATCACCAAGGAAGAAATATGTTTGTATACTTAAACCTATTTAAGTATTCCTTCTAGGAGAGCCGCCTAATTAATTTCACATCACACTATGGTACCTTCCAAATAAAGCCACACATTCTTCTTATGTGAGCTTATAAACAGGCATGCCAAAAATATTGCAAAATATACAATATTATAATCAATGTAGTGCTTAATGTACTTTTTGTACGTGCACCGTTCAACTAAACCAAATAGAGAAAATTCTCCTCATTACCTGTTCTACACAAATTGCAATTCGCATATACAAACCTATACAAATCGAAAGTTGGCCAACACAAATTCCAAAGTTCCAAAGTTGTAGTCCTAAATTTGCTAAGACCAGGCATCTTATAGCTCACTAATCTAGCTTCAAACTTCAAAGGGTTATCAAAAATGATATACTCGCAAATATACAAGCCCCTCAGCTTTGGTAATTGCAATAACCAGATCAAAACCAAGAAACCAACCCCTCGGCTTTGGTAATTGCAATAACCAAATCAAAACCAAGAAACCAAACAAAGTCGTGGGAGCGACCCACTTGTACTTCTTATTCTTACTAATCAAAAGGTTATCCAAATTCTAACTGTCAAGTTCTACATAACCTAACGGTCTTTTTTAGAATACTCACGCCAAAAAGATTCTCAGTCAGGAGTTACATCATGTGGAGGATCAAAATCAGGAAGCTCAGAAATATACTGGGCTGCAGAAACAAAGAATCTCCAGAATTCCTGTGCACAGAGTACCTCCTTAGTAGAATCCTGTTCTGTCCTCCTCAGTAGATTTCAGTCCTCTGACAAGATCACTCCCACAGATAGTCACTTCTCTGATGAAGCCCACGTTGGCCGCGCCATTTGAAGAAATGTAGTCTTCATTCTCAGGGTATACTTACTAATAGAAAAAAGAACTTGGCACAGAAGCTGAAAATATGAAAAGACATCTTTATTAAATTTAATAAGTGAGGCCAAGTCACACAGAAGCCGTCGCAACTGAATGAGGTAGTCTGAGGAGTACAGAGAACAGAGGGCTTATATATGCTCAGGGTTACAAAACTCAGCATAAAAGTAAGGGGCAGTCCTTGCTTTTGCAGGCATGCAAAAAATGCCTAACATGGACATGCAAGGTCTGCCAAATGACAAACCCATTTTACAGTTGTCCGGCCCATAATCAATCATTGAACAAACCCAACATTCTTCTTTAGACAAGCCGGACAAACCCATAATAAAAGGACCACAACCCATATCATAAACAGACCATAAAAGAAGGAACAGAAAACAGATAAGAAGCAGGATAAGGGGTGTGTGTGTGCATACCAAACTCTACAATGTCCTGTGCTTTGATCCTCAATCTTGATCAGCTAAAGGGCAGGAACTGGTTTAACAAGGTCAGCTTCAGGCAACAGGGTCAGTTCACTCAGGTCAAACAGGAGTCAGCATGAACTCGAGCTAAGGTGTACATGTCCTTAAAAGACTAGTTCAGCCACAATCATCGGCCTATGTGAGGGCAACCACAAAATGGCTGCATACACCAAATGGAACCCACGGGTTGAACAAACAAACTCTTCCCACATAGGCAGAATGAATCCAGTTAGGGTAGGAGTACTATTCCTACCTGTACTTCCAAACACCGAAAGGCACAAAAATCTAAGGCATGGTTCGCATTTGAATACAATCCTACCTCACTGACAATTTGTTGCCACTCACGTCTCAAATAGGTGTCCTCCAAAGGTCTATTAGCACCACTTTCCTCCAGTTTGTACACATGTACCCACTGCCTGACCTTACTAGCTCTTTCAGGATCTCTTGCCTCACATAATCTGATGTTTCCCAGATCACCTTAAAACTTGAAGAGCCTTTGTACCTTAAAACCTCTGGGCTTTGCGAACTTCTTCTGGTAAGTGACTATCAGATGCTAAAGATCCTTCTTAAACTTAACTTATCCAAAACCAAAATACCTACCCGGAATATAGCAGAGTTTTGACCTTATCACCTTGACCTTTAGAGTTGGGGCTGAGGCAAGAAAAACTTCCCAATTACCTATATTGCTTTCCCAAAGATTCAATCTAGTATGTGTTGAAGTAGAAGTCTAATTTAACATAATTGTGACATTCAAATGCACATATACATGTTCTTTTTTTAAATTCATTTTATTTTTCATTCTTATTAATTTTTATCTGTTTATGATGAATACATATTAGTCTATATTATTTATATTTACTAGACAAACACTTTTTAGTACAACAATTGATACACCTTGTTATATACAGTGTAAAACAACTGTATCAGCCCCCAATAAATAAATAAATCAAATATCCAAAAGTCTGGGCGTACAGACCTTTTGGCTTTGGTCAACAAATCTGTCTATTGGAAACGTTTTACATCTATGTGTTCCTTATACCCAAAAGTGTATAAGTGTCTTGTATGACTTTGAACGAGTGTGAGTAATGAATGTGTTGGATATTTGATCGATTTATTTATTGGGGGCTGATACAGTTGTTTTACACTGTATATAACAAGGTGTAACAATTTTTGTACTAAAAAATGTTTAAAAAGGGTTTTCTAGTAAATATAAAAAATATAGACTAATATGTATAGATCATCAACAGATAGAAATTAATAAGAATGAAAAATAAATGTAATTTTTTAAAAAGAACATATATATGTGCATTTGAATGTCACAATTATGTTAATTTTGACTTGTACTTCAACCCATACTAGATTGAATCTTTGGGAAAGCAACATTGGTCATAGGGGAGTTTTTCTTTTCTCAGTTGTTTTTGTTTTCCCCTCTTTCTCCCTGACCTCATACGCCTATTAGAGGGTGTCCCTTTATTTACGAGTCTTTAGAGTTGGGACTGCCAACAATCACATAGAAGGTTGTAAGAACCTCTTCCTGCACTGACAGCTTTCGCGCCGGTTTTGGACATCAAAGGACCTAATGTCATCAGCCCTTGATTATGCAAATGTAGTCTTCATCAAACTTTCTAAACACCCAATATCCAAGCTACTAACGATCCAGAATTCAGCAGCCAGAGATGTCTAACACCGAGTAGATGGAGCCACATTCCGTGATACGCAAAGCTCTACAGTGATTACCAGTCTTAAGAAGTAGTGTAGGAGTAATAATGATGGAGAAGTAGTGTAGGAGTAATAATGATGGTGCTGTGCACAGACGATCACTTGTTAGCCTTCCACTAGCAAATATAACCATTAAAAACTTGAAAGATGGGACAAACCTTTGCAATTCCTTATTGATTCGAAGTTTTTGTTCCATATCGCACATGAGCACGTAGCCAATGTGTTTATCATAGTGACTGATGTTCACGGCTCATTAAAGCTTTTGGAGAGCTGCCATTTCTGCAGAAAAAATAAAGTCCTTACTTCTTAGCAACTTTATGTAGCACGGACAAGAACAAATGCATGGCAGCCCAAAACACATTGACTATGTGCTCGAATGAAACTGTGGAACACGAACGTTGAAGGAATACACGCACACCCATCAAGTTGATTTTTGCATAGTCAATATAATTCAATAGTGAAGTTACATAGTTGCAAGCCATGAAGCTAGAATAAATAAATAGAATGTATTGTTACATATGGCACTAGTTCAATAGGTAGTATTGTAACGCTGTCCTTAGGGTTTCATGTTTAGCCATATGCGAATAGTGTAGAAACCAGGAGTACATATAGTGAAATTCTAGCATAGTATATAGTTATTCTAGTAAATGTACTGACATAGTAGGTATAGTTATGTTTTTAGAATTATTAAACATATAGCCATAGAACATAGTTACCATTAAAGGATACTTCCATAGTTGGAATAGTACTTAGAATAGTTAAATAGATGGCATGCTTATTCATTATATTGAAATACTTAGTAGAATACATGTTATATAACGAGTTTGCCTTTTTTCCAGCTCCGCATACCATGGTGAATTCTTAGTGTGGATATTGGGGGCTTAAGCCACATTTCTTGCAAGCATTACCAATCATATTCCAAACAAGGGAGACAAGTGTTTGCTTTCGCCACCAATATAATAGGCAACAGAATCTATTATCAATCTTAACAAACATGCTGTTCCCAAACGTACTCGTCATTCAGAGGTTGGCGGTGGCCCGCTGTCCTCTAAGAGCGCGGAGGCTGCTCGGAAGCCATTCCATTTCCTGAGCAGCCGCCATGTTTCATGTGACTTCTAAGCAAACTTACTTTTTCTGGCAGTTATGGAGGGAAAAGTAGGTTAGTCAGTTTACCCTAAATAAGGTGGATGGTTTGATGTACTTACACTGATGGCCCCAAGTTAGTCAGACCCTCGGAGGAAGGTTCTTGACCAAAACAAGACTGCGCAGCCAACTCTAAATAGAGCAGGTGGACCAATATTTTGATGGACAGGGTTCCCCGCCACCTCTGTGGTGGAGCACCCTGTTCACCAAACTCTAAATCAAGACCTAGTAACCTCCAGGACTCTACCTGTCGTCTACTCCAGCTTTGAGTCAGTGTCCCACGAATCAAGAATGACCTCTGTCGGTAAGGTCTTCCACACTACCGTTGTTTTCCTTCGGAAGAGTCCTCCCTACCATGGTGAGACAATCTCTTACATCACAGCCTTAGCAGATGGGTACACACTCTATCTTGAACTTTTTAAAAATTAGATCAAATGATAATGTATTTATACATGAAGGAGGTTTTTAGTTGAGAGACCCCCTGACATAAATCATGGGACTTTGTACTCTATAATTTCTGCAAGTTTGTTATAAAGTCTAATTCTCTGCACTTTAAAGTTGGCCAAGTGCAAAACCTATTGCAAACTGTTGCATTCAGTTTAAGAAAAATATTAATTGTATTCCAGAGGGCGTGAAAGATGGCACAAGGAAGCGAGGACCAGAAACTGTAAACTCTGAACCTATCCGCGCCATATATTAGAGCAGTAGTAAACACGCAAGGCCTGATCCGAGTAATGGCTGCCGCACGCTTAGGAAAGACATTAGAAGTAAGTAGAAAGGAGTGTAAGAGCTTGATCAGGAAAGAAGATCAATATGCTCATTGCACTGCAGAGAGGAGGATTTCACAGCCCATATCTTTAGCCAAGGCTGGGCAAACTAGCCCTTTTTGTGACCGCTTGGTTCACCTGGTGTTGGAGGTCAATCACAAGGTCGCGCTCTGCTGGGGCAGCTCGGTTTCAGTGCTATGCAGTGAGGCACAGCAATACAGTAATCAATAAATCAGTAATGTAGAGTCAAAAGATGTACTTAAAAATAAGTAGCTCGTTTAATCACTATGAAAACAGCGACTAGTAAAAAACATAATTACATTGAAGAATGCTGACAGACCAGAACTAACAGTTTTCAATATATAAGGCCAGATAGGGAGGAGTCAATGGAAAAACCAGTAGCATAAGAAAAAGTGGGTAGCAAGGTTATGCTCTACTGTAAACTCAAAGTAAATAATTTTCAGCTGAGCCCCAGAGCTTAGGCCGGTGCCAATGATTCTGCTGCGCTAATGATTGCCCGGGCCACAGGAACTATTCGATTCTCCAGTTGAGGCATTTTCAGAATGTTATGTTATAATGTCTTATAGAGCGCTAATCGTTGCCCAGAAAAGGCTTCATGGCGCTAAAACATTTGGAAACAATAAAAATACCCAATTCCCACTTAATCACAGTAACAAGGTGGTTTTTAGAGCCTTCCCAAAGATGGAATAAGCCATAATTCTATTCAACAAGCAGGCAAGGGCATTCGGAGCCTTCACCACCAAATAGCTAAATGAGCGAGTACCCTGACTTTGAAACTGGGTTATCCAAGCATTATCCGAAGTTGAGTAAAAGCAGCTTGCTGGAATATATGTCCACACACTTCTCTAGAAATATGTGGGACAATGTTCTCCAAATCCCGAAGAAAAAAAATGTATAGTCTTAAAATAACTTCTGTTCTCTACCAGTAGAAGAAGTGCTCTTCAGTGAGCAGAGATCCTGGTCTGCTTAGGAAGCCTGAATATAAGACTCACTGCTAAGTTCTGAATCACGTGCAGTTGTTTGATATGTTCCTCATTTATCCCCAGGAAAAGAATACACCAATATTCTAACCAGGGTAGAAGTAATCAATCGATCAGGGTTATGTAGAGCACGCTACTCACCCGTTAGGGTATCAAGGCGCGTGGGGGGTGGACCTATACTGTGAGCTGGCCTTCCGCTAGAGGAAGAAAGGGTTCATTTTCTTTAACAGTTTGAATTAGAACAGGCATGTCAATGTGATGTTATTTATATACCTTTGGAAGGAAAATCGTACCCAATATGATGGTTGTGAGGAAAGTGGTTTAATATATGGTGTGGTTGTGCAGCCTCACTTTGTAATAAGCTCACAACCTCGTCTTGGGTTCAGTCAGGCTTATTTGCAAGACCTTAGCTCCACCCTTGTTGCTGTGGATTTTAGCAGGCAGGCTTTGCCAAAGGAACAAATGCAAAGCATTAAGAAGCACCAAAGCAGTTAAACAAGGAAGAAACATGACACAGAAAATCTAACACCAATTTATAAAAAAAGCTCTTATTTTAATGAGTTTTACGACTCCAGAACGAACAAAATACACCTGAGAGTTCCAGAGATATAAATTATTAAGCAAATATTAGATCACTGCTTTTCATGCAAATCTCAAACAAGGATTGGCAACTACTTCAGTTAGTGGTTACTTGCAAAAATTCAGTTTACAGCGAAACCAGCGGTTCCCTTTAACTTAGGTTAGTGTCAGTCTTGGTCAACCAAAATGCACTCCGACAACTCTTCCGGGCCTAGCACACTTGGGTACAACTTTTGAGTGTCAAGACTCAGTCTTCCAGACTGCATTCGGGTGGCCAGTGTGGGTCATGCAATCTTGGCTATCAACTCACCAAGGCAGGTTTCTTCAACTTTTGTTGCCCTTTAGCTGTAACAGGAATTCAGCCAACTGACTCTTGGAGTAACTTCTTCTGTCTAAGACTTAGACATGACTTTTCCTTGAGCATCGCCCCACAGGCACAGTCCTCTCTCTGATAGTTTGAGGATCAGCAAGTTCAGTCCAATCTTTGTTGTAGCATCTCTTTGCCGGTTTCAGGGAACAACAAGACAGTCTTTCTTCAGTCCTCTCTCCAGTGCAGATGTGATCTGAGGTCTGGATGCCACTTTCATGCTCAGAACTTGTCCTTGGAAAATGCAGTGTCTACTAGCCAATGGGCTACTAGATCCCCTCCCACCTGATGTTAACTTCCTGTAAGGTGTGGCCTCTAGCTGTCCCAGAATGCAATATTCTTTCCACTACCAAGATGGTAGAACCCCTCACTCTGTGTGTGGAGCTTGGCAGCCCACCTAAAGGTGTGGCTACCTAAGGGCTGCACGTCCATGGGAAAACTGGTTTGGAAATTGTTTCCCTTCTCTCTCCCCAATGCAAACCTGTCTACCAGAACAAAAGAGCAGCCCCTTTCTTGCGTTCACCATTTGTGCTTCAAAGGAGTTGCCCCATTGAAGCTTGCCTTTTGGGCTCACACCTCATTTGGCCTTCGTGCCAGGAAGAAATAACACCTCTTATAATACAGGACCCATGTGTTCCTTTCTGAGCGTCGATCACAACTCCCTGAGGAGGGCAGAAGTCTGTCTCATGGCCATGATCTGTAATAGGCCACTGGAAATCTTGGTTAAAGAAGTGGCAACTTCCTAAAGTTGCCATTTACTTAAAATTGCATTAAATGTGACTTGGGCAATAATTCTGGTTTAATATAATGATTCTTTTGATAACTTGAAGCAACAACTTTTGTAGTCCCATTCAGAAGTTAGTACAGCTGAGTTGTCAGCTTGTGACCTTATGCACACCAATGGGGTTATCAGTCATTCTACAGCAAAAAAATACCAATTTAGGGTTTTCACTGTTAAAGCATAAAAAAAAACATTTGACCCCTTTTCAAAGATATTTCACCCTGCCTAAGGGCTCGATAAGCCTACCTTAGTGATAACTTCTGTATATTAAAAAGGAAGGTCTTGATTATTAGTAGTGTAAAAGGCAGCATGAAGTTAGCAGTTGGACAACTGCTTTGCCAGCCAGCAATGACAGGCTAGGAGTCTTCCTTTGCTTTGTCACACTTCTGGTGGCACCATAAGGGCTGAAGTCCATGAGGGACTCTTTATCTTACAGGCCCTGAGTACCCCTGGTACCATACACTAAGGACTTATAAGTAAGTTAACTTATGCCACTTGTGGGTGAGCCAATCAAACATACATGTTTTAAGGGTCAGAGCACTGGCACTGAGGCCTGCTTGGCAGGGCTCAGTGCACTCCTACAGACAAAAAAACAGCAACACCAGTCCAAAACTTTTGGCTGATAATGCAAAAAGAGTAATTTCCTTACAGTAGCCACGATATATTGAATCAGATCTGTTTATGAGGTCCTAAGACCATCACCTCTGTTTTTATCAGAGTTCAATTTGAGTGTGTTGCTTCCCATCCATTTAGCTGTTTGCTGTAAGCATGTTTTGATTTTGATCTCCTTTTAGCCTCATTACCAATTAGGTGTCATTGGCACATATCATTAGGTGGAATATGAAAGAGCATATAAGCTTTTCCAATGGAGCAGTGTGTGTGTATATATATATATATATATATATATATATATATATATATATATATATATATATATATCTCAACGCTCCAGACTCCACTCTTTCTCACGGATCACTCGTAGGCGGGTGCGGTTTGCGGCAGTGGACTACCGCTCAACACAAGGCTCCCATTCTCAAAATTTCATTTAAGAATAACCGCACTCACAGAGGGGAACGTGGCACACTTTTTCTTTATTGCCAACAATCAACAAACGCTTTTCGGCTGCAAGCCTTCGTCAGTGTCGATGACACCCCATAGAGCAGCATGTTAATAAAGTTTCCTGCTTATGCATGGACATCAAAAGGGGACAAGGATCACTTTCGAGAACAGCGCAGCCGAAACGCTCCCGCCCTGCCTTAGCAAACTACAGAGTCCCGGGGTGGGCACCCCGGGACACTGCAGGAGCCGGCCCTGTGGGGTGGCGGTCACCAGGGCCATCAAGGGCTCCAGGAGGGGGGCCGCGTGGCCCCCTCCCACCATTTCTAAAGCCCCGGTGGGTGGTGGTGGACCCCCCTATTTTGAATATTAGAGCCCCGGGAATGTGGCGGTCCCCGTGGCGTGTGGGGGGCTTGAAACCCCACACAGGTTACTCAAAAAATAAATAAAGTATGAAGCCCCTGGGGTGGCAGTCCCGGGCTTGGGGGGCCTTTGAGCCCCCCCCACCCATTACTTATTGTAAAAAAAGCCCCGGGGGTGGCGGTCCCCGGGGCTGGAGGGGCTATTAGCCCCCCCCACATTTTCTCTTGAAACCCCAGGGGTGGCGGTCCCCGGTGCCCCTTTGGGCCCCCACCCAATTCTTTCATTGCCCCAGGAATTTGCCCTCCCCGGGGATAATTTCCACTGAAGCACGGGGGCCTGCGCATCTTTTTTTTTTTTATTTTGACCTAAATTCGCGCTGGGTGAGCGAATCTCAGCAATTTTTTTATTTAAAAAATGCTTTTTTGGCCTTGGGGGAGCGACCACTGTGCCTTGCCAGGCCGGGTCGCCCCCACGCTCCTCCTGCGCCTGTTTTGCTGGTTTCCTGTTGCTGTTTTTTCTGCCACTCGCCACTCGCCTTTTCCCACCGCTGCCTCCCTGCGGCCCCACCCCCTGCCAGCCGATTGGCCCCCCTGCTCCCGCCACCCAGCGGACCCTCCCTCCCGGCTCCCTTATGTCGCCTCCACGCACGCGCAGCGTTGATGCGCAGCGGGCGCGCCGATTGTGCACCGAAGGCGCGCCAAAGGCAAGCCCGTCTGCGCCTGGACCGCGCCCAGTGCCAGGACCCCTGGCCCCCGACGGACCTACGACGCCGCCACCCTCATCGCACTCAAACCCAACCGACCGAGAGCCTGCCACCGAGCCACCCCGAGACGCACCCACGGACCCTTCACCTGTCAGGCCTGCAAGTTCACCTGCCTCCGGACCTGCACCGCACCCGCCAAGCCAAGCACCAGCAGCAACCACCTCAAGTGCATCCTGCTCAACACCCGCTCCATCCACAGACACGCCATCGAACTTTGGAACCTGCTCGACACAATCTCACCAGACGTCGCCTTCCTCACGGAAACCTGGATGAACGCCTCCTCAGCACCCAACATCGCCATCGCCATCCCAGACGGATACAAGATCATCCGGAGAGACCGCGCCAACCAGACTGGAGGAGGCATCGCCATCGTACACAAGAACACCATCCGCATCACGACCGACTCCAACGACACCTTCACCACCGCCGAGTATCTCCACTTCCAGATACACACCGACCCAAAGACGACCCTCAGAGGCACCCTCGTCTACAGACCCCCGGGACCACGTACACAATTCTGCGAAGACATCACGGACTTCATCAGCCCGCACACCCTCCACTCCGCTGACTACATCCTCCTAGGGGACCTCATCTTCCACCTGGAGAACAACAATGACCGCAACACCACCGCCCTGCTGGACAACCTCGCCAACCTCGGACTCAAGCAACTGGTCAACACCCCCACCCACTACGCCGGCCACACGCTTGATCCCGTCTTCTCAGCCAGCAAGCACATCACCTTCAGCCACTCCACCGGACTTCACTGGACCGACCACAGCTGCGTCCACTTCAGCTTCAGAAGAACCACGACCCACCACCACCCGCAACAGGTTCCTCACAGGAGCTGGAACAAGATCACCGCCGAGCAGCTCACCACCTCCCTCAGCCAGAACCCACCCGCCAGCACAATGGACCCCAATGAAGCAGCCCGCAACTTCACACAATGGCTGACCGCCTGCGCCGACTACCTCGCGCCACTTAAGAACCCGCCCTGCAGACCCAGAAGCAAGAAAGCCTCCTGGTTCACCGACGAACTCAAGAATTCCAAGAAGAACTGCCAGACCCTTGAGAAAGCCTGGCTCCGCGACCAGACCACAGACAACAGGACCGCCCTCAAAGATGCCACCCACAAGCACCACCAACTCATCCTCACCACCAAGCAGAAATCACTGAAGGAATGACTGGACAACAACGCCCACGACAGCAAGGAACTCTTCAACGTCGTCAAGGAGTTCTCCAATCCCAGCACCAGCAACAACGACATCACTCCTTCACAAGATCTCTGCGACCCTCTCGCCTCGTACTTCCACCGCAAGATAGCCGACATCCACAACAGCTTCGGCGCACCTTCCACGCACCCAATCATCGAACCAACGTCCCCCACCGCCACCCTCCGCACCTGGACCACGGTGACCACCGAAAACACAGCCCGCACGATGAACACCATCCACTCCGGATCCTCAACCGACCCCTGCCCCCACCACGTCTTCAACAAGGCCGACTCCATCATCGCACCCCAACTCCGGGACGTCATCAACTCATCCTTTAACACCGCCACCTTCCCGGAGAGCTGGAAGCATGCCGAGCTCAGCGCCCTACTGAAGAAACCAACAGCGGACCCCACCGACCTCAAGAACTTCTGCCCTATCTCGCTCCTCCCTTTTCCTGCCAAAGTCATCGAGAAGACCGTCAACAGACAGCTTGCAGCCTTCCTCGAGACGAACGGATCCCTCGACCCCTCGCAGTCCGGCTTCTGAGCCAACCACAGCACCGAGACCGCCCTCATCGCAGCCACCGACAACATCCGAGCCCTGCTCGACACCGGGGATACAGCGGCCCTCATCCTCCTGGACCTCTCTGCAGCGTTCGACACCGTCTGCCACCGCACCCTAGTGCAACGCCTCAGCAACATCGGGATCCAAGAAAAGGCACGGGAGTGGATCATCTCATTCCTCGCCGGAAGAACACAAAGAGTCCACCTCCCCCGTTCCGATCCGAGGCCACCGAAGTCATCTGCGGCGTACCCCAAGGATCTTCGCTCAGCCCAACCCTCTTCAACGTCTACATGAGACCTCTTGCAACCATCGCACGCCAACACAACCTCAACATCATCTCCTACGCAGACGACACACAGCTGATCCTCTCTCTCACCCGAGACCCCGACACCGCCAGAACGAGCCTACACAAAGGAATGAAAGACGTCGCAGAATGTATGAAGAACAGCCGCCTGAAACTGAACTCAGACAAGACGGAAGTCCTCATCCTGGGACCATCGCCCTCCGCCTGGGACGACTCCTGGTGGCCTCCCGCCCTGGGCACCGCTCCCAAGCCAACAGACCACACACGCAACCTGGGCTTCATCCTGGACTCCTCCCTCTCGATGACCAGACAAGTCAACGCCGTCTCCTCATCGTGCTTCAACACCCTGCGTATGCTCCGTAAGATCTTCCGATGGATCCCCACCGAGACCAGGAAGACCGTCACCCAGGCACTCGTCACCAGCCGACTGGACTACGGGAACACCCTCTACGCGGGAACCACAGCCAAACTACAGAAAAAACTCCAGCGCATACAGAACGCCTCCGCCCGACTCATCTTGGACATCCCCCGACGCAGCCACATCTCCGGACACCTGAGGGACCTGCACTGGCTCCCCGTCAGCAAAAGGATCACGTTCAGGCTTCTCACCCACGCACACAAGTCTCTCCACGACCTGGGCCCCAAGTACCTCAACGACCGCCTGACCTTCTACACACCCACCCGCCAGCTATGCTCTACAAGCCTCGCCCTCGCCGCCGTACCACGCATCCGAAGAGCCACCGCCGGAGGAAGATCCTTCTCCTACCTGGTAGCCAAGACATGGAACTGCCTCCCCATCCACCTCCGGCTGACACAGGACCACCTCGCCTTCAGGAAACAACTCAAGACCTGGCTGTTTGAGCAGTAGCAACCCCCTCCCCCCAGCGCCTTGAGACCCTTCCGGGTGAGTAGCGCGCGATACAAATGCCATGATTGATTGATTGATTGATTGGGGGTTCTTGTGGGACCCCCTGAGCAGGCCTAGGGGGTCAGGGTGTGTCTACCCTGCCCCCTTTTCGCGTTTTGTGGCATTTGTATTCGGTTTCTTGCGCCTCGGTTCTACCGAGGCACAAGATGGCTGCCAACACTTCCTGATTTTGACAGTTGTCTGCCAATTAGCATTCAGCTCGTGCATGGCAGGGTGCTTGTAGGCTGCGCTTAGGGTACACGGATAAATACACGGATTCACCACGCCCATAGATATATAAATTACTTTAACTGTCATTTTCTCAGGAACTACTGAACGGATTTACACCAAATAAGCAAAAGGCACGAGTCTGAACTAAGAACTACCTCTTTGCCAAATTTGGTGTAATTCCGTTCAGCCATTCGGGCAGTAGCCGTGGCTAAAGGTCCTATGGGAAATTGCATGGGGAAAGCACGCTTTGGGACCCCCCCTTTTTTCTCGGCCCCCGCTTGACCAATCACCCCCAAACTTCCAGGGAAGGAGATGAACTGAGCTGGCCAAAAGTTTGAAAATGTCATGCACATTCATCAACCGGCGCCAAAGAAATTCCAAATAGAATGTTGTGGATTTCCTATGGATAATAGGTCCTAACTATAACTACCTTCTGGCGTCCGCCAGTAGGTAATATATATATATATATATACATATATTTATATATATATATATTCTGTGGTCAGAAAGATGGGCAGCTCTACACAGCCAGCCCCGACCTCCCACACCATTCTTCTTCAATCTAAATAGTAATACAGCTTGGGTGATGGTGTTGAAGGCTGCTAACAGACCTTGCAAAATCAAGGCAGAGCAGCCTCCTTCATCCAAAACCCACCTTACGGTACTGGTAAAAAAAATATACCTGTCGAAAATTAACAAGTACTTCAGAATTTGTTATGGGCTTCTTTGAGATTGGAGATACTATGACAAGTTTCCAACAGTGTGGAACATATTCCATCCTTGTAGATAAATTGCAGAGTTGAACAGTAGTAGGATCTATTTTCTGTTAAACCGGATGAAGAATTTTTGTGGGTCCCGGCTGTAAAGGTGAGCCAGATTACCCACCAATAAAAGCTCACTTGCCTCTTCTTGAGATAGCTGACCAAACATATCCAGCAGTATGTAGTAGGTGCTCCATGCAATTCTTCAGGCTCATGATCCATGTTTTTCAGAGTCCCTGAAGTAGCCACTCTAGACAGATACCAGCCATTTTCAAATCAGTCTCGATCCAGCTCCAATAGCAACAGTCCACCCCAAACTGCCAGTTCATGTTGCCTCTAGTCGAGAACACGTTACTTCAGGCCAGTTTCGGCCCACTTGCAACTCATTAGTGAAGCATAGCTTGAGTCTTGTAGTGCAGTGAGTATGGGACCCATGTCTGAGCACACCCATTGCATTTAAGGACAACTATGCAACAAATAACAAGGTGATGAAAGGCATGCTTGAATTAATCTCAGGCACTGGGAATAATTGTTTCTGCGCTCAGGGAGACCAGCCATATGCACATAACCTTGCTGCTGCTGCAATGTGAACAGTCCAGACTGAACAGCATAGCCAGGTCCCCTCTAGACAGGAACACAAACTAACCTAGACTGATTCTAGCATACTAAAACTTTGTCAGTGAAGTGTATCTTGAGAGCTGTGGCACGAGGAGTATGGGACCCACATCTCGGCTTAACCATTGCATTTTGGGTGGCCATTGCAACAAATACTAAGGTGATGGGAAGGATGCTTGAATTAAAATCAGACAGTGACGATGACTTGGGCTGCATCCCATTCCATTTTTCTCTCCTTGTACCATTCTAGATAGAGACCAGCTATGTGCAAATCAGTCTTAGTTGTGGTACGATCTGGGTTGCTTGGCCTGGCAGATTTAGTTGCATTGTTTCTATTGGAGCAAGATGAAGGCTAATTTGCATATGGTTGGTTTCTGCCTACAGTGGCATAGTGGGCAAAGAAAATTACTGACTGGAATGCTGTCCCAAATAATTACCAGTGACTATGTCTATATGCAGGATTTTTGCAGTGCAATTGTGACCCCAAAAAGGGCATCCCGGTGCTAGCAACCTACAAAAGGTGAAGCAGGCTACAGAAAGGCATAACATGCCAACTTTTAAGATCTTTCTTGAATGTTGAAGGGCTCAATAAGGTTTGCCAGTTGATAGGCAAACAGTTCCAGTGTCTACTTGCCTAAGCAAGAAGGAACAGCCACTGAGAAGTCTCCATTAGGTCTTTGGAGTGGCAGCAGATTTTGAGTAGCAGACCAAAGAGTACATAAAGGGATGTGAATCTGAAATTTGGATTGCAAATAAGGTGGTCCTTTTTTGTGGATATCATTGTGAACTAAGCACAAAGATTTTAAAATGATTATCGTGTTGACGGGTAACCAGTGGAGATCCATTAAGTTACTGGGGATCGAGCAAGTAGGAGGTTGGCTAAGGAGGAATATTGTAGCTGAACCTTGCACCACTTAGAGTCGGCGTATCAGCGGTGGTGCTCAGATATAGAGAATTACCATATTCCAGCCATGAGGTGGTAAGCATATGGATATCTAAATTGCTAGAGTTTCTGGGGAAAGGCAATGTATTTTATCAACATTTGGAACATTGTGAAACAGGTAGCAGACAACTGGTCCACCTGTTTAGCAAAGATGAGTTGATGATGTACCACAAAGCCTAGATTCTTGTTTCATTCAACAGGAGTAGAAGTGGAGTCAGGTTCTTGAGGCCACCAGCGAGGTCGGCACCCCACAGATCTTTTCCCCCTAAAAAATCTCTTTTGTCCCCATTAAGTTTAAGGCAATTCAAAGTTACCCAGTCAGCAACTACCTGCCTACAATTGGGAAAAGTTAGAGGTAATATCTGCTGGAGCTTGTATGATGGGACCTAGTATGCTTTTACCACACATGCCTTTACACCGCTGGCGATACAACAAACATATCGTTGCCATGTGTTCCTTTACCAAGCTAGTCGTTACCATGACTTGCCTTTGGGAAGTGTTGGACATTGGAATAGTATAATTACATCTTCCAACTCCAGTCTGCACTACAGTAGGGAAGTATTAGATTTGGGGGTCTCTAGTTGGCACAGGTAGGTACTTATGACAAATAGGGACCCTTGCCTCTAGTCAGGATAAGGGGATTACACTCCTAAAATAACCCCTGCTCACCCCCTTGGTAGCTTGGCACGAGCAGGCAGGCTTTATCTCAGAGGCATTGTGTTAAGCATTTATGACCACATACAGTAACCCAGTGACAACACTACAGATGGACACCACACAGGTTTTATATAAAAAATAAGTATACTTTATTTATAGTTACCACAAGACCATAAACGACATAAATACACAATACTGTTACTTTAAGATGGTAGCTTAAGCTTAGTTCAGTTCAGTTCTTAGATGCGACACTTTGCGTCAATGTACCTTAGGTTGCGTGGTTCCACGACAAGCAATGTCGCAGCGAGGGAAATGCGACAAAGTTCAGGTGCAAAGAAATAAAGACGTGAAGATCTTCCAGATGCGTGGACTGCAGCAGCGACACCCTGACGATGCGACGGCAGCAGCTCCAGCGGCGACACTTTTCTCCCACGGTGCGTGAAGCTTCTGCTCGAAGCAACAACTACAGCAATGACATCCACGATACGACGGCAGCAGCTCCGACGGTGGCGTGCTTCTCGGGGATGCGAGGTGCTCTTCTTCAATGCGGTGCAGTGCGACAGTTCCAGTGGTGACACCCTCCTTCGGAGTTGCGAAGGCAGGCACAGCCACGGTGACATGCTCCGACCTCGTTGCGAGATTCTTCTCTTGATGCTGTGCAATGCGACAGCTACAAAGGTGACACCCTCCTTCGGAGTTTCGACGGCAGCAGCAGTGATGGCGACACGCTTCCTCTTTGTTGCGGCACGCTTCTCTCCGATGCGGTGCAGTGTGACGGTTCCAGCGGCAATACCCTCCTTCGGAGTTGCGACGACAGGCACAGCGACGGCGACACACTTCTTCTCGTTGAGCCGTGCTTCCAGCTCCTTGCGACACGCAGTTTCTCAGAAGGCCCAAAACAGCAGCAGGCACTTCCAAAGAACTCTGGGGGGTGAAGTCTGTTGTCCCTGAGTCTTCAGCAGGAGGCAAGCTCTTTTCAAAGCCCTTGGAGATCCTTCACAAGTTGAAAGCAAAGTGCACAAAGTTCCTTTCTCTTTCCTATGGCAGTAAGGCAACTACTGCAGGCCAATCCCCAGGCAGCACTCAGCTTGGGATTATTCTCTCCTCAGTTTCTTCAGGTTCCTCTCCTCAGTAAAGGTTTCTTCTTGTAGTCCAAAGTGATCTCATTTTATAGGATCAGGGTCCCAATATTTATACCCCAAAATCCTTTGTTCTCTGAGGGAGAGGGGCCTTTACCCAGTCCAAATGAGTTCTGAAGCACTCTGTTTACCGGACTTCTCCTTTCCTTTCACAGTGCAGGGCAGAAACATCCGACGCCCCACAGGATGTGGAGCCAGCATTGTGGAAGGCAAGTACAGTCCTGGAGCACTTTGTTTACAGGACTCCTTCTCTTCTTTCAGTGTGCAGGGCAGAGACATCAGCTGCTCCCCAGGAGATGGAACCAGCATTGTGGAAGGCAGGCACAGCCCTATTCAAGGTTCAGGTGCAACTCCTCCCTCCCATCTTGATGCAGATCGCTCTATTCACCACTGGGTGACTCATCCTGTCTCTTGGAATCCCCTTGCCCTGTCACTCACAAAACCAGACAAAGGAATACACAACCTAGCAGAGGCAGGTTTGAATGGTTAGACAAGCAAATACCTACTTTCTAAAAGTGTATTTGCAAACACAGAATGTTAAAACCAAGTTCACATTTCAGGCATACTAAACTCGAATTTCTACCATGTTCTCTGAGACAGTTAGGATTATAAACATGTAATAATCTAGCAGCCCATTCTGGCCTATGGAGAACAGGTAGCCTTGCAATAGTGAAAAACGAAAATGGCTGTAATTCACTATAAGGACATGCCACACACACCAGGGCTTGTCCTACCTTATACTTACAATGTACCCTGCCCTTGGCTTGGGCCTACCATAGGGGTGACTGATATGAAGAAAAGGGAAGGTTTAGAGACTGGCAAGTGGGTGCACTTGCCCAGTCAGCATGACAGTACCACTCTGCACGCAGGCTCCGCAATGGCAGACCTTAGATACATTTTACAAGGCTGCTTCTGTGGGTGGAACAATCAGTGCTGGAAGCCCACCAGCAGCATTTGGACTTACAGCCCTGGGCACACTCAGCGCACTAGACTAGGGTCTGACAAGTAAACAAGTGATCCTCCTCGATCTGAGCGCCGTATTTGACACGGTGAACCATCAAATCCTCTTACACCGTCTACTAAGTTTGGGAATATCGGGAGAAGCTCTAGCCTGGCTCAAATCCTTTTTAAAAGACCGTACCTTTAGCGTCTTTGAAGGAGCCTCAGTCTCCGCAAGCAAGCCTCTGGGGTGTAGGGTGCCACAGGGCTCCTCACTTAGCCCCACACTTTTCAATGCATACATGAGACCAGTGGCAGAGATTGTTCGCCCGCATGGCATTACCATCGTTACCTATGCGGACGACACTCAGTTAGTGGTCTCCCTTACACATAAGGACAGCCAGCAATCGCAAACCAACCTAATTCCCTGTCTGGAGCAGGTAAAGAGCTGGATGACAAGCTCATGCCTAAAGCTCAACGGGGACAAGACCGAGATGATGCTCCTCGGCCCTCAGACCCCCCCCCACCCTAGAGCTTCTGTGGCCCTCTAGCCTAGGCGATCCCCCTGCACCCAAAGACAACATAAAGAGTCTTGGAGTATGGCTAGACAAAGCCCTGACTTTTAACACACAAGGCCACAAAGCAACCTGCTTTGGCCTAATTAGGCAGCTGAAAAAAATCTTGCCACTCCTTTCCTTTGAGGCAAAACAGGTAGTCATCCAGGGATTAATCCAGTCTCGTATAGACTACAGCAACGCTCTGTATCTAGGATCCCCAGAATATTGCTTAAACAAACTTCAGCGGATCCAGAACTGCGCTGCACGCACTCTCCTTGGAATTCCTCGCAGAAACTCCATAGGGCCTGGCCTGAAGTCCCTGCACTGGCTCCCTGTTAGGAAGAGGATCAAATTCAAGGCCATGTGCATCACCCACCAAGCCTTCTGGAAATTGGGGCCGTCGATCATTCACCCCTTGATCACCCCCTACAATCCCAAAAAAGAACTCCTTCATCGAAAGCCTTCCTAACGGATGTCCCACAGATACGAAGAGCCAGAGCAGGAGGTCACTGCTTTTCCTATAATGCATCCAAGCTATGGAACTCGCTCCCCCTCCACCTAAGATCCAACTCGAACCTGCTCACTTTTCGTAAACAACTAAAAACTTTTCTCTTTAACCAAAAAAATATCTAAATAAAATCATTCACCAGCGATCCACCCCAGCAGAAGTTCCTCTACCTATCAGCGCCTGGATGCCTCTGGGTAACTGTCCGCGCTTTATAAAACTCCTTTCCATTCCATTCCATTCCATTCCAAATAGCCAAACATGGAACCACTGATTAATACATCAATTTACAATAGGTAGCACTTGCACAGTGGCACTGGATAGCAGTGGCACAGTGCCCAAAGCATCTAACACCAGCAAAAACACATGAGGCAAAGCAAAAATGGAAGGGAGACCCGCACTAATGGTGCCAGGTCTAACAGGAAGGTATTGGACTTAAAATCTAACACCAGTCCAACAACGTTTTCCCTAAAGTGGGTTGTTGTAAAGACTTGCATGGTAATGGAACACGTGGTAACGACGCGTTTGTTGTATTGCCCGTGTTGTAAAGGCACTGGTTCCGGCTGTGTGGTAAAGGCTGTTTCTCCTCTGCTGAATTTTCAGAGATAGAAACGTATATTTGGTTGATGATCGCGTAGATGATAATAGCCATAGTGAACAATCAGATAATAGCAATGACTGGTTTGATGTAAATGTAGAACCATGTGCGGCTTAGGGATGAACACTGGGGAACCTCACATATAACAGCAGAGATGTTCTTCCCGTTAGGAATGAGCAGAGCCATTTAAGTGCTCTTTTTCAGATGTCCGTCATAAATAGGCTTGTCACCAGAGAGGTATGAGAGACTGTGCCAAACAAAGCTGACAAGTCCAAAGGGACCAGTGCCGCAGTCACCCTAGCTTAGAAGCATCCTCTGGTCGTTAGTCACTGCCAGTAAGGTAGTCTCTGTGCTGTGTGCAGCGCGAACGCCAGACTGAGCAGATTCGAGCAGCCCTTTTGAGTCCAAAAACACCACCCTCCATCTTTTTGTTTTCTTGAGACTATTTGTGCAGGCTAGCTGGTCACCCTGTCAGTTGGAAATTATTGTATTTTGAAGTTAAACGGGTAGTAAAGTGGGGAACGTTTGCCCACACACTATTAACGTGTGCTGAAATTACAGAATACTGACATATCACAGACTGACACTGTGCTGCATAATCTGGGTCTCTATTCCTGTGTACCTCATGTGTTATGTTATGTTAACTGGGTATTTATAAAGCGCACAGCTACTCAAAAGAGTGTCCCGGTGCTGTTAGACCTCGTGACAGAACTGACAGTGTGCATTCACATGCTCGACTCATGTATTATTGCTGAAATAGCCATGTTTTTAGTAGCTTTCTAAAAGTAAGGAGGTTCTGCACCAGTCTGAGTGCCAAAGGCATACTGTTCCAAAGGCGAGCTACTTGCACCTGAAAAGAGCGTCCGCCTTTACGCGTGTGGCCCTGTTCTTAGGTATACCCTTGCCTGGGTGAGGCAGGGCGAGGTCTAGTTCTGATGTTAAATGGTCCCAGGAGTCTTGGTAAGAGAAGTGCCGGGCTTGGCTTAAGTACTTCCTCTAACACACTCAAGGGCCACTGCTCCCAGAAACGCGAGCACTGAGGAAATTAGTGCATTGCCTCTCGGCCCCCTCTCTCCTAGTACACCACACTTACTTCCAGACTTGTTTTTTTCCTGTACATTTTCATTTAGAGGTGTAGCACGAGGGAAACGAAACCCAGTAATCTTGTGCTGTTGCACATCCTTGCTAACCGTTGCTTTTTGGAGAACTCCCTTTTCTCTAGTCAAAAAGTGTTGCTGTTTCAAATGTTTTTTTTAAATGTTTATCTTTGCTAAAGCATCCCTTACCATGATCAATTATTTTATTTGCCACTCCTGTCTCCCTCCTCAATACTCAGTCGCTCGCAGGGCCTATTCTTTCAATCTCATATCCCTTCTTTCCCCGTCTGTTCCTACGAAGCACTTTGAAGTTGCCTTAGGTAGAAATAAGCACAATATATGATATAACATCGAATTCCTTTCTTCTTTCTTCGCTGTACCAGTACCCCCTCTTGTTGTTTTCTCTTTTTCCCTCTCTCATGCCCCTGTCTCTGTTTCCCTCTCCTTTTCTCCAAAGCAGTACGAGGCAGCATAAGGACGGCATAAGGAAGGAGTAGGTACAATGCCAGCAACAAACATGACTTGAAATAACACCTCATGCCCTTACATGAGGCAACAAATCAAACCACCGCTCTCCCACCTGTTCTAGAGCATATGCTTAAATGTGATTTGTACAGCAGATCAGAGATCACAGAATCGTGACTTCCTGGAAATGTCACCCATTGACATCGGATGATATGTTCACAAGCGCTTAGCAATGTTTGTTGTGATTGTTCTGAATTATGTAGGCATATATAACATCAGAGCCAGAACATTTCTTTTTGTTTCATTTTTTGTTTTTGTGTAATGCTTCACTAGTCTCTTGAAAGGGGAGGCATGTAGTAAGTAGACCGTTGAAAACAAATGAGTTCTCAGTCACTGATCGACTTATTTGTGATCTTTTTCTGGTGACCTTTCTTCTGACCTTCGGCACGACTCTGGGCGAACAGGTGTTGGTTGGCTGGTAAAGTGCTTTGTCTGTCACAATGCAGCATCTGGTTTATGAAACAATGGGTTCGATTCCCTGAGCTACTTGCATGTGTAAGGAGAGGTTCCAAGTGCAAGTAGCTTATTTTATGAAGACAACATGACTTTTGCAATTCACAGAACTAATTTTAAAAAGATTTACTCACACCGACGTTTTCACCTGAGTAAATCTCCTTCTGTCGATTTTTCAGGTGGAATGGCGTGGAAGCTTGTAAACACCCACATACATCATGTTCCATATCTCGTGGAGAGTACTGAACTACTTCTGTGTGAAGAAGGCCAGTGGGCTATCAAGGACATATTGAGGGGGATTTCCGGGGTAGGGTAGAGTTGTGGGTGGGTTGGTACGAACTCCCTGTAGAGCTCTTGTCAGACAGTTCTAGCTTTGCAACGCAGTTGTCAAATATAATTGAATATTTACACTCATCATGTTTAATGCTACTTCCACAGGTTCATACAGTTATCTAATTAGATTTCTGATTTTGCAATCAGTTTCTGCGGCACATGTGAACTATAAGTATTGTTATTGAGCAGTACAACTTTCTTTTTTTCAGTTCAAAGAGATTTTATTATTTTTCAAAGAAAAATAAAACATGGTACACAACGATAATAGTGTAAAATCTGTGATACTAGAGGGTTAGCAGTACACAACATGTTACACATATATCAAGCCCTTCTGAGGTTAAAGTAAAGATCGTACGGAAATATCAAATAGTAGAACAAAATATTGTAGCAGAGTTGTTCATGACATGGTTAAGATCCTGGGAAAACCAAATAAAAATATCGTATCATAATTTGTCATGACATGGTCAAATCCAAAGGAATCAACATAATAAGTGCAGCTGTGTACCGAACATTCCCAAAAAAAACAGTTCAGAAAAAAAGATTGAAAGGGGAAGTAAAAGAAATAGTTGATTAGGGGGTGATATAAAACGAATACAGAGAAAGAGAGGAGCGAAGAAAGGAAAGGAGAAAGAAGACAATTATGACACATGCTGGCATGTGTTTGGAGGCAAGAGGAACAAGCATTGGCACAGCCAATCGGTCTTGCCTTTGCAAAAGCTATTGGCTTCGAGGGTTTGGGTAGATTGGAGTAGAGTAGTGTATCATGCAACAGAGTGGAGTAAAGTGCATGGAGTGTCATAGAGGGAATTGCGTAGAGTGTTGTTGAGTGAAATAGCATTATAGAATGGCAGAGCGGAGTAGAGTGTCAGTGGAGCGGAGTTTAATGGAGTAGAGCATCACAGAGTGGAGTATCATGGAGCGGGTGTCATAGAGCATAGTGTAGTAGAGTGGAGCAGAGTGGCCTAGAATAAAGTGACGTAAAGTACAATAGTGCTGAGTAGATTGTCATATCGTGGAGTGGCATAGAGTGCATTGGTTTTGAGTAAGGTGGTTTAGAGTGCATTGGCATAGAGTGCAGCCACTTAGAGTAGCGTAGAGTGCAGAGGCATAGAGCCGAGCGGTGCAGAGTAGATTGCAGTGGCATATAGTGAAATGGCGCAGAGTGGAGTGGTGCAAAGTGGGGTAGAGTGGCGCAGAGTGGAGTAGAGTGGCATATACATGAGTGGTGTAAAGTGGAGTGCAGGGTTATAGAGTGCAGTAGCGTAGAGTACAGGGTCACAGAGTGCTGCATAGATTAGTGACGCAGAGTACAGTGGTTCAGAGTAGAATAGGGTAGGGTAGAGTGCAGTGACATAAAGTGCAGTGGTGTAATATAGCTGGCATATGTGCAGTGGGCTAGGGTGCAGTGGTTTAGCATAAGTGCAGTGGCGCCCAGTGGAGTATAGTGGCATAGAGTGCAGTTGCATAGAGTACATTGTTTCAAAGTGGAGTGGAGGGGTGCAGGGTAGAGTATAGTGGTGCAGGGTAGAGTGCAGTGGCATAGAGTAGATTGGTGTAGAGTAGTGGAGCACAGCATTGATTGCGTTGGCATAGAGTGCAGTGGCAAATAGTAGTTTGTTTTAGAGTATTGTGAAGTGGTGTTAAGTGAGGTGGTGCAGGGTAGACTGGGGTGGTATAGAGTAGTGGCATAGAGTGCTGTGTTGCAGAGTGGAGTGGTGTGAAGTGGTGCAGAGTGGAGTTGTCTAGCCTGGAGTGATGTAGAGTGCAGTGTCACAGAGTGCAGTGGGGCATAGTAGATTAGAGTGGCGTGGAGCGCGTTGGCGTAGAGTGGTGTACAGTGGAGCAGAATAGTGTCCAGTGGTATAGAATAAAGTGACACAGAGTAGACTGACATCGAGTAGAGTGGCAGAGAGGGCAGTGCTGCAGAGTAGAGTATCTTAGAGGGCAGTGGTGTAGAGCAGAGAGGGGGAGAGTGCAGTGGCGTAGAGTGGTGCAGAGTAAAGTGACTGAGTGAAACAGTGTAGAGTGGCATAGAGTGCAGCGGCGTACAGTGCAGTGGTGCAGAGTAGATTGGTATAGAGCGCAATGGCATCAAGTGTATTGGTTTTGAGTAAAGTGGTGTAGAGTGAATTGGTGTAGAGTGCAGTGGTTTAGAGTACAGTGGCATAGCGTAGACTGGAGCAGCGTAGAGTGGTGTAGAGTGCAGTGGCATAGAGTGCAGTGGCGTTGAGTAGATTGTGTCAGAGTAAAGTGGAGTGATTCAGGGTAGAGTATAGTGGTGCAGGGCAGAGCGCAGTGGCATAGAGAGAATGGTGTAGAGTAGAGTGGCACAACATTGATTGCAGTGGCATAGAGTGTAGTGGCGCAGATGGAGTAGGGTGGCGTAATGTGCAGTGGCATAAAGTGTAGTGGCGTAAAGTAGATTGTTTTAGAGTAGAGTGAAGCAGAGTAGAGTGGAGTGGTGCAGGGAAAGTGGAGTGGTATAGAGTAGTGATGTAAAGTGCATTGGTGTACAGTGGAGTGGTGCAGAGTGGGGTGGCCTGGCTTTGACTAGAGTGGTACAGAGTGCAGGGTCATAGAGGGCAGTAGTGCACAGTAGATTAAGGTGGCATGGAGTGCATTGACATATAGTGCAGTATAATGGCATAAAGTGGTGCGGAGTAGAGTCCAGTGGTATAGAGTAAAGTAGCGCAGAGTAGACTGGCATAGAGTTCAGTGGCAGAAAGTGCAATGCTGCACAGTAGAGTGTCGTTGAGTGCAGTGGTGTAGAGTAGAGTGCTGTAGTGTGCATTGTTGTAGAGTGCAGTTGTGCAGAGTGGTGCAGAGTAAAGTGACAGTGTAATGGTGCAGAGTGGCGTAGAGTGCAGTGGTGCAGAGTAGATTGGTATAGAGTGCAGTGGCATAGAGTGTATTGGTTTTGAGTAAAGTGATGTAGAGAGCATTAGTGTAGAGTGCAGTAGCATGAAATTGAGTGGCGTAGTGCGGAGTGGCATAGAGTGGAATAGAGTGGCGTAGACTGCAGTGGTAGAGAGTAGATTGTTTCAGAACACAGTGAAGTGGCATAGGGTGCCGTGGTATGGAGTAGATTAGAGTGGATTAGCGTAGAGTACAGTGACGTAGGGTGGAGCAATGCAGAGCAGAGTGGTATAGAGTTCAGTGGTGAAGAGAGCATTGTTGCAGAGTAGAGTGGCGTGGAGTGAAGTGTCATAGAGTGGAGAGATGCAGAGTAGAGGGAATACAGTGCAATGGTGTAGAGTAGAATGGCGTTTAGAGTGGAGTGGCATAGAGTAGAGTAGAGTAGAGTATAGTGGCGTACAGTGCACTGGTGCAGAGTCGATTGGCATAGAGTGCAGTGGTGTAGAGTGTATTGCTTTTGAATAAAGTGGTGTAGAGTGCATTGGAGTAGAGTGCAGTTGCGTGGAAAGGAGTGGGGTGGAGTGTCACAGAGTTCAATAGAATGGCATAGACTGCAGTGGCAGAGTAGATTGTTTCAGAGTAGAGTGAAGTGGCATAGAGTGAAGAGGTGTTGAGTAGGGTGTTGTAGAGGGCAGTGGTGCAGAGTTGATTAGAGTTGCTTACAGTGGATTGGCATAGAGTGCAGTGGTGTAGAGTTCAGTGGCATAGAGTTCAGAGCGTAGAGTGGCATAACAGATGAGCAGAGATTGCAGTGTTACATGGTATACTGTCGCAGAGTGCAGTGGTGTATAGTAGAGTGGCATGGAGTGCATTGGCGTAGAGTGGTGTAGAGTTCAGTGACACAGAGTAGATTGACACACGGTGCGTTGCTTTTGAGTATAGTGGTGTAGACAGAATTGGCGTAGAGTGCAGGGGCATAGAGTGCAGTGTTGCAGAGTAGGGTGGCTTGGAGTCGAGTGGCGGGGAGTGGTGTAAAGTGCAGTGGCGAAGAGTGCATTGGAGCATAGTAGAGTAGCGCAAGGTAGAATGCATTGGCCTAGAGTATAGTCGAGTGGTGTAGAGAAGAGTGCAGTGACGCAGTGTGGAAGGTTGTGGCGTAGTATGGGATCTTGACCAGTAGAGTGGAGTGGGGTAAGATGGAGTATGCATCGTGCAGTAGTGTACTGCTATTACAGACAGCACATCTTCAATTGCAATGACCATTACATTTGCACTCACATACAGTTTTACTGATAAAAGTATACAATGTACAAACAATAATGTGTGGAAATGTCATTACACAATGTATTGATTTGATCAACACAGTTAAATTACAGACATTTACATTTTGTTGTGTGCTAGAAATTAAAATTAACATCTGTACAGCCTTCCTGAAGCAGACTCCCACTAGCAGGCATGATTATCACATAAATCCTCTCACATTGAAGTCAGAGAAAGAAAAATACACATCAACCTCCCTGGAAGACACAGCCTGACATTTGACCTCTGCCTGAATGCACAGCAAATGTGACAAGATAAGTTAAGATTTAAACGCCTGTATACGGAAAGCGAGTTCATGGAAGAATACAGTAACTAAGGTTTGGGTTACTGGAGGGAAGAAATCAAGCTGGACAGCATGAACCAAATAAGGCCAGCAAATAGAAAGCAACAACATGGGAGTTACAATTACAACGCCAATAGTAAGCAACAGGTGGAAAGCATTCCTAGGTCACCTTTCTGAATGTCCCCAAGATGTCTTTAGCAAACCAGACAGTTGCGCTTTCTGGTTGGCTGCGACCTAAAAATGCTACTTCGAAGTATACAGGCTGTATACACTGGTAGGGATGAAAGGGGGAAAGGTGGGCAAACAGCAAACAGTCGGCGTGGTTCTGAGGATAGGTATCAAAAGCTTCCGATAATGCCCTGGGGAAGAATTAGTATGTGACTTGGAAACACTCATTGTCAGTACTTCTAGCAAAGCATAACCATTCTCACCATTTTTATATGATATTTTGGGAGTACTCTTCTACTGGTAGAGAGTCTGTTTTATGCCTATAGCGAGCATCAGGTCAACCAGCAGACAGTCCGCTGGGGCAATATCCTTTCCTTGAGGATATGAATAAATCCCTAAGGTGGCAGTAACAGAGTCAAATGCAATGAAACTTTCTGAAGTACATTGGATTGTTCCGGGGCAGAGTCTCTGTGTTACAAGTCGCTTTCTGGATAATATGGTATTTGTGAAGCGGCTTTCCGAAATTGTTATTTGCAGACAGGGTCAATAATGGTCAATGTATACACGCATGTAAAGGTTTAATGCAAAAGGGACAGTAACATCCCTAAAAAGGATATACACAAGTTACTCCATTAGAGATTCTCAGCGCAAGGTCGCCTTGGGCCACTGGGGTCCTGTTCAGGGAAATATGTTAAAAGATGATTTTTCTTAACAAATCGTGAGGAGTACAGACGAGAAGAGGCAGCAGGGTCTGTAGCGCCCATCAATATGTGATGTCACCATAGCAGGGCCCGGGCACGTCACACATGGGAGCCAGGGCGCTTAGCAATGATGAGCTTTGAATGGGTGGGAAGCCTGGCAGTCTCCGTCGGTTTTCACGTTCTTTGTTTCTACTTATTTATATCTGCGAATCCGTGAGTGGTTCATCTGACGTCATCCCAATTTACAAACACTTTGTACGTCGTTTTAACATGAGGAGTGTTGAAATGTCTCGTTCGCTTGTTTTGCCCAGTGCTTCTCGGTGTAACTTGGTTGCGCCCGGCCGCTTTGCACCCCTTCTTTCCCCATACCTTTCCTCTTCCCCGGCGGCCTGTCCTGCCCCTGTCTGAGCCTCCTCCAGCACTGACGGACACCCTCCCGCTTGTGTCTTGCAGGTTGTGACAGCGAGCACTGGGGGCCGCACTGCAGCAACCGCTGCCAGTGCCAGAACGGCGCCCTCTGTAACCCCATCACCGGAGCCTGTGTCTGCGCCGACGGCTACCAGGGCTGGCGCTGCGAGGAGCTGTGCGACGCGGGCACCTACGGCAAGGGGTGCCAACTCAAGAGCAAGTGCCAGAACGGGGCCACCTGCGACCACCGAACGGGGGCCTGCTACTGCGCGCCGGGATACACCGGCGTCTTGTAAGTACTTCAGAGCAGGGGCGTGGCTTCTCTTTGTGCAGCATGTGCAGTGGCCCCGGCCCAAAGGTGTGAGGGGCCTGCCGAACCCTGATTATGCGGGATTTCACTGCTCCAACAGTGGCCGGTGGGGCTGTGGGGGTGCATTTCCTTCCTTGCTCTAGGACTCATGACTCACTGGCTACACCATTTCTAAGACGTTTGTGCATGGCCTGTGCAATCTGACCAAACCATTGCCTTAATTAGGGCTAATCAAAGAAGACGCTCTTGCTCAAAGACTCTTTATAACAAAGTGAGGTGTCCTTACCTCTGCATTCGACAACATCAAAGCAGGTTCTCCAGGCAAGGGAACTTTAATCGTCTGTGGGAAGTGTTTCCATGTGTGTGTGAGGGCCACGAAGGCGCGGTTCTCGTGCTTTGTGGTGCATAGCTGAGCAGTATGATGAATGAAGAATTGTGAGAGGCAGGCGTGCAGTTTATGAATTTCAGTAAGCTGTTATAATCATATTCCATTTGGCTGGTTACTACACTATGTTGTCCATAATATTAATTGTTTATAGTATGGTGGAGAGATCTGCTAGGATAGACTTTGTCATTATCATCCCATATGTAATTGTTATTATGAGATGTCAAGAAGCAGCCATAGTATGCAGCTCGTTGGGACTTGCAGTGGTGGACTAAATTGAAGTTGCCATCAGCATGTGGTAGATCGCCTCAGTTATTTGTTGAAACTTGAGCTTGAAAATAAACATATACAAAGCAGCTGGTGGTGTACCCTCGGAGTGGCAGGGCGGTGGGGGGGGGGGGGGGGGGGGGAGTTGGGGGGGGGCACACTGGACGAAGAAAACAATACAAAAAAGTAAAAACAAAAAAAAATGTACCTGTCGCTTCTGTTTCTTCCCCCTGCAGCAAAGGCTCCCAGCCTCCGCTACAGCCAATCCTGATGCATATCTCATGCATGAGAGCAGTGCAGGATTGGCCTGAGGTCCCTTGATTTGCAAGAATCATTAAACACGTCAGGTTTACAGCGCTGTATCCACAACGCATGGCTTCACAACGCAGTCGTTACAACGACCTTATTGTTACCGCCCATTGGAAATTGAAAGAGCATTGGTTAATAGTTTCACGTGTTTAAGAAGTTGATTCAACCTGTTTGTATGCAAGTTATCAGCCCACTCACTCTTTTCCAGAGGCAGCACTCCCCTGAGCCTTGGAAACCAAGCAGAAGGTTCTGTCAACCTTCAATTTTTTCGAGACTGCAGAATCAATTTAATAAATCTAGAGTTTATACCAGAAGTATTGCTAGCAAATTCTTAGTCTCTTCACTGAAGTTCCTTACCTAATAATTTCCAAAAAGGGATACTCTTGATTTGCAATTTAGGATGTTTAGTATATGTACAATGGAATTAAAAGCTTATTTCTTTCGAATGCATTCTACATTCTGTTCGGCCTAACTTACAGTGAAGCTCAAGAGCCAAAAATGTAAATCTCTCGTTGCTAGAGGTAAGTGTAATACTCCTGTTATAGTAATTGAGGAAGAGCTATTTATGAAATAGTTTGAGTTCCAGAATTATAACTACCTGTTCATGAGGATATCATCACTAAATCTCCCCAGTAGTAAAACGTGTCAGTTCATTTAGGGGCTTGTGGACTCTGGATATACATCCCCTCAAACCACCCCATAAAGAGGTTAGTGTATGCATTATTGAACTGTTATGTATCATAGACCTCTGCATTATTTACATTTAAGCAAGCCACATTTTTTTTAAATATATTTTTATTTTCTGCAGTGATTATCACATCATGACAACATTTGTTGTCATTATATTATGCTTTTTATGTTACATTGTGCATATATGTCTTGAATATACATTGCAGTTTTCTTTTTCCTAACAACTTATCCCACGTAATTCTTAAACCCCCCTCCCACAACTTCCCTCGCACTTTAATCAAGTTGTCCGTTTGTTTCGCATTGTACTGGGTCATCTCTCTACATGACAGAAATATCTCCTGTTCCTCCTACTCCCAACACCCTTGTCTGCAGTGTTAGCTGCTACCGAGTTTATCAACTACTGCACCCTTCGGTGTGCGACCATTTCAATCAGGTAGGGTGGGGTGGGGAGGAGAGGGGGAAGGGGAGGGGGGGAAGAGGGGGAGTAGGGTCCCAGGTTTTTACATCCGTTATTCGTTATAGCTATCATACTAACAACATTTGCCTATGCCACTACAGCGACATCATACGCTTCAAATTCTATGAGTATGGCCTGCTATTCCAATGAGATGTGCGTTTTACGGAGGCCTCTACGTTCTTCCCTCTGCAGTTCGGTCCCTTCTGCTTTCCCCCATCGTACCACCTCCCTGTGTTAAGCAAGCCACATATTTGGCATTTTATTGAAATACACTTACAATCTTTGGCTGGATGTTTTTTCAATGACTGGGAATTTAATACCATGAAGTCTATTAAAGGTTGAATGACTGAAGAGCCTGCTGTGATTCTGTCGAATTCAGACTTAAGGATACCTACTGCTGTTTTATAGGATTGTTGTTTGAGCAGGTCTGGAACCTTGTGTGTCCCAATTTGGAGACCATTATCATGTCTGGCCACCCTCTTCACTTAGCACCCTTCAGGTGAATTGTTTCATGATTATTTATACATTCATGTAACCAGTTGTTGGTTCGCGCCATTTTGGCCCCTCCCACCCACTGTACTTAGCCTACCTCAATGAGGGTTCTTGTTCAGTGCACACTGCAGTTCTAATCTCCTCTATACAGCATCAGAAGCCTCCATGGGTAGCATTATTTTCATTTGTCGATCTAGAAGTGACTTAACTTGCGAAACCTGCAAATGATGTGGCAAATTAATGAAATCTACAGTTATGTCTTAAACTCTGGAAACACAGAATTTATATAAAGCGAATGGCCCTCACCATTGTCCATTGTTTTATCAAAAAATTATTCATGAATGGTAAATACGAAACCATAACATTTTAATTTCAATCCTTACTATTGCTAGCTGCCCTTTCAAAAAGCAGTTTTTTAAGCTAACTACCTAAAATAAATATGCAATATAAAAAAATACATAACTAGTTACAAGTTATATGGCCCCATTTTGCCATCTTGGGGTCCTACTAATGTTTACAATATCACCAGAATCCTCAGATGACAGCATCTATATAACGATGATTTCAGGAATTTTGCAGTATACCAAAATTATGCCAGTATGCCACAGTGCAGTAATATGCCCACATTCCTGCCAAAATCATAGCGTGGGAACAATGTGAGCAACCAGAGTCTGAATGGCTTTTGTTCACAGCAATAATATTTTTAGTGCCACATTTTTGGCATTGAAATTCACTTTTGTGTATCCAAATTGATACAAGAAGGCATTTCATGCTAAAATATAGTGCTAAAGGACAGATTTTCATTCTGTGTAATTCTACGTAATTGACTGACCTTTCACGTAATTACACAAAAAGCAAATAATCCCAATTTGCATACCACTATTAAATGTGTTTATAGTTGTTTTCTACAAAATGCAGCTGCCAGTGGCCGCTGATTGGAAGGTGACGGTCAGTCTGCGTACAAGGCAGACAGCGGCAGCTGAACCCAGCTGTGGTGGTTGATTTCATTTGCCGCTAGTGTCCTCGGGCCCATACTACTATGGCTCTGAAAATTGGCCCGTGGACAACCATTTATGCACTTGCCTTTTAGGGCAGCGAATGGGAGCAGCCAAATACTTCCTAGGGAGGTGGTATGGGGGTAAGATCACAGCAAAATTCAATTCAACACAATTCATTGGGACATAGATGCAAGATTGAAATTGCGGTATGCTACTTATTAAAGCCACTCACCAGCGTTGGCACCCTCTCTCTGCTCCAGGATTAGGCACAGGTGCAGTACTCAAGGTCTCCACTCACGTTAAACACTTTGCAGTTCAGTTCAAGGGTTCGTACCCAAACTAAAGGGATCTTTTTGGGAACACTCACTATTCCCGCTGTAGGACACAGTCTACACGCCTGCTTTAGTCTCCTGTGTGAGGCTCTGTTACCTGTTCACATCACGGTTGGCTAGTGTTGGCAGGAGCTCCCCAGGCTGCAGTATCCAGCAGCATCAGCTTGACACAAGGCAGTGGTGATGGTTTCACTAGGAACTGGAACATTGGTGAGGGAGCAGCATGGTGTAACTGTTCTGTGCATGACAGTCTTGGTAGATGCAGCTTCCCGGTTGAGGTCTGATTGGTTCTTCTGGCCCAGGTCACATGTGGGTTGTGGTTCCTCTGACCGTTGCAGCCTCCAGGCTGGAATCGGCTCCTGCTCTGCTCGGGGGTCAGGCAGCAGCAGCCTCAAGCCTTTGAGATTCTGGACAACACACTGTGGGGACCTCACGGAAGATTAGAAGAATGCTCAGCATAACACTGGTTGTCTCCAGCTTCACTCCAGAGGGCAGTCATCAACCTATGGGTGCGCCGCTCACTGAGAACACAGCTGTCTTTTTCTCCCATGCTCTGTTCCCTCCTACAGGTCCAGGCTCTCTCATTCCTTCTCTGAGAAGGCAGGCATGCTTCTGGATGCTAGGTAGACCCTAAGCTCTTCCAAGAGAAAGTGAAGACTTCAGATGATGTCTCCTCAGATCTGGGAATATGTCTGTCATGCAGACACCAGCCCCGGTCACACAGCAGTCCTATGAGTACTCTGCCTTCCTTTGGCATGAATTACCTAAAACTGGAACAACGTGGCCTGGCTTGGGACAAACTTAGATGCACAGTTTCCAAATAGGGGAGTAAAATGGGCAGCATTTCTGGCCCTAGTCCCGTCCAGTCTTGAACAGGCTCAAAGGGCCTGGACAACAGACCTTTGTCCTGGCCCTTGTAGTCAGCCGACTAGATTACTGTAATGGCCTCTTCTTATCCGCTAATGAAGAGGTATTCAGCAGACTGCAAGTGGCACAGAATACCGCGGCAAGATTGGTCTTAAATGTCCCCCCTAGAACACCTTCTCGCCCCCTCCTTGATAGACTCCACTGGCTGCCCATTCGTCAACGGGTTAAGTTTAAGATCTGCTGTACCATACATAAAAGTCTATTTGGCTCTGGCCCTCAATATTTGGCTGAAAAATGTAACATCTACAACCCAGAACGTCTTCTTCGTTCCAGCGGTCAACTATTGTTACAGATTCCTTCGGTTAGAAAGGTACGACAGGGTGGGCGAGCCCTATCTTATATGGGCCCAACCCTGTGGAATAAACTTCCTCCTGGCCTGAGACAAACCACCGACTATCTTAAATTTAGGAGAACACTTAAGACACACCTGTTCCTTACAGTATAGTCACATATGCCTTCCTATAGCTCAGTCTTTTGCACGTTAGTTGAACCAAGCGCGGAGATACCCCTAAGGGGGTCGAGTCCTGCGCTATATAAGCAACTAAATAAATAAATAGACAGGCAACTGCCCTTTTCTCTCCGCCCTTAGCCTCGACGCTCGGGCTGAAATCCCCTAAGCCTTGGCCTTTCATAGCCCTAGTAATCAGGTGACCCTTTCAGCCAATGGGAACCCTAGCCCTAACACTGTCCAATCACAACACCAGCCCTAATATCTAGAACCAATAGGAGACCAAGACCTTTCAGCCAATCATAGCCCTATTCCAAGCACTTGATTCGGTTCGAAAATCCTAATTTCTACGTCAAATAGAGGCCCTAGCCCTAGCAGTAGTCCCAACCCTAGTCCCAGCAACCAATGACACAGGAAGCCCTAATTCCTACTTCCATTAGAAAGCCTAACCCAAGCCCTAGTCCCAACCCTAGTCCCATCAACCAGTCACACAAGAAACCCCAATCGCTACTTCCAATAAAAAGCCCAACCCTAGTCCAAACCCTACATTGATTGAATCACAGACCCAGAAACCAATCAGAACCCTCAAATACCCACCCAACGAGGACACTAACCCTAACCCAATAGAAACACCAGATAAAACCACCAATCAGTGCACACATATACCATTGAATAGGAGACTATATAAGGTCCCAGCAACCTCAAACAAGGTTTGCTGGCCAGGAAGTTGGAAGCTGCTCCTCTATTCAGAATCTCCTAGGAGACAGACAGGCTTTTCCTGATGGAATAGCCCCCCAATTTTTAATAAAGCATCTATCCTGATTGACCATGCACAACTGTAGAGCTCCCACAAGAACGGAATAAATGCTGGCAGGGGTGACTCCTCCATTAAGGTGGGGGAGCATTGCCTCATTGCTCTGTGAGCAGTTGAAAAAGGAAAAAGAAAATGATAATAACAAACGTTATTATCACTTTATTTTTCAGTGTCTGGTTAAGAGTGCCGCTGGCTCTAACAGGAACAGCGGAGGGGTGATAGGCACTCACTTAAGTGCGCAGGACTGTTTGGCTGGCCCTCTAGGGCCAGCTAAACAGTCAGGCGCACATTACATACTTACTGTATTACGTCCTGGGTGAAGAACATGCCCAGTCTCCAGTCCCTCTCTGACCACCGAACTACGGTGCTCAGACCAATCACAACACTGCTATCAGCAGTGTCATGATTGGCTAGGGGAGCCTGGGTCCTTCTTGTTTCTGGTTCCTGACCCCGGAAGTGGGAGAAAAGGACCGAGAGGCGGCAGCCGGCCTACAGGTAAATGTTTTTTAAAAATGTATTTTCTTTTGTTTACCATACCCCCGAACCCACCAGCCTCACCACTCCAGTTACATTGCGGCTGCCACTGAATGCTGGACCTCTCACTTATGACTTGAAAGAACTATGCTGTGTTAGGATCTTCCTGGAGTTTATGTAAGATTTCCTGGGATATCAAGCACTGCGCACTGCCCATCTCCCTCCAACTAGGTCCAAATGGGGAGAAACTGTACCTGAACGTTAGTGCCTACTTGCCTGCTAAAGATTTACAAGAAAGACTGAGAGAATGACGCGACAGTGACCAGTATGGGAGAGCCAACTCACTTTGCCTCAAAACATGGAGACTGCCTGAGTGACAAAAAAGTTGTTGTAGGAACATGGGCAAAGTGGGCTTTGGCATGGGTCCCCAGCATTTCAGAGGGGCCCCTGATAGAGCCGGTTCTGTTCTGTAGATTCTTGCCATCATAATCTTGAATAAATCTTCAACAGATTGTTTTAAAGTTTACCTTTAATTTTAATTATTATTACCAACCCCTCAAAGCCCCATTACAGCCATTACCTATTATTGACAAACTCTTCTCCCGGGTGGGAATGGATTACCTAGGACCCTTTTTACCCTCCAAAAGGGGAAAAAGGTTTGTGTTGGTGATGGTGGACTAAGCTACCTATTACCCTGAGGCAGTTCTACTGAGACAACCTAATGTCTCCCATATAGGTAACACTATGATTGAAATATTTTCTTGGATGGGTTTCCTGAGGAAAATGTTGACTGACTTGCGGAGTCTTTTTTATGCCCGGATTAATGTGTGACATCTGTGCCCAGCTGGGCATTAAATCATTTGCATGGCTGCCTACCATCCATAAACTGATAGGCTTGTGAATAGTTATAACTCCACCCTTAATCTTGCTCTAAAACAAATTATGGAATTGGAGGCAAAGCACTGGGATCAAATGCTTCCTCTTGCATTGCTCATCATTAGGCGTAAGGAACACAGAATTACAGGCAATTTCTCGTTCGAACTGAAGAACCAGGTTTTAGAACCCAGCGGCGCCAGGGGCACGCCCAAAGTCTTCGGGTTCACCTGTCTTAGAATACAGAGACACAGGAATCTTCGTGGTTGCGTCAAAGATCAAATTTATTGGCTGCAGCCAGTAACAGAAGTCCTAGAAATCATCACGGTATGAGTTCTCAGGAGACTGCTCAATTTTACAAAGCAAGTCATCCCTTTTTATGCCACAAATAACATTCCAGACAAATACCTAACATTTACAAACTGTCCAATCACATGTATTGACACCAGAGGTATCGCATGACAGTAAAACCCACTTTTCAATTGCCCAGCCCATGATCAATCATCGGTCAAACCCAACATTCTTCTTTAGACAAGTCGAACGAACCCATAATAAAAAAGGCCACAACCCAATCATAAATAGATCATAAAGAAAGGAGCAGAAACAGGTGAGAGTAGGATAAGGCATATTTGTGTGCAGTAAAACTTTACGATGTCATGTGCTCTGATCCTTAATCTTGATCAGTTAAAGGGCAGGAACTGGTTTAACAAGGTCAGCTTCAGGCAACAGGGTCAGTTTACTCAGGTCAAACAGAAGTCAGCACAAACTCGAGCTAAGGTGTACATGTCCTTTAAAAGACTAGTTCAGCCTCAGTCATCGGCCTATGTGAGGGCAACCACAAAATGGCTGCCATACACAAAATGGAACCCAAGGGTTCAGAACGAAATCCCTAAATACGTAATGAATCCATTGGTCTAACATGATGAAAACACTCATACTTGCTGCACTAACTAGTTACGGTTCGCTAATATCAAATTCGTAACGAAATCATGACCTTTATGAAACAGGTTCAGAATTCACGGAACCTCAGACCCTTCTTTTGCCCTGTTAGATCTGGGGGTCTCTAGTTGGCAGAGGTAGGTACCACTGTCCAAATAGGGACCCTTGCTTCTAGTCAGGGCAAGGAGATAACCCTCTGAGATAACCCCTGCTCACCCTCTAGGTAGCTTGGCACGAGCAGTCTAGGCTAACCAGAGGCAATGCGTAAAGTATTTGTACCAACACTCACAGTAACACAGTGAAAACACCACAAACTGACTCCACAACAGTTTAGAAAAATAAAGGTATTTTTAATCTAAACTACACAAGACCAAAACGACAAAAATCCAACATACACAGTTCAAGAATATGGTTTCAAAAAGAGTTCTTAAGGTTGCGTTAGAATTCTCTACGTTGCGATAGAATTCTCTACTGATGCGTGAAAAGTTCACAGTTGCGTCACGTTTACTCACAGTACCTTTTAGTTGCAACAAAGTTCCAAAAGCAGAAGCTGGTGCAGTGGAAAACAAGCGATGCGTTGCTCCTGAGACCCTGGGGAGGCGATGCGACAGCCCCGCTGCAGCAGCGGGCGTGTTGCGACGAATCCGGTCTGTATGGGGAGGAAGGCCACTTGTGTGGATTCCGGTGCGTAGGTTCCGTAGGAAGTCTGTTCTCGCAAAGGCACGATGCGACGATCTCGTAGGGGCTGCGACGATCTCCGGGGCGACGATGCGCGGTCCAGCGGGGATCCTCTCTCTCGCAGCTCCTCGATGCGTTGATTCTGCGACGATGCTCGCAGCGACGTGATGCGGTCCGCAAGCAAGCGGTTCGGCGTTCTCACCCAGCGACGACAGGCTCTGCGACGATACTCGCAGCGATGTTCGATTCTCCCGCACCGGTCTGGTGCGTCCCGGAAACGAAGGATGCGACGTCTCTGGCAGCGGCGTCAGGCGCTGCGACGATCTCGACCTCCGTAGCGGCGGGAAACTTCTCGCACTGTCGGGGATGCGCTCCGCAAGCGAGCGATGCGACACTTTTTAGATTCAAAAGTCACTCAAGCTTAGTTTCAAGCTTCCCAGCTCAGGTACAACTTCCAGAGGCCCCACAACTGGATCAAGCACTCTAGGAAGGACAGAACTCTCTCAGCAGAGTTCTGGGAAGCTGGGGGTGAAGTCCTTTTGTTCCTGGGACTTCAAAACAGGGAGCCAGCTCTTCTCAGGCCCTTGGAGATTCCTTTCAAGACAGGGGACACAGCTCAGCAGCAAAGTCCTTCCCCTCTCCTTGGCAGCAAAGCAACAGGTCAGTCCAGCAGAGCAACAGCAGGACAATCTTCCTTCTTCAGTTTCAGCTTTCTCCTTGGCAGAGGTTCCTTCTTGATTTCCAGGATGATCTAATTTTCTGTTGTCAGGGGTCCTGTACTTATATCCCTAAAGTCTTTGTTCTCTCTGTGCATGTGGGCCCTGAGCCCGGTCTGAACCAGTTCTGGGGTTTCCTGAGTACTTTGTTTTGCTGGCTGCATCTTTCCTTTCAGAGTGAGGGGCAGGGTCCTCAGCCGCCCAGCAAGGGGGTGGAGCCAGCTTTGTGGAAGGCAGGCACAGCCCTATTCAGCCCAGGTGCTAACTCCTCCCACCACTCCAGTTGCAACTGCAGTCATTCAGCCTAGTGCTGACTCATCCATCCTGCTGGGGAATTCCCCAGCCCCTGTCACTCACAAACCAGACAGTCAATACACAAACAGTCCCAGGCACACAGAAGGGTCAGACAAGAGAACAGCAGCTTTCTAAAAGTGCTGTTCTCAAACACAGGATTTAAAAACAACCTTTCCTAAAAGATGTGTTATTAAATTCTGAGTTCAGGGATACTAGATACTTATGTCCTATCTTGTTCCTATGGGAAGAAATGCTGTTAACCACTGTAGCCAGCATCCCCCATGTTAACCTATGGAGCAAGATAGCCTTACAATAGTGAAAAACGAAAATGGCTGTCATTCACTACCAGAGCATGTTACCTGCACAAGTACATGCTCTACCTTTTACATACACTGCACCCTGCCCAGGGGGGTACCTTGGGCCTTCCATAGGGGTGACTGATGCGCACAAAAAGGGAAGGGTTAGGCCTGGTTAGTGGGGACACTGACCAGGAGGACATGGCAGTTCTAAACTGCCCATAGGCACTGCAGTGGCAGGCCTGAGACACCATTTTAGAGCTACTCCTGTGGGTGGCACAATCCGTGCTGCAGGCCCACTAGCAGCATTTGTCATCACCAGCCCTGGCACACCCCGTGCACTTTACTAGGGACTTCATGGTGATACAAACATGCCAAACATGTATATCCAATCAGAATAACAATTTACACAGAGAGCATATGCACTTTAGCACTGATCAGCAGTGGTAAAGTGCGCAGAGTACTATTGCCAACAGCCACGGGTCAGGAAAAATAAGGGAGGAAGAAGCAAAAAGTTTGAGGATGACCCTGCAAGAAGGGCCAGTTCCAACACAACCCCCTTCCAGCCTAAAGCCAGGGTAGACCAAACGATACCTCGATGGGATTCCCTGCTTAAGGCGATAGAACGCGGAAACTGGCCCACACAGCAGGGCAGTCCTGTTCTACGCCATCCTAAACCCAGTGGGATCACTCTATCCATACTCTCAGGGTCCACCATGCCAATCCATGTGGAAACCTTCTCCTCACCGGTGGACACCACCTGTGCGGCACCAAGCCTTAATTTCCTCACAGGTGTGTCCCAACAGACCAACAGCAAGCCACAGTGACCACCAACAGTGATCGGGGATGAGACCCAGGCCTCACGCCTCTCATGGCTCTCAAACCCTTGTGGCATCAGACGGTGGGGGGCAGTAGCCCCAGGTGCTTGGCACCCTTTGTCCACTCCCTCTCTTGTCAGGTCAGGTCTGACATCCTGGCACTGACCCACCAGTCCCGAACCAGTATCTGGTGGCTGGACAGGAGGCTGGGGAGGGCTTCCCCACACCCGGCCCTCCTCTTCCTTGGGGCTCTGTACCCTCCAACCTGGAGCGGTACCCCCTTCTAGAATAGTCAGGGCACCTGTGGCAAGTATCCTGCACCATTCACCCACCAGGTCAGGGGTGCTATCCTGCAACTGGTATTCCAGGTCAGGGGGGACAACCCAGACCTGGCCCTCAAACCTAGGCTCCAAAGCCTCCAGGTCAGACAGCACCTGAACCTGGCTTCCCCACCCAGGGACTAACCCCTGCAGTGGAACACTTGCCTGGCGCACCAGGACTTCACTCACTGAGGTGCCTATACTGGTAGACAGTACCCACCTGGCCAACACAACGGTGTGGCCCAGTCCACCCCCAGGGTGAGACTCCTGCCCTCCTTCCAGGGGCAACCCTGTCCACCAAGACAACCAAGAACACAACTTTCCTACCAGTTCAGGACCTCGCTCCAGCAACTGGTCTCCCAACCTAGGGCTTAACCCCTCAGGTTGTACCGGGGTCAGAGGCGAGGACTCCCTCCCTCTGCACCCCCTTCCAGAGCGCTGCACCCTCCCTACTGGAGGGGTACCCCTGGGAACCATATTGGTCAGGACACTGGTTACAGATGTCCTTCCTTCCAGGTCAGGCAGATCCCGAACCTGGTCTCACAACCCAGGGACCAAAACCTGCGGTTGTGCACTTGCCTGATATGCCAGGACTTCTGGGGACTCCTTCCCCTTCTCACCCCTCAGTCTGGACTTCTGTACCCTCCCAAATGGAGCGACACTGCCAGACACCAGAACTGATGGAGGCCTGGTTACAGGCACTCCCCGTTCGACAGACACTAGGAGATCCTCCTCAAATGGCCTACAAGTACAGTCTAGGTCCCCAACCTGGTGTTCTCTTATTGAACCCTCCAGGCCCTGAGACTGGGTTTCGAGCACCGTGAGACACACCGTCTCACACTCATTCCTTCTCCACTGAGACCGGACATGAGCCTCTACACCCCTCCCACTACACTGGGACCTAACTGGGCTACACTGAACCTCTTCCACCTCACAGGTCTGGAAGATATCTGAGCCACTCCTTTTGGGACCACTCCCCAATGCCTCCTCAGACTCTCTGGAATCCACCAAGAGGTCTGCCTCCAACGCAAGCTCTCTGGGGTCAGAGAACTCACAGTCCACCGGGTGTTGGCACAGCTCTGGAAAACAGGGAATTAAAATATGCTCTCCAACAAATGAATCACACAGCCCCCCACAGTTGTTAACCAAGCTACCCTTTGCCTCACCCTCCAGTGCCTCACAAAAGTACCCCACACCACTCTCCTGAGACTGGCAAGACAGTATCCGACTGTCTCTGTCGCACAACCCACACTCTTCTGGCTAGTCTTCACACACACACACCAAGGTTTCTACCATGGGGGAACCCCTCTCCCTGTACCTCTCATCTAGAGTCAGTAGAGTGTCCCTCCCACCACTAGGAATATGGTCCCCTGTGCCAGTCCCCCAATCTACTTCAGGGACACTGCACTCCAATGGAACTACATCATAAACCTGAACCCCCTGGTGTATGTCGACCCCCTCCCTCAAGTCAGGCGCCACATCTCTGGGTGTTTGTACCTTTCTTTCCACACTAGATATCATAATCATGCTGCCACCATCTGAGCTGGACTCCACCTCCAACTCAGCAAAGCTCCTTCCTTGAGCATCCCATTTTTCTTTCTGGGCTAAGGCCCACCGGATCATACCTTCCTTGCTTAGCCGGTCTAATTCTCTGCACCTTTGCTCAGTAGCAAGGAGCCACTCATCTTTCTCTTCATCACTGTCAGAGAAGTCCTCCTCCTCAGAATCATCTACTAATGTTGCTTCCCAAATTCTGGCCTCATGGGAATACAGGCATGCCTCAAGATCCCTCCTTGTGGAACCTTTCTCCATGGGCAGCCCCCTCTTCTTGCAAAAGGCTGTTATCTCCTCCTCTGTGTAGATGCACAGGTGGAAAATGTTGACTTCCATTTTGGCAGGATTTTACAGGTGCAACACTAGCCAGAGTCTCAATATCCAAGAATACTTCCAGGAGGACACCGGAAAAAACAAACAGTATGTGGTGGCGTAGTGGTCTGCACTCACTAGTGATCTACACCAATTACTGTGGGTCAAGTACAAATACAAGTTCAAATCCCACCGCCTGACCACCAATGTTAGATCTGGGGGTCTCTAGTTGGCAGAGGTAGGTACCACTGTCCAAATAGGGACCCTTGCTTCTAGTCAGGGCAAGGAGATAACCCTTTGAGATAACCCCTGCTCACCCTCTAGGTAGCTTGGCACGAGCAGTCTAGGCTAACCAGAGGCAATGCGTAAAGTATTTGTACCAACACTCACAGTAACACAGTGAAAACACCACAAACTGACTCAACAACAGTTTAGAAAAATAAAGGTATTTTTAATCTAAACTACACAAGACCAAAACGACAAAAATCCAACATACACAGTTCAAGAATATGGTTTCAAAAAGAGTTCTTAAGGTTGCGTTAGAATTCTCTACGTTGCGATAGAATTCTCTACTGATGCGTGAAAAGTTCACAGTTGCGTCACGTTTACTCACAGTACCTTTTAGTTGCAACAAAGTTCCAAAAGCAGAAGCTGGTGCGGTGGAAAACAAGCGATGCGTTGCTCCTGAGACCCTGGGGAGGCGATGCGACAGCCCCGCTGCAGCAGCGGGCGTGTTGCGATGAATCCGGTCTGTATGGGGAGGAAGGCCACTTGTGTGGATTCCGGTGCGTAGGTTCCGTAGGAAGTCTGTTCTCGCAAAGGCACGATGCGACGATCTCGTAGGGGCTGCGACGATCTCCGGGGCGATGATGCGCGGTCCAGCGGGGATCCTCTCTCTTGCAGTTCCTCGATGCGTTGATTCTGCGACGATGCTCGCAGCGACGTGATGCGGTCCGCAAGCAAGCGGTGCGGCGTTCTCACCCAGCGACGACAGGCTCTGCGACGATACTCGCAGCGATGTTCGATTCTCCCGCACCGGTCTGGTGCGTCCCGCAAACGAAGGATGCGACGTCTCTGGCAGCGGCGTCAGGCGCTGCGACGATCTCGACCTCCGTAGCGGCGGGAAACTTCTCGCACTGTCGGGGATGCGCTCCGCAAGCGAGCGATGCGACACTTTTTAGATTCAAAAGTCACTCAAGCTTAGTTTCAAGCTTCCCAGCTCAGGTACAACTTCCAGAGGCCCCACAACTGGATCAAGCACTCTAGGAAGGACAGAACTCTCTCAGCAGAGTTCAGGGAAGCTGGGGGTGAAGTCCTTTTGTTCCTGGGACTTCAAAACAGGGAGCCAGCTCTTCTCAGGCCCTTGGAGATTCCTTTCAAGACCGGGGACACAGCTCAGCAGCAAAGTCCTTCCCCTCTCCTTGGCAGCAAAGCAACAGGTCAGTCCAGCAGAGCAACAGCAGGACAATCTTCCTTCTTCAGTTTCAGCTTTCTCCTTGGCAGAGGTTCCTTCTTGATTTCCAGGATGATCTAATTTTCTGTTGTCAGGGGTCCTGTACTTATACCCCTAAAGTCTTTGTTCTCTCTGTGCATGTGGGCCCCGAGCCCGGTCTGAACCAGTTCTGGGGTTTCCTGAGTACTTTGTTTTGCTGGCTGCATCTTTCCTTTCAGAGTGAGGGGCAGGGTCCTCAGCCGCCCAGCAGGGGGGTGGAGCCAGCATTGTGGAAGGCAGGCACAGCCCTATTCAGCCCAGGTGCTAACTCCTCCCACCACTCCAGTTGCAACTGCAGTCATTCAGCCTAGTGCTGACTCATCCATCCTGCTGGGGAATTCCCCAGCCCCTGTCACTCACAAACCAGACAGTCAATACACAAACAGTCCCAGTCACACAGAAGGGTCAGACAAGAGAACAGCAGCTTTCTAAAAGTGCTGTTCTCAAACACAGGACTTAAAAACAACCTTTCCTAAAAGATGTGTTATTAAATTCTGAGTTCAGGGATACTAGATACTTATGTCCTATCTTGTTCCTATGGGAAGAAATGCTGTTAACCACTGTAGCCAGCATCCCCCATGTTAACCTATGGAGCAAGATAGCCTTACAATAGTGAAAAACGAAAATGGCTGTCATTCACTACCAGAGCATGTTACCTGCACAAGTACATGCTCTACCTTTTACATACACTGCACCCTGCCCAGGGGGGTACCTTGGGCCTTCCATAGGGGTGACTGATGCGCACAAAAAGGGAAGGGTTAGGCCTGGTTAGTGGGGACACTGACCAGGAGGACATGGCAGTTCTAAACTGCCCATAGGCACTGCAGTGGCAGGCCTGAGACACCATTTTAGAGCTACTCCTGTGGGTGGCACAATCCGTGCTGCAGGCCCACTAGTAGCATTTGTCATCACCAGCCCTGGCACACCCCGTGCACTTTACTAGGGACTTCATGGTGATACAAACATGCCAAACATGTATATCCAATCAGAATAACAATTTACACAGAGAGCATATGCACTTTAGCACTGATCAGCAGTGGTAAAGTGCGCAGAGTACTATTGCCAACAGCCACGGGTCAGGAAAAATAAGGGAGGAAGAAGCAAAAAGTTTGAGGATGACCCTGCAAGAAGGGCCAGTTCCAACATGCCCTTACATAGGCAATAACCTAAACTCTCGTCAATCTAAGTCCAGGTCTATATTCATCAGATCATCAAGATGTTGCTGGAGCATAATCCTATTACTTAGTACCTCTCTTGGGGCAGGCCTCCTTGCACACGTAGTAGCACAGAGGCCACATATAGCAGGAGCGCACTGCACACAAAGACAGAACAGGAAAAGAATCGCTAAAGCCATCCCAATGATCATCAGGATCTTCCATCCCCAAGTGGATAACAATCCCCAAAACCATCCCATCAACGACCAATCTCCTTCGTCCATGTGTACAGACTCTGAGATCTTATGTAGCTTGGAAATGGCCTGGTACACTGTAGGAGCATTGTCTGGTATGAAAACGCAGCAACTCGATTGGATCACTTTACATACCCCACCTCGGTCCGCAAGTATGACGTCCAAAACCATTCGATTCTGTAATGTCATAAAGCGATCCGCTTGAAGCTCAGCGGTCAGATTACTAAGGACATCAGCAGTTTCATTTATGGTGGATTCAACCACTCTCGTTAATTGCCGTAGGTTTCTACTGTTTGCCATAGGTCCCCAAAACGGTAGGAAACCCTTGAAAAAGTCTCCCACTTCTTGTCCCGTAGTATCTTCCTCACTGAAGACACCCCTAACAACTCTCGTCTTGTGGTAATCTACAGCAACAGTATACGTAGGAGGCAACAAATAACCAACATAACATGTGCCCGAAAAATCAGGGGGCAACCATGTATATGCTCTGTCGTAACAAACAAAATACGTGCCCTTAGCTGCCAAAAACGGCGGGGAAGATTGAGATGTAAAAACGTACGTCTGAGTACAAACGCTCTTCCCCAACTGAGCTTTCGGATTCCTGCCATTACCTTGCAGACAAAAATGACCTTGATGGGGTACGATCCAAATCGGAGGTGACCTCTTTCGTTTCTGCCTTTCACTCAAACTAACACTGTATCCAGTCGTGTTCCATCCTACATAAGCCGCTAACTCTTCCTTAGGAATGGTCCTGTACGTGTTGATATCTCTGCTCATATTCATAACTCCCTTCACCAAGGCTTGGTTACTCAAGTTATGTCTCATGGAATGCAGAGGATAAACTTCCAGGGCGTAAATGAACATAGTCTGAAAAGCCCATATCGACCCATTCTGACTAAACGGTAAGATCAGATAAGGAACAACTCTACCTGTAGTATGTGGCATAAGACCACACACCCAACAATTAGTAATATTCACTACCAACTGATGTTGGTGCAGTAGCTGTATGAATGTGTTATGTACAAATTCTGACCTTCTAATCTGCTCGTGTTCAGGTAAGACATGAAAGGAATGCAAAGAAGTAGTAGCCGGTAAAGTCGTAGGTTGGGAAATGGGTGCAGAAATCAGTTGAAGAGAAGATACAATCCAACCCACCAAAGCTAACGTCATGCTAAAAAACATAAAAATACATGTGATCAGAAAACATTTGCTATGCATAATTCTACACAGTTTCTTCTTAAAGTTCATTTTCTCAACAGTTCTCACAATCTCAAAAAACTCCATCCTCTAACCGATGCTGTTCACAGCGGTTGGTTTTCTTCTGCTAAATAATGCTTCTGTCGGCCCAGGGAACTCCCTTAGACCAACCAGAACCGTCGACCATGCGTCTTCGGCTGCACTCCCTAGTCTTTACACCGTGACCATACAGCTGAACCCGGATGGTGGTTCACAAAAATATACCAAAAAGTTTCTTGGCTGAGAGAGTTCAGTTCCAAAAATCAAAAAGGAATTATTCACTTTATTAGTTCATTGTCCCTAGGTCGTAGATTATAACGGTCTTTTCCAGGCTTCGTTTGACTTTGGAATAATAGTTCAGGTTCAGTAGTGTCCAATCTTAGAGACAAAGGCACAGATTCTTGCATAACATCATCATCTTCTTTCTCGGAACCTCTCCATACCAACTCAGCATTGCTAAATGGTGCAAACTTCGGCACCCTTTCAGTCTCGGAATCTGCAATACCTTCACGGACCCACTGGTCGTACGGCAGAGGCAACGGTTCTCTCTTACAATGTACGCCGTGGGTCCAGTTCTTTTTCCCGAAAACTTTCACTGAGGTCCTCGTAGACAACAAGACTTGGTGTGGGCCGGTCCAGTGGGGCTGATCATTCTTGGTTCGCTGAAAGTTCTTCACCAAAATCCAGTCACCAGGATTGAGTGTGTAACCTGGATCCACAGAAGCTGGCGGCAATTTATCATGAACCTGTTGATGCAAGACACGTAATTTAGTCATTAAGTCATACAAGTAGTCCACTAGCATAGGATAATCGATGTCACTGAACTCCGTTGGCCTCGGCACTCCCCACACATTTGCCGGACGGCCAAAAACTATCTCATAGGGACTAAGGCCTATTCGGGAATGTATTGTAGTTCTAGTTGACAAAAGTGCCAACGGTAAAGCATCGGGCCATTGGAGACCAGTGCTCGCTTGAACCTTGGCCAGTTTCAGCTTTAGGGTGCCATTATAGCATTCCACTAAACCAGCCGATTGGGGATGATTCGCAGCGTGAATCTTCTGACGAATTCCCAACCCTTCACACACTCTTTTCATCACCTTCCCCACGAATTCACTTCCGTTATCACTCCATACCATCCTTGGCAATCCAAATCTAGGGAAATATTCTTTGACCAGGACTTTGGCAGTGGACGAGGCAGTATTATCTTTTAGGGGGTATGCTTCTACCCATCTAGAAAAGGCACAAACAACTACAAGGACGTACTTTAAACTATTGCACTTTTCCATGTGGATGAAAACCAATTGCAAAACCTCGAACGGATACGTCGGAGGCGCAAAATGACCAGCTGGAGTTGGAGTTCCCTTGCCAGGATTATACATCAAATACACCATGCAATTCTTGAGCACATTCTCTGCACATTTGGGAATTCCAGCATTCTGCCATACTGGAGCCAACAACTTACAAATCCCTTCCACACTAATGTGAGACAAACCATGTGCCATCGTAACCACCGCATGCACATACGCATCTGGCAACATCCATCTTTGGTGTTCTGACAATTCAACCCAACAGCCAGTCGAATCCAATCTACCCGTAGTTTCTCTCCAAACATTCTTCTCACTTTCAGTAGCTTCAGCCTGTATTGATTTCACACTCTCAATCGTATCTTCACACATTCCAACATCACCAATCCATCTCGCAGGGCCTGCAACATACATTCGGCTCATCAGATTTCTTGTTGTGTCTTTCGCAACTTCATCCGCAAACACATTACCACGGCCAACATCATCCGTAACCTTCCGATGAGCACTACACTTCACAATCGCAACTTGCTTCGGCAAAGTAAGTGATTCGAGAAGCTCATTCACCAACTGTCCATGCTGAATCTTAGTCCCATGGGATGTCAAGAATCCCCTTTCTTTCCACAAGCGTCCAAAACTATGAGCAACACCAAACGCGTACTGGCTATTGGTATACACATTCACTCTCTTTCCTTCAGACAAAACACACGCTCTCGTTAATGCAATCAATTCCGCTGCTTGTGCTGAATTATAGCTCACTCGTGCAGTCTCAACAACTGTGCTTAATGTCGTGACGGCATATGCTGCAGTCGTATCACCATTCGGAAGCTTGTAGCATGAACCATCAACCCATAACGTACCATCAGGATCCGGAAGAGAAGAATCTTTCAAGTCAATCCTACCCTTCGTCTCCTCTTCCCTCTTAAAAAAACAATCATGCTGTTCCTGACCATCTGTATCCACAGACGTCGCCAACAATGTTGCTGGATTCAATACATTGCATCGCTTGATATGCACATGACTAGCCAAAAGTGTTAAATCATAACCCGACAACCTCGCACTAGTAAGGTGCTGAGTTTTGGTACGATTTAACAAGGTATCCACTGCATGTGGAACCATCACAATCAACGTATTATCCATCACCAGTCCAGCAGACTGTCGGATAGAAACAGCCGCTGCCGCTGTAGCTCTCAAGCAACTCGGCAACGCTCTAGCTACCGGATCTAAAGTTGACGAGAAATACGCACATGGACGCTGCTTATCACCAAATTGTTGAGTCAAAACTGACAATGCACAACCCTCTCTCTCGTGGACGTACAGTGTAAAAGGCTTACTGTAGTCAGGAGTACCCAACACAGGAGCAGAACACAACGCATCACGCAACTCAGAAAAACTTTTCTGACAATCGTCAGACCAAGGAATAGGATTCGGTACATCCTTACAAGTCAATGCCAACAAAGGTTTCGCCAGTAATGAAAAGTTCGGAATCCACTGTCTACAATATGACGTGATACCCAAGAAAGCACGTACTTCTCTCTGCGTACTAGGCTCAGTCATTTGAGCAATCGCTTGAATTCGTTCTGGGGTCAACCTTCTTCCCTCCTTCGACAAGAGATGACCTAAGTAGGTCACTTCTTGGCAACAATACTGCAACTTTGAAGGTGACACTTTATGATGCAAGTCAGACAAATGTCGCAACAAAGCAATAGTAGCTTCTTTACAAGTTTTCTCATCATCAGCGGCCACTAACAGATCATCCACATACTGAATAAGAGCAGCACCAGCAGGCAACACAAGAGTATCAAGTTGAGTTTTCAAAGCCTGACTCTAAATAGAAGGACTTTCACAATAGCCTTGGGGAGCTCTCTTAAACCGGAAGCTTCGGCCTCCTAAAGAGAAGCCAAAAATATCTCTACTTTCCTCAGCAATTGGAATGCTGAAGAAAGCATTCTTCAGCTCTATAACCGAAAACCAGGCAGCTGAAGCAGGAATCAAAGTCAACAAAGCAGTAATATCCGGAACAACTGGAAACTGTGGCACGACAATCTTGTTAACCTCTCTAAGATCGATCACAAACCTATAAACAGGTGGCTGAGTAGAGTCAGTGCGCTTCAGGACAGGCAAAACAGGACTGTTACACACATTACCTCTCGTTTCTTCAATCACATCTTTCTCAATCAAATCATAGATGATCGCTAAAAGCGCTCTTTCACCATCGCTAGAAATCCTATATTGGGGGATGCGCGGCAATTTAACATTCGCTTTAAGCGTTACAACGTAAGCTGGAATCTCCAAAAGACCCACATCATTAGGACCAGTAGCCCAAAGAGTATCAGGGAGAGAACGCAATTCTGGTTGAAGCCGATCTTTAGACAAATACATCGGAGAGATCACTTTCTTACCCAATGAAAGCTGTACTCCCGAAGGAGAACAATGCAATGTCGCATTCAACCTTTTCAACAAATCCAAGCCTAACAAATTCTCACCACAACCTGTCGTTAAAATGAGGGGTGCTTCCAATTCACAAGACCCTATAGAAAGAGACAAAGGACTAGAAACTGGATTACGAACTGGGGCACCAGAGAATCCTACCGAAACATTCTTTAAGCCAGACGAAGGTGCGCCAGGGAGTTTAGAGTGCATGATAGAACTCTTCGCTGCACCAGTATCCAAAAGAAAAGGCTCTACCACACCCGATGTGGCTACTGCAACATAAGGCCCACTCTGATCTACTGGAACCGACACTACTCCCTCTCTTTGTCTATGGCTGTCCTATCAATCATTATAGTCAGAATTCTCACTCTCAACATAATAGTCATCAGCATAGTACTGAGTCGACCTACCAGATGCAATTTTCTGTTGATCAAAACAATTCATAGAATTTTGTGGGGGAAAGGAACGTTCGTTCTGAGGAAATGCACCACGTCCTTTACCTCTTGACACTTGCTGAAAACCACCACGGCCTCTCGGGGCCGGCATACCACTCGCGCGTTGTCGTAAAACAGGGCACTCATTTTTATAATGACCTTCCTCCCTATAGTACGCACACTGATTCAAACCCAAGGGGGGGTCTTGGAGGAAAATACCCAGCGTTCTGTTGCGGTCTGTGAAACTGTGGAGGTTGCTGAAACTGTGGGCGTTGCTGTGACTCTTGCTGATTCGAGCGAGGCGGATTGCGCTGCTGTAAAAGAACCTTTGTCTTTAAGTCTTTTGTCTTTTTCTCTGCTTTTTCTTTCTCGTCCTTATCCCTATTCTCATAGTACTGTACAGTCGCCAATATCTGGGCCGACGATGAAACAGCCCAAGAACTTTCAGAATCTTTCAACTTATTAGAAAGTTCAGGGAGCAAATTAAAGACAAATTTGTCCACAAATAATCTTTGCCCACCTTCCGTACTCATGTCCTGACCACTATGATCTATAAATGTTTCTTCAAACCTAGTGAAGAAATCAGATACACTTTCATCTTTCTTCTGCTTACATGCTACTAACTTATCCCAATTCACTCGTAAAGCAGGCATCATCGTCTTCATTAAATTAATAATTCTACCTGGCAATTCTGTAACCAAAGGTTCAGGTTTAGCACCTCCCTGTTGTCTACCATCTGCAGCAATAATATTCGCCCAATTATCTCCTAATTCTGCCGCATGATTCTCATGACGAATCTTTGCCCACAAAGGTTGTGGAACTACATTACCCATCAACATGTCGATGTCGGCTAAATTCATAATACACGCATCTACTGTCTGAGACAATTCTTTGTAATATCCAGCAGGATTCTTTCGAGGATCAGGTAAGGTCTGCTTAAGAGCCAAGACCTCTGCTCTCTTCCAAGGGACATGTACCCATACTCGCTGAAAATGAGCCGGTGCAGCAACAATACCCTGATTTACATTAGCCTGAACTGCTTCCTTCCATACAGGAGGAACTTCTCTCATGGGATACTGTCTCGTTTTTCTTCTAACAGAGGAATCAGGTTCGTACAATGTCTGAGGCGGAAGGCTAGATCTAAAGCCAGTATCGTCTCTACGGCATCTGTAATATCAGATTCCACTATCATCCCTTTAGCAAAATCCGACTGAACATCAAGTAGTTCCTGCGGGATCAAACCCAAATCATTATCTTCCCATTCCTGTCGCAGAAACATACACATTACATTAAAAACATACCTTTGCTTGGGCGGTTCCCACTGAAAGAAAACATCCATAACCGCTGGCAAACTATACCTTGAGGCATTCATAATCCATTTACGAGCTAACAAATCCAACACAGCCCGTTCCTCAGAACCAGGAAGCTGACTATGACTCTGCCTATGTTCCGAAACAGGGGTCCTATTCAATGACCCAAACAATGGAGACAATAGATTAGAAACAGTCTCTGTCATTCGTTTTCGAACAGAAGGAGAAGAAACAGACATAAGAACAGGAGAATTAGTATTTTGAGGCAAAGAAGGTGTAGGAATAAGAACAGTAGGAGTCTCAGATGCAGCAGCGGAAGGTAAAGGAGTTTGAGGCAAAGCTGGTAGCAAAGCCTGCGACCCTAGAGCAGGTTGCGCAGGAGGAGGTAAAGCCATCTGTGGAATACCGGGTGGCTGAACAACAGCAGGAGGTTGAACAACAAAGGGTGGAGCAACCGGTGGTAATGGAGGCGCAGTAGCACCCTGCACATAAGGAGGTGGCAATCTCAGTAAATGAGAGATCAAAGAATCTTTCTCAAGATCTTCAATCGCTTTCGGAGGAGAAGACGGCAAGGCCTGATAACATTTATCTATGGCCATGCAACGTTGCCTATCTGACACCTCAACAGCTTTATCTTCTTCGTTTTCTTTAAACTGCCTAGCAGCTTGCATTATTGATACATCCTTTTCTCTTTTATCTCTTTTAGCTTGTTTAAATTCTCGTTGTCTGGCTTCTTTACGTCAAAGGCGAAAGGAGTCAAACATTGCCGGCCGGGCTTTCTTCCTAAATAATTTAGTTTCTAAATTGTCTAAAATCTCTGTATTAAAGCTACCATGTTGGGGCCATTGTAAGACACCATCTTTTCTAGTGTAGTGGACCCATACTTCATTGAACGTAATGGGTCCCACGCCGTGTTTAGAATAGAGCTCATAAGTCGGAGTTCCAACCGGAGGTATCGGACACGAATCCTCCAATCGGGAATCCCTGTTACAACCACAACCAAACCAAGTACCAAATTTGCTACGATTAGGCATCTTCGCTCACTAATCGAGCTTCAAACTTCAAGGGATTATCTCTACCGATACACTCATAAATATACGAGACCCTTGGCTTTGGAAATTGCAATTTTCAAATCAAAACTAAGAACCAAACAAACTAAGAATCAAAGAACCAAAAACTAAGGACTGGGAGCGACCCACTTATACTTAACTGAGGTATCAGTCACGCCACCAGAAGACCCGTCTATCGTCTCGCCATACAAAGCATCACAAATGGGTCCAAGACAGGGCGACAGTCAGGGCAGCAGTCCTTCGTATCCGTCAGGAAAGCGGGAAGCCTCGCAGAAAAGACCTTCAGTCCACATTCGACATGCCGGGGTCGATGAAGTGGTGGCCGTCCTCCAGAATTTCCTCACGAAGCTCCTCACGATCTTCAGGCTTGGACCGGTACCGCTGAAGTCGCCCTACGTTGGAAGCGCCAACTGAAGATCCGGGTTTTAGAACCTAGCGGCACCAGGGGCACGCCCAAAGTCTTCGGGTTCACCTGTCTTAGAATACAGAGACACGGGACTCTTCGTGGTGGCGTCAAAGATCAAATTTATTGGCTGCAGCCAGTAACAGAAGTCCTAGAAATCATCACGGTATGAGTTCTCAGGAGACTGCTCAATTTTACAAAGCAAGTCATCCCTTTTTATGCCAAAAATCACATTCCAGACAAATACCTAACATTTACAAACTGTCCAATCACATGTATTCACACCAGAGGTATCACATGACAGTAAAACCCACTTTTCAATTGCCCAGCCCATGATCAATCATCGGTCACACCCAACATTCTTCTTTAGACAGGTCGAACGAACCCATAATAAAAAAGGCCACAACCCAATCATAAATAGACCATAAAGAAAGGAGCAGAAACAGGTGAGAGTAGGATAAGGCATATTTGTGTGCAGTAAAACTTTACGATGTCCTGTGCTCTGATCCTTAATCTTGATCAGCTAAAGGGCAGGAACTGGTTTAACAAGGTCAGCTTCAGGCAACAGGGTAAGTTCACTCAGGTCAAACAGAAGTCAGCACAAACTCGAGCTAAGGTGTACATGTCCTTTAAAAGACTAGTTCAGCCACAGTCATCGGCCTATGTGAGGGCAACCACAAAATGGCTGCCATACACAAAATGGAACCCAAGGGTTCATAACGAAATCCCTAAATACGCAGTGAATCCATTGGTCTAACATGATGAAAACACTCATACTTGCTGCACTAACTAGTTACGGTTCGCTAATATCAAATTTGGAACAAAACCATGACCTTTATGAAACGGGTTCAGAATTCACGGAACCTCAGAACTGTTATTCGGAAGGAAATCTAGAACTTTGTTAGAAATGGATAGGGAAACATGAGAATGGGTAGGGAAACATGAGAATGCAAATCTGATGAAACTAGCTAATTTAGGAATATGTAAGGAAATTAAAAACCCAGGGGCATATTATCAAGCAGGGCGTTAAAATTATCGCCATTTTAGCGGCAGAAAACTGCTGCTAAAGCGACGATAATGGGCTTGATAATATGCCCTGGAGAATTCCAATAGAAGTGCATGTCCACACCAGAACATGGGTTTCTATTGGAATTCACAAGGCCATATTATCAAGCCCATTATCACCGCTTTAGCGGCCGTTTTCTGCCGCTAAAACTGTGATAATTTTTAACGCCCTGCTTGATAATATGCCCCCCAATTGGGAAAAATAAGGGAAATTGTGCAACAAAGTGTACAGAAACACCAACAATGGCAAAAAGCCCAAGATGATAAAAAAAGCAAAACTGAGAGTATTCCAGCCTGTCAATTATGTTTGACTTTTATTGCCTACCTCAGAAAACAAAAGGTAAAGTGAATGATAAGGACCCTCTAAAGTAATGGAGAAAGTTATACAATTGAAGCATAGACTAGAGGTCAATAAGGTTGCACTGTATTTTAAAAGTCAGACATGTACTTTTACTTTTTACATGTCTTGTTAGTGAAAAACTCTTAACTTAGTTACAGCAAGGCCAAGCACTCCTCTAGGATAACATTGGAGTTACCTAATTACATTTGATAAGCTATATCTTCCAAATTGGAACAGGTAGCCAGTTCATGTTTGGTGTTTTTGAAATTGTAATGAAAAATCCTCTCTTATGGTTAAGTCAAATTTTAGTTTACAATTTAGAAAATGCCACTTTAATAAAGTTCGATTGAAAGGAAGGGATGGGCCCTTAGGGGACGGAGGGTAGGTAGGGCCACAATAATAATGTAAAACAAGGGAATTGTACCTATGCCTCCGGGATGTATTACTAAATCACTCAGTGAAACAGTAGATAAAGTTAAATGAATTAGTTTTACCAAGACAATTTATTTTGTCAGTATCTTTAGAATCAGTTTTTTAAATGATTATTTTTAGGCAAGAGAATCAACATTATCAACTCAACCTCTAGCGACTGAATTTTCACAAAAGACTAATGTACAAATGACATACAAAAAACATTGAATTAATCATCAATAGACCTTAACAAAAAAGGACTAATGTACATGTGACATACAAAGAACATTAAATCAACATATATCATTTCATTTCAATTATCAAAAAAACAGTTGATCATGGACAGAAAGAATTTGCCAATATTAAATATGCATTCAGTTTCCAAAATGTGGTGCACTATTTCTTTTTAGAACCACATGAGTCAAAGTTTAAACATTCCTTTTAAACTTGAACATTCATATTAAATGTATTAACAAGAATTTTATGCGAACTAGTGCCATAGCCGACGCGTTTCGAGTCCTGTTAAGAAAATCACAGGGCTCTCATCAGGGCAGCATTAAATGGATTCCACGGGGAACTGTTATCAATGAGAAAAATGAAGGATCTATATTTAGTAAGAGTTCCTCCAAATTCATTAAAAACCAACAACACTAAGCTAAAAGAGCATCCGCTGGATGCATCGTACCTGATTGAGGGCTTGAGTGCGACCATTTATTAATAGTAGTGTGGCCACCACTGTGTGTCTCACACTGCAACAGAGAAGGAATATATTCAAATGATTGTCCTTTAAAAGAAGGTGCCCGCACGCACGCTGTGCTACAAAATAGGGAGTGAAATTACCTTAAGTGAAAGCCTCAAGGATGGTCTCTTGTCAAGGCATTGTTTATAGTTCCTTGGTGACCTAAAGTGTGGATAAACGCTTTTATCAGTGTCCGCCTACATATATTTGTGCAATACCTTTGCATTACTTATGAGAAAAACATGGGGGTACTCACAAGTCTTCTCTATTCAGAAGCCAAACAGTCCACCGCAACCTTGCGTGAGGTACTGTGCTTAAAGTTGGTTCTGCAATGTAAAGTTTGCGAAATGAACCCAGGTCACTTAAATACTGCCTGAATACAAAAGTTACATTTCATTTGAACCCTTTTTACCGCGGCGCCAGCCGCTTTTAATATATCAGGTTTGTCATACTCACATTTTATAATAACTCTGAAGGCTGAACAGCCCACCGCAATCGAGCGTGTGACGCTGTGAGTAGGAATTATGTCTGTAACGATAGACGAACACAGAATCAGTGTTCATACTTAATGCGGTGAAATTTAACCAAATACCCAAAGCCGGGCAGCGCGCTGTTCGCGGTCTTACCTTCTAATCTTTCTGTTTTCTCTCAATAAATGAGCACGAAGCAAAATGTAGACAAACACCAAAGATTTCAAAAAACGGAGGTTTGGTCACATGATAGTGATCAGCCACTCAGGTATATTCAGGGCCCGGTGAATACAACGCAGGCCTTCTGGGGCATGTAGTCCCAAAATTTATTTATGGAAAAATATATAATGAAGAAATTTTGAATGCGCTGAATGATTTTTACAGCACATAGCGTGCGTGTAGGTCACCTGCTATTGGGGCAGGTTGTGTGTTGATAAAATTTGCATATTCTTGCAATTGTGATGCATTTATTTATTACCCGTAAGGTGGAGCGGTTAGAAAAATAGGGTTTATTGCCCAGCACGAGAGTAGCGGCTAGCTACACCCTGCTCAATTCGCTCATGCAATTTAACCCCTTATTGATGCTATCAAACTTCATTATGAGGTACGCCTCCTTGCGCAGTAAGGCGCTTTCAATATTGGGTGATTGATGCCTTGGGTCAATCCATGTCAGCACGGTCCATTTAAAATCATTTGCATCATGGTTCTTTTCAATGAAATGCTCCACCATCGGGGCAGACACCACCTTTTTCTTTATCCTTGAGCGGTGCTGCGTAATTCTCACATTTACAGCTTGGCAGGTCTTGCCAATATAAACTCTGTTGCAGGGACACACCACAGCGTAGACCACATTCTTGGTCTTACATGTTGTGAACATGTCATGTTTCCATTTTATGACATTATGATCAAACAGGTTGCCCTCGATAGTAGAAGGGCAAGACACACAATTACCACATTTGTGGTGACCACATACCGGCTTCAACTTCCACTTTGCTATTAGGTCACTTTTCGGTTTTGGGATAAAGCTATCCGCTCTGATTAATTGCTGTCCTATGCTGGTATTGTTTCGAATAGCGAAGATGGGCTTTTTTAGGGGATACTCTAGGTTTTCTAACAAGTGCCAATTTTTCAAGATGATACTTTTGAATTGATTTGTGTGGGGGCCAAACGTTGTTACGTAAACCAATTTATCTAACTCCTTCTTGTTTTTTGTTTGCAAAAGACTGTCTCTAGGAGTGAACCTGGCGCGTTTCATGGAGTGTTTTAATAATTTTTTGGGGTAACCCCTCTTGGCCATTTCATTACAAAATGTTGTGGCATGGATGTCAAAGTCCCCTACTTCAGTACAGTTGCGTCTTATCCGCAATAGCTGGCCATAAGGCAGGTTTCCTTTCAAGCATTGTGGGTGTGAGCTTCTGTAGTGTAAGATCGTGTTATGATCAGTATCCTTTTTGTAGATCGTGGTTTTCAGCACTTCCGAGCAACTGCCTACAGTGACGTCAAGGAAGGTCATACTGGCTTTACTCGCTTCAAGCGAAAACTTGATGTCCCTATGCCTAGAATTCAACCACTAGTGGAACTCATCCAGTTCCGTTTGGCTCCACTGCCAGAGGAGCCAGACGTCGTCAATATACCTGAGCCACTGCTTTATTTTGGGCAAAAAGGGTTGTTGTTATATATGAATCGATCTTCATACTGGGCCATGTACAATACTGCCATTTCTGGCGCGTAAGGACATCCCATGGCCGTGCCCTTGACTTGGACATAGAACTCATTTTCGAATTTGAAATAATTACAACAAAGTGTAATTTCTGCCAGGGCCACAATGAACGATGTGGGGACTCTATGTGGTCTGTCGCGTTGGTCCAGATACAGTTCAAGAACCTCCAGTGCCTCATCCTGGGGAATTTGTGTGTATAAGGAAGCGACATCAAGAGTCACCATCAATTGAGTTTCGTCGCTAAATTTCTGTCCTTCTACTTTGATTATAAAATCAGTTGTATCCCTGAGGTAGGACTTTACGCTCGTCAGGAAAGGTTTTAGGAAGAAGTCAATATATTTGGAGACCGGTTCCAATGCTGAATCGCACCCCGAAACAATCGGTCTGCCTGGTGGTACTTGGCCGTTCTTGTGGATTTTGGGCAAGAAGTACAACACTGGTGTTCTAGGCGATTTCTTATTAAGGTATTCAAATTCCTTTGGTCCTAAATATCCCTCATCCAATCCCTCTTTTGTTAATTTTCCAATTTTGTCTTGAATCGCATGCACAGGATCCTCCTTCACAGGTCTGTACCATTCACGGTTGTTGACATGCGAGCTGCCCTCACTGAGGTACATAGAACGGGGCCATATTACAACCGCCCCGCCCTTGTCTGCCTGTTTGATTAAAATAGATGTATCCGCCTTAAGATTTTGGATCGCGGATATTTGGCCCTTACTTATGTTATTCTGCATTAATTTTTTTAGATTTCTCAAGTTTGGTCAGGGAGGAGATGACGGTTTGCTCAAAAGCATAAATCTGCTTGGGTATATTTTGGGTCGGGGTGAATTTTCGCTTCAAACAACCATGGGACATGCGAACCCGCAGTACCAATTACAACAAATAGACAAGTCAGCAATAGTTAACCTCTCAGATAAACAACTCAGTAGAGACGAAGAGATTGTTTTGAGCTTGGGCCTCAAGTTTGTCCCGAAAAGAAAAACAGATTTTACAAAACTTAAGCTGGAAGCCTTAGATTTTTGCAGAAAAATCAGGTTGAAAGCATTCTTTGCAGGTGCCGAAATGACGTCAAGTGAAGAAACCACTGGCTTTAGAGTAAAATCAAAATTCAACCGATCCAAAATATACCCAAGCAGATTTATGCTTTTGAGCAAACCGTCATCTCCTCCCTGACCAAACTTGAGAAATCTAAAAAATTCATGCAGAATAACATAAGTAAAGGCCAAATATCCGCGAATCAAAATCTTAAGGCGGATACATCTATTTTAATCAAACAGGCAGACAAGGGCGGGGCGGTTGTAATATGGCCCCGTTCTATGTACCTCAGTGAGGGCAGCTCGCATGTCAACAACCGTGAATGGTACAGACCTGTGAAGGAGGATCCTGTGCATGCGATTCAAGACAAAATTGGAAAATTAACAAAAGAGGGATTGGATGAGGGATATTTAGGACCAAAGGAATTTGAATACCTTAATAAGAAATCGCCTAGAACACCAGTGTTGTACTTCTTGCCCAAAATCCACAAGAACGGCCAAGTACCACCAGGCAGACCGATTGTTTCGGGGTGCGATTCAGCATTGGAACCGGTCTCCAAATATATTGACTTCTTCCTAAAACCTTTCCTGACGAGCGTAAAGTCCTACCTCAGGGATACAACTGATTTTATAATCAAAGTAGAAGGACAGAAATTTAGCGACGAAACTCAATTGATGGTGACTCTTGATGTCGCTTCGTTATACACACAAATTCCCCAGGATGAGGCACTGGAGGTTCTTGAACTGTATCTGGACCAACGCGACAGACCACATAGAGTCCCCACATCGTTCATTGTGGCCCTGGCAGAAATTACACTTTGTTGTAATTATTTCAAATTCGAAAATGAGTTCTATGTCCAAGTCAAGGGCACGGCCATGGAATGTCCTTACGCGCCAGAAATGGCAGTATTGTACATGGCCCAGTATGAAGATCGATTCATATATAACAACAACCCTTTTTTGCCCAAAATAAAGCAGTGGCTCGGGTATATTGACGACGTTTGGCTCCTGTGGCAGGGGAGCCAAACGGAACTGGATGAGTTCCACCAGTGGTTGAATTCTAGGCATAGGGACATCAAGTTTTCGCTTGAAGCGAGTAAAGCCAGTATGACCTTCCTTGACGTCACAGTAGGCAGTTGCTCGGAAGTGCTGAAAACCATGATCTACAAAAAGGATACTGATCGTAACACGATCTTACACTACAGAAGCTCACACCCACAATGCTTGAAAGAAAACCTGCCTTATGGCCAGCTATTGCGGATAAGACGCAACTGTACTGAAGTAGGGGACTTTGACATCCATGCCACAACATTTTGTAATGAAATGGCCAAGAGGGGTTACCCCAAAGAATTATTAAAACACTCCATGAAACGCGCCAGGTTCACTCCTAGAGACAGTCTTTTGCAAACAAAAAACAAGAAGGAGTTAGATAAATTGGTTTGCGTAACAACGTTTGGCCCCCACACAAATCAATTCAAAAGTATCATCTTGAAAAATTGGCACTTGTTAGAAAATCTAGAGTATCCCCTAAAAAAGCCCATCTTCGCTATGCGAAAAAATACCAGCATAGGACAGCAATTAATCAGAGCGGATAGCTTTATCCCAAAACCGAAAAGTGACCTAATAGCAAAGTGGAAGTTGAAGCCGGTATGTGGTCACCACAAATGTGGTAATTGTGTGTCTTGCCCTTCTACTATCGAGGGCAACCTGTTTGATCATAATGCCATAAAATGGAAACATGACATGTTCACAACATGTAAGACCAAGAATGTGGTCTACGCTGTGGTGTGTCCCTGCAACAGAGTTTATATTGGCAAGACCTGCCAAGCTGTAAATGTGAGAATTACGCAGCACCGCTCAAGGATAAAGAAAAAGGTGGTGTCTGCCCCGATGGTGGAGCATTTCATTGAAAAGAACCATGATGCAAATGATTTTAAATGGACCGTGCTGACATGGATTGACCCAAGGCATCAATCACCCAATATTGAAAGCGCCTTACTGCGCAAGGAGGCGTACCTCATAATGAAGTTTGATAGCATCAATAAGGGGTTAAATTGCATGAGCGAATTGAGCAGGGTGTAGCTAGCCGCTACTCTCGTGCTGGGCAATAAACCCTATTTTCTAACCGCTCCACCTTACGGGTAATAAATAAATGCATCACAATTGCAAGAATATGCAAATTTTATCAACACACAACCTGCCCCAATAGCAGGTGACCTACACACACGCTATGTGCTGTAAAAATCATTCAGCGCATTAAAAATTTCTTCATTATATATTTTTCCATAAATACATTTTGGGACTACATGCCCCAGAAGGCCTGCGTTGTATTCACCGGGCCCTGAATATACCTGAGTGGCTGATCACTGTCATGTGACCAAACCTCCGTTTTTTGAAATCTTTGGTGTTTGTCTACATTTTGCTTCGTGCTCATTTAATGAGAGAAAACAGAAAGATTAGAAGGTAAGACCGCGAACAGCGCGCTGCCCGGCTTTGGGTATTTGGTTAAATTTCGCCGCATTAAGTATGAACACTGATTCTGTGTTCGTCTATCGTTACAGACATAATTCCTACTCACAGCGTCACACGCTCGATTGCCGTGGGCTGTTCAGCCTTCAGAGTTATTATAAAATATGAGTATGACAAACCTGATATATTAAAAGCGGCTGGCGCCGCGGTAAAAAGGGTTCAAATGAAATGTAACTTTTGTATTCAGGCAGTATTTAAGTGACCTGGGTTCATTTCGCAAACTTTACATTGCAGAACCAACTTTAAGCACAGTACCTCACGCAAGGTTGCGGTGGACTGTTTGGCTTCTGAATAGAGAAGACTTGTGAGTACCCCCATGTTTTTCTCATAAGTAATGCAAAGGTATTGCACAAATATATGTAGGCGGACACTGATAAAAGCGTTTATCCACACTTTAGGTCATCAAGGAACTATAAACAATGCCTTGACAAGAGACCATCCTTGAGGCTTTCACTTAAGGTAATTTCACTCCCTATTTTGTAGCGTGCGTGCGGGCACCTTCTTTTAAAGGACAATCATTTGAATATATTCCTTCTCTGTTGCAGTGTGAGACACACAGTGGCGGCCACACTACTATTAATAAAAGGTCGCACTCAAGCCCTCAATCAGGTACGATGCATCCAGCGGATGCTCTTTTAGCTTAGTGTTGTTGGTTTTTAATGAATTTGGAGGAACCCTTACTAAATATAGATCCTTCATTTTTCTCATTGATAACAGTTCCCCGTGGAATCCATTTAATGCTGCCCTGATGAGAGCCCTGTGATTTTCTTAACAGGACTCGAAACGCGTCGGCTACGGCACTAGTTCGCATAAAATTCTTGTTAATACATTTAATATGAATGTTCAAGTTTAAAAGGAATGTTTAAACTTTGACTCATGTGGTTCTAAAAAGAAATAGTGCACCACATTGTGGAAACTGAATGCATATTTAATATTGGCAAATTCTTTCTGTCCATGATCAACTGTTTTTTTGATAATTGAAATGAAATGATATATGTTGATTTAATGTTCTTTGTATGTCACATGTACATTAGTCCTTTTTTGTTAAGGTCTATTGATGATTAATTCAATGTTTTTTGTATGTCATTTGTACATTAGTCTTTTGTGAAAATTCAGTCGCTAGAGGTTGAGTTGATAATGTTGATTCTCTTGCCTAAAAATAATCATTTAAAAAACTGATTCTAAAGATACTGACAAAATAAATTGTCTTGGTAAAACGAATTCATTTAGCTTTATCTACTGTTTCACTGAGTGATTTAGTAATACATCCCGGAGGCATAGGTACAATTCCCTTGTTTTACACTTTAATAAAGTTGGCATTTTCGTACCGTAGACATTTAGTAGCCTAACTCTGGGTCCCATGACTAAGGGTAGCTGGCAGTTGGGCTTTGTATAATCCTCTTAAACAGCCGCACACAATAGAGAGCTTTGGTGTGCCTGGATAGACCATCATTGGCTGGATGGGAGAGCAGCGCTGGACACAGCTCTACTTACACTTGAATAGACTGTGTCCTGCCTCCGCAAAAAGGGCTACATACCCCCCGTAGTTAGTCTGGAGGCAGGGCAATGGAGGCAGGAAACCTGTACACTTCAAAGGGGAAGCTCTTAAAGCCTCTCCCACTTCAAAAGAGGCACCTGGTATAAATATTGGACTTCAGACGCCAACTCTTCAGAACACTTCTGGACCTGTGAAGACTCTGCCATGAAGCAGGACTGATGTGCAGCTGAAAGGACCACTACACTGCTTAGCCGCTACCCTGCTGGACTTTGCTGGACTGCATCCTTGCCGAGTTGCTGCCCTGTTCCCCCTGCCTGAGTCGGGAGGATTGGACCTGCAATTGAACATCGGACTCCTAGAGTCACTTCAAAGGCTAACCTGCTGGCCTCCTGTTCAGGGCCACAAGGAAATAACAGGCTCCCCACCATCTGAACTCCTACCCTCATCCAGCTGGAGTAGGCAAGAGTTGCCACTCAGGTGCTGGTCCCTTAGTGTGGCGTCCGTGGAGCAGAAGTGAACAATTTGGGCGCTTCGCGACCGTGAACTGGTACGTTAGTGCTGAAATATTGTTGCTTGTACTGCCTGCCAAACACGAAGTTCTGTCATCCCGACCTTTTATGCTACAGCATCGACCGTGAAGCATGGGCCCACGGATCTTTGCTCTGCAGAGACTACCGTCTGTGGTGCTTTCTTGCTCCTCACAACCTCCTCCACCGCGAACGGGACCGTTTGTGCTGGCCTGAGAAAGAAACTTTTCAGTAGGACTAGCTTAGTGCCTGTATCAGACCTGCACTCCATTGCAGTTGGCCTGGTATTGTGACTTTCCCCCGATCTCGCACGAGCAGAAAGTCACAAGTGGCGCTTTGGGCTTTTTGGTGCAGTTTTCATTTAAACCTTTAAAATTGCTACTTGTACTTTTGTTATTTTGGTTTTGATTTATTAATATTTGCTCTATTTGTTTTAATTGGTGTGGGATTTTTCATGTCTTGTGTTTTTACTTTATTACTATTGCAGTGCTGAATACATACGTACACATTGCCTCTAAATTAGGCCTGACCGCTCTGTGCCAAGCTATCAGAGGGTTGAACACGTGTTAATTGACTCACCATGACAATGATTGTGGTTGCTGCTTGAGTATTCAGTAACCCAGTTTCTTACACCATATAAATAAGAGAGGCGGTTTCTCACTTAAGATGAATTATGTGGGGACCCCATAGAGAGAGAGATTCATAAGAAAAAGAAGAAATACAAGAAAAATGAAGAGAAAGGCTTTTTTCTTTCACTATTTCCTGGGCTGTTATGTTATGTTATGTGAGTTCCACTTTTATAGCGCACAACTCACCCGGGGGCATCTCAGCGCTGTTAAAGAAACCTAAACTGAGAGACCAACCATAAGAAATTAAAACAGGTAAGCTTTTAGTTGTTTCCTAAATGTGGTGTAAGTGGAGATCTCACGAAGAGCAATTGTAATTTATTCCAATATCTGGTAGCAAGGTAAGAGAAGGCTTTGCCCCCTGTATGATTGAGACGTATTCAGGGCACCTGTAGAAGTGCTAGTGTACTAGATCTGAGTTTTCGGCAAGGTACATGTTTTGTAAGTTTTCTTTACAGATAGCGAGGACCTTTGTCATTCAGGGCATTATATGTGAGACAGCAGATTTTAAAATAGGACCGCTTCCTCACTGGTAACCAGTGTAATTCTCTCAACAGAGGGCCAGAAGGAGTGCCTGCTAGGCGATTCAGAATTATTCTTGCAGCGGTGTTCTGAATCACCTGTAGCTTAGCAGGCAAGGTCTCTTTACTTCGGCCAACAGAGTGTTCCCGCAGTCCAATCTGCTAATCACTATAGCTTGGACAAGGGTTCTGCGACAGTTAATGGGCAGGTAAGGTGAGGTTCCGTGAATTCTGAACCCGTTTCATAAAGGTCATGGTTTCGTTACGAATTTGATATTAGCGAACCGTAACTAGTTAGTGCGGCAAGTATGAGTGTTTTTGTCATGTTAGACCGACGGATTCACTACGTATTTAGGGATTTCGTTCTGAACCCTGGGGTTCCATTTTGTGTATGGCAGCCATTTTGTGGTTGCCCTCACATAGGCCGATGACTGTGGCTGAACTAGTCTTTTAAGGACATGTACACCTTAGCTCGAGTTCGTGCTGACTCCTGTTTGACCTGAGTGAACTGACCCTGTTGCCTGAAGTTGACCTTGTTAAACCAGTTCCTGCCCTTTAGCTGATCAAGATTAAGGATCAGAGCACAGGACATCATAAAGTTGTACTGCACACAAATATGCCTTATCCTACTCTCACCTGTTTCTGCTCCTTTCTTTATGGTCTATTTATGATTGGGTTGTGGCCTTTTTTATTATGGGTTCGTTCGACCTGTCTAAAGAAGAATGTTGGGTTTGACCGATGATTGATCATGGGCTGGGCAACTGAAAAGTTGCTTTTACCATCATGCGATACCTCTGGTGTGGATACATGTGATTGGACAGTTTGTAAATGTTAGGTATTTGTCTGGAATGTGATTTTTGGAATAAAAAGGGATGACTTGCTTTGTAAAATTGAGCAGTCTCCTGAGAACTCATACCGTGATGATTTCTAGGACTTCTGTTACTGGCTGCAGCCAATAAATTTGATCTTTGACGCCACTCAGAAGTATCCCGTGTCTCTGTATTCTAAGACAGGTGAACCCGAAGACTTTGGGCGTTCCCCTGGCGCCGCTGGGTTCTAAAACCCAGTTCTTCAGTGGAAAGATCCTGTGCAAAAGACGCAGGCTATAGTAGCACGAGCTAGTTGTGGCAGCAATATGATCTTTCATAGTTAATGTCCGATCAAGTTTTATCCCTAGATTGTTTACACTTTGTTTAGGCATGGGAACTACTCCCAATTGGTGGGGCCACCATTCGTCCGACCAGATAGTTTAGGCTTTCCCCATTAGCATGATTTCCGTTTTTCCGGGGTTCAGCTGGAGGCAATTCTCCGTCATCCAGCTGGATATTGCAAGCATTCCGGAAGTGAAACAAATTTTCTCTGTTTTTAAATTAGGGCCAACAGTGAACATAAGCTGAGGATCATCATAGGGATCCCCTATTTTAGCCACTACCATATCACAGAGGATTCACCAAGAGAGTATATGTAAGGCGAATAATGGAACGCTAGAAGAGGGAAAATCTCTATCAGTAGAAGAGAACCTAAGAACCCATACATAATAAATCTGTCTTTACCTTTGTGCTTTTCATTCCCTTTGAGAAAACTTTGCTGGTAAAACCACAAAGACCGAGCGGAGGTAAAGGAAAAGATGTTAAGTTTGCCTACAGCCACAGAAACGATGAGAACCAGTGAGCTCAATTTTTTTATATATTGTGTCTGACTGAAGATTTATTTTGACTTAATTGTTTTGAGAATCCGAAAAAAAAGCCAAAATAAGGAAAACCGTACTCTCAAAGCCTTCAAAGCATTATTTCAGCACATTCCTGTCCACAGTGTCATGGTCGTATATAAACTCTCTTTCTTAGGCCAACCACATTGGGGGTGCTCTTTCCAGATAATCCGACAGCGGCCTAGTTATCAGCTTCTCAAGAATTTTGGAGATTGCAGTGAGAAGGGAAATGGGTCTGAAATTCGACAGAACGTTTGATTCCATAGAATATGATTTCAAAAGTGGAACCAGTTTAGCCTTCTAGCTGGAAGGTGCAATGGCAGTCTATACATTTTTTTAAAAAACCTGTTCACTATCGGGATTGCCACCTCAATCGCCATGAACAACAGGGAGGAGGGGCGAGGATCGACTGGTGAGCCAGACTTCGTTTAAAAAATTGTAGAGTTCTTTAAAGGAATGGGGATATGGAATGAACAATGCCCATAGGCAAGGCTAGGTTCCATGAGCTCTTCAAAGTTGACTAGCAGAGGGATCATAGCCATATTAGTTTGACGCTTAGAGATTTTATTCTCAAACAGCACTGATAGCTCATCACACAACTCCTGGGAAGGCAAGATTCCTCTACTGCAGGATGCAAGAGATAAAAAGCTCTTCACAATTTTGCAAATCTCCTGTGGACCATTAGTGGCTGAAGAAGTTTTTCTTTCAAAGAACGATGCTTTGGCCGACTTAATTGCCGAATGGTATGTCCTCAGCTGGCTCTGTACATTTCCTTGTCCTCTAGATAATAATGGCTCTGCCACGGTCTCAGCCAAGTGCTCATTTCCACAGCATGTGCCTGGGTAAACCAGGGAAACAAAGGGCTATAAGTTCAGGACTTTTGTAGCACAGGAGGAGCTAAGGGGTATTAACTGAGTTAGCATCAGACTCAGAACTGTCTGACAGGGTGGCACTGAACGAGTTAACAAATTCATATCATCAATAGGCTTGATTACTTTTCACATCTGATAAGTGTTGGAAGGAAGCTAGCAGCCCCAGTTAAATTTAATGGCAGCCAGCCAAAGAAATGTAATAAGCTAATGATCTGACCATAACAAGGTACAAGTATCCCTACCCAGCATTGGGCAAGTGGAAAAAGTTAAATCAATAATGGGCCCAGCTTGGTGTGTAGTAGCGGCAGGTCATTGCAAGGGATTCAGAGAGGACAGTCTGTTCAACAGGGCTATATGTCATTGTCCAAAATACAATCAGTGTGAATGTTCAAAATCCCCATGTGCAATAAAAAGTGTATATTGCTTCATCACAGTCAATCTGTCTTTCTTCCAAATACAGCACTGTGGCCCTTCTTGAAGTGGCTGAATGTATTAAACTGACCCTTGACCAGGGCTGGAAAGCATCTGTGATTTTACTTGATCTCTCTGTGGTGTTTGACACTGTGTTGGATGGGCTTCTCTTGCAGTGCCTTAAACTTCTTGGGGTTGGTGGTCTAGCTCTTGATTGGATCAAATCATTCTAGAGCATCAAGGTCAATCCGCTTGGCTGGTCCTTTCTCTTCTGCATCAAAGGCCCTCCCAGAGGTGGTGCCTCCGGGCTCTTCCCTCATTCCCACTCTTTTTAATGTTATTCTGGTCTCTTTGGCTGTCCTGGTTAATTCTTTTGGCTTTAAGGTGGTGTCATATGCAGATGACACTCCGCATTTCCTCTCTTTTGAGAGGGGAGGCTGATGTGGGCTGCTCCTCTCTTAAAGCCTACCTCTCATCATTTTGTAATGGATTTGTGCCAGCCACCTTATATGTAATATTGACAGGACTGAGATTTTTCTGCTCATGTCTGTTCATAAGGACTGGTGGCCAAATTGTTGGCCCGAAAGGGCCCTGCCTCTGTCATCATCCTCTAAAGTTGCAAAAAATCTAGGAGTGAGGTTGATAACCGCTTATCTTTCCATATGCTGGTCTCAGCAGTGGTGGGAGCCTGCTTTGGACTTCTTCGGGACACAAAGAAATTCCTTTTTCTTCCTCCAATGCCTTCTAGAAAGACGGTGGCCCATGCACTCATTACATCTAGGCTGGATCATTGCTAATCTTTTGTACCTGGGCCTTCCTGATTATCTGATTGCTAGACTGCAGGTTTTCAGAATGCAGTTGCTCAGCTCTTCCTTAGGCTTTCTCGTCAGACTTACATGTCTCCTCCTTTGCGCTCACTGCACCGGCTACCTGTAAAGAAGAGAATTATTTACTGATCACTACATTTTGCCCCACAGCTTTTGTATGGCCAGCCCTCAGTTACTAGCAACCAGATTGCACCACTTCTCTCCAGCTAGAGCTGTATACTCCCATCAGTCCTTTTTTGCTGTGGTCCCAAGGGTCAGGCATGTCAGAAGGGTTCGTCTCTCTTTCCTCTATTGGGCCACAAAGGCCTGGAATTATTATTATTATTATTATTATTATTATTATTATAATCATCTCCAACTTGAGCACTGCTCTCTAAGGTCTGAGTCTATTTTCAGGAAAAAGCTTATTTCCTCTGATTTAATCTTCCTTCTACTGTTAGTCATCAGTGCTGGGACACTCCTAGGACCATCATTGTGCTTTATACAAATCCCAAATTCATTCATTCTGTCACTCCACACAAAATGTGAGATCTTGTTCACAATCCTGTTACCCTTCATTTTCTTTAATAGCAAATATCCTATCACTACTTAAAGTTATTTAAATGGTCTGATACCCTCACACAGGCCAGAGCTTTTCATTCAGTTATGGAATATCTATGCTGTGAGGGGAAGCTAGGGAATCGGATGCCAAAGCAATTCCCATTTGGACACATCTTTGTGCCTTTGGGCTAGCCTAGCACCTTATACCTTGTTACTGGCGTTGGTTGTAATTCTGTTGTTGGCACGGGGTCAAAGCTATGTAAAGTAAGTGCCATTGTACTGTCCTGTTTGTTTGATCAAAATCCTTCTGACTTTCTTCAAACCATTCAAATTTGACTTAACTTTCAAATAATTCTTACTCTTAATTTCTTACTCGAGAACTTTAATTCCTTACTCGAGAACTATGGCACGTATTAGGCATACAAATTCTACCATGCCTAACCATGACCTCACACTGCCTTTACTGTTCATTACAGGTTAATTGCTGCTAGCAACAATCAAATCAGTGGCATCACTAGGGGAGTGCGGGGGTGCAGACCGCACCGGGTGGCACCCTCACATGGGGTGACACCATCTGGTTACGCTGTGTATGTAACACAGCTCTGCAGCCTCGCCTCTGCTCTGCTTTGATTTATCATCAGGAGGAACCCTGAGCCTAATGAAACGTTGTGCCTCTCTGACAAGCGCAGAGGCTGCTCTCCCAGGCTCCTTGACGTCATCAGTGGGTATCAGCCACGCCCCTCTGCTGGTTATTTGATGTTGATGGGCTCACGCTGAGCGGGATTGGATCAATAGATTAGCGCAGCTGCAGTCAGTTCCTGCAGCCACCAGTGTGCTGTACGCACTGTCACAGGTCAGGGTCAAAGGAAGTTGCCTGACTAGGCCTCAGAAGTCCGCTTTACTTATGTGTTACATTTCACGAGTGTATTTCTTCATATGGGCTGAAGTGGCAATCCGCCCGCCATCCTAATGGGGCCCTAAGTTTGACTTTTGGTTAATAGGCTTCTCCTGTGTTTATATCCACTGCAAGGCGTACTATGTTTTATGGTCACATTTTCTCTGTAAAACCCTCATTGTAGACGTTTTCTGCTACCCCATCCTTCTGGCCAGCCCCCCTTAACCCCCCCGTCCCTGCTGCGCTCGAAGGTGAGGGCGAGTGTGTCTTCTGTGTCTATTTAAACTTATCCTCAGTGTCGCGCACACAAATTCAAAGCACATTTCACAAGTTTATTTCAGTCACTTTGAGGAAAGCTGAGAACTGTGAGGGAGAAACCATGAGGGGGAGGGTGGGTGTAGAAGGCGGCGAGGAAAGGGTTAAAAGAGCAGCAGGCGGGGGAGGGGGTTGCAGGCGGAGGGGGAGGGATGGTGCAGGCAGAGAGGGAGATGGTGCAGGCAGAGGGTGAGATGATGCAGGCTGATGGAGAAATGGTGCAGGCAGGGGTTGAGATCATGCAGGCAGGGGGTGAGAAGGTGCAGGCGGAGGGGAGATGGCGCAGACAGAGGGAGAGATGGTGCAGGAGGAGGACAGATGGTGCAGGCAGAGGGAGAGATGATGCAGGCAGAGGGAGAGATGGTGCAGGCGGAGGGGAGATGGTGCAGACAGAGGGAGAGATGGTGCAGGCAGATGGAGAGATGGTGCAGGCGGTGGAGAGATGGTGCAGGCAGAGGGAGAGATGGTGCAGGCAGAGGGAGAGATGGTGCAGGCAGAGGGGAGATGGTGCAGGCAGAGGGAGAGATGGTGCAGGCTGAGGGAGAGATGGTGCAGGCAGGGGGTGAGATGGTGTGGACAAAGGGAGAGATGGTGCGGGCAGAGGGGAGATGGTGCAGGCAGAGGGTGAGATGGTGCAGGCTGAGGGAGAGATGGTGCAGGCAGGGGGTGAGATGGTGCAGGCAGAGGGGGAGATGGTGCAGGCGGAGGGGAGATGGTGCAGACAGAGGGAGAGATGGTGCAGGCAGAGTGAAAGATGGTGCAGGCGGAGGGGAGATGGTACAGGCAGAGGGAGAGATGGCGGAGGGGAGATGGTGTGGACAAAGGGAGAGATAGTGCAGGCAGAGGGGAGATGGTGCAGGCAGAGGGGAGATGGTGCAGGGAGAGGGTGAGATGGTACAGGCCGAGGGAGAGATGGTGCAGGCAGGGGGTGAAATGGTGCAGGCAGAGGGCGAGATGGTGCAGGCAGAGGGAGAGAATATGCAGGCGGAGGGGAGATGGTGCAGGCAGAGGGAGAGATGGTGCAGGTAGAGGGAGAGATGGTGCAGGCAGAGGGAGAGATGGTGCAGGCAGAGGGAGAGATGGTGCAGGCGGAGGGGAGATGGTGCAGGCAGAAGGAGAGATGGTGCAGGTAGAGGGAGAGATGGTGCAGGCGGAGCAGAGATGGTGCAGGCAGAGGGAGAGATGGTGCAGGCAGAGGGGAGATGGTGCAGGCAGAGTGTGAGATGGTGCATGCTGAGGGAGAGATGGCGCAGGCAGGGGGTGAGATGGTGCAGGCGGAGGGGACATGGTGCAGGCAGAGGGTGAGTTGGTGCAGGCTGAGGGAGAGATGGTGCAGGCAGGGGTTGAGATGGTGCAGGCAGAGGGGGACATGGTGCAGGCGGAGGGGAGATGGTGCAGACAGAGGGAGAGATGGTGCCGGCAGAGGGAGAGATGGTGCGGGCAGAGGGGAGATGGTGCAGGCAGAGGGAGAGATGGTGCAGGCTGAGGGAGAGATGGTGCAGGCAGGGGGTGAGATGGTGTGGACATAGGGAGAGATGGTGCAGGCAGAGGGGAGATGGTGCAGGCTGAGGGTGAGATGGTGCAGGCTGAGGGAGAGATGGTGCAGGCAGGGGGTGAGATGGTGTAGGCAGAGGGGGAGATGGTGCAGGCGGAGGGGAGATGGTGCAGACAGAGGGAGAGATGGTGCAGGCAGAGGGAGAGATGGTGCAGGCGGAGGGGAGATGGTGTGGACAAAGGGAGAGATAGTGCAGGCAGAGGGGAGATGGTGCAGGCAGAGGGGAGATGGTGCAGGGAGAGGGTGAGATGGTGCAGGCTGAGGGAGAGATGGTGCAGGCAGGGGGTGAGATGGTGCAGGCAGAGGGGGAGATGGTGCAGGCAGAGGGGGCGATGGTGCAGGCGGAGGGGAGATGTGCAGGCAGAGGGAGAGATGGTGCAGGCAGAGGGAGAGGGAGAGATGGTGCAGGCAGAGGGGAGATGTGCAGGCAGAGGGAGAGATGGTGCAGGCAGAGGGAGAGGGAGAGATGGTGCAGGCAGAGGGGAGATGGTGCAGGCAGAGGGAGAGATGGTGCAGGCAGAGGGAGAGATGGTGCAGGTGGAGCGGAGATGGTGCAGGCAGAGGGAGAGATGGTACAGGCGGCGGGGAGATAGTGTGGACAAAGGGAGAGATGGTGCAGGCAGAGGGGAGTTGGTGCAGGCAGAGGGGAGATGGTGCAGGCAGAACGTGAGATGGTGCAGGCTGAGGGAGAGATGGCGCAGGCATGGGGTGAGATGGTGCAGGCGGAGGGGAGATGGTGCGGACAGAGGGAGAGATGGTGCAGGCAGAGGGGACATGGTGCAGGCAGAGGGTGAGTTGGTCCATCCGGTAAGTTGTGAGGGGGTGACACCATGAGTTACCTGCACCGGTTGACACCAACCCTAGTGATGCCACTGCATCAAATAGTTCACGGTTTCACACCCTCAGCACTAATCTCATGCTCAAGATATGTTACACTTTCTACTCCAAATTTTCATTTCAAAAACTGAACTTTCAAGCCCTTTTTTCCAATATCCACAATACTTTGCTCAATCGTTCAGCCCAGCCCTTCCAGATAACTAAAATGTAATCTTGCAAAAACGCAATTCCTTTGATTTTTCCAAGAGTTGGCACATCATGCTTTAAAAGACTGCAGATGCAGATGGTAAGCCACATGGCATGTGTTTAAACTGAAATCATCCATCTGGTGTCATGAATATGGTATAAAGTTTACTGTCACAATGCAACAGGATCTGATGGTATGCAGATAATAGATAGGCAGTCAAATACCATTTGGCATCTTTAATCATTGCCAGGATTTCTCCAATTCTAGGTGGCAGAAATTGGTCCACTGAGATGTTTTCATACAAAAGTCAGAGGTCTATATATGAACAAATGTTGCTGTTGGCAAGTCGTATAATCTCTAGGGGTGGGCGGAATTTGTGTAATCGTGTTATGCAAATCTTCGCGAGATGGTAAAAATATCCGCGAACACACAGAAATTCCACGAACACGTGGAATTGCTTGTTCACTATGCTTTTTTCCTGTTTGCAATTGCTATTTGCGTGCTCGGGGGGAAATATCTTGCGAATACACATTTTGAGAACACGAACAAACAAAAAATTTCGGAAGCCGCGGAACGCAGAATTTTGGGCAATTTCGTGTGCTCCGCGGAACACGAATTACCCAAATTCCGCAAATTTTATGAGCGGAACAGAATTTACCGCCCAGGCCTAATAATCTCCACATCATGCATTGTATATGGGATAAAGTACTCCCTGCCGTACAAGTCACCTCAGAGTTATATGACCATATGATGAACGAGGCCGAAGGTTGAATTCCTTCATAAGGTCATGGAACTCTGGGGTGGCTTGAAATATCCTCATCATGGACGGCAGTGGGTACTTTATTCCTTATAATCCATGGTGACACATCACCTTTCCCACAGAGAACCTAAATCCTTGGTGTGTAGTTCTTTCACATGAAACTGATATCCTGTTGGCAAATATGAAGAATAAACATAGATTCTCGGTGCAAAATGAAACACATAAAAAAGCGGTTAGCTATTTGTTGCAAAAGATATTAAAATAAGTTTAGTACAAGTCCTTTTCTTCCGTTTAATAAACAGTGCATTAACCCGAAATGTGTAGAAATAGGCAGAAAGATTCATACTTTTCTATAATGACCTCAGGAGTGAAAAAAAACATTTTGCCATTAATATCTCCTTTATGCTTGTCACTGTATAGCTATAAAAACAGAACAGAAGAAATAAAAGCCACATTTCATTTTTGTTCTTTAAACAGCTGCTTTACTTATGCTACAATGCATGACCTGCCTTTGGCCTTGGCTGCTGACTTTGGCACCAAGCATTGTGATGTCCGAACGTTGCTACAGTTGAGCGTATCCACCATTTTATTATAATAGGCAACTGGATGCATCATAGCTCACCTATTATATATGGAATAAAGTAAACCCTACCATATATTATAAGGATATTAAAGTCACCAATGAGTACCATGACCATATAGAGGAGCAAGGCTGAACTCCTGTACAAGGTTATAGAACTGCGGTATTCTTATCTTTTACAGCAGGGGATCATTTATTCCCTATAATACATGTAATACATGGTCACACCATTACCTTTGTCACAAACACTTAAATCTTTCTTTGGTGAGCAGCAGTTTCATATGAAAGACAGAGCATGTTTACAAAGAAGATAAAAATAAGATATATAGTGTAAAATTAAACACTAGAAAAAATGTTGTTAGATATTTGTTGCAAAAAGATATTCGAACTGAAGCAGTCTAATACAAATTCGTTTTTATTAATTAAAATAAAGGCACAGTAGAGACATGCAGAAAGAGTTGATCTTTTCTGTAATTACCCAAGGAGTGCAAAAAGTAATGTGTTTGATAAATATCTATTCTGTTTGTCACTGTACAGAAAAACAGAGCAGATGAAATAAAAACAGCATTATGTGACTCTGCCTGCCATTCACCTCCCTGCTGTTCTGGCAGCAGGCATTGTGACATCAGAACTCAACTGTAATCATTTATTACTGTTGAGATCGGAAGTTTCGGCGACTAGGTGTGCCACAAATCGCCGATTTATAAAGAAATTAGAGACACTTTTTTTTACAGATTGCAGACTCACATGTTTTATTTACCCAAAAGAGAACTTCCTCTTTATACGCTGTGTGCCCCAAGGTATGGCTGATCATTCGCCTTTTGAGAGCATCGCCACCGCCATCATTGACAAGACTATTCTGCTGCAGTCCTCCAAGCCCGTAATTGGATATTTTATTGCATCCCTTTTCCACACTAGTGCAGCCAATTTGTTTCAACAAAGACACAAAACCCAAAATAAAAATAAAAGCTAAAGAAATTGCTTGTCTTATCATTTCCCTACTGTACCGTTAAATGCTGTGTAACTATATTTTGCAGGCAGTTTTTTCTTTTTTTTTCCCCCTGAAAATTTACGATTTGATTTCTACAACTGATTAATTTTAGCGTGCCATAATAACAATACGAGCAGCTTTCAGGGTGCACCAGGGCCTGGAAATGTTATGTTTAGTATTGTAAAGCACTTCGCAGCGCACATCACTACTGAATTATATCTTGGCCTTGTAATAAAAAGTGTCATCATCACCCAGCTCAAGTGCACTTACCATACCAATACACACAGTGGAATAGTGTAGAGTGTAGTGTCATAGGATAGAGTTGTGTAAAGTGAAAGAGTATGCAGTGAAGTAGCATAGAGTGGAGGGGTGTACAGGGGAGTGGCATACATGGAAGTGTCGTTACATAGAGTGGCATATAGTATATTAACGTGCAGTGTAGTGGTGTGGAATGGAGTGGGGTAGAGTGGAGTGGCATACAATACATTAGCATAGAGTGGAGTAGTGTATAGTGGAGTACTCCACTGTCCACCACTTCCCTGCACGCTATTCCTATCTACGATACTCCAATATATGCCACTCCACTGTACCCCATGCAATCTTATGCTATTTAAGTGAATGTTACTATACTATACAGTGTTTCACTGTATACCACCACACTCTGCTCCTCTCCATGCTACACCACTCCACTGTATGCTATTACACTGTACACCACCCAGCTCTAACCCACTCTATTCTACGCCACTCCACTTTGCCCTATAACACTGTACGCCACTCAACTGTACCCCACTTCACTCTATGCCACGACACTCTACAACACTCCACTGTATGCCACTCCACTCTACATAACTGCATTCAATGCCACTCCACTGTGTGCCATTATACTCTATGAAACCTTACTCTATGCTATTCCACTGTACATAATTCCTCTCTACCACATTCCACTATATGCTATTTCAGTCTATGCCACTACACTCTATGCCACTTCACTATATGCTATTGCACTGTATGCCACTACACTCTATGCCACTCCCATCTACAAGAGTCCTCTGTACACTATTCGATCCTAAGCCACTCCACTCTATGCCACTCCAATCAATCAATCAATCATGGAATTTATAGAGCGCGCTACTCACCCGTTAGGGTCTCAAGGCGCTGGGGGGCGGGGTGCTGCTACTGCCCGAAGAGCCAGGTCTTGAGGTGCCTCCTGAAGCTGAGGTGGTCCTGGGTCAGTCGTAGGTGCGTGTGGAGGGAGTTCCAGGTCTTTGCTGCAAGGTAGGAGAAAGATCTTCCTCCACTGTACACCACACCCCACTCCACGCCACTCCACTCCACTATATGCTATTCCACTATACTCAAGGGAACTCCACGCCAACGAATTCTACGCTACTCAACTTCACCGTACTCCAATGTATGCTATTCCAGATGTACGCCACTCCACTCTACGACACTAGTGTATGGCACTCTACTCTATGCTATTTAACTGTTCTCTATTTTAGAGTCTGCTGCTATACTGTACACTATTAAACTGTTTGCCAATCTCCTCTACGTCACTCCACTCTATGCCACTCCACTCTATGCCACTCCACTATGTGCCACTCTACTATGTGCCACTCCACTCTAGGCTGTTCCACTGTATGTCACTCCATTCTATGCCACAGCACTTTCCAACACTGTACTTTATGCTATTCCTCTGTACGTAACTCCACTCTTAAAAAAGAATGAGAGTTTCCCAAAGACCAGAAAGGACTGGGTACAGTATAATTAGCAAAAAAGTTTCCTTTCTGTGTTATTAGGCTTTCATAATAGTGACCAACAGGCCTACATATCAATTAAATAGTTTTTGTTTTAGACTGTGACACTAAATGTTATCATAACACCACACTAAGGGGCCGATTAGGATGGCGGACGGACTTGCGTCCGTCCGCCACCCCTGAGTAGGAGGGACCATCCGCATGGGCAGCGGCGGTCCCTCCATGGCAATTAGGATGTGACCGCCAGGGTGGCTGTCACATCCTCTATTTTTAACATTGCGGCGGGTGCAGCTTCAAGCTGCACCCGCCGCAATGTTAAAAATGCATGTGTTGCATTTACATGCACAAAGCGGCAGGCACCGCACGGTGCCTGCTGCTTTGTGTACGCAAATGCAGGGGGGTACCATAGGTACCCCCCATGTGCACCCCCCACCCCCCATTCACCCAGGGGCCCGCAACGGGCCCCCAAAGTGAATGTCCGTATGCTTTTCCATGGCGGAAAAGCCGCCGTGGAAAAGCATATTTACACAAACATCATAATATGGCGGACGGTGTCTCATAGACACCGCCTGCCATGTTATAGCTTTTCCGCCGTGGTCGGAAGCCGACCGCGGCGGAAAAGCGGCGGACGGAATTCCAGACCCACCAGCCATCCTAATTTGGCGGTGGGTCTTTGGAGTCTCCGCCGCGGTTTTTCCGCATCCTCCAGGCCGGCAGACACTTCCGCCGGCCCGGAGGATGCGGAAAAACCGCCATCCTAATGAGGCCCATAGTTTTAAATTAAAATCTCTCAAGATTAATTTTATTAAAACAAGTTCATTGATCATTAAAACATTTTTGAAATATTTCGGAAATATAGACATACAGTGCTCTGGTACAATATTAACACCTTCTTCTAACAATTCCGGATTACGGTATTCTAGCTCAGAGTCCCTGTTGATAACAATTCGAACTTAAATATTAAGTCAGGCAAGCAATTCACAATTTACTCAATCAACATATTCAATATACACATACAGTAAAATAACTCCACTCTACCACACTCCACTCTACACTTTTCTACTCCATGCCAGTCCACTCTTCGCCCCTCCACTTTATGCCACTTCACTGTACGAGATTGCACTGTATGCCACTCTACTCTATGCCACTCCACTGTATGCTACTCAATTCTACTCCACTCTACCCAACTCCACTTCATTCTACTCAGGTATGCTCTCTCAACAACACTATACTTTACTCAACATCAGTCTACGCCCCTCCACTGTACCTCACTATACTCCACTGTATAGCACTACACTGTAGACCAATATGCTCCTCTCACTGCCACTGTACAGCACTGTACTTTACTCTTTAGCACTTTATGACACTTTACTTCACTCTGGCACTCGACACAACTCTCTCTACTCTACTCCACCCTAGTTAAAATACTGTATTCTATAAGCCACTACTCCACTAATACACTCTATGCTACTCTGCAGTACACTACTCTTTGCGGCTCCACTTTACAACACTCTGTCCCACCCCGCTGTACCATACAGTACCGCCCTCTAATCCACTCCACACCACTCCATTCTATGCCATTTTACTCCACAGTATATGAGGCCACTCTACTCTACTCAACTCCACACCACTGTCTTCTAGAAGACACTACTCTACTCTATGCTACGCCTCTCCACTGGACTCCACTCCACTGCATGACACTGTACCCCAATCTATGACATTGTACAACACTCTACTCTACACCGCCCCACTGTAACCCACACTACTCCACTCTATGCAACTCCACTCTACAAGACTCTACTACATTCTGTGCCACTATACAACACTATACTCCAGTCTATACCCCTACACTGCACTGTACAATCCTGTACTCCATTCTGACACTTTCAAACCATCTATGACACACCACTCCTCTGTCCTGTACAAAACGTCACTCCTATGTATAACAATTTACTCTACTCTTTACTACACCTATCCACTCTAGTGCACTCCATGCCAATGTACTATACAACATTCTACAACGCTATATAAAAATGTATTCCACTGATTCCACGCCACTCTACTCTACTCCTCTCCACAATATGATACTCCACTCTACCCAGCTCCACCACACTCCATGCCACTCTGCTGTACACCACTTGCCTGCACTCTAATGCACTATATGCCACTCCACTGTACCATATTCCTCTCTACTCCTCTTTAATCCCCTCTACTCCACTCTATAACAGTATATTCTTTTACAGTACTCTGTCTGAAACTCTCCTCCACTTATTGTACCACACTTCACTTAATGACACTCTACTAGGTCACAGTAAACTCATCGATTTCAAACTAATTTTTATTAAAACATTTAAAAATCATTGACATTTAAGGCTAAAACCAAAGGTTAAACCTTTTTTAGAGTTGGAAAACTTTCTTTATTCTTTCTATACAAACCAAATTTGAAATACTATAATACAACAAATCAAAGAACTCAAAATGGTATTGGAACAATAAGTACAATGTCCAAACAGTAAGGACTTGTTTTATAGAGCACAGTTCTTGTTTATTGCAGAGTGTAGACAGTCAAATCATCTTCGGATACAGATGATTCACAAATGTATATTCTTCAGAGATGAACAGCCAACACGTGTTTCATCACTATGTCACTTTTTCAAGGGTGTGATATATTAAAAATAAGAACAAATGTAAGCTAATGTACATTATCGTGAACAATGTAAAGAGAGACAAGAGAAACAAGACAATGACCCAAGGCAAGCAAAGAAGAACCCATAGTGAAAAAATGAGTAGGAGGTTGAAATACAAGGGAAGTAGATTGGTAATCTCTCAGGCAAACACAGGATTCCTCTTCAGTTTCTACTCTCTTTGCGTCGGACGCCATTTAAGATGCCAACGGTGCCACCAAACTTTCTCTTAGACTTTTATGAGGAAGAGTTGGGCAGCATGGAGACTCGGCTCTACCGCTTTACTGGTAATGATTTCCAAGGAACATATTCTTTGCGCTTTCTGGCTTTTACTGGCATTGGCTTATAGGGTTTCCATTTATCGACAATATCTTTAATTTGTTGTATATTTTTGTGACGTTTTCCGTACTGTTTTGGACTTAATATACATTTTGATTTTCAGCTACACTTAGGGTTTCAGTACCGGTTTGAATTTATTCATAATTCTGCTATGACTGTTACTTTCAATTCGTGGGGCTGTACTATTTTGAGACACTGGGTACGGTGTTACCATTCAAGAACTGTGCTCTTTAAAACAAGTCCTTACTGTTGGACATTGTACTTATTGTACCCATACCATTCTGTGTCTTTTGGTATTTCATATTATATGATTTTAACGTACTGGATCTTTTTCCATGGTGTTAATCAACCTTTGGTAGTAGTGTGTTCTAAACCATTATAGCACCACCAAAATAATTTTGACCCTCATTGAAATTACTTAACCCACAGTAAATGTTACGTGTATACATGGTGCAATAACTGAAACCATTTCTACCTAGTATTTTATTGTTACAACCTTAAAATACACACACATTACAAATTCTTCAGTAATAGTTAAACCTTACATTTATAATTTATGCACCACCTTTAAATTAATATAATTCTATTTAATCTTTATCTACAACCCAAATTTAAACTACACAAAAATGTAAATTTCTAAATTTATACTCATACCTTTAATTTATAATTTACACAACACCTTCAAACTACTATAACTCATGCTCCTTCATACACAGTGTACTCAACTCGGTAGCCACAAAATACTAACTAGAACTCACACCTTCTCCATACATTGCTTAGACTTATTTCACTAATATGATGTAAAATAATAGTATTTACAAGAACAATTATGACATTGCAAATCAAATCTTTTGTGAGAACACAGTGCATGGAAATATGTTTGGAATATGTTCCCTTCAAAGTGTGGAATATGTTCCCTTCAGCTGAAGCACTCCCACGCTTCCAGTCTTGTCCTCTATTGCTGTGCTTGTTGCAATGATTGCCTGGAAGATATTTTCAGGGGGAAATAAGGGATGGTTCTTGGCCCACCTTCTCTCCCTCAGGCACCATTAGCAGAAGATTCTGATTCCCCGAAAGGCTCAGCACATTTATGAATTTTACAGGGCATCTGCACCTGCGATTTCCCTAGCTTGTTATACCTAATTGTGGGGGATTGTCCCTTCATTGAATGAAAAGAGCTGAGACCACCACCTGACAAAACTCCAGACACCCAGTACTGCAGTAAAACCCACCCTCTCACCCAGAGCAGATCTTTCTACACAGCAGAACTTGGGCACCCTTAAAGACTGTTCAGTGGCATCAGTAACTGTGCTCAGTCCAGGTGGCCCAAGCATCTTCCACTCTGGGAGTGGGGGTCCAGTGAGCAATACTACTGCATCTCTCATAGACTGCCTTGGGCCAGGCTGCATTCCACTCATGTGGCTCAAAAGCACAACCTCCCAAACTTCAAACTAGTCGGTCCACTGATGGCCATTGCATCTGTAAGTCCGGGTGGAGACCCCATCTGGATCCCAATTGGCCCCTTCTGGTCATGTGCAAACAGGCTCCCTCCCACAGGACAGTAATTCAACGTGTCTCTTATAGGCTCCGGGACCCCTGGTAAACCACCCTTCAGGCCAAGAACCATCAAGCACTACAACAGGCCTAGAAAATCCTCAGGGCTCCGATCCTACATAGACCGGGCTGCTTTCAGGCTTCATGGGCACAAATGCTGCGAGGTAGTTACAGTGATAAGGGCTGGAATCGGTGGGAAGGGGCGAGAGCCCAGTCCAGCAGTGCTCACCACTTCAGCAAGTATCTCCCCCATGGTGATGCGGATCTCTGTCACCGGGTGACTAGGAATCTCAATGGAACTGGCATAGCAGGTTGCTGATACACAGCATGCCCAGTAAGGCAAGTGCCCACTCATCACTGTTCCATGGGGCCATCTAAATGACAGGTTTCACACTGCAGTGCTGATGTCACGGCCACCCCCACCTCTTCCAACAACTCAGGACCTTCTAGTCATGCTGGAAAAGGCCACTGATACAGCCACTGATACAACAACAGCCTCGTCCAGCCTCCACAAGTCTCTGAAGCCCCACAACAGTCTGCTCAACTTGCCTGGTCTGTCATGGCACCTACTATGGCCTTGAGGGTGGCTGGACTGGTACAGCTCCTGCTAGATGGGTAAGGGCCAGAGCGGCACTAGATTGCTGATGGCATCTTGGCGGTCAGGATTGGCCTCCTAGAATGCTAAATCTTACCGTCCCAATATATACACTTTCCACAATGTTTGTTACCCTGCATTTAGATTAGTGAACCTGCCCCTCTCCCAATGTATGCATTTTCCTCAATGTTTGTTAGGCTAGAATTAGAATAGTGAATCTGTCTCCCCATTCCACTCCCTCATTAATGCACTTTAACCAATATTGGTTACACTAGAGTTAGATTCCTAACTTCGAGCCCTCTCCATGAATTTGGCCCAATTTTTGTAGGGTTGTACTTAGAATAATGTGTTTGAAGCAGTTGTCTTTCTTTTAAAAAATTTGGATTGTATTACGTACTAGTTAGTTTCCTTTATATTGGAATGTTTTAAAGGTTTTTTTAAATTACACACACCTATATATGTGTATTTTAATTCATTTTCTGTTCTTTGTTTTAAAAAAGAATTTACTTTTTAAACTTTTGAGTACTTTAAAAATATTAGTTTCTTTAAAAATATTAATTTCTGGTATATATTTTAAAATATTGTTTGTTAGATACATTAGATTTTTTTTATATGTTTCTAAATTACTAATCATTGTGTTATACATTTTTTATGATATATTATAAATATATTTTAAGTGTCATTTTGTGTGTAGAATACATGTATTGTAATTTAAAATGTAATATTTTACTATAAGTTGTACGTTTTCATACTTATAATGTTTTTTTAATGTAAAGTAAAACATTTTTTAGTTGCATAGTTTTAAAAACATTCATTTTATAAAAATAATGTAACTTACATTTTAAATTGTAATAATTTGTATTACAATTAAATATATATAATGAACTGAATAACGTCACTATTGTGTTCCTCAATGTTTTTACACTTCACATTACAAATGTGTTAATTAATTCAATATTTTAGTGGTTACTATTTTGCCCACAATATTTTTGTATCACAATATTTTTTTGTGCTCAAGATCTTGACATACACGCTTTCTAAAAATTAATTATTAATAAAATCACTGAAATATTCTATAAAATCAGGCCTACTTCTGCTCATTTTTGGTAGAATTACTGCACATTAACTTTTTTGCCCTATTTTTGTTACAAATTCCTACGAGAGCTGTTTGCAGCCAAAGTTGAATGCAAAGGAGGCTGGGTGTATGACGTAACCCTGCATAGTGGGAATTGAACATTACAAAAACCACCAAAAACTAGCAATTTAGAATGTCTTCTGCTCGTAAGATATTAACATTTTTTTTAAATCAGAAGTTCCCTTAAAACGCCATAGTTAAAGTGAAGTTATGGCTACTACACGAAACGAATCGTCCTCTTGAAATTGGCCACTTATAACCAACTAAGCAGTTCACAACTGCCATACAAGCCAAAACTCAGTGGACACAGAGCCTGGCCGAAGGCTGTCCCAAAAATGACATAATTACTGTGAAATATGGATTTTGTCCAATTGGAGCCCTTGTCTCACTTTGCTTTTCTTCCCTCCAACTTTCTTCCGTAAGCTTGCAGTTGATTTAAACAATGACTGCTTTAAACCAATGCTTTTCCATTCTCTCTTGTTATACCATTCTGGTTATGAAAGGCAAACAAAGGCTGGACGTTTTAATTTCATTAGGGGTCCATCGTTTGCTGTTCCACAAAACAAAATATCAGGCTACTAGATACGGCTGATTTGTTTTAACAGCGAAGAATATGTTGTTTCTAACATCCTACGTTCTTTAAAAGTATGTTTTCTCTTCACCCAAACAGCATTGCCTAGTATTTCGTCAATTCTTTTCAATAAACATTTCCATGTGTGAAAAATGACAATCTTCATAATAAGTGGACAGAAATAGACGTATACTATAAAATAGCATGCTTAATGTCATCTTGTATTGTGATCTGCCAGTTTTTGTGTAATTTACAAACCAAGGGGGCTTTCACCTCGTGGTTTATGATGGTGGTTGGCCCTTGTGGGCGTGATCAGTAATTCCCCCCCACTACTGCCTGCTGCCACCGTGAAACGGATGTATGACGTTACAACGCATGCTATTACAACGCATGCCTTTACAAAGCAAGTTTTACAACGCAAGTCGTTACAACGACTTGCGTTGAGGGGCGCTGGGTAGTGAATAGTTTAATTTACTATTCCAACTCCAGTCCCCGTGGATAGTAGGGAAGGTGTTGGAAACTATTCCCTATCCTAGAGCGCCGCCCAACGCAAGACGTTGTAAAAGTTGCGGTGTAATGGTTGCGTCGTAAAGGTACTTTGTTGTAAAAGTTGCGTTGTAAAGGATGTTCCCCCCGTGAAACAGTCAGAAATCATGCCATCAGATTAGCTGGCGTCTCTGGCAGGCCCATGTCTTGTGGAAGAAGAGTTTGCTAAGCCACTGCCCTTCCTTCTACACGCACTGTGCTTATTAGAGCAGGCACGGAAGGGTTAACAGCATTAAGGGTGCTGGATGAAGTCACACTCACACTGGCACAGCCCTCCGCAGGTTCCTACCTTTTCATTAATTCACTGGCTGAGCCTGGTCACAGCACTGGGAGCCACCATTGAGACATGTGTTCCCATTTTGTATATTTATCTTGTTTTCCCTGACAAGTCAACATCATTCTCATATAAATTGTTTCTGTGATATCAGGGTCTCTGTCTCTAGAGGACATATTCATATGACTTTGCTTTCTTTTTATTTTATTGTCGTGAGATTGCTGCAGGGTGTTGATAGTAGATTTGTACGATTTCTGACTTCACGTCTATTCCCAGACACTTCCATAGCCAGTGACTCCTGGTTACCATGTAAGTAAAGTGCTTGGTCACAAAGAGCGACCACAGAACATACATATTGTGCACATACGACTGAGCCTTGGACTGACATTTGGCTCTTTAGATGCCCTGGAATTCATATTGTACCAGGCCTGGCTCAGACATACAAAATCTCTATTCAGGGGGGTCCTTAAAGTCCTAAGCTGCCTTATTGTGAGTCACAGCTGTAACCTACTGGGCACACCTAGGCCTTTGCATCGAGCTGTCAACCCCCTGCACTGCCAGGTGCACCCTGCAGCTGAGAGATGACTGGTTAGGGTGTATCCTGTTATACTGATGTGTGAATGGTTAGGTGTTATCCTGTTATACTGATGCGTGATTGGTTAGGTTTTATCCTGATGTGTGATTGGTTAGGTGTTATGTTATACTGATGTGTAATTGGTTAGGTGTTATCCTGTTATACTGATGTGTGATTGGTTAGGTGTTATCCTGTTATACTGATGTGTGATTGGTTAGGTGTTATGATATACTGATGTGTAATTGGTTAGGTGTTATTCTGTTATACTGATGTGTGATTGGTTAGGTGTTATCCTGTTATACTGATGTGTGATTGGTTAGGTGTTATCCTGTTATACTGATGTGTGATTTGTTAGATTTTATCCTGTTATACTGATGTGTGATTGGTTAGGTGTTATGTTATACTGATGTGTAATTGTTTAGGTGTTATCCTGTTATACTGATGTGCTCGTTGAGGTTGGTATCCTTCCTGCATCATGCATTGACCTCATGTTCTTTTTCTTTCTCGTGCAGCTGCGAAGAGCTCTGCCCAGCAGGCAGCCACGGGGCCCAGTGCGAGCAGCGGTGCCCGTGCCAGAACGGGGGGACGTGCCACCACGTGACTGGCGAGTGTGCGTGCCCTGCAGGGTGGAAGGTGGGTATGGAAATCGTTTCTTCGACAACTGTTGGTGCATTTAAGTCATATGAGTCGGTCTGACAGATGCATGGCCCTCTGAAGAGCTGTTTCGTAAGGAAAGGGAGAGATTCCTCAAGATGCAGCTGTTTCTCAAAGCCTTTTGGAGTTCAGATAGTTGCGATAGTCACCTGCATCATGAGGGCGTTCATGCGTAGGCCAATTTGTCACCTACTGTTATTCTCTTTCTTAATTATGAAGTCCTCACAACTCTAGACTTCTTATTCATTTTATTTATTTATTTTTGACATTTGTAAAGCGCACTGCAACCCTGCGGGCATCCTGGCTCTGAGACATAGGGAGAGGAAGCTGATGTGAACGATTACACTGGTTAGAGGCGGCAGACCCGTAAGCAGAGAACGTCCCGGGACCAGGGTTCGATTCCCGACACGGCAGGGTCATGGACCAGGGTCAGCGGACTCGATAATTCTCGCCTCGGTGCCTACTCTAGTCAGAAACCACACTCGGCAACTCTGGGCATCAGCTTGCCTCATCTTCACAACGGCCCCCCCAGACCGCCGGGGATGCTTGGTCGCACCTTAGAGATACCCATCAGGGACCATCTCTCAGGGTGAGCCAGGACGGGTTCCCCAGCGGTCGAAGCGTGGAGATACTCCTCCGGGAGTCGATTCCTAGAGCTATATAAACCCACATGGCTAGGTCATAGGGTCATACGTTGGGGAAGAGCCACGTATTCACTCTCTTACGGAACAGCATTAGGTTCTGTGTACTCCTAATTTCCAGAGGAAGGTGATTTCAAAGGTGGGCAGCTGCCACGCCGAAAGCTCTTCCCCCCAGAGTTACTTTCTTTATCCTGGGAATCCTGGCAAGGCTAGCAGAGTATGAGCGAAGCATGTGTGTAGGTTCATACCATTGGAATCTGTCTTAGAGCAGTTTAGGCCCCTGTCCATGAAGTGCCTTGAACATTATACATAAGGATTTGAACAAAATCCTTTGAGTCACTGGAAGCCAGAGCAGCTCGACTGAGCCTTGGACTGACATTTGGCTCTTTAGATGCCCTGGCATTTATATTGTACCAGGCCTGGCTCAGACATACAAAATCTCTATGTGACAACACAAGTGCTGCTCCGCCAGCACTTATGTTGTCAAGGAGCAGCATACTAGGGACAGGACAAGCTTTGCTGCTGCCGCCTGGATACTCTGGAGTCTGGTAATCAGATATTTCGGAGACTCTAAGAGCAGGGCATTACAGTAATCCAGGCGGCTCAGTATAATGCTCCTTGCTACAGTGGTTCTTGCTTGGACTGGCAATAATGGTAGCACTTTCCGGAGCCCTCGGATGAGAGTGTAACAAACTCCCACCAGTTTGTTGACATGGGACTCCAGATTCAACTTTTCATTAAAACTGACCCCCAGATTGCGTACTGAGCTCACTGGTGTCAGAGGGCCATCTGTGGTTATTGGCCAAAAATCAGGTGGGAGTCCTCAAGCGATTCCGCCCACCTTACAGTGTAGAATCTCTGTTTTCTCGCTGTTGAATTGAAGCGAGTTATCTTTCAGCATGCCACCATTTCAAGCATACATGTGTGAAAACTTTCCTGGGAGTCTATAAAGAACATAACAAGGCTAGAACTTTATAAAATATAATTCAGATTTAAAGAATTATTAAAGAGCAGAAAGAAGAGACCAGACCATCTGTCTGGACAGCAGTGAGTCCAGTAGATGCCAAGCAGTGATTGGTTCAATTATCATGACTTCTGCAGTTTCCAAAAACTCTATAGATCGGATTTTTGAGGCTGATTTAGAAGCGGCGATGTCCATGTTTTTGTGGCTACTCCTGAAAAATCTCGGTCACCGAGCTCTCTGCCTGGTCGATGTCATCTGAAATGTGTAGTGAGAAGTAGGGGTGTTGGGTTGACAGCTCTGTGAGTGATCCCCAAGGTGTTAAACAAAATAAATCTGTTGTAGGTGGGCGGTGGACGTGGGCGACCTGGGTGATGATGCCTGGCTAGAAGCCAAGATGGTAGCCAGGACGTAGGCAATCCCATCTAGGCTGTCCCTAGTGCAATTACAAATGCTCCCATCGTATATAGTATACCCCAGTTCAATTATATAAAATGCATACATCCCGTTCGCCTGAGTGCACTTGCTGCAAAACCAGACCGGTAACAAAAACATTATCCCAGGGGTCCAAAACTGGCCCCCACCCTGGCGGCCCACTGGGGAAATGTCCAGTGCCCGCTACGGCCAGTCCGACCTTGATCCTAAAAATTGTTGGACATTACTTAGTTATATATTCTGATATGCACTTGTCATGACCAGCTCTAATTATGTGTCATTCTCAGATGCCCTTGTACAGGCTACTTTTTGTTTCTTTAGTTACAAAATACAATTAAAGCATACTTTAAAAGTCTGGTGTAAACAGGAAGCATCAGTAGTGAAGGCAATTTAATGAGACATGATGAAGGTTGGAGAGGCTTTAATTGAGATATGTTGTGGCATAGCGATCTAACTGATGTCTACTTACCCCTCCCCCACTGACCCCACCCATCATGATCCATTACTTAATGCTGCAGTCCAGGAACTCACAGCAAAGGAGGGCAAAAAAAGCAGCAGTTGCCTGTTGATGGCCTGTTTGCATCCTGAAAATGACTCTTACAACTTCTCCCCTACTCCTCCACTCTAGTCGCACTACTTTCTGAAATATCTCAATGCTACGAACAACATAATGACAAGTCATGTTTTGGGGTGTGTGAAGTATTTACTTTCCAGGCCAAGTCGGAAACTTCACACATACTGAAGAAAAGCAACGTTATTACACAACATTTTTTTGTATCCCTCTCTTCTCTTCATCCTAGTCTTCTTCCACTTCCTGGTCGTATTCAGTAGTGGAATTATTCCTAGCGTGTTTATATGTATGTCTATATGTTTAGTGTATTTAGCATGCCCGGCATAAGTGAATTGCTTTTAAGTGCACATAAAGCTGCGTGTGGGTTAAAACGTGCCCGTAATGGTTATGTTGAAGGATGGTGTTTCCTTTCCGCAGTTTATGCATGTCATTTATTTGGCTGCATTGATGAATCGCCAAGCGTGATGTGACAGTGCGTAGTTTAGGTGCACGAGTTACTAGCGGTCTGCTTCTTTGTGGTAGTCCTGGGGCCTTACTTTGGTTCTCGCATCGAGGATCTTATGCTGGGGCCTTAACTGTTTGTCCACTAGGTGCATGCTTCCAATGTTACCAGACAGAGACTTGGCCATTTGGAAGGTTAGTGTTTACTTTTGCCCTGAAGTCCATGGAGTTGGTGAGCTGAAAAGGCCCAGAGAGATGTTGTCTCTTAGTCGGGGATCCCAGACTGAAAAACATCTGTCTCCTCTTGACTTACAATGGTTACTGGGAATAGTTAATATATTGACCTGGCTGGACTGTGGATGGTGTTCTTGTTGGAAGAATGTGATTTTTGTTCTGCAGGGAGACTGGTGCAGACCTTAAAAGGCTTTAGTCCCGATTCTCTTTCTAGCCCTAGTCTCGCCCCTACGCCTAGCTCTCTTCCTGTTCTTAAAAACTCTTTCAAACTGATAAAAATGCTTCCGTGAACAACAATGAATCACAAATAGGCGGGAGCTTGAAAAGAGGAGCCCATCCTATTTGGGATTCAGAATAGAATGTGTCACTAGTAGTTAGTGTCACCACTTGCAGTTGAAAATATTACTCAGATACCAATCAATGACCGTGTTAGGGTGGTAAGTCATTCACAAAGGGAAGGCTGTCCCCAGATGACAAACTCTCTTTGGGATTCATGTCAGTCGCCTCAAGGAGGCGAGAGGTAGGCAGACATAGGAATGGGCTGCTTTTAATAAAATGTTTCCCATTTGGGATGCAAATGTAGGAATGGTGGTCTGCTGTCTTTGCAGACATATAGCCCTGTATTCACTACCAACCACCAGGGGTCACAAATTGTGCAGCCTGCCTAATTCATATTAATTAGACAGGTTATTTTGTGACCCCGTGTCCGGATAATTTGCAATGCAAATTAATACATAGGCATCATTGTAAATTGCATTCCCATTTGGTGTGCAAATGGCACATTCCTAGTTTGTTCATGAGAATAGTACATCTGGATCGTAGTCCTCTACCTGGTGGATGTGAACTTCCTAGTACCATTTATAACCCTAGTCCTTATTTTTATGTGTAGTTGAAGAACTAATCTACTTCCTAGATTTAGGATTGCAGGACATCTGCCAAAAAGTGGATGATTTTCTGTCTCCTCGGTATAAAGTGTACAGACTAAGTAGAGTGGGCGGGACATCCGTTGCTTAGATTCTTCCCATTCCAGTGCTCTTGCTATCCTGGATGCTAGTCCTGTTGTCTAAACGTAGTCCTCTTCATGGTCCACGTCCCCTTTCGAGTCCTAGTATATCCCCTGTCCTCTTCCTGGTCCAGGTCTTCTTCTTGGTCCTCATCCTAACCTTGTCTTGTTTCTCTTTCTAACTCTAGTCCACATCCGAGGCCCAGGCTAGTCCTCTCTCTAGCCACACTTGCCCCCGTCAAATTCCTAGTCTCTTCCTAGTCATAGTCCAAGCCCTAGACCTCATACTAGTCCTCTTTCTAGTCATCTTTACTAGTCCTGTTACTAATAGTCTGCTCTTACTAAGCCTAGTCGTTCACCTACTCCTTTTCCTAGTCCTCTACCTAATCATAGTCCTCTGCCTAGACCTAGTCCTAGTCCTTCCTATTCCTAGTCACCATCATAGTCTATTTCCTTCCTTTAGTCTTTTCATGGTATTGATATAGTCCTAGTCTTCTTCTTAGTTCTTTTCCGAATCTTAAACCTCTCCCTGGGCCTCTTCCATGGTGCTCTTCTTGGCACTACTCTGAGTCTCCTTCCTACTTCTACGCAAAGCTGTTTCCCTGTTTCTATCCCTCTTTCTAGTCTTAGTTCTCTTCTTAGTCCACTTCTTACTCCTATCTCTCTTCCTAGTGGTTTTTTCTAGTTCAAATCCTCTTCCAAAGGCTTCCTAGCGCTCTTCTTTATATTCTTTCTGGGGCCCTGTCGTTGCCATCCTTCTCCTACTCCTTTCCTACCCTCATCAACTTTCCTCTCAACTGAAGTCAACCAGATACGGCCTCCCGGCAGGGGTGACAGAGACGCCGGGAGTGGTGTAGAGATGTGTTCTCTCCTTACAAGGAGTAATAAGGAGGAATTGGAACACCTGCAGATGAGCACCTCTGAACCAGACGGTGGGTGATTCATGGGCAGTCTGTCCTTGTCTCAATGCCTGAAACTCAACTTTTGGTATTTTTTTGTTTTGTTTGTTCCCTTTCATGAATTATATTCTGAGAGGAGGACATCAATAGAAGGCTTGGTAGGGGGCACTCACAGCCCCCGATTTTAGGGCTGGCATGACAGCTCAACTGCTCCAGGATCTATTGTTACAAATTCTTTCAAATATACATAAAGTTGGCTATGGCTCCACCCTGAGAAGTACTGCTCTCACCTCCCTCAGATTATTGACTGTTTGATGTATCATTCCACATCTTATGGAGTGCTAGTATGGAAGGCACGAGTGGCTATTCCATATCTCAAACATAAACTGAATCATCATACATTGAATTCTATCTCTCATAGATGCATTATATATGGAAAGAGACTCTTTTCCTTTCCTTTTTTCACTGCAGCAAGCTTTTTAGGTTTCGCTGGAGGGCGGAGCTCTTAGCTCCGCCTCCAGAGAAATCTCTTGATTTCAGTAAGGAAAATGGAATACGCCCCCCTGTCCCATTGGCTAGCTCCATAAATGGAGGCTAGCCATTGGAACAGAGATCTGTCCGTCAAGGCCGGACCAGATTCGGGGGCGTTCCCGAGATTTTTTCCCAGGGCGGAGTTACGTTTTTTCCCGTTCCCTCCCCTTTCACTGAAAGTCTGTCCATTCCCGCCCCCTCCGTATGCCTTTCTGCCCCCCCCCTCGCTGTCCTGTGCACGTTTCCCACCGTCCGTGTCCTCTCCCGCCCCCTCCCGCCGACCGTGTCCACTCCCGCCCCTTCCCGCCGTCCGTGTCCTCTCCCGCCCCCTCCCGCCGTCCGTGTCCTCTCCCGCCCCCTCCCGCCGTCCGTGTCCTCTCCCGCCCCCTCCCGCCGTCCGTGTCCACTCCCGCCCCCTCCCGCCGTCCGTGTCCTCTCCCGCCCCCTCCCGCCCCCTGTGTCCTCGTAGGTGCTTGTTAGTGTTTTGCATGCAACACGAGTGTGCAGGTTTACAAACAGCCACATCCGCACAAGCCGCTGTTGCCAGGTCGAGCCTGGCATCCGGCCACGCTCAGGTGGTGTCAAATGCCTCTGTCCCCATGAGCAATCCGAATGGAGCCAGGAGCAAGAGGTGCGAAGGATGCCGTAGACGCACTGCCCGTGGGCAGACCTTTTAGTGTGAACCACTTTCTTTCTGAAGAGGGAACTTCGGCGATGTACAGTGAGCCCGGAACCCATGCCTCTAACCTGCTAACGTAACCGGGGTTAGCGACTGCTGGGGCAGTGCTAGAATGTGTGACAGGTTCCCTGGACCGCTCACTCTGAGATGTGAGACCGTGACAGCGCAGTTCACTCTGAAGGGAAGGGAGAGAGCTGGCAGTGCTGGAATATTAGACAGGGTCCCTGCACCGCTCACGCTGATGGAAAGTCATGAGCACCGGGCAGTGTTGGAATGTGAGCCAGCATTCCCGCACCGCTCACTTCACCGCCTGCACTTTCCACTCTGTCCGGACCGTAAATCTGCAGGAAAGCCCAAACTCATGGTTTAGCCACAGGAACACCGTTGCATGAACGCGACCGGCAGTTCTGGTACAGCGCCTGATGCCTTCCAGTGAGTCTTGCAGCACTTTACAAATACTCCTGCAACTCGAGGCAGTAACTTCAACAGACAAAGTTCGGACTGCCCTGAGCAGAGATTAGAGTTTGGGGCGGAGTAATGCCTGAGCCCTCATGAGTACACCACATTCCTATACATGAGGAGAATGCCCCCCTCCTCACCCCGTAAAATGCACGGTAGTTGCTAATGGGGTCCCCGTTCTGCAGGTCACGCCCTTTTAAAACACCACCGTTATCAGCAAGAGTCTGACATGTGACAGCAGCACAATAATGATGATTGCTAGGGGCTTTGAGTGCCGCAATGGAGGAGCACACTCTGCAAACATGTGTTTTAAGACATATTCAATACACATTGAATTAAAACACAGTACAGCGCCCTGAGGTACAATTCCCCTATAGCATCTCTGCTTCTGGGTTCCCCACTACTAATAGTAAGCTGCTTGACATGCAGGTGTTGTAAAAGATATAAAACCCCAACAGCACGACAGGGCAGAACCTGGAGTCTCGGCTGAGAACGTGTGTTCCCGTCTGTGGCGGGAGTCCCAACTACTGCGACCCGGTAGGTTAGTGTGCCCTAAACAACTCCAGTTCCAGCAGGGCTGAGAATACTCACATCGCCCTTTGTTTCGGTGTGATGGCTCAGAAGGTCAATGCGCCTGCTACAGAGAGCATGAAAGAGCGGCAGATAGAGAAGTGACGCATACCAGACAACCCTGTTTCACATGGGCCGGGTAAGGATACATGCGGTACAAACGTCATTCTGGACCTGAAAAACACACCAGTGACGGCGGCCCGCAGTCACGTTTGCAGAGTGTTACAAACTAGGAGCTGGGAGGGATGGTGAACCACTACCCAGACCCGAAAGGTGGAGAACTCCTTTCGGAAAAGAAGAGGGGGAGTAAGTAAGAAAGTGAAAATGCATTAACCGTTAGATTAATTAAAACCAATACTGTAAAATGAGCATAAATTATCATCGTCCCTGCCCCGTCCCTACAAATCTCAAAGCAACTTAGTCCCACACTTCATGTATCTTCTCGACTTATTGTTAATTTGCACTGCAGAAAAAATAGCATCTGGGTGTTTTATATTCTGCGTCATTTCATTAAAATATCCCGGTATCTATTTTCTTAAAAACCATATGATGAAATATGGAAGACTGGAAATAATATATTTTTGTAGTTAGAAATAGCGATACTGTCCACCTGCCTGAGTCAGGGGTCTGCTTCTTAGTTGCTTAATATGCTAAAGTGCATAGTGCAGTTTTAAAGTGCGATGTGCTATCTCCTCAGGCTAGATACTATACATTGTCTGTCGGCCAGTGCTCACCAGTAAGATTATTGATTCACAATCCGATCTGATGTTCCTATGCTACTGATGGATGGCCCTTACTGTGTACTACTTCTGCTCATAATAGAAAAATGTACTGCCGCCACCGAAGAGTAGTGAAAAGAACATTGTGCTGATTGAAATTACGCATCTTACACTCTCGCTGACTTGAATCCCGCGGCTCAATGTGAAGCTCAGGTTAAGAAGTGCCAAGCTGTTTTTATTAGATCTCACATGTTCTAATTAAACTACTGTTTTCCAATCTCCACTCCCCCGTTATTTCTGTCCACCTCCCGATAACAAAAAAATGGATTTACAAACAAGCATGAGAACAGGCAGGAAGAAGTTGCCAGCAGTGCAAGTACAAAAAAAAGTAGACAACATTTACAATGCCAATAGCTCAAACTTTTCCAAAGGCGAAACCGTTGCATTGTAAATGCTTGTTAAAAATGTTTAGTCTGAATTGTAATACAAGCGAGAATGCAGCCTACACTCTCATTAGAATTTGACTAGGGCACCTTAGTTGCTTAGTTTGACAAAATGCATATGCAATTCTGCGTGCTGCTGTCTGAAAAGTATGCCGCTTGCTGCCTATACCATGTGCAAATGTTAATATTGTGACTTCTTAAAAAGGCCCAGATTATTTTATAAACTTTGTCAACAGGCTCAGAGAACTATGATTTGTTTAGGCCCAGGGAAATTTAAATAATGCGGGCATAATTTAGCGTTACGCTTCTCATGCAAAATTCTTGCTGTGTAATTACACCCCCAGTCATGCCAAATTAAAGTGCGAGAACAAGCGAACAACCGCAACACGAGCGGCTGTTGTTCGCTGCAATTGTGTTTTTGATGCTATCTTTTTTAGCATGAAATGCATTCTTACTTGAAAAATTGATGTGACGACGCACTTCACGCAAAAATATGGTGCTAAATGACAGATTTACATTTAACATAATTACACACAATTTCACGGATTTTTCCCAAAACTTCAGCTTTTTATGCAAAAGCAAATTATGCAAATTTCACCCACCCCTATTTTTTTTTGTTCCTTTACGCCCGCCCACTCCAAGGAAATATGTCTTCAAATACTATGCACATTTGGCCAGCATTAGCAGTTTCATGTGGTAACAGATGCACCATTTGCAAATACATTTTCAGACTATTCATTAGGAGAGAACACTCAACCCATCCAGCGGACTTTAAATCCTATGAGGCTTTGGCCAGTGTTATTCTCCTAAAGGGACTACAAATGCCCTATTTGCTACCAAATTTGCCCCCACTCTTTTTGTCCACACAGGACAGTCACCCCAAACAACTACTACCTTGAAAAGCACCAGGACACTTCACACGGATTCAATGTACCTGCATGTCATGTCATGTCTGGTTGTACCTCTGAGTCTCAACTTGTTCTTTGTCTTGCCAATTTCCAAATGTGTTTGGTGGTCTAACACCATAATCAAACTGTCTCTTTTTGGTCAATGTATAAAGAAGAATTATAAAATAGATCACAAGTTCCTTCTTTTACTACCCAAAGCGCCATGCCCAGTCACTTTGTTACAACCTACTCCTTGCAAAATGTGATCTCTCATCCTCCTTGACATTTCCGTCAGTGATAGCCCAAAGTTATATCATGCACTCCTCCAAACCATCCACCAATACTGTTGTGTTGCTTATTTATAATTACTATTCCTTTAATCCTTCACATTCTACTCATGTCACTTCTGAATGTGGAATGTTACATATGTCATGTATTTGCATTGCTGTGTAAGAGTCAGTTATTCTTGGATACTGAACTTGCTGGATTACTTCCCATATGCTCTTCGTTTGATTAAAGCATTATTATAATATACTTGGATTTCCTCTTCATTTCACTGGCGACGGGATTCGAAGAGCAGAACCTACGTGGAATACCTCATTTAAATCAATTTCATTGATTTTCTTCATCTTTGTTGGAAGGACTTTAAGAAGAACTTAAAAGAAACCTTTGGACTTCTATCTACTTTGAAGAACATTCCTGATAAGTATTATCACCTTTTTTCAGATCATCTCTGTGTGTTGAGCATAATTAATTATTATTAAATTGAGGCGAAAAGCAAATGGTGCTTTAAACAACTAATTGGCATTAACTTCATCGTTCCCTTCGCAATTTGACTATACACTATCGAACTGGGAATTGAAGAAAGAAGCGATTTACCGTTTAAATTGCCAAATAGCGTTGTTTGAAAGAACTGTTGTCTTTCAAGAAGCGTTGCCGTTAACTTCAGCGCGTGTGACAACTCGCACCACAGCTCGCTCGAAGGCTCGCACCATTTCCAAAGGTAAACAACTCCTCTTCGTTCTATTCCTTCTTCTTCAGTGACGTTTACCCTACGCTGCGTGGACAAAAAAACGTCGTCCCGCTTTGGATTCTGGGTAATCACGTCTGACGTCACACGTTGCAGCGGCCATATTGAAAAAACTTGAAGTCAGATCACGGACTTCTCCGTTTCACGTTACAGACTTGTCACGAAAGAAATCAATCATCTTTTCTTGTCACGGCGGATTACCTTAACGGTGATTCGCACACCTTCTTGAATACATCGTAGAATTGATTACTTTCACGACGGATTACCTCACAGCGGATTTCTATTAACGGTGATTCGCACACTTTCATTGACACAGCGTGAAGAAGATTGCAACGGCGAGTTACCATTAACGGTGATTCGCACACCTTCAAATGACCTTATCGGAAATCAACAACGGTGACTCTCACACCTTTATCATTCCAGATATATTCATTACATTATAGGTGTATGAATTTTTAGCGATTTCTAATTAATAAGTTGTATAACACTGTTATAATATTAATTGTGATAATTGTGATATAGAAGTATTAGTCCAGCATTTTCTTACTTAATTTTCTTTTTAATTTATTGTAGCTTTAGGTTTTAATCCAGAATGACTCAACCCAACTACAATATTAGTCCTCCTCAAGCATTTTGGGTTTCGGGTAATGAACCACCACTTAAGTGGTTGGAATGGAAACCCTATTTTTGTAATTACATTGATGCATTAGATGAGGATGGAAAAATGTCTCATGCTCAGAAAAAGAGACTTCTTCTTCATTCCTTAGGTCCTTTTTAATTTTATTATTAGATAGGGGGATGTGTTGTGTTGCTTATTTATAATTACTGTTCCTTTAATCCTTCACATTCTACTCATGTCACTTCTGAATGTGGAATGTTACATATGTCATGTATTTGCATTGCTGTGTAAGAGTCAGTTATTCTTGGATACTGAACTTGCTGGATTACTTCCCATATGCTCTTCGTTTGATTAAAGCATTATTATAATATACTTGGATTTCCTCTTCATTTCAAATACCCCCTTCTCTACCCTCGCCAGCAATCTGAATAAAAAAAAAAATCAGCTGAATAACTCCTAATTCCATTTAAAATAAACGGCGTAGCTAGGCCTTTTGCCACCTGTGGCAGACCCTGCATTTGCCGCCCCGTGACGGCCGCAAGTAAAAGGGGGAGGCCGCCACTCCAAATCTACGCCACTGGTGAGACCCAAAATCTCTGCAACTGAATAATCCAGCTCCAAATCCTTCCGATGCAGTATCAATCCAATGTTATGTAAAGTGATTTATAGAACACAAGAAATACAGCAAATTGTGTCCCGATGCAGAAGAGAAAACAGCTATGCTATGGTCAAAGGTCCATTTAAAAAGCCACATTTTACGTTTCAGTTTAAAAGACACTGTCTGAAGTGAAGGCGGCAAAGACTTCTAGGCTGTCGCTGCTAGATGCGAAAGAGTGCGTCAAGTAAGTGTCTGTGGAACGGAAAGATGTTGTAGAAATAGACTGAATTCTTGAAGATAAAATGGAACCGTACTATTTCAAGGCTTGATCACAAATTCCGCAATCTAAGTAAGCTGTGCTGAAGAGTAGAATGAGAGACCGTGTCGAATGCAGCCAACATGTTGAGCAGTATCAAGGCAGCAGAATGACCATTGTCCACTATTAGTCTGAAATCGTGCGACAAGACACTGTTTCAGTACTTAAGCGAGGGCGAAAGTCTTCTTTAGTTTGATCTGGAGCACACTTACTTTAGGGGTAGTAGGAGACTTGTTAGCAGCCTTTTGGGTGGTGGGGGTAAAAGCGAGATAGGCCATCCTACTACTAGGCCCCCTGAGGTGCTCCGCCAGGCTGCTAACTGTGCGCAACAGAATAATGATTTTTGGTGCCCTGCACCAGCTGACTCAAACAACAGGACAGACAACCCAAATGTGAGACATATCTACAAAAACAGAGATGGTCAGCCACCATAATGAAGAGGTGCTGGGTAGCAAGAAGGAATTACGTTGAAGTCAACAATTGGCAGTCAGATGACCCTATTTACACTTCTTAACTTAAAGGTCCTTGCACAAGGAATAGTGTTAAAAATTGACAAGCTCAGTGCTTGCCTGAACATTCTTCTATACTGAGCACTAACTAAACTAGACTTGCTTAGAACCTGCCTGAGCATACTCCTGTAAATTGGCGCACCTAGACTCAATACGGAGAACGGGTGGTGCTAACAGATCAAACAAAGCAGGCAGAACTAAAAACTTCAAACAAATGGGTGGATCTATCCTTCGACCCAATACCAGAAAACGACGCCATGAATTGTACATTTTAAAACACATTGATTAAACCAGAGATAATTATAACATGTTTTACTGGATTTGTCAATGTTAATATGCTACTGACAGAGGTATTTAAAAAGGACGAGTGATTTGACAAATGAAAAGCAGTTTCTAAAAAATTCAATTAAAAGCAGCTTAGTACCAGTTTTTGCAAAGTCAGTTTGAGAGGACTACCTTTTTTTGACCATTGCAAAATATGCTTGTTGGTTTTAGGCTATACATGTACTTATCTCAGATTATTAACCTTAGTGGATCAACACACTCTATTTCGGGATGTGATTGGCAAGTCTCACATTTGATTCATTATGCATCTTCCTTACTGCCTGATATTAAGTGAGTGCCTATCATTTGCAAATATGATTGAACTCTGCCAGGAATATAGTCTATTCAAAATCAAACTGATAGTTGTTAGCACCTCACATTGACAGTGTCGATGTGAGATGACAGCGCTACGTCCATGCAGGAAGCAACAGAAGCCACAACGCTTAAAGAACTGGCAAAAAAAGAAGTTGCCTAGTGTTAGAAATTGGGTTACTGGTTGACGGGGATGTGAGCCTTGGTAAAGCAGCAACCACAGTCTTAGTCAGGACAAGGCACAAGCAAACTAGGAAAACTAAGCAAGATTCTGCAGAGTTCGGCCAACAGGCAGAAATAGGCCTGTTGCGCAGCTCACACCGTGATTAAGAACAAGGAGGGGTTCCGCATTGAAAAATCAAACACAACGCTGTGTGCCAGAGGGCGCAGTTACTCGAGTTGATTTTGCTGACGCTCGATTAGATTTTCTACTACAGAGGCAGCCTTCTGACCGCGAACGCTCGCGATTGCCTACGGTGGCAAAAATTCTGCCAGATGTCCTCCTTGCAACCGAAAATTGCACTAGGGGACACCAAATCTCGCACTCCAACTTACTGTTTTGCTGGGTTCACACGAGAAAAAAATCCACCACATTGCTATTGCCAGTATATGGTTGGAACTCCGCATTAAAAGAGTAACGCAGAGTTGTCAAACTTCTGCCAGTTCTGCTGGCAAAATTGAATGTTTCACCCACCCCTAAAGCAAACCCCGAATCAACATGTGTTCAGACCCCTGGTAGCTTGGCACAGAACAGTCAAGCTTAATTTATAGTCAAAGTATAAAGTCTTTTTTGTAATACTTCAAATAGTAGAACAGTGAAAACAAGATACAGAAAGATCCCACACCAGGTTAGAAAAATAGGGCTAAATAGGCTGGCCGCAAAGGAGAGCAGGTCGGCTACAGTCCCAGATTAGTCTAGCTGAAGTTTTACCTCCTCAAGTTTTGTCCCAAGAGTTATGTTTGCATTGGAGAGGGTGGCAGGGAGCAAGGAGAGTGTCACGGGCTGTGGTTGGTGTGGCATGAAGAGCAGGACAGGCAGTCTGGAGCTTCATGTGGCAACTGTCCATGGGCGATCGATGCTTGCTGTGCGAAGAGACAGCCTGATTGCGGCTCACAATGAATTTGGTGCAAGCAGCACATTTCTGGGTGATGTGACTCATTCATGGTCGCGAAGAGCCCAAAAGATTGACTTATAGAGCCTGTGAGCTACACCAAGGGTCCAGGACCTGAAAGGCACCTCTTGGGGGTCAGTAACTCACAGCAGCTGGGTCCAGGAGCTTGTTTAGGAGCTTTTTGTGTCCCTAAGATTCCGGAGGCCAGTAGAATAGCTATTTGAGTCACTCTGGGGTCCTGAGTTCAAGATGAAATTGCAGGTCCAGTTCTTCTTCCCCAGGCAGGAGGGCAGCAGGCAGCAGGTCAGACGTTCCTGTAGGGCAGCAGCCCAGCAGAGTAGCAGCCCTTGATGCAGTACAGCAGTCCTGCATCCTGGCAGAGTGTCTACAGGTCCAGAAGTATACTTAAGCATTGGTTTCTGAGGTCCTTCTTACCCTGGTGCCCTGGTTCTGGAAGACTGGATAAGCATTTTAGACAGTGTCTTTTAAGTTCAAGGAATTCCCTGTCTCCCCTGCCTTGGCTCCAGACTGACTGTAGTGACAATGCAGGGTAGTTGGACCTTTTGTGTGAAGGCAGAGCACAGGCTTTTCAGCCCCCCATCCTGCCAGCAGATGGCCCATCTGGGCATATTCTATTCCCTCTATTGTGGGCATATCTGGGAGGAATTTGCAACGTCTAACCGTCTGCCATCAGTCATGTGACCAAATACAGGCTATAGATAAAAAATGGGGTAGGAGCAGTCAATTTTCTAAACATGGCACTTCCAAAATAGTAATTTAAAATCCGCCTTCGCCATAAGTTAGGATTTGAAATTCCAATTCCAGAGACACCTAACATGAAATGTTTAGCTGGTCCCGTTTGGAAATTGCACTTATATTATGTAATAATAAAACCCCAATGTTATTCTATGGGAAAGATAGGCCTTGCAGTAGTGAAAGATGAACAGATGGATGAGGCAGGTTGAAATGCCATCATTGTAAACTTGTCTGATATTATTCAGTACAGCCACAGGGTCAGTCTCTATATCGAAACCAGGCCTTAAACTCATGAACGGTGCTCTTCAAGATGTTTAGAAAGTTGGTGAGTCAGAACTTCTCATCAATTTTAGTGACTACTGGCAAAAGAAAGATCATCCTATAGTTAGCTTCTGCCCTTTGGTCTGAGTCTGATTTCTTCAAAAGGAGTTTGACAACCTCTAACTTCCATCTACTAGTGAAAGTGCCAAATGAAAACAGGTAAAAGTAGGTGTAAGAAGCGCAGATAAGGATAGGACATACACAATCTGAGCTATTGGAGGCTATGAAATTAGAAACATATGCAAACTAGGTGGGTTTGGTGATCCCAAATTGAGACTAATAAATTATAAGTGTAGAAAATCCACTTTTTCTTCGTGTCCACACCTTACTTGTTGCCTTTTGCTGGACCCTGCATGTCGGCTGGCTTTAGAACTCTGTGCACTCTAACCCTGCTATCTAGTGGTTAAGTGCCTGGGCTCTCCATTTAAACATTCTCGATTTGCAATATTTCTAATTGGTATATTTATCTTTCCTAGAAGTACCTTATACATGGTTTCAAAATGTACCCAGGGCCGGTGTGTTAAATGTCTCTAGTGGACTGAAGGACCTATTGTGCCATTCTCTACAGTGACAATATAAAATATAGCTTAATGACTATCATTGTTACCTGATTGTATCATTGGAAAAACTGCAATTCGACCTGTCAGAGTAAACCCTTTTGACAGTCAAAACCTCCCTCTTAAATATTGACCCGTTCCATGCTCGTGACAGAACCACTCCGTCACGAGCCACGGGCGCGCTGTGCTAGTGACGGAGTGGGTCCGTCACGCCGCGGCCGCTCCGCTCCGCCCTGCTCACGCTGAATCAATTCCGCGCCTGCGCGGCTGAATTGATGAGCGGGCGGGGCCGTGACGGAACCACTCCGTCACTAGCACAGCGCGCCCGTGGCTTGTGATGGAGTGGTTTGGTCACGAGCATGGCTGCGCCGCACAACCCCCTCTCCCCCCAGCGCCGCGGCGAAATTACCGCCGCGGCCAAGGGGTTAAGAAAGGCACCCTTATAGAAGCCTTGTGATCAGCAAGGCAGAGTGCATTTAAAAGTTTAAAGTACAAATTTTATGATACCGTGCCCTTACAGTGACTAGCACCCAAAAGCTATTTTTCACCGTGGCAGACCTAGCTTGCCTAGGTAGAAAATCAGAGTAAAGATTAGAAACCTAAAACTGTATCTTGCGAATAGGACTAGCTAACAAATATAATTAGCCAACTATTTTTGATAGTTATTAAAAATCGAATTGTGAAGTTGGATTTTTTAATAAATATTAAGGGAAATTCACTTCTAGAAAGTTACCTTTTCCATACCCAAGTTCCTGGAGGCTAATTTGCATTTGCTCTCTAACTTCCGACACCCAGTAATTAGCATTTGAATAAGTGTGGAAAAGGTGTGAAATGCTTCCCAGGAGCAAACAACAGGCTTACCTGAATGGCCAGAGATGACCTCTCTAAACCTCACAGAATATGCAGGGTGGGGGCTGTCAGCATCCTTTTTGACATTATGGTGTCCAATGCTGCTGGAGACCAGCAAATTCTATTTTATAGGTCTGTAGTGTTTACATATTGCACTGTGGTTCAATTGAAAGGACTAGAACAGGACGCCAAGACAGTTCTTGTTTATCCACTGTCTGGTTGCTGATGAACCCTGCTTTGTCCTACCAGACTTCTATCTTTGGGTGTTTTGGGAATATTGGGGGGACTTCAAACTACATTTTGGTGTTAGATGTGGGAGGATATTAGGATTGCCATATTACACTCCCCACACACACTCTCAGCCCTCAAAGCCCTTGCGGAGTGTGACCAAAGAATTTCACTATCTTAAAAACTCCCAAAAAGGGCCTTGTACTCCTTTGGTTAGGGCATGCCCAGGTGTCATTCCTACCCACTAGCTTGTGCCAGGCATAAATGTGACATCACCAGGCACCCATTTCAGAACACTCCTGAAACTGGGGAAGAAGAGAAGAGGACTGGACAGGCTGTCAGTGACCTGAGAAGATCCCTGAAGGATTGGCCCTGCTCCCTCTCCTACCCAAGACAAAGACTTGGACTCCAAGTGCCATAAGGCTGACAACCTGTTCAAGCTACAGGAAACACAAGAACCTACAAGAGGCTTCTCCTGCAACTGGTCAGCTGAACAGTGGCACCTGGACCTGGGCTGAACTCTACTTGTGGCCTTTGTCTGACACTCTGTGTGTCTCTATGTATCTCCCCTGCAGTCCTGGGATGTGTACTTCTCTGTTGAATTGGGACTTAAAGGAGTAGGTAAAAAATAAAGTCTGTGAGCAGAACAAACCTGGTTAGTGTGTCCGACACATGCTCTATCATGGTTAGTTTAAAATTGCGCCTAGGTCCTGGTCTTTTGCGGCCATTGGCATTGCCATAAGTTAAACCAGTCTGCTCTGTGCTATAGCTAACAGGGAGTTGAGCTCAGGTTAATTTAGTGACTTTGTGGGTTCACCCTGACAAGAACTGTGATATCTGTGCAAACATCCATTTGCACATGAATCTGAATTTAAAACAGAACTTTGAATCAGGGTCTAAGTAAACCCTCTACATTTGTAGAGGGCAAGGATAGGTTATGTCAATAGAGATTTCTGTACTGCCATTATTATGGCCTCCACTGCATAGGGGTTTGAATATGTTGTATTGTAATGTGTATTTATACAGTGATTCATACTCTAAACGAGCCACCAAAGCACATTGGCAGGGGTGTAGCCGACTACTCTGTGGAGTGATATAGATGGAAAATTGCATGCTTGTCGTGTGGCCTATATGGGGAGTTTGTTGAATTCATGCATCAGAATCAGAGTTATACACTCAACATGCTGTGTCACTATGCCTCTGTGAATTTGAAGAAAAAATGAGTGCAAGGTAGATTTCTTAAGGATTCAGTTCTGATTGATGGACAGAAGTGTGTGAGTGCAGTTCAGACTATGTTTAAAGTGTTTTAGTGTATTGATATGGCTGGTACTGTGTGTGTCGTAAACAGATATGTGACTGTGCTTACACATGAGTACGAGAGAAAGTGTAATAATAGACGTGAGCCACCAGAAGCTAATGGCTGCTATCGATAAGGTCTGTGCATTTTCAGTTCGAACCACATGGAATATGTGGCTATGAAAATGCACAGAGATGAAGGGTGCTACTATTGGGTGATTCAAACGAACAAATTCGGACAGTTACGAGGCCTGGGAGTGCATCTAAGCGACCCTAAAGCTGCCTCTATAGCAGTAAAAATACATACTACCTTCAGAGTACAACAGAGCTGAAGCACCCAAAATACACTTTGTTTAAGGCAACAGTTACCTGGGATCAGGAAAGCTGACAGGCTTTCAATTAGAATCATTGCTAAAACTGATGACCTAGTATATTTTTCTTTCTTTGAGTTTCTGTTTGAACGGGGCCTGATGTTATATATGAGTCCAAAGCATTAAGAACATAAAACAAAGCAATGTTTCTGCTAGATATGCGGTGTAAGCCGCTCAAGGTTTATGAAAGTGCTAATCACTGGCTCTCTCTGTTACATTCTGATGGAATAATTCATTCTCTGTCTTTTGTTGAAGTTAAAATGTGGCGAAGTATCCCTGCAGTGGATTTGTAGACGTGGCGGGATGTGATAACTGGCTGAGTCTTTCATCCCGGTTGGGGTATGCCCAAGTACTTTAAGTATCCCGCCACTGCCCCATTACAAATTGCACCGTACTGGCGGGTTGCAAACTCTGCACTGGTAATTACCAAAACTGTGTGTTAACAGCCCATGAGTACTGTAAGATTACGAGTTAAATCCCACAGAATGGGGGCTTACGGTGCGGACCCGGATTTTCCAGTTTATAGTCCACCAGGTATTCCATTTTTGGTGGAATTTAGCATATATTTAGTATTTGCTTGAGCAAGTGGTAAAAGTGTGAAAGGGGCTATGGTAAAAGTGTAAAAAGGGTTGTTGTAAGGCAGAGGTGTAGCTAGTGGTGAGGAGGGTGAATAAATTGTGGAGAATTGTGGCTGGCAAATGGGAGCATGTAATATTCTCTTCAATGCGGTGGCTGAGTTTTGAGCAGGGGTCATAGAAGACGTTTGGGCCAAAATGAAGCCTTTTCCGACAATGATTCTATATGCTGGATTTTGTTGTATTCACTTATCACCTGTGTTGGGCCTTTCCCTTTAATGTGAATGTTCCACTTAGATTCTTGTGTTGCTGGCATTCTATGTATACTGTTGTTACTCCATCTTATCTCTATAGCTTTTATTAAATACTCTTTTATCAAGCAACAAACCTCTTGTGACGATTTATCTTTCTCCTACAACAGATTTTCTGGCCAGTAAAATCGGGTTCATTGTTCCAACACCCAGTAAATCCAGGTGCAGGAACACTGGACCTTTTAATAATTGGTGGAACAGACTTCCACATTGGACTTCTGCTCTGCACAGTTCTCACTTGATGCCCATGTCAGTTATGGGCATCTTGCAAGTAGGCTGCTTAGTCAGAGAGACTGCAACACCATGAGGCGCATGAAGCAATGAAAAAGACAAAGTCTCCCTCCATGTAGATGGCTTTTGGATGACCTGAGTAGTTGAAGTGTGAAGGATTGATTGGTAATGACATTCGAAATATTTTCAAATTTAACAATAAGAGTTCCCTTTTTCTTGAAAACAACTGTTCTAGAATGAGTAATGCGGACCTCAAGGTGCAGCTGGGTTGAAGGGTGGTGGTGGGGGGGAGGGGTATCTCTCATTCTGTGAAGCCAAAATAGAGGCAGTCAGTGAAACAAGAAACAAGCCTTCTTGCCAGAGTGCCTGCTAACAGAAACAAATATAAATGTGTTCAATTAGTTGACCCCAAAAAAACCAGTGTATTTGCCTTTCTAATATTCGATCCGGCATCAGCACTCTTGCAAGTCCCATACAAAACAATGACCCGATTCAGGCCTCAATAGAAGTCAATGGGGGAAATACATTCTCGAGATTAGTTTTTTTAAATCTCCCACTTTTCTTCTTCTATAATGTTGGAATGTATGAAATATGTATTGGCCTTCTGCGGAATGGGCACCCCGTGAAGACCTGGTGGCCCCTGCTTCACGGGGGTTGTAGTGGTCTCCGTTACGCCCCAGCTTCCTAGCTATTGCTAACACTAAACTCGACATGCTCAGCAAGTGCCTGAGCAGCCGCGGTCCGGGCAGGAAACAGCGGTGGGGCGGTGGGGCTGAGCAAAGGGGGGGGGGGAGGTTGAGGGACGATGCAGAGGGAAAATTAATTCTTTATTTAATTTTACCTCCGCATCGTCCCTCGAAATCCCACGTACCTGACCCCACCGCTGTTACCTGCACGGACCGCAGCTGTGCCCGAGCATAAGCCTATTTCCAGCACGTGCCTGGTGCACGTGCTCAGCCGAACCATGAAACGCCCCTGCCTCAAAGACCAAAATGTCTGCTTTGCTTCGCTTTAATTGCTTCAGCTTACTATGACTGTAAATCAACATTTTTAAATGTACTTTCTATGTTGCGATTACAGTTCTTGTCCTCTTGTTACAGTATCGCAATACCCTTGTCTTCTTTCTTTGCAGGGAGCTGTCTGTGCCCAGCCCTGCTCTCGTGGCAAATACGGAACGAACTGCAGCCAGGATTGCCCCTGCCACCATGGAGGGCAGTGTGACCACGTGACGGGAAGGTGTCAGTGCGCAGCCGGGTACACTGGAGAAAGGTAATGGCCTCTTAGTATCTGTTTTCAGACTGTACTAGGACAGAAATGCCATCGGATCCGTCTTTTAGCAAGACTTAGTTTTACACATTATTGAGTAACTGAGTGATAAAACGTCTCTACTCTATAGCTATAGTTTTCTTTTGAAGGTTAAACAACAAGCAGATGGACTTTATGGATTTTAGTTTTTTCTGAAGAAGCGAAACATTCTTGGGAGTGTTTCTTCACTCATTTCACTGAAACAAAGAGCTTACAAACTGTTTGCAGAATTGAATTCCCAAGTTAGCAGATATTTTTTTTAAGAGGCGTACGTGAAAAGAATAAAAAAGTTTAATTTCCCAATTTTGTGAAGTTGCAAACCGATGAATGTGACATCTCATGCAGGTAAGTATAATTATGCACAGCCGTCATTACAACCCATTTGCTTACATCAATTCTGAATTTAATTTCCCAATCTCACGAGCAGTACTTTCAAAAATTAAAAAATGGTCACCCACACAAAATGAATGTGGCTGTACTGCCTGGATGTGGTCACCTGTGTACATTTTAGTGTCACCAGCAAGTGGCCCACATTTTTTCCTAATGGTGTGATTCGAGCTGGCTTACTACACTTCTGAGTGGCCACATTGTGATTGTGCGGACTCTACTGCATAATTCCCGGAACCCTCAGGCCCTATCTGGTTTGAGGTAAGATGAGCCTATTGCCACCTTCATTCCTAGATAGAATAATTGCGACGTGGTTCTGCGTATAGGTGTTTGGCGCCTAAGGTTAGATTTACACAAAATCTTTGTTAGTTCTAGAATTTGTTGCACGGTGCTCGAAGGAATGGAGAACCACTAAACTCCAGAGGTCAAGAAAATTTCTCAAAACATAATTTTTGCTCCCAAGCACACGTTCATATTTAAACAAGGTTTCCCCCTTTCAGAGCTTAAAAAATACTGAGAGAAAAGATATAAATCAACAGTATTGATTCCAATTTGATTCTTTGTTTCGTTTTATTCGGATCTTTTCCAAAACAGCCAGCAACAGCCAACACGTTTCGTCGCAACAGGTTGTAATCCTGCAACTTTCTCAAGGCTATACAATCCAGATTAGATTCTTGTCAGTGCGGTGATACTTCCAACCCACACAGGGGTTCCGATGAGCGTGGAAAATGCTATATATGCGCAAATTCTTAGTGTATCCAATCAATGTTTCTCATCCCTTTTAATCCTTCCTTTCTACACCGCAAAACAGAGTACTGCCATGCCGTTCTCAATGTGTGCTTCTTTTGTGTTCTGTGTGCCCTAGATAGTAGTAGAGCCTTTAAATGTGGGTCCGCTTGACCCTGACAAGCTGGAATGTGGCTAAGCTGAAGTGGTTCAAAGGAATTTGTAGTCTACCAGAATTAGAATACTACCTTCCATTTGGGGGGTGTGCCAGACGTCCTTTCTTGAAATACTGAGAGGGTCTTATTCTTGTCCAACACCATTGATCACATGTGAATAGCAACAAGGGACCCCAGATATTCCTTGCAATACCTGGGTAATCACTAACCTTAGCAGGGAGGTAGCCAATGTCTAATTGTCTGCAGAATTTGCTACCTGCCAAAGCCCATAGCGGAGTAACGAGGTACTCCAGATGCCCACTGGTATTGCCATTTCTTGACCATTTTTAGTAGATCCTGGGATATTGGCTGTGACAGCTCCTGGGCCCATTAAGAACTGAGATAAATGGATTTTAGACAATTTGCTAACTTGGATTAATACTGGTTTTACAAAACATTAAAATAAGGATTAAAAAACCTTGGAGAGGATCAGTAATGAGCCCCCCACAGATATATTTGGCTTTAACATCTGTGCCTTCTCTCCTGAGTACTCGGGGTAAACTTAAAAGACTTCAGTGCTAACGATGATAAGCACTTCAGGCGGTTCCAGAGCTATCCTTAGAGCTGCATTCTCATAGCATTATATAGGCCTGTTGTCTCCTATCAGAGACATCCAGAACAGTACCTACAGTGAATTGTGAAATGTAAAACGTGACACATACTTTGAATTATCTTTCACCAGGACTCTACAACTTTCATGCCTAGACTATTGAAGTATTAGTTTTTGTATCCCTCTCTATTGCACTCTTATTTTGAAGAGTTTATTAAGGTGTGATAACTCACTACACTGTAATGTAAGCTGTGTAAAAAATACATTTCTACTGTACCTTAGTCAATTCTCGCCATCCCTCCCATCAACTCTGCCTTGATTGCTTGACCAGGAGGTTTTTTATGCCCATTGTTCACTCACATACCCAGTAACTAGTGTCAAGACCATTAGGCAACATGTTCAATCTCACCTTTGTTACTGCTAACTGTTTTCTATAGTTTAAAGAATCTGGGTAAGGTCTGACAGTGAGCACTGCCAAAACCGTACCTAGCAATAGCCCAGACGCAAATCACGGAAGTCGCCTCCAGTACTGCAAACCACACAAAAAGCAGAGTAGTCTTAGTTGTGAAATAGGGTGCAACCTTCGATGTTTAGATCTACAGTGAGCCGGGTAGGAAAGGAATTGTGCATTTGTTTCAGTGATGACCGTGGAACCTAAGAAACTCTGGGCTGTCAGCAAAAACAGGGTGCAGAACAAAGATGGCAGTGCAGCCCGAAGCTCCACAGAATAGCCAGCTGGATTCCTAGAGTTGTTTTATGAAAATAGTAGGCAAGAGTTCTGCTGGCTACAGTCCAGTAAACCACTGGAAAACATGGCATTCTATATACATACAACCCCGTTGAGGCACATGAGAATGATCTGCGTTCACAGCCCAGAAGCGGGAAGGTTCACGTCAGTCAAAGCTGCTGCCACTTGCTGTCAACAGCCACAGGTCCTGGTAATCATCAACCTAACCAGAGTGAGCTGTGTAATTCTTGTAGGTAAGCAACTACTAACATCATATCCAGGGAAAGATACACTTTTACTATTATGCACCAATTTGGGCAAGTCTTGTTCTAGTTCTGATTACCAAAATCCTGGGCACATAGAGTCACATTTTGAGTATGGAAAGTGACCCCTCCATCCCCACATATCCTGGATGGAGTTCTAAGAGAAAATTAAGAATAAAGAGGCATTTAGTAATCTTAAAGCATTTTCTATGTGTTGAAGTGCAAACCGCCTCATCCCATGCGTATTCGATTGAAAAATGGCTGTCGATAATTTTAACATGGAGATCTGCACATTCTTTGACTGCAAGTTTCGGGTACTTTGCATTTGTAAACAGTGACCCTCTTAGCTGGTGTATAGTGGAAAGGAGAAGGCCACAGTGTTCCAGAGGAGTTTTGGCATATATATAAATATATGCATGTGATTGATTTACAAATTATAGCACAAATATTTTAAATGATATATCACCAGCATGAAAAGTACAGTCAAGGCACTTCAGTCCGGTGATGCCGATAACCAGCACCCCCACTCTGAAAATGGTTGCAGCATCACTGTCATCCAACCAGGCCAGGAGACTCTATGGCCAGAAGTCCACCCGCCATAACCAGAGAGTCCTGCCAGGGAGGTAGAGTGCCTTTAGCAGAGCTGCTGCCAACTCTCCCTTCAAGGAGCTGCGTTGTCAAGTGGGTTCTATTTCTGAAGTGTCCTCTGGGCAATTTTTATTCTTTTTCAATAACAAAGTCTCAAAGTCAGAGTTTATTATTGAAAAAAAATGGCCATGACTCACTCAGGGTTTTCTCGCTGTACTTGAGGTAATTTCTTTCCTTTGCTGTTCAGAGCCACTGAGCTTTCCCTGGTGGGTCTGAAAAGGAAAAATGTAGGTCGGAATGACCTCCCTCCATAGCACGGACATCATGGTGTACATTGACTGAAGGCCTTATAGCGGATGGGCAGTCAGTCAAAGGTTACCGCTGGCAGAGCCAGCTGAGGCACCGCTGGCAAACACCTGGTGCAGTGCCCACCTCTGCCTGGGACAGGTGAACCACAGGTTTGGCAGGCGGGACATCTGCTGCCTATTGACAGATGCTCCACTTCCGGCAAACTTTGAATGACCCACTTAGTGTTTGTCTGGATGATACAACATTATAAGTACACAAAAGGAAACGGTGAAACGTTATGAAGCAGTTGAAGGTCACAGTATAGGATATTTTTGTAGATTGAGGCGTGATAATTTCATATCCTTTGGTGCCAAAAAAAGAAACCTTTGTGGGGAAACAAGCCACAGTAAGTTCAAGAGGAGAAAGACAAAGGGGATTAGAAGGCTTCACGTTTGCAATCAATAAGCCTTACACAAGAAGGACAGAATTGCATAGTTAAACAAAACTTACGTGTGGGAGGTGGAAAAGCAAGAACATGAGTAGCATACAACATAACTGAGCAAACAAAGGCTTCTGAGAGCACGCAGAGCAAAATTAAAACAAAGGGCATAAAAACAAATAACTAAAGAATTCTTTTTTTTTTTTTAACAAATCCTTGTTTGAACGCGCAGAACCAGAAAAAGATAATAATTGTGCGCTATTGCAGAAGCAGACTCGGATTCAGCATTGTATTCAAATTATAGCAGGACTCAGTATTCACAGTTGATTGACAATCAATACGATAAAATGCAGCCAGAGATTTTGGTCAGTAATGCGCTACTCGTTTAGAAAACCGCACATACAACAATATCCCACAAACCCTTGTGGATGTCACCCAAGATCTGTGCAGCACAGCGGGGGTATTTGTACTGTATTTTAAGCAAAGACACATCTCAAATACTTCCAAATTGAGCTTATGCGGTTTTGTTTCAACTTTGAACCAACAATTCAACACAAAAATGATTTCTGTGCGTTCCTCGGTAAAAACTCCTGAATTTTGCAATTTGGGCGTGGGGCGTACATCCGTGTAAGAGGCACACGTGCTGAGGTTGTAAGAGGCACACGTGCTGGGGTTATTCGCACTTCCCTAAAGGGCCTGTATCTGGTACAGCAATATAGGAAGCGTGGTATTCTTATGCGTGTACTGTACTTGCAAGATAGATGACGTCATGATGGGTTCTGTATCTACAGCGGATGGGCACTCCCCCCCCCCCCCCCCCCCCCTAATATGTTGCTTTCACCTGCAAAGGCTGCAAAAAGCAGGGGGCCACCACCCGAAAATATTGCCCCTCACAGTTATTGGAGCCTGCCTATGCCCGTTCTGCAGGCTGAAGAACAAGCAGTCACGCAAGAAGAACGTCGCTGCGCCTCGACGGCTCGTTCCGCCGTCTAATTGGTGAAGGCATTTGTTCTGTAATGACATTATTGGACACCGGAGATTGATGCTCAGGGCGGGACAGCCGCTCAGTACCCTGCTAATGCCCGCGTGCTTCCTGACGAGTCGTTACTAAAGGTTGTTTGTGGAGAAATTCATTAGCTCCGCTGCTTGATCTCTAAATAAATAAGTTGGTTCAATTGTTAGCCGAGAAGAAAGGGCTAATTATGGAAATAGTCGCGAGCGTCAATATTTCATTTCCAGATGCTTTCCTGCTGTGTAGCGCACGGCTTACTCTTGCCTTCACTTAGTAGGGAGTGAAGGCGGCTATCGACTCCCAGTCTTTTTCGCTCAGCGCGGTTTTTTCCACTTTTATTTCTCTTGATTTGATGTTGAACTGTGTCCTTTACCCCCATGAACAACATTTAGGGGTCGCAGCTGCGACCCCAGGCACTGCCTTTGCGACCCCTGGTCTCACAGGTGGCAAAATCAGTGCCTAGAACACAGTGGCAGCTTTATGGATGTTGGCTGGGACTACACTCCGTGTTTTCTGTCAGTTTTTAGGTTGAGCCTGCAGGTAGAACGCAAGCACAGTCGCTTGTCAACGATCTATTGTATCTAAAAACAAGCATCTGCAATGCAATAGGTCTCGCATTTATGCACGTTTGAGCTATTGGCATTGTAAATGATAATGCCTTTTATTTATGTTTTTGTTTTCAAAACATAATTAAAAGGCATTGTCATTTATAAAGCCAATAGCTTAAACTCTCTCAAACGCAAGACCTGTTGCATTCCAATTTCTTGATTAAAAGTGTGTGCGTGTGTTGGGGGAGTTGCAAACAGAGGGTAGCAGAAGGCACTGGGTCTATAACATATCCTTTCATTGCTGAAGGAAGTCTTCCATTGCTTTGAATGGATGTGAAATACCCATTTGATCTAATAGTAGAACTTTGATAGTCGATGCGGACAAATGTCTTAACTTCACCTGTGGATAATTTGGGAAATTTAGCATCAGCAAAGCCTGCCAGTGTTTTCAAATTCTGCCCAATTTTGATGATGCGAAGTTTCCTCACAAGCACATACAACTGACTGTTATCTAGTTAGGGAAGGGAACAGGGACTTAAGCTGTTTTGGGATGGGAAGAGGTTATCGCTTTGGGACTGTGTGCCAGGTTGGTGCTGTTTTGGCCGTCTCACTGAGACCTTGCTGGGAAGAACAAGGAGTAGTGCAACCTCGAGTGATGCAATGGCCTCGGGGGGTAGGAAACAGATAGTCGAGGGGTTTGTGCTCGGACAGGAGACTTCTGCCAAGTTGTGGCAGGCCACCTGCAACCACTGATATATATATATATATATATATAAGTAAAACTTTACTAGCTTTATTCTGAAACTTGGAAAACATATTTGGGAGCTCTTAGATGTTAAACTTTGCACACTCATACTTTTTTCCATCTATTTATTAACATGTTCAAATAAGTAGCTCATGTCACCATAGCATTGCATATGTGTTTTCACCAGAGACGAACACGACTCACAATTTGAGCTGACAGTGCATTTGTAGTGAGCCCTTATCCGCCATCTCAATAAAGTCTCACCAGAATGTGGTCACAGGACAGCAAATGACCAAATGTATGTTTCCCTCTATCCTAACTTTTTTTTGTTTTATTTTAATTGTTTTATTTAAATCTTTGCAAGAAAATATTTAACATAACAATGCAAAGAAGGACACAGTCATTGTTGGCAACTTGATGGCATGTACCTAGCAGTTACAGAGTGCCAAACATATAAACCATGGTACCATTGTCTCCAGACATAGGCATACAGTTTTCCCCCAAAAGTGATCAGTAATTCTTCACCGTTGAGTTCCGAGCACCCGATCTTCCCCCTCATCAGTCGCTACCTGAATTGGGCTGTAGCATGGCAGATCTCCTCACCACTGAGTCAATGATCAGTGCCCACTGCCCCCTGTCATCATAGGTCAAGTTTGCTGCCAGTCATTTGCAGCAGGGTTCTGCCAGTCTTGCACCGCCTCATCACTAAGGACACGCCCCGTCCTGTCAAGGGGGTCAGTCCTCTCCGGCTAGTGCTGCAGCTGCGTCTCCCAGCGCCTCTGTCATTCTGTGCAGCATCCGCTCCCACTCTCAGCAATCATCCTCCAGGCGCTCATCGGTGCGCTTTAGCTCCGCCCATGCCCATTCCGCCCGGTCCCTGGACCATGCCACTATTGTGGGCCAACATCCAGTGAATAGCCAGTCGCTGCTTGGCCAGCTGGAGCCAGAGCTGTGCTTATTTATATTGCACCCTACCATCCTTGGGGCATGGGAGGAGGCCCAATAGGCAGTGCTTAGCCTCAACCTCATGGAGAATGGTGGTGGTCTGCTGCAAGCATCGATCCACATCTTGGCAATACTGTGTTATGTTGCCACAGCTCCAGATCATGTGGGTGAACCCCGCTCTACCCCACCCACCTCTTTGGCATTCGTCCGTGGGGGAGGGATATATTCTGCTGAGTTTCACTGGGGTCAGATATTCTCGGTGCAGGACGTAAACATGAGCCAACTTAAAACGAGCATTACTCGACACCTCTTGTACAAAGGCGCAGGTTCTATTCCATTCTATGTCAGTTATGGACTCTGGTAGATCTGCTTCCCAACCACTCCATGCTCGGCAATCAACCTGCGGTGTGTCGTCTTTGAGGGCCTAGTATAGATTGCACACTAAGCACCTGGAAGACCCTCGTTCCAATATCGCCCCTAATGTACAGGCCCCTCAAGGCGCTGCTGAGAAGCTGGGACACAACCCTCCTACTTTTTATGCTAATGCCTACCCCCATCTTAGAAAAGCATTGTTCCATAGTTTAAAACAAGAAGCATGGCTCTTATTTTTTGTGACCATGTGATGTTTCAAAATCTCTGGCTGGAACTGATTCTGCCAGTATCACCACACATACACACTGCACCAGCCCACTGTATGTGTGTGGACCATGTTGGCACTCTATCCAGTGGTGTAACTTAGGCTCCCGTAACCTCCGCAGTGCGGGGGGTCCCCAAGTTCCTGGGGCCCCATCAACACAGTACCCTGACCTGAGTGTTCTTGATTAAGACCGGAGGAGGGCCCCTTCATGTACCTTGCAGAGGGACCCCCTCAAGTTTCTTTTTCCCACTGACTCTATCTTACCCTCTCCCCCACAAATTGTCTCTAAACTTTACATTTACCACTTTGCTCAGCATTGACTACTTCACCATTTTCTATGTTATATTTGGCATTTCTCTTACACTAAAATAAAATGCAAATAGTGTCTGACTCCTGGCTGGCACCCAGACATACAGCTGAGAAAAAATCCAAACAGATCCTAGCTCCTTGCTGGGGCAGATGCACACCGCTCCTACCACTCACAATGTGAAGCCTGAGGAAGGAACTGTGTATTTGATCCCCAGCAAAGAAACACAAGCTGTTTTTATTTCTTAGTCAAGGAAAACAGACAATATTGACTTTTTCTGCTTGGAAACTATTTGCAATTTGTTGGGTAATTGGGTGTGAAACTGATGGGAGATTTCAGAAATGTATAGATTGCTCAAAAGTAGATATAATTCATCAAAGGGTCAATTGTCAATGATTTCTCCAAAAATTGATTATTGAGATAAAAAACTAGCCCTTGTCTTTTCTAATATTATTTTCTTGAGGTAAAGAGTGACTTGGTTTCCCATCACCCCCTCAGCACAGGAAATGACATCAAAGCACCCTGCATTTCCCCCCGTTGACGTACGTAATGGCAGCTGTAAAACAGATAGAGAGTGGACTTGCGCAGCGGATGTATTGCTGGCATGCCAAAGGCAAGCCCAACCTTGCCCATCTGCACATCGACTGTGCCCAGTGCTAGGAAGCCTAATCAAAAAATCACACAGCGATACTTCCAGCACTCCTTAGGTTGCTTGATCGTGGATGCTGTTCCCCAACTGCTGTCATGCCACCTCTGACACCACAGTTGGAGCTTTCACCTCCACCCACTGCCGTTTTTTCAGCAGCCACCCACACCCCTCCACACGCAAATATTAACAATGCCCTAAGCCTGCCCTCCCAACACACATTCCACACAAGCACCAACAACTCCTACAACCCCACCCTACACCACACGCCAGAGCAAACCCGCACATCAACACCAACTTGTAAGCATGCTGCTCAACACATGATCACACAGCAAGCACACAACTGAACTATGTGACCTGCAGAGCAGTAGCCCACCCGACATCCTCTTCATCACAGACAACTGGCCCAACCCCTCATCGGCTCCAGACATCACCATAGCAATCTCTGTCGGCTACAAGATTGCTCGACAGCACTGTCTTTACAAGCCTAGAGGAGGACTTGCTATCATCTACAAGGAATACATTAAATGCACAACATTCACAGAGAATGCCTCCCCATCTATGGAACACCTGCACTTCATGCAAGAAAATCACTAAAAACTTCACCCTAAATGATGCCTTCACCCACTAACCACCCAGACCATGAGCCACCTTTACCAACCCCCTCACTTACTTTGTCGCCGCACTCACCATCAACTCAAAAGCCTATATTTTCCTTGGTGACCTCAACTTTCACCTGGAAGACTGAAATTACCGCTGCTCCATAACACTCCTCGAAAGCTTGAGCAACATCGGATTCCCCCAGCTTGTCTCAGAACCAATTCACGCTGCAGGACACACACTTGATTCCATCTCCACCACAAGTGACAGCATCAAATACAACTTCAACGCACTGGTCATATGGACCGACCACTCCATCATCCACTTCCAAATCAACACATCTCCAGTCGACACCTGTACCAGGATCAGCCGGGCCAGGAGCACCTTCCATTATTTAGATGCAAATAGCCTTCAACGAGTAAATGAAACCCATTTTCTTCCTGAAGTTTTTATATAGGTCAAACTCTACTCAAAGGTACTGAATTGCTTTACACGAGCACCAATTTAATTTCATAAGGACATATTCCTTATTTAGATAGGGAGAGATTAAGTGATTTGCCCAGGATCACAGGATGTTCAGCCTAGACCAGACTCAAGTCTGATTCCTCAGTTCCAAAATCGGCAGCTCTGACCTTAAGCTCTATTTTCTACCCCCCTCTACCCATGCTGAGGACCTGTCCAGGGTGTACGCTCTTAATATCCATTTCATACATGAAGCTTGTTTCGAAGTGCTGCCATATTGTCACATCAGTGGATGAGGCACAGGGAATGAATTATTTGCAGAGGATCAAACAGTTGGTTACATTAGTAGACCCAGGACTTCATTTCACTCCATCTTGGGGAAAGACGATATATTTACCACTGTATTGCATTTACATGACTATACCATGCGACTGGACACCCTCTATTGTCCTGTGAAGTGATAATGGAAATTTGGTCACCCTACTTGGCCTTCACAGCAATGTCTGGAGACCAAGGCTGCGGGTCCTAGGGAAGGGGACCCTCCTGTTCTGGGCCTTGAATCACCAGACCATGGGTGCGATACCCAGGGCAGTAGGCCAAATCCAATGGGCCTTGCAGCACTAGACCACAGCTGTTAAGCCAAGGGGTTGGGACCAAACTTCCCTGCACTCAGCCACTCTGGATCATAGTGGAGTAGTTCAGAGGAGGAAACACCCATTCCCTGGGCTTACAGTGGTACATTATTGCTGCAAGGCACATGGAAGAGGACTTCCCTATATCTGGTCTCCTCCCCTTGATCGTGCATCACTAGACTGTGGTTGCGAGGCCTAAGGGATTGGAGACCCCTACCCTACATCTCGTAGCCATGGTGGAGCAATGAAAGACCTCTTCCCTGGGCCTTGCTGCCATGGTTCAGTGCTGTCAGACCCATATGTAGTGAGCTCCCTCTCCTAATCTTCTCAATGCTACATCATGACTGATATGCCCAGGAGAGGGGGTGGCTTGTGTGGGACCCCACCTGTGGGCCCAATTGTATTTGTCTCACAGCATTTTACCCTGGCCCTGTGCATGGGTCTATGTGAGGGGTATAGCAATCAGTAGTGCAGCAGGTGCAGTGACACCATGCGCAGGGATATAAAAAGTCAAAATCTTCTCAAATTATGGCTTTACTGTACTGGGCAGCCAGTGGACGAAGGTAAAGGGACACTTACTTTTACTTTGCACCATGGCACCATTGTTGTTGCTCTTCCCTCTCTTTTATGGGCTTCACAGCCATGTTTCAGAGCTGTGAGGCCTGGAAGAGGCCCTCCCATTCCCTAGTCCTCACAGCCATGGCCGTAAACTCAGGGGAGGAGGCACACACCTATGAGCTTAGCAGCTGTGGACACCATGGTTGTGAGGCCCATGGGTTCTCTATCATGGCCTCACAACCAGGTTGTACTCACTTCATGTGCTCCTTGCTGGCACCTTTTATCATTCAAAGTCCCAGTTTTATCATATGCTCCTTGCTGGCACCTTTTATCATTCAAAGTCCCAGTTTTACTATTCATGATGATTTCAATTCTCACCTGGAAATCTCCCAGGACCCAGAAGCTACTAACCTTACTAGGCTCCAACAGGCGTCCCACAACTTTTTAAAGATGCCACAGATCGGCTGCACACACTCTCAAACCCATCGCTACCAAGCATAATTTGATTAGTGTCGAAAGGCCTTTTCCTCCTTTATGGTCACATCACGCAGCTGTCCCTGTCTTTTAACACCCTTATCACTCAAAATACATTTAAAAATACTATTCCTCTGTCTCTAACCCGCTCATAGGCTAAAATGAACCGAGATAGCGTTACTGGGGCGTCGGACCTAGGTATCTTGTTTTACTCTGTTAATGGTATCACTAAATGCAAAGGCATTTAATAATTGGATATCGAATACCCATGACATCATAGCGCCCAAAGACGTGGCCCTCTCTGCTCTCTTACTTACTGAAAAACTAAGAACCACCAAAACAATCTTTTGGTGGTTCTGAGTTTTTCAGTAAATAACATTAATGTAGCGCCTCTGAGGTGATTACAAGTTGATGCAGTGGATTCTAAGTAGCAGAGAGCACCTTCCTAAGCAATACAAGCATTTGCAATGCAATAGGTCTCGCATTATTTAAATTTGAGCTATTAGCATTGTAAATGGCAATTGTTTTTTGCTTTGTGCTATAGTTTTTTTTTTACATAAAAAGCTACATATAAAATATGTTTTATTCAAGTTATTTATGCAGTATCTAAATTTTGTTTGCATAAAAGAGTACAATAATATCTTAGTAAAAAAGTCAAATATTTTAATGGTAATTCACCAAATGTTCATTTATGTGTTGGTTTTGAAAATAGCGAAATTAATAGCTTTGTCATTTACAATGCCAATAGTTATAACTTTCGCAAATGTGACACCTATAGCATTTGTAATGCAACATTTGTATTTACGTGCACATTAGGCTAAAAGTTTGCCCTGGTACTGTCTGCGCTTTTACGTTTGTGTTTATTCATTGGATGTACTCATTCTGAGTAAACTTTTAAGTTTGCCTTGTATATTTTTTATTATGAATCACAAACTCACGTGTCGCCGAATGCAGTAAAACACCCACGCTGGTAACTACCACGCAGGCTGGTGGAAGCCACGCTTCGTCTGTAAAGGAATAAGTCAAATGTAATTTTTTTCAATTTTCCTTACCCAAGCCTACACTCACTCTTCTCTAAGCAAGTATGTGCCTTCTGATGGAGGGGCATTTATTAAACTCCTGCCTAGATTAGCATAACTCCTTATGTACAGGACTGTTTAACTGTTAACGTGAAGTCCAATCTGAAGACCCAGGTTGCTCTGTGCAGTGAAAGAGTGTCTTTGCTCAGTAGGGGTACAGATTCAATGGAGGCAGGCTTACTACCATGGTTCTTGAGTGTGAGTGAGTGAAACGAGGTGTGCGCTGGAGGAAGCGCTCGGTCCATCCCAGAGGTATCAATGTATGAGCAGCATATGTGAGCACTGCGGTGGGTGAAAGGTGGTCTGTTCTGAAGGAACCGATCGGTACACCCCAGGTTTATCTAGGTACAGGCTGCATGCCTTACCTCAAAGTTGCTGGAGCGACAACAGTGGTGGATGAAATGTGGTGTGTGTTGAAGGAAGCGCTCAGTAACCCCAACCCCCCCTTCCTCCCCTCCCCAACCCCACCCCCGCCGGATTATCACGGTACCGGCAGCAAGCTTTGTTCTGAGGGCGCTGGCTTGAGGACAGTGGTGGGTGAAAGGAGGTCTGTGCTGGAGGAAGAAACACTCTGAGGAGTGTCAGCAGGCCGGGTCCAGGTACAAGGCCCATACAAACGCGCTGTCACGTCCGAGTTCACAGCCTGAATGGCTACACTAAGTAAACTTTAAGGTGAAATTACATTTACATGTCCGGGCTTTGGGGCTTTGCACAGACAGACGTCGTCTGCTCTCAAACAAAACCGCACGAGATTTCATACGTTACCTCAGTAGAAGAGATCTACACACTCTTATAATTGGCAGAGCTCTCGCTACCCCGCGACGGTGCTTTTCTGTGAGCAGTTGTGCTCCTAGTTGATGCATCCATGTGTTTGTTGTAATTCACCTAGATTATGCCCTCATGTGTCTGTGCTGTAACAGGGCAGGGCAGATGCCTCCCTTTCTTTGCGTCCTGCTGCCCAGTACACGAATATTAATTATATTGACTGGTGATGCCCACCTGCGCCACCGTCATACGGCAGGGCTCATCTGCACTGCTAGGGGTGCTGCTAGGAGTGATCCCGGCTAGGAGTTGGTGGTTTGCTGTTCAGGCCTGTCGCAGTGACGCTGGCCTTGGAAATCCAGTTTCCCGATCCATCGTGCTTCTTTTGAATATTTGCCCAGGACTAAAGTGCGCATAGGTAGCCAGCATCTAAAGAATCTGTGCCTCCTTAGAGTATGTGTATATTCTCTGTATGGTAACATTATATTTACAAATGGGATTCCCCATGCTCTCACCCCCCCCACCGCAAAATGCATGTCTTTAAGAGCATCGCATGTCCTTATCAGAACGTAGAGGTCAATGCTGTTTTAAGTGTTCACCACATGGAACTTTCTTTACAAGCAGCACCAATGATCCGAGTGTAGACTGCAACAAAATGGATCAGAAACATCCAACATCTATAAATGCAACTAAATCCCATTCTAACTATAACTGCAAGTTAACAGTGCCTATGCACGTGCCAGCCAGCTCCACAGATCTCTTCACAGCACTCATTTCATGAATGTGACGTTAATCCTCGAAGAATGAGACCTGCAACAACTAGAGCTGTGGAATATGCGAAAAAAAGATGCAAGTATAACTGTTCTAGGATGTGTAACGCCTCTGGTGATAACAGAGAAGGCTCCAAGAATTTAAAATGCCTCGGGATTTTAATACAACAAAACACTCACAATACTAGTCTCTGCGCTCCGCCACAATCCCGTCTGAGAGAACGCAGCGCCAATGGACATGGTGACATGGCGGAGTTGTTTGGCTAAAACAGAACAACAAGAAGCCGTGAGCGTGCACACTCCCGAACTTCCGGTTTTGGGATGTGCACGCTCACGGCTGTCGTGGGGCGGGACTTCCGTCTTTACGAGAAGCCCGCGCCCACGGAGTGGATGGCCAGAGGACCGGTGGCAGCTGAGGCCGCTGATGCGGTAAGTGGGGCATAGTGGGGGGCGCGGTGTGTGTGTGTGTGTGTGCGTGTGCGTGTGTGTGTGCGTGCGTGTGTCTGCGCGTCTGTCTGTGTGTGTGTCTGTGTGTATGCCTGTGCCTGCAAGGCATTATGGGCTGCGCCGCATATTAAATGAGCGGCTCTCCCGCTGCTCCGGGGAGAGCCACGCTGGCGCTTCGCCGCTTCCTGGGCCATAGATGGGGGGCTCTGTGTGTAGGTGCGGCGGCGACGGGGGTGTGTGTGCCTGTGTATGGATGTGTATGTGCGCATGCGTGAGTGGCGGTGTGGCTGTGTATGTGCGCATGCGTGAATGTTGGTGCGCGTGCAAGCAGCTGAATCCAGCCGGGGAGAAGCGCGTGACAGTTTTTTGTCCGTCATTCCCCCGTGTCAGCTCGCTATAAGTCTCCAGCCCTGGACGCATCCTTCGGATGCGAATTCCAGGGCGAGACCTAAAAATGAGCTTCGCTGACTATCACAGTTAAATATACATTAAGCACAAAGAAGCAGCTCAGTTTAGCATGGGCGCTACAAAAGGGGTAAGTAATATTAAAAGGAACACTGACTAGAGCCTGCATTTAAATAACATGATGTTGTAAAAATCTAGTACTTCTAAATAGCGGAAATCACTCCTGACTTTTCACGCTCATCCGAGGGAACTGTTCCCAAAATCGCTAAAACTTTTTGGTTATATCTCAAAATTCCTTCCATTCCTGCCTCTGAGTGATCCGAGATGGTGTGCGCACGTTTGGCCCCAATGGCGGAGATGAGCGCATTTCATTAAATCTTCCTTCAATCTAAATGTATTTCTGCTGGTCAGTACTTTTATCCCTTGCTTGGAGTGAAGCACAAAACACGACCCTTTTCTTTATCTCGATTATTTTACAGGATAATAAAACTATTAACAATAAATAGTAGCGCTCACGGCCTATTGAACAACTACGCTTGCGTTTTCTCACTAAAACCAAGGCTACTGTAATTGTCAGTGTATTTATGTCGCGCTATGTGTCGTTCAAAACTGCTCTTGGCACTGGTGAGTCACAAAATGTTAAAATAATGAATAGTAAGGGAAGGAGAGATGTGAGAAGTATAGAGGGGCAGGTAAAGGAGATAGGAAAGCAAGAGGGTGCGAGGACCCAAAGGCCCTAGAAAAATGTACTGGGGAAACTAACATTCAAAACTCTTCAACGGTCGAGTTCTAGGGGCTTCTTGAACTGCTGAGGCCCAGAAGAGCGAGGATAGCAGGGCTTGCTTTCTGTTGGGGCATGGGAAGAACTCCTGTTTTTTGTCGTCCTCCCCCTTTTGCCGCCCTAGGCGGCCACCTAATCTGGCCTAATGGTAGAAACGGCCCTGATCAGCATTCCAAGCCGCAGATGGTGCAAAATCACAGAAGCAGGCTGGCTCAGCACCCTCTGCATGGATCAACCTAGCCCCACAGAAACCTGCACCAGTACATCAACAACTGGATCAATAACTGCATGGACTCTCTCGCACCCATCAAACCTACCAAGCATAGTAGATTAAACAAGTAGGCCAGCTGGTACACAGAAGACCTCCGAGACACCAAACACCATTGCGAAAAGCTAGAATGGAAATGGATAGCATGCCAAAACACCACCCACAGAACTACCTACCTGAATGCAGTCAGATGCTATCACCAGCAAATAAGAGACACCAAGAATAAAGCAGTAGTGGACCACATCATAGAAATCTCCAACAGCTGCAAGGAGATCCTCTCTTTCGTTAAGGATTTCACCTCACCCTCAGACACTGTTAACAACATGGCTGCCTCCCAACAACTATGAGACAACCTATCCATCTTCTTCACTGCAAAACCAGAAACAACTAGAGCAACTTCACACACCAACCCAACCCCAGAGAGCTCATCACGAACCTTCCCAAGATGTCTACCTGGCTGAATGGACAATCCTCGCCAGAAATGACACAATGCCAGTCATGCAGACCATCCACCAAAGGACCCATGTCCCCATCACATCTACAACCTGGGAGCATCACCAACAAGCGCCACTCTGATCCACATCCTCACCTCCATCACGTCCGCCATTTTCCCAGATGAATGTAAACTAGCAGAAATCAACACTCTCCTCAAGGAGCCCACAGCCTATCTGAATGCATTGAGCAACTTCCAACCCATTTCCCTGCTCCCCTGTTCAGCCAAACTGATTGAGAAGGCCATCAACAAGTTACTCTCATCCCACCTCAAACTTCATCATCTTCTAGACAACACTCAATCAGGATTCAGAAAGAACCACACTACTGAAACAGCACTCATCGCGGCAACAGACGACATTCACAACATTCTGGACTAAAATGACACAGCTGCCCTGATCCTGCTTGACCTCTCTGTAGCTTTAGACACTGCCTCACATAACTGCCTCATTAGAAGACTCCACAAGATTGGCATGCAATGCAAGAATCCACTATCAAATGGATCTGTTCTTTCCTCGCGGGAAGACCTCAATGTTTGAGGCTGCCACCAGTGGTTAATTTGTGAAAATAAAGTACCGGGCCCTTGTCAGAGGACCACTTCAGCTTGCACTACCCAATGCTGCCGTTAACAGTACTAGCAAATCACACTCCTCGAAGAGTGACAATTCAAATTATTTCAGTCCCCCCAAAGCTTGGGTGGCAGGTATTAATCATTTTAAGGTATACTGAAATAACAAACAACTGTTGTTGGGCTCATTTTAAATTAGACAAACAGTGCCATCATGTGGCAGATTATTATAAAATCCACCCATCGCTAAAATTAAACCAATTAAACTGCTGAATCTTTGCCCAGTATAAACCAAGGCATTGTCAAGAAATTGAATATAAAATATAAGTGCTATTATGCCTTAATTGCAATATACCCCATGCAAAACTGTGTGTACAGAGGCTTTTTTTTTTACAGAGTTTTATTTAGCGCAAACTTGACCCGAGTCGGGTATCAGAGCGCTTTACATAGCACAAGTTGCATTACATGAGGACACATTCATCACATATTTGTTAGGCACGGGGAAATTAAGTCATTTGCCCAGAATCATAGGATGTTCAGCGTCATTGCCGAGACTCAAACCCAGTTCCCCATATTTGAAGTCGACCGCCCTAGCCGCTAGGCCAACTCCTCTCCCCAATTAGCATAAAGCAGGCAAATACCAAAAATAAACTTACAGCGCAACAAATGTCTTAATGGATTCCGCGGGTTAAATTGTTTAATTTCAGTGATGGGTTGTGTGTATTCACTCCATGGACTATACACTTCAAAGGTTTTATTGTTGCTCACTGTCATAACATTATTTATGGTCGCTGATCGATTGTTTTTATACTGAAGTTACCCCTGAAGAAGGGCTTATTGCTTGAAATGCATTGGGTGAGCATTTGCACAGTTACCAAGTATTATACGTGTATTCTGACGTGCCAGTGACAAAAGCTTGTGTGGGCATTTCTTCGGCATTTAAAGTTGGTAACCATGCTGCCTCCATTTTGAACTTTGAAACTTCCAAAATAAATATGGATTACAATTGATTACTCGGATTTTTGTTGTTGGATTCTATCGACTTGTGCTTTTGTGGCTTGATGCTGGGCAAGACGTCTCAATAGTCCAACTTGGAATTCTGTGTCAATGCTACTGGGACAGAGCACAATTCAAGCCTGCATGCCAAAACCTTGCCTTTCAGCACTTTCAAAACATTTTGAACTTTGAATGAAGTTCCGTTTGAATTTGATCATTTGCTTAAGACTATCATAAGTGCAAGTGTTGACAATTAAGATTAAGTGCTGACCCGAGCACCAGAAACCACTGGGTCCAATTAGGCACTCGCTGCTGCCCTTCATATCAGAGACCGAGAAACTGATATGTGAATTCCAACAAGGATCGTCCCTCAGCCCATCCCTTTTCCATATATATATATAGATATATATCTATATATATCTATATATATATATATATTTGACACAAAAGGAAAATCAGCACTCCGCTCATTAATTGCAATTAGATTTATTCACCACATTGTTATAGCCTACGCGTTTCGAACCAAATGGTTCCTTCTCACGGCAGGATTACAAAGCAGTCCTATCTCACTTTCAATTGTTTAAATAATTATGATTTGGCTAGTGCATTATGGGACTTGCAGTTTCGTGCTTGTTATTTAATTCATAACTTTACATTTTTGGCTGTATTGTTTGTTTTAACATTCATTGTTGGCTAAGTGCCTTTGTTACTTTAGTGTTCAGCTCGCACTATTAAATTCGAAGCAACCGAAAGGTTTGAATGGAGATGAGGAACTTTATTTTCATCTGTGACTCGTAATTTGAATTTGTAAGAACTGACTCTTGAGAACTTGTGAATAGAGAAATAAGAATCGTGCATTTGTGACAAGGGGACACATGCAGACAGGAGTCTGAAGAATGGCAGTGTGAAGGGCACTCAGCCCTAGAAACACAAACTGTTGGCACAACATAACACAGGATAGACCTATGGAAAAGACGGAAATGGATGAACAAATTCCCAAAAAGTGCACAGCTAACACTGCCTAGACACCGAATTTAATAGTGCGAGCTGAACACTAAAGTAACAAAGGCACTTAGCCAACAATGAATGTTAAAACAAACAATACAGCCAAAAATGTAAAGTTATGAATTAAATAACAAGCACGAAACTGCAAGTCCCATAATGCACTAGCCAAATCATAATTATTTAAACAATTGAAAGTGAGATAGGACTGCTTTGTAATCCTGCCGTGAGAAGGAACCATTTGGTTCGAAACGCGTAGGCTATAACAATGTGGTGAATAAATCTAATTGCATTCAATGAGCGGAGTGCTGATTTTCCTTTTGTGTCAAATTCAAACGGGACCCGGCCCTGGCCCCGAACCCAGCACCGACTCACGAAGCGTTCCCTCTGTGACAGGACCGAGTGTGAGAAATATATATATATATATAGATATATATATAGATATATATCTATATATATATCTATATATATATATATACACACACATATATATGTATGTATATATATATCAAAGCTCCAAACTTCCAAGGATCCTTACTCCGTAAAGATACTCCGTAAAGAAAGTAGCACTCACAGGGGGTAGTTCCAACAAAGATTTATTCCGGGAACTTCACAGCTGTAAGTAAGGATCCTTGGAAGTTTGGAGCTTTGAATACTTAACGGGTACACCCCCGTTCTGTGTGCACCCGCTCACGTGTGCACCTGGCTGGTGTTTCACACCAGTTATAGTTAGCTGGAAATTTTACTCGCATAAAACCATTGAAATTCCCACGTTATAGTTAGTTGGACTCACTATAACTTGCACGTCTGCAGTGCACTGCTGATGACGTCACATATTACATCACTCATGACAGTGTTTTTAAAAAAAAAAATTGATTGGTTAACTGGCTTATTAAGTGTATCTTAGTGAATACATATATTAGCGAGTAATGTTTAAATATTTAAATATATGCATGAGTGATGTAATATGTGACGTCATCAGCAGTGCATTGCAGACATGCAAGTTATAGTGAGTCCAGCTAACTATAACGTGGGAATTTCAATGGTTTTATGCGAGAAAAATTTCCAGCAAACTATAACTGGTGTGAAACCTATGGTTTTTTCAGTGAATTTCAGAGGTTTTTTAAATGCTAATTCCTAACTATAACTGGTGTGTAACCTATGGTTTTTTCAGTGAATATATATATATATATAAAATTTCTATGGCAAAATGAAACCCCTCATTTTGTTCCTTTTCAAATTAAATGTATTAAGTGTTACCACTTTATTCCAATCAAGATGACTTCAGGTGTGCCATACTTTTGTCATAAGTAAGACTGTTAGCGTTCTAGTTGTTCTTTAGAACACTCTGGGACATTCTGTCATTGCGCTATAGTTGGGCTACATCTGGCCGATATTTGGGCTACATTTGGGCTCTTTTGTCTCTGGTGGCCATCTTGGGAGACTGCATATCAGAATTTTTTAATGAAATATAAGAGGATTTGAGAAGTCACTCAAAATGTGCCCTAAATTTTCTTTCTTCCACACTAATCATAATTTCTATGGCAAAATGAACCCCCTCATTTTGTTCCTTTGCAAATTAAATGTTTTAAGTGTTAACACTTTATTCCAATCAAGATGACTTCAGGTGTGCCATACTTTTGTCATAAGTAAGACTGTTAGCGCTCTAGTTGTTCTTTAGAACACTCTGGGACATTCTGTCATTGGGCTATAGTTGGGCTACATCTGGCTGATATTTGGGCTACATTTGTTTTTTTTTGTCTCTGGTGGCCATCTTTGGGCTACATTGGGCTACATTTGGGCTCTAACATATATATAGCCCAATGTAGCCCAATATATATTTTTTCAAAGTTAATTTTCGTAAAAACCACTGGAGCATATATCTTGAGACATAGCAAAGGCACATCGGGGTACCAGTCCCTACAATTTTGCCAAGTTTGGTCGAAATCCATTCAGCCGTTCGGGCTAAAAGTGAGTCCAACTGCCCTATGGAAATTAACATGGGGAAAACACGTTTTGGGACCCCCCTTTTATCTCGGCCCCCGCTTGACGGATCCCCCCAAAACTTTCAGGGACGGAGCGGAGCGCAGCGAGGCAAAGTTAAGGAAAATTACAGGCAGATCCCTCATTTGGCGCCAAAGTTATTCCCAATAGAATGTTGCGGATTTCCTATGGAAAACGATCCTAACTATAACTACCTACTGGCGACCGCCAGTAGGTAATATATATATATATATATATATATATATATATATATATTGAAGCTCCTGCAAAACATCAATGGCACGCACTCACAGGCGGGTGCTCCTCGTAGTGGGGGTGCACCCACTCAATAAATTACTGCTCCGTTCCGCGTCGAGGACACTTCCACTGTCCACGCGGTGAAAAGAGCACTCTCGGGGGACAATTTGGAAAATTTTATTCAAATTCCAAACAGCACTGCACGACAAACCAAACAGACGCGTTTCGGTAATAAACCTTAATCTCTCAAACCTGACTGCTCAAGTCAATGCAATGTGCACCACTTGCTTCCATATCCTACGCATGCTGCAAAAGCTCTACAAATGGTTGACTCAGATCACCAGATGAATATTTATCACCAGCAGGCTCGACTATGGCAACACCCTGTCTGCCGGAATCTCCAAACAATTCCTACACAGACTTCAGACCATCCAGACAACTCCTGCATGACTCGACCTTTAACGCCATAATCCCACTACACACTGCACCCAGGAAGCTTCACTGGCTCCCCATTCACCATTGCAGCCTATTGAAACTTGTTATACACACATACTGAACCCTACACAACACAGGACCAAAATGCCTGAACAGCTGCAAACTCTTACCAACCCACTAGACACCTGTGCTCTGCTGCACAAAAACTGAAGTTCGTTCATGCTCTTAAATCACAATCAGACATGGAAAGGCCGACCTCAGCACATCAGAGACTCTTCCTCACTTCTTGAGTTCAGTAAAAAGCTGAAGACCTGGCACTTTGTATAAGCATGTTGGGGACCACACACCTGCACATCTGCCCAATCACCTGGATACCCTCTAGTGTAGTTAGAGTGCTGTACAAATCAGCATAACATAACATAACTTGCTTCTGGTCAGGGAATCTCATTTTTCCCAACTAGAAAAACAGAAGACTGCAGGTTGGAGGGATGAGATGACCAAGGTTCAGGATTGACTGTTTCCATGAGGAATAGGATCAGTATTGATTTGCATTAGGCACACCTCTGTCTAGATTGACACAGTGGGCAAAAAACTGTGGATTGGAATGCTACTCGATCGATTGCCACTGGTTAGACTATTTGCAAGCATTCATCCCATCACCTTTTGGGTGTTTCATTGGCATAATGCCTGGAAACTGGAGACTGGCACAGCTTTCCTTGTCTACTACTGCCAATATTTGTGAATTCCAAAACGAAGAAAATGTGCACCCATTCAAGGAGTACTTCCATGGATGCAGATTTACTATTTTTTGGTAAACTGGCCACTATATACATTTAAGATCCAGATTCCAAAAATGAGCAAAGTGAAACCTTTTAGTGAAATGCAATTGACGAGAAGCCATACCGAAGCTACGTGCCTGCCTGTGGGGCCATCTTGTTTGTTGTCGATTGAACCAGAGCTTGACCCCCATGGCCCAAATAGCCCACCCCTTCCCTGGTACACGAATTCAAGTTTGTACTAGATTTGTTAAAGCGTTCCTAACTTGTTTTTGTATATTCTTTTTAGGGGTGTCACTTTCATTCCTGATATCAATTATTTTTTGCAGCTTATTGATGATGCTGTACTTCGTGATATCTCATGGGGGATGATAATATCGTGGTCATTAGTCTTTTTTACAGATGTTTTTTCTCTAGCAAAGGCCGATTTCAATCGTTTTATGTTCCAGAGACGGATAGTATAGTTTGCCATTCTAGGCTCTGGCATTTTTCCCCACTGGAGCTTCAGTCACATCTAGTGAATCAGGATGCACAAAGGGTGTTTAGCTTTTTGACCTTGGAACATGAGAAGGATCGCAGCAACTGTGGCTCATCCGCTGTAGAGTGCCCTCTCTGTCAACTTCTCTCTTTCTCTCCCCATTCATTCCCACGCCCCCTTCCTTGGCTTTATTCCCTCTTCCCTGGTTCTCTCAAATGAAAATGAACATTATCGCTTTGGCAAGTCAGAGCAGGGTGATCGATGTCACGACTCACAGCCACTAGAAGTACAACAGCAGCGCTGTAAAATCTTACTTTTGCCCCAGAAGGAGGTGGATCAACCTAAATATGGTCGGGTAGATGTGCTTGTCTATATATGTCTATCACGGTGATGCCTTTCAGCTATTTCTGTCCACTGCCACTTTTCCTTGGGAAGTCTTTTTCCTTCTCTGGTCCTCATTCTAGCTGCATACCTTATTTGTACTCGCACATATGTAATTATCAGTAATCCGGTAATCAGTAATTCTGGGATTTCCCATATTTAGCATGTATCCTACGCAGAAAGTTCAAAGGTGAAATGTCGAAGTAGGAAACACCATGATAGCGGTATTCCTGCGCGCTTTGTAATCCTAACTTGTTCAGAAACTGCACCTACCATCCGTGGGCCACTCAGAATGAGAACTCAAAAGAGTTTCAGAGAAGTTTGGTCAAATCTCAGTACCTTGGACACTGCAGGAGGAATACTTCTCAGTTTCTGTTCCTCTACAATATTTGGGTGTAAAGTCTAGCCCTCTGGGTTTCCTCTTCTGTTGTGTTTCACTCTCCTTTTTGGAGCCACTGTCTCCGATCCTGGAAAGCTGGTGTCTTATTTTAAAGCACATTTGTAAGACCAGGGCACACACTCCCTGTGTTTAATGGCTATAATTACTAGTGATAGACCCAACAGAGATTTATTAAATAGTAAACTTTCTGGGTCCTAACAAGATGGGAAAGATCTGAAGCACTGATTGAAGTACCATGAACTGTTTCTTCAGCAGATTGTTTTTTCTGGAATGATCAAAGCTTACAATTAAAGATAAAATCTGCCTTTGCCTTGTTTACATAGTGAATGTAATGGTCCAGACACAGTTGCTTTGAGTACCATTGTGTGACAATCTAGTTCTTTGTGCTTCGTTCGAGCCATCAATCTGTAGGCAAATGTCAAAAGTACTAAGTCTGGGCAGTGAACTCCTCTCCGTTCACAGAGTTTTTCGCACTCCACGTTACGCTGAGCTCGTGGAATTCCGGAAAACTCTGCTCCGTATAGCGGAGCAGATTTTTTTCCTCACTGACGTTCGTCAATGTCAAGTTGGCGAGCGAGGAAAATCCACCACCTGTGGGATTTATTCTATTTCGTGATTGTAAAAATCAAATTGGCGAGCACGGAAAATCAACCTCCTGGCGAGATTTCTCAACGTGGGCGGTCGGATTTCTCATTGCGAGTAGTTGAGTATGCTCCCGCCCGCTTGCGTTGAGAAACCATCCATTTGCATTAAGAAAGCTGCCTGTTCAGTAAAAAATCTACCTGAGCTGCAGAAAAGAAGAGCGCCTGCTTGCGATGTGCCTGGTTCCATCTGCGATGATTGCACAGTGGGGATAAATACCTGGTGCTGAAAATCAGCTTGGATGGCATTTATCTAACGCACTTGTCTACTTGTGGAGCTCCGTGTAGCGCGGCAGAGGTTTTTTTGCACTTCACGGAGTTCCGCAAACTCCACCCAGGCTTACAAAGTACCCATTGAATTCCTTTATTTCCTTCTTATCTAAGGGACCAGAATCACCTTCTAATTTGTGCTCCATTTGGCTAGTACTGCTTCTCAAGGAGCCCTATCGACTTGCTGAATGAAGCAACGGCTGCAATGGCTTGCAGGCCCCTGTGGTGTGCTAATACCAGATGGTAAAGTGTCTGGTCTGTATTTGATTGTGCTCCTCCAAGTGTTGTTTATAAATCTGTAGGCAGGTCTGGAGGACCCCACTACTTAACTGTAGTTCAGTAGAGACCTTCTGAATTTCTAGCTCTTCCTCCTTCTGAAGCTCATTTTCATTATCAGCTTTCTTGGTCTTTCTTGGTGTTCTCAATTGTCACTTCTGCATCTCACCCCACGCTAATATAGAAAAATTGGACCTCTCCAAGAATGCAAAGGTGACATCACACAGGCTTTCGGTTCATCCACTCATTGTCTGCATGGAGTGATGAAAAGCAGCGAGACTCCCAAGACTTTCGATGCCGCTTGGGGCAAACCACCTCTAATTCACCTTAAGATTTAGCGATCTAATAACAAGGCAGGCGCTGGAAATTGGAAGGCGAAGAACAGGTTTATTTCTCTAGAGGAGAACACATCTCTTCGGACACCGGGGCTATCGTCAGGAGGTGCTCTAACAACTTCTCCGCTGCCCAGTCTTTTATACACATTTCAGTTAGTTTATTGGTGGTCAAACATCCTTGGAATTCCTGCCTCCAGCAGGTTCCCACACAAACCCAGCAACTGTCGCCCCCCCTCCCAAATCTAACAGATGATTGCTATCTTGCAGCTGGACATTCCGACAGGATCTAAAAGTGTGTGGGATCGGTCAGATCTGAGGGTTCGTGCTATTGATTAAATCAGACTTCTTTGTTAGTGCTACAAGTCCTGCCGTGTGGGGGCAATAAACTATGTCTGCAGGGGTCGGTTAGTGCCTGGGACCAGATTGAGCAGCGAGGAGAGGTCAGGGAGGTTATCAGGAGGCCTTGCTCATGTACAGAGGATGAAAGGACAAATGGGTTTAGGGCGGGAAGTGGCTCCGGGGCTTTGCCACGAGGACAAGGTTTTATAACCCCAGTATGTTTGGTCATGCTTAGTCAGGGTGCTGGGGATGATTGCGAGGTCAGGGTGAATCATAGGTGACTAGCAGTGAATGAAATGGCTGCGATATCTAAAATGGTTGTTGTTTACGCGCTCGCGGAGGCCTTCGCTAAGCAAGATGGCGCCGAAAATGTTCATATTTGTTGTTTTATATTTAACAGGAGCAGTCACCTCTTCATGTATTACTTTAATTCACGGAAGGACCTGCTGTGGCAATACGGGGTTAAGAGACGTCTATGGTCTTGGTGGTGGGTACAGACACCGCATAGAGGGTTGCTTTGAAGGAGGCCTCTAAAAGGACTGGGATCTTTCTGAAAATGCATAAATCAGAGGTCCTGGGCCTGGGTGTTGTAATCTGGGAAACACACAATTGCATTGTCTTCGGTGGGAGAACTCTTGGGTACAGGCCCTTTAATAGCGAAAATACTTGGTGGCAGACCTTTGGGTTGAGGGTCCTAAGCCAAGATGCTGTCCATGACCATTCCTTCAGGGGAGGCCTCTTTTGTAGTTAGTTACCTTGGCAGAATTGACCATGGGTGCAGGTTCCAGCATCGAAATCTATAACAGTCCTGAATAGATTTCACCCCCTTAATTGCATCCTTGTCAGGCCTCCTAAATTGAAGTAGTTCTAAATGTGGATGTTCTCATAGTGTGGCTGCTTTTGAAGATAGTACTTGAACCTGTTTTGCATGGTTTGCAGTGGCGTCTACTCCGTGGAGGAGCATCGCCCCACTGCTTTCTGCAGTGTAAATAAAGGAAAAATAAAATGATAATAACTCAAAGTTATTATCATTTTATTTGTTCCTCCTGCGGCATCTTGGCGGTACGGATCAGCTTTGCTGTCAGAGCAGGGGGCGGAGTGGCGGGCACTATGTAAGTGCACACAAATGTTTGGCCAACCCGAGACGGTCAGCCAAACATTCTTGCACACTTTGTATGTTCTCCACTCAGGCTGCATCACAGCCTGTGAGGAAGAGGTGTGGCGCAGCAGCCAGGGTGCCTGACTCCGGACTACGGGGTTCACAGTTTGATCCCTCGTGCCGGCGGCAGGTTAGCCCAGCACCATGTGACTCTAGGCAATAGCTTGCTTAATCTTCCCGAGGGCCCCCAGTGCCGGGACACCACTTCGGAGATAGCTGTGCGCTTTACAAATACTAGTATTTCATTTCATTTCAACATGCCCAGGCTCCCATCCCGGCTGAGTGCCGCACCGCTGCGCTCAGATCAATCACAACGCTGCATTGCAGCTTTGTTGCAGCCTTGTGACTGGTCAGGGAAGCCTGGGTGCTTCCTGTTCCTGGCTGGCAGAGATGTGGCAAGACAACGGACGAGAGACACGATGACGACAGAGGAGAGGCGCGGCGAGGAGGTACGTTTTATTTTCATCTTTTTTTTACACTCCTCTCTTCCCCCACCGCCAGCCCCCGGCCACCTCGACCCGTGCCAACCGCCACTGGTGGTATTTTCTGCCCCGTTAGTGCATGCTAGTTAAGCAGGGTGTTGCTACGCAGATTGAGTCACAATGTAAACGTCCAACTAATGAACACTTAAAAAGGGATCCCTTCCTCCTGCTTCTCTGCAGCCATTACTTAGGAAGTTTCGGCTCAGTATATTTTCACAGAACTACAGGCGAAATAATTCTAAGACATACCTTCTGCCTTTGTTGGTCCCCAAATAAAATTCCTGGGTTGTAGAATTGACAGCATTACTCCATGAAGTAGTCCAATGAGTATTTTGTTGCTTGGTTGAATTTGTCCAGGTGTTACCTCGTGGTGCAGGAGCAGGTTGCGCAGCGTTGGTCAAATGGAGAGAGTAGCGCAGAGTCATATTTACTAAATATGGCCTACTGCTGCTCCTTTCTTCTCCACAGGCTCAAAAGCAACCTCTTGCCACACACTCACCTTTGCCCCATGGTGCAGAGGCGTGTGCGTGATATCTAGCATACTGGAGGTATACTGTACCCGTTCAAAATCTTACGTGCGCCGTTGAATGTAGCCCGCATGCAGGATGTGAACTGTTCGGGACAATACATTGATTTCTCTAACTTTGCATCTGCCTCAAGGGGGTATTTTTTTCATGCAAAGTCAGTTCTGACCATCATAGTAGATAGGGCTTTGCATCAAAAAACAAGGTACTTGTATGTAACTGCTCCTTGACCCACAGTAGCGCCAAATGCTATTTGCGCTGAAAAAAGCACTGTTTTCAATTGGGCAAATTATATTGCACTGAAAAGCAAATACCTTTTCAAGACTTTTGCACCACTTTGTGTGACTTTGGGTAACGATGTGGCTGCACAGTCTTAATAAATTTGTCCCATAGTGCTTTGCCCTTTTATGATGAGGTCATCTTATTAAAACCTAGAGAAGAATTTAGCGTGAGGCTGTGGTGTGTGGCGTAGAGTATACTCTTTCTGAAAAGAACATTTTTATCTTATTTTTATTGATTTGTTTTAGCTGTACTTTGGAATGATTTGATGTTCTGCCTTCTCCAGATTGATGTCCCTGGATCCTTTTCTGCAGTAGGCTTCGATCCGGTGCAGCTTCTGTTGGAAGTGGTTCACAGTGTTGGCGAGAATAAACGCACTATCTGCATGCATCAGACACTGTATCTCTCTTCTCCTTGCTCAGCAGCCCTGGTGTAGCAGGGTTGGCAGTGTATTGATTTATATGTTAAGCAGAGTCTATCTCTCCCTCTGTGCCACTCTGTGCTCCGCTCTCTCGCTTTTGTATTCGACTTGCCGTGCTCTCCGTCGAAGCAAGTCCCTCCTTAAGTTCCCAGTCTTACTTTAGTTCATTATTATTATTTTTTATTTATTGCAATTTTATATAGCGCGAACTTGAAGCAAAGGTATTGGAGCGCTTTACACGAGCACCAGTTACATTACACAAGGACACATTCATTTTTGTTAGGCACAGGTCAGTCAAGTATCTTTATTCGGAAAAATAAATCCATAAAAGTACACAACAATGTTATGACATGCAATTCAATACAAAAATGAGACAGCTGGCAAATATAATGGTTTGTCTGATGTGCAAAAAGTGAAAGGCGTTTTAAAAAGACAATATATACAATCCTAAAAAATTCTTAAAGATAACGACAATTGTCCGAACAAATCCATATAAATATATATATATACACAATTTAAAACGTATGACAGACAAAGATGATATAAGGTGCAATATACAGATTATAAGGTCCTATCAATCAATGTTCAAGGTAGCTCGTGAGCGAACAGCAGCCTTTAAAAAGCAGCTCACTCTAAATATGATTTCATCGGTGCCTAACATTAACAGATTCCTCATAGCAATCTTAAAATCAACCAGATCATGTTTCCTGCAATAAGGCATTAAAAAGTGCATAGTAAACAATTTATAAAAATCACAGAAAAACATGAAATGCATGAGGCTTTGTTTCATACACGGGTTACAAGGGCAACTGAAAGTTTCCAAATATTTATTATAACCCAGTGGAAAATTTAACAGATTTACTATGCTGCCGTCCCGGAAACGGAATAGTAAACTTCTATTCCACCTACCAAGATTTAAACGTAGGTATTTCCGGGGTGGAGCAGCATAACTAGAAATGAGCTCAGAATGGCCCAAATATCTAGCAACTGTACATTTAGGGAAGTGTATCCTTTCCCTTTTTTCTCTGTACAGATTGTACAAGGCCCCTTGAATACGCTTCTTATGAGAACGATCAATAAGGTTAGGAGATGTAAACAAATAGCCATACCCAACATCTTTTAAGCTTTCTTTTACTGCTTTTAACCATGGTATATAATGTGCCCTATCACATTTTAAGCAGTCTAATATTATATCTTGGGTCAATGAGGCTGCCGGGTTCGTCCATAACTTTAACCAAAAAAGGACAGGCCTCGATCTAACAAAGTCCTCAATATAGGGGATGTTTAGTTCACTATGACATATGTAATTTGAAGCACAAATAACTCCTCCCAGCGTTTTTCGACAGAATCTATTTTCTTCCGTCTGGATATGGAGACAATTTGTATATCCCCATACCTCAGCTCCATAAGTGCCGGTAGGGATGCATTGAGTTTGGTAAATCTTAATTAATGGTGTTATCACATCCGCATAATTAGGTTGACGCAAAGAAATTATGGAATTAATAGCTTTACCAAATTTGTTTCTGGCATAAGAAACATGCGGTTGCCATGAACCGCTGTTTGAAAATACCAGCCCCAAATATGGAAAAGTGCATGTGCTATGTAAAACATTCTCCCCTGAGGTTATCCTTACAATTTTATGCTTTTTTGGGCCACAGGACATAATAAGGGATTTTTTGAAATTTGTACTTAAGCCCAAGTCAGCCATAAAACTAACGAACCCTGAGATTAGGGTACGCAGGGCCTTTGGGGTGCGGCCCATTAGGACCGCATCGTCAGCATAAAGAAGGGTGGGTATTGGCATGCCCTTAATATAAGGTACATCTTTAGTTAGGATTCCTAATGAGCTGCTCAATTCATTAATATATAAAATAAAAAGCAGCGGGGCCAGAACGCAACCCTGTCTGACCCCCCTGTCAATTAAAATATCATCTGAAACTTCACCATAACAGTTAATGCGCACACGGGCTCTTAGGTTGCTGTGAAGGTAGGATAGGAAATGCACCAAATTTTCATCTAAACCATAAGTAAGAAGGGCAGTCCATAGACGGGAGCGGTTTACAAAATCAAAAGCAGAACTCAGGTCCATAAAACCAACATATAAAGGAGATTTTTTGGCAATTGTATATTTGGCCATTATCAGGTTTAAATTTAAGCACTGTTCTACCGTGCCCACCTTACTACGAAACCCTAGCTGGCTTCGGTGTAGAATGGAACTTTCCTCTGCCCAGGTTCTTATTCTTTTGAAAATTACCCTGCCCAATACTTTCAAGGTGTTATCAATCAATGATATTGGGCGGTAACACCCAGGATCAAGCCTGTTCCCTTTTTTAAAGATGGGGACGATGGTGCTATTTGACCAAGTTTCAGGGATGGATTCATTTGTTAAATTGTTGAAAACATTACATAATAATGGAGCCCAGAAATTAATTTCACATTTTAATTGGTCGATGGAAAGACCATCTGGGCCGGGTGCTTTATTGCATGCGGATTCAGCAATAGCATCCTCTACCTCAGATAATGTGATGTTTAGGGGAGTTGGGGAAGGGAGGTTTACTACAGGGTGATCAGATACAGTATAAATCATTGAAAAATGCTCCACCCACGCAGGTCCCAGAATATTGCAATTAATCGATGTTATATTCGAACCCAGTGATCTTAACTTCTTTACCTCCTTCCAGAAACCCGGGGTGTCTTTTAGGGTTGCTGAAAGTACAAGAGATTCCCAATGACCTTTAACTAATTCATTTGATCTAATACGCAGCGTGGATTTGTATCTTGCTCTCAAAAGCCTTACCTGGGAAACATCCCTAGGTTCGGCCATGAGAACAACCCTAAGATCGCAGTTTGCCTTTGAGCAAGAGGCATCAAACCATTTTGGGGCTCCCTCAGCTTTCCTTGATGTTGGCTTGGAAATTTTGCTTTTTATTGCGAGGCAGAGTTCCCCAAATGATTTAATCAAGTTGCCCCCGCGGTTATCAATATCAAGACAATCCGAGATCAGTACAGGATGTTTCCTAATTACGGAGCCCAAAACACCTCTGTTATCCACTCCCCTCCAAACCACCCTTAATCCATCCATAGACGCCACCAAATTTGCAGCGCCAATTTCCCTACGTGATTTTTCCCCCCTAGGCAATTTCAGATGAATCACAATTGGGTAGTGGTCACTATATACATTGCACACTACCTCTGCCTTTGATAAAACATCGGCAAGGGAAGGTGAAACAAATATATAATCAATAGTTGTTTCACTCCCATGACCGATGTAAGTGGGGACCGGTTTAGTACTTGTATCGTTACCAGCAAATTCCATAGAATTTATGAGTTCTCTGGTTGCAAGGAGATCGGATAATTCTACGCCTCTCCTGCATGGGGGATTCTTTAGATGAATGTGAGCATTAAAATCCCCTCCTAAGCAGATCCCATCAAACTTCCCGTATTTCTGTCCCTCTACTATATCATCGAAAAAATTAAACAAATCTAAAAAATTACGGTTCGGATGAGATAAAAAATCATTATTATAAAAGTTTATCAGACATAATTTTACCTCTCTTACATATACCAGTGCCATAAAACTGGGATTATTGGTTTGAATTGCTTCTATTTTTAACTCTGCTGTTATTTTTATCCAAATTGATAAACCCCCACTCGGACGACCTAAGGGTGGAGATGGCACAATACTATTGTGACAGCTATACCCTTCTAATAACAGATTGGTTGTACTCCAAGTTTCCTGGAACATTAAAACATCGTAACAATTTACCCAGTCCTTCCAAGCTTTGTTTTCTAATTTTGCCCTTAACCCTGCAATGTTCCAACTTACAATAGACAAAGTCTCATAAACACGTGGGCAAACATCGTGAGTGACGATAGTTGTTGGAATAGTCTCTTGTTCACATTGAGGGTTTAATGGCAAGGAAGCATGGGGAAATGACATGACCATCCCAGAATCTTCAGGCTTTAAAGAATCATCAATAATGGGCAAAACTGCATCAGAATCTTCCAAAGTTACAGGCAGTCAGTCTAAAGTGCCCTGGTCTGATAATGCTGAGAATCTATTATGTAACGGAAATGTTGGTGGTGGTTGTAACAATCTGTTGGGGGGTCTGTAGAAGTAATTCAGAGGTAAGGGAGTCACCACGGTAGATGGACCACTCTGAGTATTCTTCCTGTTTAGTAAATATTTTACTACACCCGGGTTTCTAAAGTTGATTGTGATGCAGTCCCCATTTATGTTTTTGAACAGGGGACCGACCCATGTCACCCGGCGAGCAGAGAGAATTTCATTTGTTATGTCGTAGCCAACCCCCTTGTGCTTGGTTAACCAGTCAATGCATTTGTTGTGTAACTGTACCCAAGATTCGTTTTGACCCTCCCTAAGTGGTGGTATACCGGCCAAGACCAAGACATAAGGGAGGAAGATGTAAAGCTGGACCTTGGTGTTTTATTGGTCTATTATCCTCAGGTTGAGCCCTGTACTGGCCAGGTCTGGTAGGTGCTTTTTGCTTGAATGTACCAGTGGGGGGGATGCTCTTTTTGGTAGTGTTTGTGATTTTAATCAGACCGGAAGGTGGTGGAGGAATTGGAGGCAAAATTTGCAAAATTTGTGGAGAGTCATTTTGTTTTGTGTTAGCTTCCACTGGTGTCAAGGAGGGGATGTTAACAGTTGGTGTCCCTGCGACCCCTTGAGTTTTAGCTAAATGGCAATTTTTATTAGACTCTCCATTAGATAGAGTACTGGTAACAGACTCTAAATCTTTTAACAGACGGTCACCTCTGATTTGGTCTAAACAAACCATCCCTTTCCTCTTGGCTTCGTCAGTTTTCACAAGAGTCTCCAGTCTGTCAAACCTTTTAAAAATAATATTAAATTGTTTCATCATTTGACCTTCAAGTTGTTTAAAAATTGTATCTGCAACAGTCTCTATAAGGTTTCCCTGTGATTTAAATTGGTGAATATTTTCAATAGGAAAATCCGTCTGTGTGCAGGTTGAGTTTGTACCATCGTTTATTATCACGGTATCACAATAATCCCCTGAGTCCAAACAAACTATTGGGGCTTCTGTTTGGCGCTTCTTCCCCCTAGACCTAGACCACATACTCTGTGGGGTAGGCTGATTTACACACCTAGGGGGCTGCTTCCTCTTGTTTATGACAGTTTTTGCTGGGCCCCTTTTACGTTTTGCTCCTGTAGTCTTATTATTTACAGTTGAAGATGCAGGTTTGCTAACAGCATCAATAGCTGTATCAAGGGTATTTTCTTCCTGCGATACAACAGATGAGCTCACCGCAGAGCTAGATTTTACAATAATTACCTCTGGCAGTAAGGGTATAGTGTGATTTGGACTTATAACAATGGTTGATTGAGAAGCCAGAGAAAATCTCCTTTCGGTCTCAGCAATCTCGTTAAACGCATTTTCCAAAAGACTCTCAAAGGAGAGTTGTAGTGATGCAGGGGCTTCAGTAGTCTGAGTGTCAATATTAATGGAACTGGTGGAGGTGTTGTTACGTTCCCCCATAATGGACAGTAGATCTCACCTTCCGAAGGGCGTCTAGATGTTAGAAGGGTGGCCCGCCCGACCACTGCTGACCTCTGAGGGCCTCAGAGGGCCCGCCCTTTGCCCGGGCTTAGCCCGGCGCACACCCGCGCGCGTCCCGCGACGCGGGAGATGCTCTGCGTTGTTATAGCGCCTGCGGGCGCAGCAGGAGCGTCACGGGAGCGCCGGGATGCCAGGGGCTGCTGGGGGATGTAGTCGCTATAGCCGTTCCCCTCACGGCAGGATGTCCGCGTTGCTGGCCGTTCCCCTCACGGCTCCGGTGTCACCAAAGACGGCCGTTTCCCTCACGGCAAGGTAAGGCTGCTGGAAGTGTCCCCGCGCCCCGCTCGATGCCCCGCGCTGTTATAGCGCCTATGGGCGCAGCAGGAGCGTCACGGGAGCGCCGGGATGCCTGGGGCTGCTGGGGGATGTAGTCGCTATAGCCGTTCCCCTCACGGCAGGATGTCCGCGTTGCTGGCCGTTCCCCTCACGGCTCCGGTGTCACCAAAGACGGCCGTTTCCCTCACGGCAAGGTAAGGCTGCTGGAAGTGTCCCCCAAGGGACAGGTAAATTAAGTGATTTACCAAGAATCACAGGATGTTGAGCCGACGTCGAGACACGGACCTGGTTCCCCAGCTCCAAAGCGGGCAGCTCTGACTGTTACACCACAACCACGTTTTTATGTATTTAATTATTTTGTTGAGTTTTATTTTACTTTTATCTGCATGTTTGCATCACTTTGCAGTGAAGAGCTGCTACCCAGTCCCGCGAGACACCTGCATTGTATCGAAGCCTTCCCAAGTTAAATAAAAACTAGAAAATACTTATTACTCACTTCACACAGAACCATGAACTGAACGAGAATGTAGAGAGTGAATGCAGTGGTGGCTATGCTGTTTTTTTGTGTTGTTTTTCCCTTTTTAATGTCCATAGTTTTCTTCTGTAGGAAGTACTGCATTGCTCTTACCACCCATGTGTAGTGTGCAGAAGCGCTTAGTCACATGTGTAACATGCCCCATCATGTGAGTGTGTGGTTGGAAATGTGTAGTCATTCTTTTGAGCCTATGAGGGATGTGTTTCCATGTTGTGTGTGATGACCACCAAGATGTAGTTATCACATTATAGGATTCATTGCTTAGTGGTGTGACGGATAAGGAAGTTTAGAGAGGAAGACACACTTTTTTAGTGATTTTTGTTATACTTTCAAGGTCATTTTATTGTCTTGGTAGTTTCTATTAAGTTCTCAATCCGATTTCTTATGCTGGCTGTGCAGTTTGTCTACTCTGTGTCAGTGGTTAATTTGTAAAAAAAAAAAAAACAAGTGCCTGGGCTCTCGTCAGGAGGCAGCCTGCACCAGTCCTTTTTTCCTGTTAGCGCCCCCTAAAACAGAACCAACTACTAACCATGAACCTTAAGAGAGGGTGTGGTGTAATGGCTAGAGTTGCCAACTTAGAATTTGGGGAACCAGGTTTGAGTCTCAGCGTCGGCTCAACATCGTGCGATTCTGAGCACATCACTTAATCTCCCCATAAATTAATGTGTCAATGTATCCTAACTGGTGCTCATTAAAAACACACGCTGATGTTGATGAATAAGTGCTTGTGCTAAGCACTGGAAACCACAGGTTCAAATTAAGCACCGCTCTATGTTCTTATGGATCATGGAGCAGTAACGGGTGTATGAACGAATAGACTGCATTACAGTCCTCCCTCATAATGCACTGCATTATCCTCATAATTTTTGTGGTTATGCGAAGTTTGTGCTCAGAGTATGTGATTATTTGGGGCTAGCAGGATGGACTATGTTAGAGTCCTCGATTGCCCAGTAATTTGTGGCAGATTTATTTGGTCTTGTCAAGACTGTCTAGTTAGTATTGAGTGGTTGGTTAGTATTGTGGGTTGGCATATCCAGTACATGTGTCATTCAGTGGTCAGCCAGGTTCCACAGGTCCTCCATAAATTATATGCCTATTATATGTTGTCATGGATAATATCAAACTGAGACTGGAAAGACGGGTAGTAGTAGACATGGTTTACTATGTCTAATACAGTGTGGCAGGATGTGATTAGAGTCCTATATGTGATCTAGGCAGGTGATGAGGCTTCAGGTGAAGAGTGGCAGTTTAGAGAGGCATATCTTATGAGTGGTATGGTGTACCTATAATATTCCATCCATAAGTTGAGTTCATTGTGTGGTTATGTTGAATGGAGCTTTCCAGTTTGTGTTGGTTCCCGGTCTTCTTGGCATGGTGTGCTGGTTGGTTGGGATTGTTCCATAGCTGTGGACCAAGCTGGTTCTGGTAGGAGAGTAATCATTTTGGGTTCTATCCAAGGGTCAGTGGTTAATGTAGTTATCTTGGAAACATCAATGCTTTCACTTTTCTTCTGAACGTTAATTGCTCCTGGATGCTTTAAATCCAGGCTGGAAATGAGTGCCGTTGATTGATGTCTTGCAACGAGAAAGCGAAGCCGCAAATGACTTTCTTGTTACAAAGTGGTATGATGATCCATTGTGCTAGCCTGGCTAGCAGTGTCACATTGTGTTGTTATTTAAATGTAATTTGTAGATATAGTGTTCCTTTTCCTCTGGAGGCTCTGTGGATGATGCATAGTGCTTTAAACGCTGTTCATCTAGCTGCACATAGCCGGTGGAATGTTCGCAGCACTGGCATCATGTGTTCTGTCAAGTGGAAGAGGACGCTTGCTGCAGCATTTTGGATTTGGGACATTTTCTACATGAAGAAACCTAGGGAGCCAGGATAAAGGCTATTGGCATAGTCAAGCTTGGAGATCAAGAGATTGCATATAGCTCGTAGACTTCATTGGTATCCAAGTTATGGGAAGAGGGGTTGCAATGCTTTTGCTCTGTATATGGTGCTCAATGTGACCTCATAAGCATGTAGTATCAGGGGTAGATTTGACTGCATGGTTACTCCAACATTCCTCATTTCCTTTGGTGTAGCTGGTGGGGCATCACGTCCCTGGGGCCATATGGCTGTATGTTGGTGTTTGTGCCTTCGTTCCACAAGTCATGATCTCCAAGCTTTAGGCGGGTAATCAGCATTCATGCACCTAAGGCACTGAGGCAGTCTTGACTTGTAGAGGTCTTCTTATGCATATCATCTGCTTCAGTGCAACATATTAGGGTGAATGATCAGGTCCAGTAACGGGGTTAGGTAGATGTAGGCGCGGTGCCTGCCACTTTGTCCATGCCAATGCAGGGGGGTACCATATGTACCCCCCACCCCCTCAACTTCCTGAGGGCCCGCTATGAGCCCCAAAGGCCAAGATCGAATACCATTCCATGGCGGCAGCGCCACCATGGAAAGGCTGATCTCCGCTGTAATCCTAATATGGATGGTGGTGTCCTGCAGACACCGCCACCATATTAACCATGTTTTCTGCACGGTCGACGAGTCGCCTGGCAGAAAAGCGGCGGACGGTATTTCCGTCCGCCGCAGACCCCCCATCCTAATATGATGGGGGTCTTTGAAGTGTGGATGGCGGGCGGATTGCCGCCTGCTGGGTCGGTGGTGACTACCGCCAGGTCGGCGGGGGCAATCTGCCCGCCATCCTAATGGGCCCCCATGTACTCACACTTCCCCTAATCTTTAACTTCCTCCTGCAAGCATCAGTTTTGGCGTGCACTATTCAGGTGGATCTCTTCCGGTGGGTTGTCCTTCGATACACCAACAGATTGTACTGAATGTGGTTGCGGTTCTAGCTTGATTAGTGGCCTGGTTTCAGGTCGAGTCCTTTAGGTTGAGGTAAGACAGTGGTTAGCAGATGCAGAGGGCCTGCCAAGATTCTATGGAGGTAAGGGTGTTTTAACTTGGTATTGCTGGTGTTTGGATAGCGGAATGATGTACCGGGGTGACCGTTTTCTCCCTGAAGAACTAGAGGTAAGTTATAATTGTGGATGGCTATCCACCTAGTTAATCTATTGGTGGGCAGATTCTTGAGTGATAATTCTCTGGAGCCCCGTAGGTGGGCAGTAGTCAAGAGTGATAATCTCTTAAAGACAATATGTGGGCTGTACCTAGGATGATAAGTACCCAGAGCCAGTGATACATTTCCTCACCCTGTGAATTTATATGAGGTTTGCCTCCAAGAGTCCCAGTCGCCTACCGCTGTTCCCTGCGGTGATGAATGATTGCTTGATTGCTTAAATAAAGGTCTGGTGGAGGAGAGAAAGATCTTCTGGCTCTAGGCTCTTTCTAAGGCCTAACAAGCAATGCCCTTAACCTCTCGCCCCTTCAAATGGACTCCTGCGCTGGAGGGCATAAACGCTCTGTTTCTGAGGGAACACCATAGCGGTCAGGTCACCTGGGTCCAATGGGAGCCATAGGAGTCACTGTCTGGGAGGGCTAATGGAGACCAGAGCTGAACCCAAATACACAAGCTCCTGAAGTGGAGCCCTGAGCCTGGAGAAACTGTGCCTCACTTGGGAGCGGTCAGGTGAAACGAAAGTTGATCCAAACGTTTCCTAAATGTTTGGGGAACTCTTAAAGCAGCAGCTGCAGCTTCAGTCAGTAGGCTCCTCTCTATTTCCTCTCAATCTGAATCAGGTGTAAATAGCCTCTCAGAGATGGCAAAGGCAGAAGAGCTCTGGTCAAAATTTCCTTTGCAGACTCTTTGAATGTATGTTCCTGAAGAAAGAATGAAAGAAAGAGAGAGAGAGAGAGAGAGAAAGAAATACCTTCACAGTATACATAAGTCCACTGCCTAGGAAGCCCTCAGGAAAGGAACAGACTCGTCCCTCACCCAAAATGCAGGGTCCCTTTCCCTACAATGACCCTTCAAGCAAAAAATCTCAACTTCCGTGCTCTAGCGGACCACCCTAACTAATCTGTACCCGGCCCTGGCTGTCTCTTTCATTGGGCCGCACGCGCCACGCTCTTGCCTGATTCACAAGTAGCAGAACTGGCTGTTGAGGCTCCACAGTAATTTCTCTGGGACACTTACAGTAATTACTGCGAGAGGTGTTTTGCAACTTTATTTATGGATACAGGAATGAATATCCAGCTGGGCTCAATTTTAGCCGGAGCAATGAAAGTCAGGCAGCGCTTGAAACGTGAGCCGCTTCTCAAACAGTTCAATCAATTACATGTACCTCGCTGGTCTGTGTCGGGACAATAAACCAATTCGTGGCATGCAGGTGTTTAAAGAAGGTTTAATGCAAGCCTCTTTCAAAGTGGCTGCCTGTTAGCATGAATCTGTGTGATCAGGCGGGTGCCAGGCCCCGAACTCAGGGAGAGCTCTAAGCAAAGGTAATACTTCATTGTTTCTTCAACAGGCCATGAATGCTTTATTCAAAGGAAGGAAGAGGCTTTTAACATCCTGTTCCCAATTCACACCTCCAACGTCGTGCACGTGAGTTCAATGCCTGAACCCCTTGGGTCTGCATCATAACACATCTGTACACCTTCATCGGCAAAGGGTTCCAGAGCAGGCCTTCAAAACGGCGCCATTTGCAGGTTTCTAGACGTGCTTCTGGAAAACATTTGTGAATTCGCTTTTGCCGCGCTATGCAGGGAAAACGTCTTCACATTTGAGCAATTGCATTTTCCTTCTTTTTATCCTCTTGGAAAACATTTATCTTCGCATAGAAACCCCCGGAGTGTTCCCTTTCTTTTCTCATTCTGGAAATGATTTAACTCCTGCCCTTGATAAAAACACACCTCCAACTGTTTGCAGAGTGAGAAAAACTTTTGGCGAATACCTACCTGCTGTTGAGTTTTGCACTTTCCCAAAACTTGCCAGGGTAGCCCCTCCCTGGTATGGGGTTTGCTCACAGGAACTTTACACCATCCTTGGTTAATGTTGTGCCTGAGTAAACCTAGTAAAAGTAAAAGATGATAGTAGCTCGAACCAATTGTTGGGGTCAGCTAAACATACATGCATCTACAGCCATGCAGATCTATAATCTTGTGTGAATCCGGCTCTAGGTTTGTTACGAATCTGAATTGAGCAGGTTTTTTAGAAGCATTAACTGAAGTAGATGGGATTGATCCTAGGAGGTCAGCATTGCACAAGGAGATACACTTTGTCATTCCTTTCAGGGACACCAAAATAAGCATTAAGTTGATTATTTCTTATTGACGCCTGTCAGGTGATTAAACTTGTGGATCAAGTTGCAACTTCACTGCCATTTCATGATCCTTTATTAATTAAGACTCAGTTGTTAGACAGGTTTAGTCTAAGCTTTGGAATACGCAAATAGCATTTTACTTGTGGATGAGTAATATTATTGAGGTGTTTTGTGTAAAGTCAAATAACCCCTGGAGGAAAATAATGCTTAGGTTTGGTATGACCAGGAAAACAAGACAATGTATGATCCTTGGCTAGTAAGACTATCAATCAACAACATACTAAGAGTCAATGAATTCATGCATGACTATTCAGTAGCGTAGCAAGGTCAGGTGGTACCCGGTGCGGAAAATTTCTTGTCACACCCTGCTTGACAAAATGGGAGAAATATGTGTTTAAAACACATATTTTTGCCATTTTGTCACCCCCCGTCAGTGATGACACCCGGGGTGGCCTGCACCCACCACACCCCCCTTTCTATTAGTAGTGGGATCTAACACATCAAATGAGGTTCTGATCCAGGAGTCTAAAATATGAATGTCTGATTCTACTGAGTAACTCAGCGTGGGGCAATTAGCTTCAAGCAGAGAGTTAAGGGCAAGAACATTAAGATTTGACCAGCTTCTGCCAGAGGATGTTGTCTGATTCTCCCTCGTTTGGGCCCTTAATTGAACTGAAAGAAAGAACAGGGCTGAGAAACAATCAGACCATGACAAAGGGATAGACTAGACAGTCTGTAAACTGTTAAGGTTGGTGAATGTGGAATCCAACATATGGCCAGCAACATGAGTTGGGAAGTTTGTGATGAGCTGAACATTAAGAACGGCAAGGTCCTATTACAGAAGAAGCCGTACTGCAATCCACTTCATGGATGTTAAGGTCACCCAAAATAGTAAAATTAGAATATTTAATGGATAGGCGATGGAAGAGCTGTGGAAATACTAGCTCTCCAATTAGCCGCATTGCCCGATGGGCGATAAATTGAAGCTCCGTACAAGGGGAAGTTCGTAGTTAGTAGCAATGAAAATGTGACCAGTCCCTAAGCCAGATTGTAAAGGGTCAATAAATCATTTAGTTCAATGTATGATGAGAGCTGCAGGTTATCTTGTTTCACAAAATCGCAAAGAGGGGGGACACAGGGAGCTACATAAAGGTCCAGTGACCCGTGCTCCTGAGGAAGACTATGCAACCAAATAGAGTCACTGTTCCCATCAGAAGAAGAGAGGGTAAGGGGTGAAAAGCTCTTGACGTCCTACCACTCTGTTTATGGGGGACGGTGTGTCCTAGTCTTGATGCCCTTACACTCCAGTGACTCTCTTTGGTTGCATGGTTATCTTGTTCCTCCAACACCTTGACCATGGTAGGCAAGATTGATACAGGCTTATAATTTGTAAGCCTGGGCGGAGCTGGCGTAGTGCCACTATGTGGAGTTCCAAAGAGTTGGAAAAAAACTCTGTGGAACTCCCCTCCTCTCCACCCTACCTAATTTAAATTTTAAAAGCAGTGAAAAAAGCACTTACCTGCTGTGGCGCCTCCAGGCTGCCCTCCTCCTCGCTGTGGTCTCTCTCTCCTTGGCCTCGCAGTCCTCGTCCACGCAAACCCCTACGTTGTACGTCTTGCGAGAACTGCGCATGCACGCACAAAGCTTGGAACTAGGCTCATTCATTTTCAACATCCTTCAAGTTAGAATAATCTTATCTATTGGTAGAATAGTATTGTGAAAAAAAATTAAAAAACGTTAAGACCACTTTCACAGCTGAACAGGCTCTGCTATGTTGCCCTTGTATGGTAAACAACATAACGTTTCTTAATCAAATATCAGTATTTGCTATCAGCTGATCCCAAAAACCTGGGAATTACCTAATGCGCCATCCTTTATGGTAGCCATAAAATGCTTCAAGGGATTTCACAATTTAGAAGCATGTATTATTCATTCAGCAAAAAGTGATTTCCATTTGCAAATATATCCAGATTGACTGTTTTCACTAATCATATAGTGAGATTAAGTCTGTATCATTGTACATAATGCATGATGTGTAGATCTTTTGGTTGATGGCTGATCGTATACTGAGGTTACTAGATGCTTTGAGATGAAGCCACTTTTCAGTATAATACCCGATTGAGTTATTTATAGAACATAAGTAAATGTTTAGAGATTTCGATTATGGATTATGATTAGTAGTAACTTGATCAAATCAAGATTTGAGTGAATCTCTTCATCCACGTGTCTCATGAGAAGCAGTGCCTGTCAGAGCCTAGCTTGCAGTCCCTCTTCATAGATTCATGAGAGGTAGGCCTGCAAGTGCAGGAGCTGCATTCACCGCCTGTCGCTCCCTTCACCCGCAGGTCTCGATGGTGAATCATTACCTGCAAGTCCTGAAGAGCAGTCCCACGGCTTTAAGAGACTTTTTTCCAACTTTAAATATGTGGCCCAATTTTCTTGAATCTGACTATAAAGTATAGAAGATAGGTTTAAGATTATTCATGTCTTTTTTATTAGTGTATTAAAAGCTTTAGTCTAAAAATATTTGTTACATTTAGTGCTATGATATCTGGTGTACCCTATATTAAAAAAAATTACAACCGAAAGATATTCAGCTCTGGATGTTGTCAGTGTATAACCAATTGGTAAATGTTACCCCTACTGTAACTTTGTTTAATTTGGGGCAAGATTTACACATTTGCACCTTGTACACCATAAATATTACTATGTATTTTAGAAATAAACTAGAAAAAGGAATAGTGGTATAGACATCGGGGTGCATTGTGTTTCCCACAGATTACTAATTGTGCCTTTGCAACTCCCAGGAAAATGTACTCGGTGTAATTCTGCACCATTTGCTCTGATGCCCAGTTGCAGAATGTTACCTGGCCCCTCATCTCTTGTACTCTCTTGCAGGTGCCAGGAGGAGTGCCCCATTGGGACCTACGGCTTCCAGTGTCTGGAGAAGTGTGACTGTCAGAACGGGGCAAAGTGCTATCACATCAATGGGGCCTGCCTGTGCGACCCTGGGTTCAAGGGCATCCTGTGCCAGGAGCGGATCTGTGCCCCCGGCTACTACGGCCAGAAATGTGACAAGGTGTGCCCCTGCGACCCCAGTAACACACTCAGGTATGTGGCAGATAATGCATAGAGGCACTTATTTCAAGGGTACCAAGAGCATAATGGATAGAAGGGCAATGGCATCATTTAAGCCATATAACTATTATCCTGCCACCATGATCCGATGGTGGGTGCTGGCTGAGCACCGCTTCATGGGGCAACCACTTTAATCCTTGCTCAGGTTGTGAATGTCACAGAGCAAGAAACCGTGTTCACAGGATATTTTTATTCCAAAATGCAGCACATGGCATAATTCTTCTAAGCATATAAGAGTGCCTGACCGGAGTTCATGCAAAAAAATGTGCACACAAACTGGACACCTTACGGCTGGGCTTTCATGAGTGGGCAAGTGAGTCCCCAGCGTAAAGTAATATCAAAGCCATGTCCTCACTCAGGATAGCAGAAAGGGTTGGCGTTCACCAGTGTGGTCTAGTTTGTGGATATTGGTGAGCAGCAGCCTGAAATAACACTTAACCCCTTCACTGCGGCGGCTATTCCGCCGCAGTGCTAAGGGGGCGGGGCGGAAGATCGGCGGGCGCATGCTGGTGACGGAACCGCTCCATCACCAGCGTCGGTTGCACTGTGCTTATGACGGAGCGGTTCTGTCACGGCCCCGCCCGCTCAATAGAACGCTCAGCGCAGGCGCGGAATCCGCGCCGCGCAGGCGTGCCGGGCGGGCCGTGACGGAACCGCTCCGTCATCGGCACAGCGCGACCGCGGCTGATGACGGAGCGGTTCCGTCATCAGCAGGGGAGGGGTTAAATGGACATGCCTTACCCTGTGCCTCTATTCCCATGCATGTGTTCTTGCATGTTTGTTGATTCGTTTGATGGTTGTCATCATCTGGAACCAGCAGTTTGTTTTCCCTGCCAGCAGCCGGTAGCACGGCCTGCTGGAGGATGGTCCGCCATGTTTGATGATTGCTCTCCACTGATAGAACAATAGGCCTTGTAGTAATTACAAAACAGAGGGGAGCCAAAAACACAGTTCCTTTCATGGTGGGTTGCTTGCTGTGCCCAGTGCCAGTCTTAACCTATGATTGGTGGCAGTGGCATTAATAAGGGTGCACAGACCTTTTCTACAGTGTGAGGCAATCTGCTGTTTCTTTGTATAAAATCCACTATGTTAACCAGTGCTTCTTTTAATGAATGTCTGCTATGAATGGTGGCGTGATAGGGGTGTCAAGACAACTAAAGAGGGGTTTCATGTATCTGGTAGAGTTTTGACTTCCCAAAGGGGATCTAAGATGGTCTCAGCACTTCCCCGGACCCTCAATGTCTGTGTAACTTTTTCCATTTTCCTAAATACATCTGAAGATAGGCTATCTGAACCCAAATCCTATTCTCTACTATGGCTCTATTAGAAACCTATGAGGACTTCAGAAACATGCATTTGCCCGCCCGTATGAACCAGCTCGACGATTAGTGTGTAAATTCATACATTGTCAGAAGAAGAGGCCAAAATCTCCTCTCCTCCCTTGCCGTCTCTGCGAAACTGTGTGCTTTGTGGGTGAGAGTCGACGATACTGGGCGTGGCTACAGGAGCCTTGGATGCTGAGCTTTACCCCTTATTGACTCCATAGCATTCACCAAGGATGCATTATGTTTCATGGAACTGAATTCTTGCAAACAACCTAGTATCAAATACTCATTGAGTCTCCAAGATCAAAGAGACCTCCTGCAAAACCATCCTGAGATGGAGGCATCTCGCTGGCATTACACGCTCATGAGTGACAAACGGATTTGATCCTCAGTGTCTTCCGAAATCCATATACCCTGGCCTACGGACCTGCACTGTCCTTAGTGGCCCATGTGATTGCCATATATCGTGTATCGTGAACATCTCATTCTCTTAACATGAAAGACGCTATGATTATTTGTATCCAATAGTTATTACAGTCTCTATTGTTTCTGTACACATTTCCTTGCTTCTTTAAAAGCCTTGTGCTAAATTCGCTGACTGAGCATTGATCATTGTTGTAAATTATATCCTGTGCTGTGCTATTGTCTGTTCTTCACCCCACATCAGTCTCCTAGCAGGGCCTTGACTGCTCCATCATATTACACGTTAAAAGTGAAGAGCAAATGCAAGGCTCCTTCAGAGCCAGTAGAGAGTCCCTGCTTAGCCCCATCGAAGGTTCCAGATGTGGGCACCAGCATTTCACTGGGTATTGAAGCAGACTTCTTCAGACCTTGAACAACGACCTTTCAAAGCCAGAGAGATTTCATTTCTCCATTATCTGGTTGATGACAACAAATGTTTGTAATGAGCCACTTTCTACTGTAGAAAGTGGCTCATTATAGTACACCATCTACACCTCCGCATTATTACTATTCTCAGCTAGGGAAGGCAATAACATATATTTTTTCCACTGGCCATAGAATTTTGAACTACTGCACATATATTTTTCACGATCCCACGCACTACACATAATCATTAATCACGATTCAAAGTGCTCCTGCGTCCACGTAGGTCGTAGCACGCCCCGTCACGTAGAGGGGCGGGAAGACCCAAATGATGAAGCATGACACTGAATCAGGTTTCAGTGTGTGAGGGGTATTTTAAAATTTCTAAAATATTGCCCTTCCAAATCAAGAGGAGGTGCTTAGTTTTTTCTGACATGACCATCCTTTGTTTAGCACTTAATTATGATTAACACTTAATCATGAATAGCACATTAAAACGCACAAATATATCTAGATAAAGGCAGTAGAATCCTTGTGCTGGATGGCTTTATTGGCTTGTAAATAGTAACTATGGATTGAATACTTTCCTCCTGACTCCATGGCAAGTGTAACACCTACAGCCATCCACCAATGTTTAGCAACAATTTACATGTGGGTTTTGTAGGCCAATATTGGCCAAAAAAACATTAGCCCTTGCACTGATAACAGCGAGACTGGACTACTGTAATAGTTTGTGTGCAGGTTCATCAAAACAAATTCTGGAGAAAATGCAGTTGCGGCAGCCCGCAGCAGGCAGATTGGTACGAAAACTACCTCAAGGGTCCCCTTCCTCAGCTGCCCTGAAAGTACTACATTGGCTGCCAGTGCACAAACGAGTTCTTTTTAAAATCCTTTTGTTTATCTGTTGAGCCTTTACAGCACTGGGGCCAAAATATGTAACTTCCAGACTTACTCACTACTTGAGGACATGGATTCTCAGGTCCTCACAAGCCAACCCAAAACCCAGTATATAGACTCGAAACACGAGGAGGAAAATCCTTCATATTTCTGGGTACAAAGGCTTGGAACCAGCTTTTTAGGGAGTTGAGATTTATCGAATCAGAAGGTATCTGCAAACAGCAGCTCAAGACATGGCCTTTTAGCATCTCTGGTGCGCTGTATTTTTCACTTCTTCTCTGATGCGCATCCTCCCAGAATCTACTGAATTCATATAGTTACATTCTTCCCCACCTTGTGCCAGGATGCTCCTATGGGAGAGGCAGTGCGCTGTACACGCATACGGTTAATTTCCTTGCTGAGAGGCTGCAGGAGGGAAGGTTTGAGGTGTAGTAGCAGAATTGTGTGCGGGTGTAAATATGGCCATAGGAAAGGGTGTTCCATGGTACAAATGATATGCATCTGCAGAGCTGTGTATATATCCCACAGTATCTACATAGAGGGTGCTGAGAGGCAGGGCTGTGTGTGCTAGGACTTCTGTGTGGGGGATGTATGACGTTACAACGCATACATTTACAACGCCTACCTTTACATCGCAAGTTTTACAACGCATACCATTACAACGCATAATGCTTTTGGGCGCTGGATAGTGAATAGTTTAATTTACTATTCCAACTCCAGTCCCCGTGGATAGTAGGGAAGGTGTTGGATAGTAAATTAAACCTATTCCCTATCCTAGAGCGCCCCCCCCAGCGCTATGCGGTGTAATAGTTTGCGTTGTAAAAGTTGCGTTGTAATGGTAGTTCGTTGTAAAAGTTTTGTTGTAAAGGTTGTATACCCTGTGTGGGTGGTCCTCACTTTAGACACAGGTGAGGTATCAGCATTGTTATAGGAAGAGGTGCTGTTGAAGCAGCACTGAGGTCAGGATAGAGGTACATTGTCAGACAGGCCCGTGTGTCCCTGCAGTGGAAGGGCGCAGCAGACCAGGATATTATTATTATTATGTAGCTTGAAGAGCGCGTGGCTACTCCCAACGGGTGTGTCCCGGCGCTGACAGCGGAGACAAAAAGAGAGGTAGGGTGAGTATGTTAGGGTCAGCAAAGTGCTATGGGAGATTAAAGAGCCATGTCTTCAAGGACTTGCAGAAGCTGGACTCCGAGTTGGCCTTTCTGATATGTACGAGTAAGGAGTTCCAGAGGATCGTGGTTTTGATGGGGAATGACAGCCCACCCATTCTAGCTTTGGCAAAACGAGGGGTGAAGAGGAGTTCAATATGATTGGATCTTAAATTCCTTGTTTGATGGGATTTGTGGATTCTTTTCCATAGATTGTGTGGGTCAGCTCCGTTTATTGCCCTGTAAGCAAGGGTGAGTGCTTTGAATTCCATCCGTTTTCTTACAGGTAGCCAGTGTAGGCTTCGTAGATGTGGGGAAATGTGATGCCTCAGCGGGACATTTCTGATTAGCCTAGCAGCTACATTCTGTATTGTTTGCAGTTTCCTGAACAGGTAGGCTGGTAGGCCCAGATATAGACTGTTGGCGTAGTCCAATTGTGATGTGATAAGTGCATGAACAATTGTTTTCCTACAGTTCATTGGTAGGAAGTGGAGGAATCTCCGTAATGCCTTCAGTTTTCAGAAACATAAAGAGGATACATGGCCTATCTGGGCTTGCATGAAAGGGTATTATCAAATTTAAAACCCAGATTCCTAGCCGAGGAAACAGGAAGTGGGGGAGGAATGAGCTGTAGAGGCCACCATAGTTCAAGTCGGGGAGGGGAAGGTTGATTAAAAAACAGTACTTCCGTTTTATCGGCATTCAGCCACAGACATTTCTTGGTTATCCAAGTTGAAATATCTGTTAGACATTGCTTGAACTTAGTGAATGCAGCCTCTGAATGGTCTTTGAAGGAAAACATCAGCTGTATGTCATCGCGTATGAGATGACACTTACTCCATGTTGCTCTATGAGTGGGGCCAGGGGGGCAAGATAAATGTTAAAAAGGGTCGGCCTAAGGGCCGGGCCCTGTGGAACTCCACAAATCACAGGGCGGGGAGAAGAGACGTGCGGGTACTGCCTTATTCTCTGGAATTGCCCCTCCAGAAAGGAACTGAACCAGGCCAAGTTCTATCCCATTGATAGAGGTACATTGACAGACCGGTCTGTGTGTCCATGCAGTGGAAGGGCCGGGGCGCAGCAGGTCAGGATAGAGGTACATTGACTGACAGGTCTGTGTGTCCCCGCAGTGGAAGGACCGCGACGCAGCAGGTCAGGATAGAGGTACGTTGATAGACTTGCGGTGCTGGAGGTCAAGCTAGAGCTGTTTGGGCAGACCTGTATGTAGGTCCCAGTGATGGAATAGCAGGGATACTGGTCGGTGAAGAGATGTAGTCAGGGGCATAGCTTCCAGGGGGGTTATGGGGTGCAGCAACCTTCTTAATAGTTTTTTAGAGTAGGGTCACAGCTTCTTGTAAAATCCATGACAGTTGGGTAGATCATCATGTTACATCACTGCTAGGCCTGTGTTTGTGTATATATGTGTGTGTGTTTTTTAAGCAGGGACCGGGTGATTTAATCTATCCGCCTTTGTTGGTTGCCTTGGTGGCAATGAACAGTATTCATAATTGTGCTTAGTTAGGACTCTGGGCACACCTGCCCTGCTTTTATGGATTTATTTTGAAATCCAAAGAAAGATGTATGACTAACTGACTCTGGGCACACCTCTGCTGCCTCCATGGTGATTTAAAAAACAGATTTAGGCACTACACGCTTTTAGCTTAAATTGTTAGAGCACTGCACAGCCAGGTTTTCAACAGGCTTTCTCGCAGCCTGTCTCACAGCTATCCCTGTATTATGGGAGAGGGGGCCACAGGCCTTTGTAGTGGTGTCAAGTAAGTGATACTCTCACCACAGTATACCTGGCTATGATTCGTCTTTGATAAAGGTACCTGTTTAGCCAGAAATGGTCACCCAAGCAATTACTTTTTACAATAGTGCTTCATCAAAGCTGTGCCAAATTTTCCAGGCCCTTCAGTGCCTAGCTGCTACTCAATATGATTTTTCTTTGCTTTCTGTGACTTGTAATCTTGGTTTTATAATGGAATAAACAAAAGTACAAGTCCCAAAATGCAAAGACCAGGAAAATTGGCAGTCTTTCTGCATGCTTTAGTGGTTTTGAGAAGCACTGAACATAATGGGAGCTACTGGTGCTGGATAAGTTACACTTTTGCCTTGGGCGACAGGCACGGGTTGGCTTAACTGACAGCCCTCACTAACATAGAAAATACAGAAAAAAGGAATTGATAGGAAATGTAACTTATCTACAGTAGACTCCCTCTGAAAAACGCAACTTGCTCAATGTATTGAAATCTGCTGGGGCAAATGGCTAAAAGTCCAGGATGCCCGGTTACCCTAGGTGAATACACTTTATGGAGTCTGTTTTGTGAGCATTTTGGCCACAGGTTCGAATGCTTATAACATAGCAATGTAACAAGGTAATGTCCCTGCTCAGAGCATTAACAATAGGCCACAAATGCGTATTCAATGTAGAGTAGCTCAGTGTGTTAATGCCTTTATTGCAGAGACGTTGTTTATTCTGTGGGTTTCAAGTGACAAACTTCGTAAAATAGCTCAGTGAGTTGTTCACTAACTGACTGTAGCATGAACCATGCAATGCGTATTTCATTATTCAGGTAGCTGGTGATATCTTTTAATAAGGTTCATTTGCACCTTTTTAGAAAATGGCAGGATATCTCTAAAAATTTAAATCTTCCAGAAATGTATCAGTGTTGTTGCTGCATATGTGTGCTTGGAAACAAGTACAGTCTCTGAACACTCAACGAGCATGAGACCATATGAGCTGTTACTCAGAGACCGCCTGCTGGATTCTGGCATTCCCATCATTTGAAGCCACTTTCTTGGCTGCCCTTCTGGCGCATTGGGCATGGAAGCTGATAAGCAACACATATGCAGTCTGAGGTGGGAGCCGGACGTTGAATGCCCATCAGGTTAGTGAGCTCCCAGGACAACTCTGAGGTTTGGAAGGCTGTCAGCATGAGAGGCAGTTGCCAATCATTTGTCCGACACACTCTCCCAGCTCCTCTCTGGCACTGTTAAGCCCAAACCTCTACACTCCGTACATGCAATTTGTTGTATCGCATCGCCTCCCTGGACCATTACCAGATCTGCTCTATACATGGGAGGCATAAGGAGTTACCGGGCAGCTCTGCTTACAGAGAGCAAGGGTCTTGGGCACCCTTACCTGGCAGGTTGGTGCCTCATGTTGGCTTTCCTTTTCTTGAACAACAATCAAAAGTAGGTTAACCCACTTCAGGTTATTTGTTTAACCAATGTCTTGACGTAACCAAATGACTGTTGTGGGGTCTATGTATTTGACACCATGGCAATTGCCTTTTCTCTCCTTATGCCTCTCTACCATAGGCTAACCCTGCAGTCTGTCGCTCTTCACAGGCAGGTCAGCTGCACTGCACCAAAAGTAAACTTTCAGTGCAATTCCTGGCACCATCCTGCTCACAAAACTGCTCCAAACCATCCATCAGGCCAGCGTTTCCCATCTCAGAGACATATCAAGATCAAGCTAAGCTCACATATTGCCCTACATCAAGAGTACACTTTACATTCAACTGCAGGCACGATCATGCATACGTTATGACTAATTCTGGTAGTTGCTGTGTTAACTTTTGTTGTGTATTATGTCCTCAAGTAAATATTAAAGCTGTCTAAGAATTTCTTTTCCCAGCGCCTATAACCCAAGGCTCTGCTGGCACAACCGTCCTTCGGTCATTTTCAGTTGGGTACACCACGCTGCTTGTTGGGAAACCTCAGACTCACACCCCCCTAACATTATTGACTAATTGACTGGTGTAGTGCCGCAGTAGAGTTGAGCTGAGTCTCAGTTTAGGACTGAGGTGTCGTGGAAACCCAGTGTAGGGTTGTCACTGGTAAGGACAGAGTGCTCTGGTGGCACGGTGTGCTGCCTCACATCCCTTTCTTCAGATGCTCAGCTCAGCCTCTGGAGCTGCCCGGCTCATCTTGAGCTATTGGCAGGCCCTTGGCTGCTCTCCAGCTGCAGATGGTTTTTGCAGTTATCCCGGGCAGAGCTTGCTGCGAAGAAGAAAGTGATTTAAAATAGTCAGTGTTTTTTATCTGCAGACTGCTTTATTCGGTCTGTCTGCGGTGCTGAGGGGCTGTCTGTGCCCTTCACTACTCGAGCTGGCAATGCAGCATTTCATGTTTGCCACTTATTCAGAGCTTTATCCTGTACTGGGAGGCAACCCCCCCTCACACAGTGACCTTTCTCTCCGGGACCTCTTTTCTAACAGCCTTACCTTCCCCGGAGGCCAGTTTCTCCTGGATGCACCACCCTCCCCCGCTGGGTCTCTCTACTTCTAAATGCATTCCGCCTGCAGAGAAGCCATCTCTTGCCTCTCTTTCTAACACACCACACCATGCAAGAAACCACTCCCAAACCTCTTCCAAGCTTTCTTCCCCTTGTGAAAGCTGTCTCTGGCTGATGTCTCAGGAGCCCACCACCATCATCCCCTCTAGCTCCTCCTATCGTGCATTGTTCTGGAGAGATCTGATAGGGTTCTTTGCTATTCTATTCTGTTCTTTTCTGCTCTATACTTAGATCGGGCACCAACACGGGGATTCCTGGCAAGGCAGCTCGCAAACCACTATTGTACGTTGTCTAAACTTAGACTGAGAACTATTTCCTAACTCATGCAAAGTGTGAGGTGAAAAATATAGAGATGGATGTGGTGGCTAGCACATCATATTTTGTATCTGAAAAGTTCAGAATCTTTGAGGCAAAATGGACTGAGTATGATGAAAGTAATGACCTTTTGAAAGCTATGAAAAATTGGAAGGATGGCCTAGCAAGAACGACGTTGCAGCAGAAGTGGTACCTTTCTAGAGCATGGCAGAGAAGCTGGCAGTGGAAGGTGGTATGCTTTTCAAAGCAGGCAAGTGTATTCCGTCTAAAGGTAAGCAAGATATTATTCTGAAGTTAGCTCATGAGGGACATCCAAGTAGGTCCTCTATGAAGATGCTATCTGTACATATTTCTGGTGTCCGGGCTTAGATGACTGACTGACAGTGTAGTGAGAGAAAGTGAAGTGTGTGCTGTCAGTGAAAAGTTGTTGAAAACTGTGTCTGCTCCTGGGGGGCGTGGCTTGACCACCAGCGAGTATGGCTGCATGAGCAAGGAGCTCCGCGCTCGCCTCGCTCGAAATCCTGATTTCCTGTTTGCCCTGGGGCTGCCCGTGACATCAGGGAGCCCCCTGGAGCATCGCCGACTCCCGTGGGCGATTTGCGGGCTGCTCGGGGCAGCGCTGCCTATCTGGGGGCGGACTCTGAGGGAGGCCCGAGGTCCCTGCAGGGGACCCCGTAGGAGGGCAAACCCCGTAGTAGGGCGTGGGGAACCAAAGGACAGGGCAGGGGAGCGTTGGGAGGATGGGTGGGGTAGGGCGGGGCCACACAAGGGAGGCCGCCCCCTTTTTCCCGGGGCCTGATATAGGGGAGCCCCTCCAGGTTGCGCCCTCTTTGCTGCTCCCCTCCTGTTAGCTGGACGTGCCAGGCTGCTCCTCGCCAGCCTCAGGCACCAGATCCCCCTGCCCCCCACCCCTCTCCCTCATTCCCCCCCCACGACGTCGGACGCGAGGCCCGCGCTTTCCGCTCATATCGAGGTAAGGGATCAATAGGCCTCCCCCCTGGGCCCCGTCCTCGGTCACCCGAGTCGACAGGGCCGCGTGGTTCTACCACGGGGGAGCCCATAGATCCGGGGAATGTGGTTTGCTGGTTTCGAGCGGGGGAGAGTCGATGTCGGGGGCATCCTCGGGGCGAGGGGAGTCCAGCGCTAACGTGGTCGGGCACCGCAGCCGGAAAGCTGTGAATGGGCCTTGTTAAATTGTTTTGAGCGAGGGAGAGACGAGGCGAGTGCAGCCTCGGGGCGATGGAAGTAACGCTAATGTGGTGCGCGGGCGCCGCAGCCTCGAACGCGGTGAAAGGCCTGTACGTCGATCATCGGGGCGGGGTGCTGCATCGGTGGCGGGGAGCGGCATGTGCCCCCACCCGGCAGTAGCGCATGGCGGTCGCGTCGGGGGCAATGTTCGGCGGGCGGGGGATAGGAGTATCGTGAGTCTCGTGGCTACCACGCAGCGGACTTTACGCTGGAGGCTTCACATTGTTGGCCCCAGCGGGCTAGCCCAGGGTGGCTGGTTGTACTTAGCGGCCGGGATCGGCGAGGGCAGCATTCACTGTCGCAGGTAGGGCCGTTTTATCCGGCATCGGATCGGCGAGGGCAGCATTCACTTTCGATGGTGGGGCCGTCTCAATTGGCCGCGGACGGGGTCGTCAATTGGCCGCGGATGGGGTCGTGCCCCCCGGGCCGAGCTCCCCCCCTCGCCTCCTCCCTCCCCCCGTCGCGCAACAGGGGTGGATTCCACACATGAACACGTCCGTTGTCTGCCCACCCACCGTCCCAGAGTCATAAGGCACCCCTCCGGGGCAAGCGCACACCGCCCCTTTGTCTGTCCACCCACCGTCCCAGCGGCATAAGGCACCTCCTCCGGGGCAAGCGCACACCGCCTTTGAGGCGAGGTGTTGGCCTAGGCGTCCGACTGCGAAGCGGGGAAAGTGGGTTCGAGTCTTGGCAATGACGCGGAACTTCCCGTGATTTTGGGGAAAATCGCCGAGACTCCACGTGCCTAACAAAGACAAAGGTCCATTAGGAATTCAACCGGTGCTAGGTAAAGCACTCCGATATCCAAGTCGCGTCAATTGTATCCAAAAGCTAACAAAATATCGACACGTTCTAGCACTTAGACCACTGACATGCGCTGTGGATATCACAATGGCTTTCAGTGGTCGATCACAACGCAAGGCAATGTTCAGGGATGAGTGTGAGAAGAAAGCGATGTGGGCCAACATACATGTATCTTTCCAAAGCATTATTGGCTCTACGCGTGCGGCGCTGTCCGATGCTATTAATGGAAGATGGGCAGGTTTGATCCCGCAGTCAGGATGTAGTGACATTTGTTTCTGAACAGATAACTTTTAAATCACAAATGCTTGGGGTCAGTTGACTGTCCCCCCTCCCCCATATTCAGTATGCATTTAAATGAGGTGTGGACACGACTCGCGTAATTCGCAGCGGTCCCTATTGAGCCCCCAACAGGTGTGGGCACTGTCTCCTTTGGTGCACCTTGGCTGAGCAAAAGGGGTATGTGGGAGGCAGGGTGATGGCACTGGCAGAAACAGCTGCAGAAGGGATGTGAAGTACATAATATGCGATCAGGGGTATGTGATGATTTGATGGGCGTCTTCTTGCTGCAGGTTGCACGGAGGGTTCATCCATCTTAGGCAAAAAAGGACCGCGACGTAAAGCAGCAAGAGCACGGTGTCCCCCACCCAAGTGGAAGGTAAGAACCAAAAGGTGGTGGGCTGGCCATTGTAAGGGTTAAGATGGATACCAGGGGGGCCAGTGTTCATGGTCTGGTTCCCCTGGGCCTATGTTATAGTAGGGACGATGTGTGGGCCCTGCACTGGGGACTGGCAATTAGGGGCTGGTCCACCCAGTTTAGTAAGGTATAGGGGAGGGCTAAGCCTAAATGATGTTTGTATCACTTATACAGGATCGTGGCACAGAACGATGCAGACGCACCGTATTCGTGGAATACCCCCCCCCCCCACATTAACGAGTGTCGGAGTAAGTATTATAAGGAACAAGTGTGCCAATGTGAGGAGTAAGACAAATGAAACGGGAAGGGAAAGGGCACAGTAGTTACGATAATTTTTCTTGCAGGAAGACAACACAAGATGTCGGAAAGGGGAACAGCTGGTGCAGGTGCAAACGGGGTGTCGGAAGCTCAAGCAGCACATGCGGCGATTTTCTTGCAACTAGTGGAAACGAACGGTGTGGCATGGGCCACCAATTTGCTTAGGGGCAACCCGGCGAACGTCTGTGTAAATAAGGATATCGTGGCATTGGAGGAGGAGGATATAAGTAGTGCAGGACTCGTTAGAGCGTCTAAAAGGACAAAGGTGCCTACGAACAAAGACTTCCCGCCGCCGCCCAAAAAGAAGGCCAGCGTTAAGACCACGGTCGCAGTAATACACGACGCTGCAGGCCTTTCGGACTTGCCGGAAGTGGTCCAGGAGTTGCCTGGTCCATCGAACTTAATGGCTAACGGCCAACAGACAATGGAGTACGCTACTAAAAGCGATCTGGGTAAGATCATGTCTTCGTTAGAAGGGTTTATGAAAGAGATGAGGGAAAGTGTGACACATGGTGCCCATGGCGGGGTATCTCCGTCCAATGTCTGGCGTAACGGCGCTGCCACCCCTGGCGCATCCGGACCACCGGGTGGGGGGACGGATGGTACCGATCTGTCCAACTTGTCAAGTACTCCACCGGGGCCGGCGTTACCTGCAGCTCCTCTGGTTCCGCACGTGTCGCCTGGTGGTCCTTCTTTACCAGCGCCCACGGCCCCGCAGGCACCGAACTCCGCGCCTCCGCCCCCGGTGGTGCCACCGCCTACCCCAAGTACAACGATCCCTGCCTCGTTACCTGCTCCTTCGTCAGCGCCGCCAAGCGAGGAGGAAGAGGTGGTGCACGACGCCCCTTTACTGTCAGGCCGTTCCTCCTTGTCCTGGGAGGTCCCGCTGGCAGCTAAGGAATTAATATGGAAACGGGAATTTATAGATATCTTCTCGTTACTCATGCTAGGCCAACAGGGTGCTGACGTACGTAAGGCAGGGTTAAAAGAAGACGAAAAGAAGGTTAGATTCCAGCCTTGGCCAGAAAAGAACATTGACACTTGGTTGGAAGCCTTTGCGATACTGTCCTCTGTTATCATGGAGAAGTTTGGTGATCAAGGACCAGGGTTAGTTCAGTACGGGAGACTCACTCATATTGAAGCGAAAAAGTGGGGAGGCCTTGGTTGGCTAGACTATGATAGGGAATTCAGAAAGAAAATGTCAAAATGTCCCAAGATGCGCTGGGACCACAAAGAGGTACAGCTGTGGATGGACCATATGGGGTCCAGGGCGCTCCATGGCACAACTGCGAACAGTAAAACACAGGAAACGCAGGTGGTGCCCAATGACAAAAGCGGCAGTGCGACACAGACAGAACAAAGGTTGGTGCCCTTTCGAGGGGGCCAGAAGGGGAGAGGCCAAAAGAGGGGAGGCGGGAGGTCATCCCCAGGGTCTTGCAGATTATTTAATGGTGGGCACTGCCATTGGGGGAGATCCTGCAGATTCACGCATACATGCAGCAATTGTGGAGGACATCATCAGGCAGGAACGTGTAGGTCAAACAAGGGTCAAAAGCAAGGCAATTATCAAGGGGGGAGGGGAGGGTCCTGGCAGAACAAGTAAAGGGGCCACACACCCCCCACCCTTACCCCCCCCAATGCTCATGCCCCCCCCCTGCACCCCTTTGACCCTCCCTGCCTCCATTTATCAAGCAATGTCTCCAATTTTACCAGGGGTAGGCGCAGTGAAAGGGCCCTCACCTATTAAATTGGAACGATTGGTTCCACTGCTGAACAAATACCCCAACAGACTAGATGGGAGATTGCTTCTGGGGGGGTTTGCAGAAGGTTTTGTTATACCATACGTAGGGGTTCCTGCCGCGAGAGAGGCAGAGAACCTTAAATCAGCAAAGGCCAATCCGGAGGTGGTGAGAGCAAAAGTGGGTAAGGAACTGGAAATGGGGAGGGTTGCTGGCCCTTTTTCTCGTCCACCATTAGACAACTTCGTGGTATCCCCACTGGGGATAGTACCCAAAAAAGAGCACGGGGCATTCAGGCTGATTCACCACTTGTCCTACCCAGACGGGGAGTCAGTCAATCACAACTTAGAGGAAGGGGAGTGCTCCGTCTCATACTGCTCTTTTGATGTGGCCTTGGACCTGGTGCGACGAGCGGGAAAAGGTGCCTGGCTGGCCAAAGCTGATATCGAATCTGCGTTTCGCCTCCTGCCTGTGCACCCTAGCAGCCAAAACTTACTAGGTTTCAGGCTGGACGATGAATATTACTATGACAGGTGCATGCCCATGGGCTGCTCCATCTCCTGCGCATTCTTCGAAGCTTTCAGCACCTTTTTGCAATGGGTACTTCAAGAGGTGGAAGGGGTGGCGAGCGTAACTCATTATCTGGACGATTTCCTCTTCGTAGGCAGAGCAGAGACAGCAGCCGCGCTCGCCTCGCTCGAAATCCTGATTTCCTGTTTGCCCTGGGGCTGCCCGTGACATCAGGGAGCCCCCTGGAGCATCGCCGACTCCCGTGGGCGATTTGCGGGCTGCTCGGGGCAGCGCTGCCTATCTGGGGGCGGACTCCGTTGCCGGTCTGCGCAGACGGCGCCGGCCATTTTCACTGGGCCTACAACTTACTGCTGATCCCTGGCCTCGAGGGGATGTGGACCGCATGAGGTGGACGGACCGGGGGCGGCCGCGCTGAGTGCTGGAGTGTCGCACTCGCGGCTTCCAGGCCGTGACCAGTATTGCCTGCATATAGCTCCGGAGCCCAAGGCGGGGCCATGGATGTAAAATCCCCTGGCTGCTGGAATGTAGCAGAGCGGGAGCTGGGGGCGCCGATTTAGTGCCGGCCAGAGCGGTGGTGTTGCGGCCGAAGGACGGTGGCCCACAGATTGGGAGCACCAGCGAAACTGTAGAGCTGCTCTCCCCACCGGGGCACTATGCAGAGGTGCACTTGAGGAGGGGTTTAAACATCGTAACCTCCTTGGATCCAACGACGAGAGGAGACCCGGAGCCCAGATCAGTCACAGTATCACACCTTCACCCCCCTCCCCCCCATTCTGAGGGGTTGCAAGGGGCTGTGGAGAGCTGGGGTGTCTGCTGCCGGACGGAGAGGAATAAACAGACCGTCAGAGCGGGCTATTGGGGGCACAGGTACTGTGGATAACTGGGGGCCATCAGACTCATTCCCCACAGTTGGAGGTGTTGCTGCGGAGACTGGGAGAGAAGGGATGCACGGCGGCATGGCGCCGGGGCCCCCAACCATGTGGGTTACTATCACTATGGGGTGTGCTTGAGCAGCAGCCGGCGCAGGGAGGAGTGGCGGCAGCTACAAGGTACAGAAGACCACTGCGGTCCCTCAGAGCTTGCCCACGGAGAGACTGCGGAGGCTGCACCGGAGGTGGTCGATGTGGTAGAGGAGTAAACTGGCTGGATAACGGGGGAGCCTGTCGGATCGGTGATCCCCAGCCTTTGAGGACGAGTTAGGTACGCTTTGGGGTGCTGGTTTAGGAAGAGACGGCTGGCTTGCCTGGGGGTGCTCGCTTGCAATAGAGACTGTTGGTTGCATCCTGAGGCGCCGTTGCGCCACCCGACTCGCTATCGGTGCTCGCCAATGGGAAAGCCAAGGGCAAAGCCGGGACCGACGCCACCTGACAGTCCAGATCAGGACTCCGCGGGTGTGCCGAATGCGAGGCTGCAGCAGCAACAGATGGACCAAATTCTGAAGGCTATAGCAGACACGAAGGATGCGTTGCGCCATGACATCGCTCAGGTGGCCACGAGTCTGGGGTTGCTGCGGGCAGACCATGGGAAATTGTCAGACCGAGTTAAACAGGCCGAAATAACCCTGGAAGTCTTGGCGCCGGCCCAAAAAGCGTCAGATGCAGCCATAGGAGACTTACTGCGGAGAGTGCAGCACTTGGAGAAGAGGGCGGAGGATGCCGAAGGGCGCAATCGGCGCAATAACATTCGGTGGTTGGTCTGCCCGAGAAAATTGAAGGGGACAATATGGTAACATATCTAGAGGCCTGGCTGCGGGATGTAGTTGCCCCGGATGAACTGTCGCAATTTTATACACTGGAGCGGGCCCACCGGGTGCCGGCGCGTCCGCCTGCTCTTGGCCGACCCCCACGTCCGGTGGTGGCGCGCCTACTGCACTTTAAAGATCGTGACACTATCTTGCAGAAAGCGCGGACAGCGGGCCCTTACCGGGTGAACAATGACTCTGTCTCCATTTACCCTGATTACACCTACGACATTCAGCGCAGCCGATCGTCCTTTCTAGCGGTTAAGAAGGCCCTCCAAGCTGAGGGCATACAATATTCTCTTCTATTTCCGGCCCGCCTGAAAGTGATGGTAGATGGTAAGGCGTCCTTCTATAGTTTGCCGGACGAAGCATGGAACTGGCTGGAGCTGTATTGAGCTGGGACTGATGGTCATAGAGGAATAGATGGGAAAGCGGAGGACCGACCGAAATCCCGTAGGAGTCGACGAACCAGGAAACGCCCGGCGGCTAGCCAGGTACCATCCACATTGCAGACAGATTTGAAGAGACAGGCGGCACTGCAAGCGGTCTCTGTCATATCGGGGCGGCGGCTGCTGTCTCGGTGGCGGACTCGGGGTCTCAGCCGGGATCGGAGGCGTTGGTTTCTGAGGGCTCGGAGGAGGGAACACAGAACTTGCCTCATGTTACTCCAGGGACGGCTGATGGACTATTGGACGAGTGAACACTCCTGACCCCAGTCTGCAAGTAGTACGAGGGTACATTTACGTTGGTGACAGATGTTGGGGGAGGGGGCAGTGCTGATCTACTAATGCTAGCAGGTGGCTTGTCCAATTGTCTTATTTCCCCCGGGGGGGATGGGAGACGATGGCTTTGAATGGGGGTTTAGCTGGGTCGGGATGGCCCCAGGGAACACGACATGCAGGAGGCTGAGTTAGGGCGGGAAGGATAAGGATATCGTAGACCAGCTCGATTGGGTGTAGAGCCGCCCCCTCGACCTCACACTAATTGTGAGACTCTGGTAGCTACCAGAGAAGCCCGTTAGACGGGATTGGGTTTGGATGGGTTACTATGGTTTAGCACCTGTTCTGGGGGAGGGAGGGATGGGGGTTCGTTGGGACTGTTTTGGGGTTCAGGGGACTGTCAGTGTGCCTGTGAGACCATGGAGGACATTGTTCTGTTGCATGCTCCACTATGGGGACCCGACTTGAGTTAAAGTGTATTACCTGGAATGTGCAGGGGCTGAACTCCATGACAAAACGCTACAAGGTACATGCATATTTAATACGTAGGGGAGTACAAGTGGCCTTCCTGCAGGAAACTCATATTGATTGAGCCGAAGGGCGAGCGCTGCAGCGGAGATGGAGGGGCCAATTGTTTTACACCACCTATTCTGCATTTGCAAGGGGGACATTGATCTGGGTGCGGTCAGGTGTTCCCTTACAACCTGTGACAACTGTGGTAGATCCAGAAGGGAGGTTTGTGGCAGTGATGGGTCGGTTAGATGGGAGGGATGTGGCATTGTGTAGCATGTACGCCCCGAATATTGTTCAATCGGCTTTTTTTTCGTGTGCGTCTGGGAAGTTGGCGCCCTTCCTGACCGGTACAGTGTTTCTAGGAGGCAACTTTAACTCAGTTACTGATGTGGAATTGGACCGCTCTCACCCGCCACTGGCCCAATCTGCGGTCCATAGATTGGCAAAGGTACGGCGAGAATGGCAATCTGCCTGGCATTTAGTGAATGTGTGGCGAACTCACCACCCCACGGTTAGGGATTATTTCTTTTACTCAGTGCCTCATGATCTACATGTACGATTGGACAGTATTTTGTGCTCTCCGGGAGCTCAGGAGTTAACGTCCCATAGCGAATATTTGGCCAGAACTATTTCTGATCACAATCCCTGTCTGGTAGTGGTGCGGTGGTCCAGACAGCGGCAGGTGATTCCTACTTGGCGCTTGAACCCAATGATGTTAGAGGACCCGGTTTTTAGAGCGGAAGTTGGAGATGGTATTGGACACTACTTCTCGGAGAACGCGGTGTCGGCCTCAGGTAGGGCTCAGAAGTGGGATGCCTTTAAGGCGGTGGTGCGGGGAGTGTGTATCTCATCAACGGTGGGAACCCGTAAAACGCTGCTGCGTGACATAGAGCAAGTGGAAGATTACCTGCGTCAGGCAGAGAAGGATAGCCATGCCGTGGAGAAGGGGCAGGAAGCAGTTGTGGAAGCACGCAAAAGGGTGGCAGTACAGACTGAACGGCTGCGCTGTTTTGATTATAAGGAGTATTCTGTGAGAGCCCATGCAGAGAGAGACAGGGTAGGATCATTATTGGCCTGGCTGGCTAACCCGGCGATCCGGGGCTCCCCGATCTTGTCGCTGACGGCCCAGGCCGGGGGTTTAGTATACTCGCAAGTCGAAATTAATAATCAGTTCCTAGCTTACTATACACAGCTATATCGGAGTTTGATGCAGGACCTCCCTGATGGCGCCTCAGACTTCTTGACCACAGCGCGGCTCCCGGGTTAGACCGGGAGCATGAAAAGGGGTTTGGAGAGGATATCTCACTAGGGGAGATCCGTACGCCAATCAAACAAACGCCGGGGGCTGATGGCCTTCCCGTAGAATTCTACGCGGCATATATAGATCTTCTTGCACCGCATTTACAGGCAGTGTATAGAGAGGCATGGGAAATAGGTAGGCTACCATCGACCACCAGGGAGGCGATTATAGTCCCACTGTTGAAGAGAGGTGGTGACCCTAGCTCCAGAGAGGCATTTCGACCACTTTCCATGCTCACGGTGGATTATAAAATTCTGAGTAGAATTTTGGCAACGCGTCTGCTGGGGCACATGACTACTCTGGTTCACCCAGACCAGGCGGGCTTTATTCGCACTAGGAATACTGCGACGTGTATACGCCGGCTGATTAGAGTCATGGGCGGTGACAGGGACAGGAGACTGGGAGCAGCGGTGTTATCGGTTGACATTGAGAAGGCCTTTGACAGCGTGGAATGGCCTTATTTGTTTCGAGTGTTGCGAGACATTGGTTTGGGAGGTCAGTTTGTGCGATGGACGAAACTGCTATATAATGCTGCCACAGCCAGGGTTCGCACGGGGCGCACTGCTTCAGCGGCGTATCGGGCATGTAGAGGTACCCACCAGGGATGTTCCTTATCGCCGCTATTATTCGCCTTGGCGATTGAACCACTGGCGGCACATGCCAGGCTGGGAAGGTCTTATGAAGGTCTATCACTGCGGGGGGAGATTCATTATATCTCCTTGTATGCCTATGACTTACTGATATACCTGGCGGACATGGAGGAATCTTTGAGTGTAGCTAAGGACTTACTTCAGGAGTTCGGCCGTGTTTCTGGATTAAAGGTGAACTGGAGTAAGACCTGTTTATTTCCTCTGGCTCGGGATGTCCAGATGCCTACGGTACTGGGGGATCGGCGGTGGGAGCTTTCGATGTTTGCCCTACCTGGGGGTCCGTATCTATCACACTCAACCCGACCTCCTAGAGGGCAATGTGGGCGGAGCGATGAGGGGCCTCCGAGGCAGTATGGAATTTTGGCGAACACTCCCCTTGTCGGTAGCGGGGAGAGTAGCCCTGCTGAAAATAGTGGCGCTCCCACGTTTGCTTTATTTTTTTCAAACATTACCGGTGTGGATTCCGGCGTCCTTTTTTCAGACGCTCAGGTCCCTGATCACAGGTTTTGTCTGGGGATCAGGTAAACGGCGGGTAGCAATGAATACTTTGATGCGACCGCGTGCAGAGGGGGACTGGCGGTCCCCGATTTTGAGTGGTACTACCTGGCGGCACAGCTGCAGTGGCTCACGCAGGCGGTAGCACGGGAGTTTCGAGGACCGAAGGGTCCACAAGGTAGGATAATTCCCAGGCATGTGCTATCGTTTATACTTCTCCAACAGAAGTTGGGGCTTGATCAGCTTACTCTTGAGGAGCGCACCCTTCGCTCGTGCTGGAACCGGAGTCAGAGGCGAGCGGGGTTTCCTCGCCCCTATGCCCCGGAGATCCCCTTGGGCATGTGCACGGCCCTACCGCATGGAGGGGACTGATCGGCACTGGCGATCTGGGAGGAGCTTGGGATCCTTATGCTGGGAGACTTGTATAAGGATGGGGCCCTGTTGTCCTTTCAGGATTTGCAGAGCACTTTTGCATTGCCAAGGGGCGACTACTCATTGCATGCTGCACTCGTGGCGGGTATTCAAAAGCAGTGGAAGATGGGGTTATTAGAACCTCTGATTTCTTTGGGCTGTCAATATGTCGTCATGGCGGCTGGTACATTTAAAGCTATCACGTGCCTCTACAGACGGCTGTCGACTGAGCGGTTACCTCCCTTTGACACTCTAAAAGGCAAATGGGAGGCAGACATAGGTAAACCAATCCCGGAATCAACATGGCCGCACCTATTGCGGCGTACCTGGAAAGGCACACGCAACGCCAGGTTCCAATTGGTTCAATTCTTCACGCTACATAGGGCCTACCTGACCCGGTTAAAATTTTACGGTACTTTGGGGGATCCCATTCACCGTGCCCGAGATGTAACGCCGATGGGGCCGATTTTAAACATATGTTTTGGACTTGCACAGGGCTGGGGTCCTACTGGGAAGAGGTGATGGCGTGCCTGTCTCGGGTTACAGGACGGGAGATAGAGGCAGAGATGGGGACCTGCTTGCTGCTCTGGTTCCCGCATACCCCCCGCACTAAAGTTACTAGCAAGTTTTGCGATTTGGGGCTGATAATGGAGAGAGAACTCACCACACATTGGAAGTCAAGAACAGGACCCAGTTATCTGAGATGGAGGGCAAGTTTCTTACATTGGGCGGGTAGTGAGGGGACACTTTGCATGCAACTTGCACTGCTAATGATAAGGCGTTGGAGACAGCAAGGATGTGGGGCGCGCTGGTGGCAGAGCTCCAGGTTTCAGATAGAGAGGAAGAGGGGGAGGAAGGCGTTGTAGAGTTAGATCAGGGGGAGGGAACGAGGGAGACTGACCCATGAAGGATACAAGGAGAGGTGATAGGTCTCATTGATTGAGAAAGGAGGACAGTTGTTTTTCCCCCATCCAGGTGTGAGGTGATAGCGGATCCCTGTGGAGACATAGGGAAATAATGCTTGATTATTGGAACTCCCAACCTGTTATCTTTTATGTTTTGGTGTGGAGTCGTTAGTTATAGGAGGAGATGGGAGGTGTTGTAGGGATTAATTGGGCTGAGGCACACTGACAGGGGGGGTGGGGGTAGGATGGAGGGGGCTAGGAAAGTTGGGGTAGAAGCTCATCTGTACACATTTGAATGGCATACGTACGAATCAATAGGCCATCTGCTCAATGGCCGCACAAATGTACAGATGAAGTAGCATGTCGGCCGGAGGTTAAGTTTGTTGCCCGAGGGGCTACCAGTGCCTGTATTGTTTTTTCAAAGATTTTTTTTACAAGGGAAGGATACCCAAAGGATTTGTCATGTCACCACTGCATTTTATGAACCACAGGATAATGGTCAGGTGGAAAGGTTTAACAGGGTTCTAAAGGAAAGTGTCACATGGGCATGTGCTTTTGGTGGTGACTTGAAGAATAAATTGAGAGAGAAATTGGGGTTGTACCGCATTACTCCCCAAACCACTATGAAAGTAGTTGGTGCAGGATTCAAGACTGCACCGTGCCTCACACACCTTACTGGTGCCCGTTCCTGCGCCTTCCCTTCTCACCCTTCTCGCTGCGTTGGTATTGTCTTCGTTTTTGTTTTCGTTTTTGTCCCTGCCATATTGCTGTTTTGCATATTCCTGTTCTCTGCCCTTGCTCAGTAGTGATTTCATTCGTTTTTGTCGCTGCTGTATTGCTGAATTTCTTATTTCTGTTATTTTCTCTTTGCTAGTGTTGTTGTTAATCCCTTTTCCCCTGCGTTGTGCCCCTAACTCGCTTGTGCCCTCCGTTTTTTTTCTGCCGTGTCATCAGCTGTTCCTCCCCGTTTTTCCCACGAAATCCTCTGCCCCGTTGACCCTGCCTCCCAGCTGCACATCCCTCCCCCTCCCCTACTTAATGGCGGCCGCTGCGGGGGAGCGTGAACAAGATCTCTGACTGACACAGATGACATCCGTACCCTCTTAGACCAAGGCCACTCCACAGCCCTCATCCTACTCTACCACAGCAGCCTTCAGCACCATTTCTCACCGCACACTCGTCGCCAGACTGCACGACGCTGGCATACGAGGAAGAGCCCTGGATTGGATCTGATCATTCCTCACCGGAAGAAGCCAGAGAATCAGACTACCACCTTTCCACTCCGACCCTATGGAAATCACCTGTGGAGGCCCACAGGGGTCATCACTGAGCCCGACCTTCTTCAATATCGCCCCCCTCGCAGCCATCGTCCGACAACACGGCCTCAACATTGTATCCTACGCCGACAACCCCCAGCTCAACCTCTCTCTCACCCGAGGCTCCACCACCGCCAAGCTCAATTTCCAGAAAGGAATACAAGACGTAGCAGTCTGGGTGACCAACAGCTGCCTTAAACTCAACACTGAGAAAACAGAACTCCTCGTCCTTGGAACCACCCCGTCAGCAAGGGACAACACCTGTTGGCCAACTGCCTCGGAAGGCTGGCTACCTCCTCAGACTGCGCCAAGAACCTTAGCATCATATTCGACTCATCACTCACCATGAACCGACAAGTCAACGCCGTCACATCCAGCTGCTTCAACACCCTCCTCATACTCCGCAAGACCTTCAAATGGATCCCCCTTGAGTCAAGGAAGACAGTCGCCCACGCAGTCATCACCAGCAGACTAGACTATGGAAAAGCCCTCTTCGCCGGCATCAACAAATGCCTACTCCTCAAACTCCAGACTATACAGAACAGAGGCCACCAGACTTGTCCTCTGCTCCCCCGGCATGAACACATCAGCCAACACCTGCGAAACCTCCACTGGCTCCCCGTGAAGAAAAGAGTCACCTTCAAAATCCTCACTCACACGTACAAATGCCTACACAACAATGGACCCAAATACCTCAATGACAGAATCAACTTCCACGTACCGAAAAGAAACCTCCGATCTTCCAACCTGGCACTGGCCGAAACCCCGCGCATCCACTGAGCCAGAGCAGGCGGAAGATCCTTCTCTCACATGGCAGCCAAGACCTGGTACGAGCTACCGGCAGATATCAGACACGCTCCCCTCCCTCCCTGAACACCTTCTGGAAGACCCTCAAGACCTGGCTCTTTGGCTAAACATACCTGCGGACCCCCACCCCAAGCGTCTTGAGACCCTCACAGGTGAGTAGCGTGCTTATAATCCCTGATTGATTGAAGTGTGTTACTTAGGAGGGTAAATGTGGAATATTAGGAGACTAGCGAAGCGTAAAAGTAAAAATGAAAGAAGTTATTTTGTGGTTATCAGTGACTTTCCTGAAGCTATGCTTGGCTGCCAGCCTGAGCAGTTCATAGCTATCAATGGTGAGGTTGAAACTGTTGATTCTAATGTTGTTCAAATGTTTGAGGTACTTGAGTCTAAACTTGCACCCTCTCATGAGGTTCAGGAAGTGAAGAAAAATTATATTATTGATTCTTTGGCTTCCAGAGTTAAGGAAGTTTATTGTGACAGGTATCCTCTTATGAGATATAAAGATTTTGTATAATTTTATTTAGTCTCTGCATATGGTATTGTGTGTATTTTTTTTAATTTCAGTGGAAATATGTTATATTTGAAAGTATATACTTATTGTTATACTGTTTGGTATTGTTTTTTTTAATGTCACACAGTACTTGCTTGCATGATGAAATCTGGAACTTAGAGCTCTGATTCATCAGGTTTCTATGGGATTTTGTACAAAGCTAGCATTGGACTGTTGGGGATCACACTGTGCAGCAGCAATAAACGTCATTCATGCGTGTTGGGGTATTCGCCTCTTTACAACTACCAAATATACCTTATGAAAAGAATACCAACTCCGCGGCTACTAAATGCCTTCTGTACACGTATGTTCACATCATGAATTGAAATGCTCTGCTGGCAGGCATGCCCAAATCTACCTTGGTCCATCAGGAGCAGAAGTCACTCTGCTGCCCGACTCACAACTGGTTCTAAAGGTTTGCCAACATGCCCACTCCTTGTAGAACTGCAATTTCCCCTTTGAAGGGCAGAATTCATTTCAAACTAGCCTAACTCACCACAAGTCTCTAAACTCCAAACTTCCCCTATAACCTTGGCCTACTGCATTCCATTTCTAGTGATTCCGGGGTCCCAGGAGAGGAACTTCCTTGTGACTGGGAACAACAAGAACCAGACAGTCTTCAGCCTCACCCCTCCAGATGCCACGGACACCATCACACTTGTGCCCTGTACTGGCCTAGTTTAACATGTGTATAACTCTTCTATTACAAAATCTTGTAATTGCTAATCTTGACTGTTTGTTACTCCATCCATGGTTTCTCCTCCCGCCCATATGTGTTTTGTGAAAGCACTCATACACCTGTTTTTGTCAGCAGTGTTTTAAAAAAAAATATTAGTAATAAACTGGCAAACTTTCCTACACCAGGCCATTCTTTTGGTAGAAAAAACTGTCCTTGGATTCTTTATCTGGTGAAGTACTTCCAACTCTTAATCCTACCACACGTCTGCAGTGACCGTCAGGCACGCTTTGCTGTCGGGTGTTGATACGAATGAGCTTCAACACTCACTTTTCTATTTGTGTGTCTCCTGTTGCAACTCAACTCTTCAGTTACATGGAAAACTTCTCAGTGAAAAGGCATACACGGCTTTCTGGGTACTTCTGACGTGGGATTACCAAGCCGACCGTTTACAAATCTAGTAAATATATTAATACCTGCCCATCATTAGCCACTCCGTAGAGTTAGATGGTGGTGAATTTAACCTTCGTCTTGGCAGTCTCTCCTCGCCTTCGATCTTATGTTTTATATATTGACAACTGCAGGAATTTGTGGATCCTTAGTGACTTGGGGGCAGATGTATCAAACAATTTTTTTGTCGCAAATGCTGCGAATCGGTAAAAAGCAGCGTTTGCGACAAAAAAAAATCTGAAAATGGAATGTATCAACTAAAATGCATCGCAATATTAAGGAATTGCAAATGCTATGTAAGAAGCAATTAAGTTTGCAAATTTACACTAAGAAATCGCAAATTACCACCAGCTTGTAGTTGGCGGTAATTTGCAAATTCTTTTACAAATGCACTTTTTGGCATTTGAAAAGGTGCCATGTGGCGCTCATACATGCCCTTAGGGCATGTATGTGAGCCATATGCACATACATGTAAATTTCAGGGGTGCAGCAGGGTGTCCTTAAGACACCCTTGCACCCTTGAAATTATTCTCAATTTGCGATTAGCAAATTGCGAATCGCAAATTGAGAATAACTTCCCATTCCTTCCTATGGGCCTCCTGGCCCATAGAAATGAATGGGAAATTATTCCTTAATTGCGATTAGCAATTTGCTAATCGCAATTAAGGAATTTTAAGAAATCACTAAAAAATAGCGAATTTTTAAATACATACCATTTTGCAATTCTCAAATAGCGATTCTCAAAAAATCGCTATTTGAGAATCACAAATAGGTATTTTGATACATCTGCCCCTTGGATTCTACCATCTCTTAATGCATGGCGTATTCTCAGTTTCTCAGTTTCATTCTCCAGACTACTCGCTCCATCAAGAATACCTCCTTCTTTCAATGATCCACATCTGATTGTCCTCCTTGATTAAAAAAAGCCATGATAGCCTAAAGATGAATTTTATCGCCTGCAAGCTCACAGAGGATGACTCCATAAAAAACAATCAGCCCACTGCATCTTTTTTCAGTCTGAATACTTCACACTTCTAAACAAATCCTTCCTCAATGTTGGAAGGACACAGATCCTGCTAGTGCTTAGTTTCTAATACAATGAGTGCTGGTGCCCAAAGCTCTGCTTAGAAGCTTGCGGCCGGTACAATTAAATGTTGGTGCGCTGAATGGCAAGGCTGGGTATCTTGAATTCACCTCAGGCCGCTTTAATCCTCCACCAGACACTCCTTGTCCCTTGATCTCATTCTCACAGGTTGCAGCTTTCTCCCTTTATGACGTGTTGTCCATCGTTCTCTTCCTCGTTTTCTGCTTTGTGTGGTTTCCTCTCTCTTGCTCTCTGTAAAGATCTTATGCAGAAAAATAAGGATCGGTCCCCAAAAATAAATGGGAGTGACCCCTCCCCCCCCAACCGCTTCAATTTAAGAGCTGCACGCGCAGTAGCATTTGGTTGCTGAAATGCTCCTCATCCAGTAGAAAGACATAGGAAGTACTGCGGGAGCTAGCTGCTATACTCACTCTGAGGTCCTGAAGTCTAACTTGGAGTCAGATACATATTGTGTGTGTCTTCCTATAGATATAGACTCACACTAATTAGGAGACCTCGATAGAATATCTGTCAAACTTTACCACTCCTTTCTGCTCCAAATGGCCTAGAAAATCATCGATTAGGATGAATTTTTGAAAATTATGTTTATGAAAGCAACATTCCCCCTAGGCCATCATGTTTCACAAATGCTTATACCCACAGTTTGAGTTAAATTGTTTTTTTTATCTAGCCACTTTATGGATATGTCTAGGGTCTTGTGAGCGTTCAAAATTCCACTTTTTCTGGAAGGCCACGTTTCATCCTAAAAAATGATGATACTGACACAATAGTCCCCTCTCGTCCTTCCACTGCCCGGAGGCACTGTGCAGTTTTATTGGAGTGCTTTCTGTGCACTTTTGCCACACCTAATTAAAAGTAGTAAACGGAGCACTAAAAGAAGGCAGCGTCAACAGGTGGAGATACACAGGAGCAAACACAGGAGAGGCAGCAGGATTCTACATGCAGAAAATAGTTCACAGGCGTGAGGGTCTGGAACTAAAAGAAGCTAGGACAAGATTCATATTTTAACCTATTGCATGTGTATTTGTTTCCGTTGGTGATGAGCAAATTCCACAATATAGCATGCATCCAGTATAAGGAAAAGGCAACCATCTTATGCTTGTGGGTGGCGTGCTGCACAGGGACGGTGCAGCACACTGCAGCTAGGGCCCACTCTGGTTTGTGTCGCTCAGCAGCAAACACCACTTGCCTCAGCGGATACGCATGTCCGTCTCAGACCATGGTATTCTATGTAGCTGATGCTGGCCAGTGCGCGCCGCTGCTCCCCTCGCGAATGGCAATCTTGGAAGGTGCCAGTGTGAAGAACACTAAGCCGCTGTGAGAGTCTACGCTCGGTGTTCACCACTATGTCTGGGCTGCACTGCACTTGTCTGGAATGGCTGTGGCAAGTCTATAGAAGGTGCTTGTAATGGCCTCTAAGTGACCTGGCCACTCGGCTGATTGTTATTCATTTGGGTTGCGGGTGGAGTGGGTGGAAGAACAAAGACTTCATAGCTTTTTGGAGGTAGTGTGGGCACGGTAGGTAGCAAGTCTCAAGCTGGCATGGCAAGCAAAAGTGGAGTGGGCTCAGTGAGTGTGGATTCAGACCAGAGAGTTGATCAAGTGCTCGCCATGGCTTCTCTCACTGCCATATTCATGCCTCTAGGGGTTGTCAATGTGTCCCTCCCAAGCACCACCTGACCCTTAGGCTATTGTCATACCTCAGGCATGATTAGGCTGACGCGGGGCACAGTCTGTGCCCTGGAGTAACTCTTGACACAACTGAAATGATGGTGCCCACCCCTGGACCAAACGTGTATTTACTAAACATATGAAGCTGGCATTTTGGGACAGAGTATGTTCTGTCATTCAAATGATAGGATTTTGCGTGTATGACTTGATTTGAGTGTATTTCTCCAAAACTAACAGCCAAATGCTTGACAGTAAAATGTGCATAGCCAACAAGCTGCTGTTTGGAGACAAAATGATTGCAGTTCAAAATACATTTAAAGCTGTTTGAGTGATGATTCATGCCGAGATCGTGGGACTTGCAGCTGAGGTTTCCTTGGTACAAAAAGGTCGTTGCTGCTTCGGCTGCTGACTGTTTTTTAATGACTCATGTGGAGGCGTTTCATCATGTATATTGATGAAGACTTTATAATAAATCACTTCTGTTGTCTGAGGCCAGAGCCTGTATATTATTGTAACCGGCTTGATTTCTGATAAAGAGGCTCTAGATATTTTGGGAAAGGATAGATCTTATCTAGATTTTTAACTGACTGTAATGCCTTTACCTTTTAGCCAAGTCTTAAGATTGTTGTTTTGAGAAATATGTTGTTTGCCACCATTTTTCAAAGTTTTCTTGGGAAGGGCGAACTCCTAATGTCCTGGTGAGAGGCAGGCTTGCTTGGCATGCCTTTGAAGTTTTGAACTACTTCTTAAGTGCATGAAACCGTTTTGGTTGTTTAACCAATGTATGTGAAAATGATGGTGCAAAATGTCCTCAAAGAACGCCTTAATACCCTTAGGCGAAACTCAGGCGAAACTCTGGCTAGCTTGCTTTGCTCACTAAGTGCAAATTTGGTCATGTATTTACACCCCACTGCTATCAAAGTACACCAGTCGCCACTGCCCACAATAAACCCATGTGTAATCTTTACCCCTGGCCCCAGCACAAACCCTGCCACTGTTTGAATGCCAAATGCTAGTTATCTGGAGTCGAATTTTGAACAAAATGAGAAAAGACGACAGCAGGTGGTTGGTGTTGACAGAGGGATGTAAGTTCCCCTTTTAGAAGCCAGGTACCCCCATGAGGCTCCATGGAGCCATGATAACATACACGCCCTTATGCTGGCATGTGGCACATAAGCCCATCAGCATCCAGGCTGATCTAAGCAAGCTTTAGAACAGACCTCACTTGGACTGGGTTTTTTCTTCTACTCAAGCTTGCATCAAAACTCACCCTGTGCATGGGGCATGGTGATCCCGCGAGAGAGAAGATGCATCTTGCTTGATTGCTTGCTGAGACGGCACGAGCCACAAGTCTTCCCCCCCTTTCCCGATGTCTGGAATTGCTGTCCTTTTCAGAGCTCGCCTTGGCTAAGTCAAGATGATGGACCCGAAGTATTGGAGCAGCAGCCACGAATGGAAGACAAGTCAGACATGGGGTGCTCGGACGCTTGCAGGAATATGAAGAGGGTGTGATCTGTCCCCTCCCCACGCTGTAATGACAGGGCAGATGGCCTACGCCCTGGGCCTGCAGCCCTGGTGACACAACTGCTGGTCGTCACACATGCACAGCTCATTGTGCAGAGGTGATTGATAATCCTGGCTTCTTGCCCCTAAGGAGGTTGACCATGGTTAATCTCATAAGAATTGTCCCTCAATGGTGACGTCTATGAGAAGGTGAGACGCTCCGGCCCGCCGAAGAGTTGTTTCTTCCCCCATCCACAACTTCAAGATTGAGCAGCTAAAGGAGCACCCTGGAGGTAGACGATCCATGTGCGTAAGCACTTCAATGATGGAGAAGAATTAAAACAGATTTACTGCAGAGAAAGGCTGGTTTTACAACAAAATGCACAACTTTACAACCCATCCGCAGGGAGACAACGCTCATGTGACCTATTCTCGTAATTTCACTGTGACATCTGTCTTTGTTGGAGGATTAATTGGAGAGGTTCAAAAATAACCCAAGAGCTGCAAGCATTACCCTGATTGGTTGGCAGTAGCCTGACCCTGGCAGTGATTTACGAGGTCTGATCATGACATTCCTGAAAAGGTATTGGGCTGGAGCAGGACCACGACATGGCAGCTAGAAGTAGAGGAGTGGTAAGAAGGGGACCCAGGCAGCACCAGCAGCTCAATAGCATGAGGGCCAGCATGAGGTGGTGTTGCAGTGACCATCATTCAGAGGGTTACACCTTTGACCCTGCAACTTCTGTTTTTGTAGATATCAGCCCAGTAGCTAAATAAATACTTTGTTGATGAGCTCATTCCAAGAGCAGGATACCCTGGCATCTCCAAAGCAACTGTGACAAAGTCTTTCTGTTCACACAAGCGGAGGTGGCTATCTGTGAGGACGCCCTGACACTGCGCTGTTGCCAGAAAGGGCGTTAATTAACTGTACATTTGAAGACCTTACTCCGTTTGTTACAGTAACTTTTTAGGTCGAGTCTACTAGAGACAGCAAGGTGTCTGGTTGCAAGCGACCCATAGTGGTCTATGCAAGAACATACATGGGCTTAAAGTCCACCCATAACTTCCCATTCGCTAGCTTTAATGTCACTCTTATTTGCCTGCTTCTTATAGGTTGGCTTTCTTTGTCCCGATGTGTCCGTCTTGTGCTTGTCCCTCCCATGGAACACAGGCTATTTATCATTTCTCTGACTGCCTGGCTTCTGTCTTTCACTGCTCAGTTTTAGTTCACTTTTTTTTCTATTTGGTTAAGCAGCCCATGAGAGTAAATGTGCTTTCCAACTCTCTTGTCTCCCCCAAAACCATTTTTATCCCTTGAGTACTTCTCCCTGCCCCCTCGTGCTCTGTGTTGTTCTCTCACATATATGTTTCTCCTCCACTCAGTGTTGCTGCCGCTTTCGTGTAGTTCTCACTCTATTGTAAGCTACTGCCCCCCCCCCGCGCTGCATGTTCTTCTCTCCAGGTGTGCTTCTCCCCAAATACCCTGTGTTGCTCTCTCCCTCATGCAATGCTTTTCCCCTCCCTGCACCCACCCGTTCCCCCTATTCGCTCATCCGTTACCCCACCGTACCTCTGCAGTCCTTTTTTTAAAAAAAATGAAACCTTAAAAAACAAATGATTTACCTATCTAAGTGACGTCTGCAATCTTGAATCAATAAATACAAATCATTCCAGTGGCGTGTGCATGTGTTCTAATGCAAGCTTGTGCATACATCACCACACATACACGGGCTAGTGGAATAACATGACTACCAGAAACAATCACATTGTCACACCTTTTATTTATTTATTGTTGCTGATGCTACTCATTATTGGTAAAAATATAAAACGTCCGCCAAAAGGCAATGCAATACCACCAGATCCAAAAAGTGAGGCCTGTTGGCTTCGTTGGACAGAGAGTCCTACTTCCTGCAAACCTGGGTCCTGCTGGCTAGCCTGATAACATTGATTTGTTTTTTTTATCTGGGGATTAGTGAACTCGTTGCTTAGTTCTGCTGATGAAACCCGTGTCCTGAAATCGTCCCTGCAGTGTTCATTTTTAGGGCTCGCCTGGCGTTGGAGCGCGAAGCGCTCCCGCCAGCGAGTTCTATAGTCGCCGTGTTCAATGCCAAGGGAGTCTAGAGCTGTGCACGAGCCGCTACTGGCCTGTGCACGAGCCGACTCAGCTCTGTGGACGCGCACGTCTCCGGAAGACGTGCTGCGCCCGAGCCGCCTCCCGCTTGTTTTATGACAGATTTATATCCCGGCGCCCTTAATGTCATGGACAAGGGTAAGAAGAAACTCAGCTCGGAGGCGAGTGCTTCATCGAGTGAAAGAAGTCCCTTGATGAGGTAAATATTTCAGATTCACTCACAAACGAAAGGTACCTGCATACACTGCAATGCGAAAGTGCACAAAGTTCGTAATGCACATCATTTTGGGGCATAGTGCAGCATCACTTAGGGTTTTAGTTTCATTTTTGCGTTAAAAGCCGAAATTGTTGCCTTTCAGAATATTTGCAGCCGGGCCTGGTATTGTTCTGCAGCTGTTGTTTTCCAGTTTGAAGACTATATTGACATCTCAGTGAACCACAAATTAGCGCGCACAGCTGCTCTCAGTAGGGCCACTTGAAGGCCCCACAATAGCACTTGTCAGCAGAATGGCGGCCATGGTGCAGTCTCGAAGAAATAAAGTGGTATATGTCTTCTTGTTGATATAGCTGGCGCTGTAGGATCTTGTGTTCAATGCGCACTTCTGTTTCATTCATGGAGAGGATTTAAACTGGAGTATTTCATGTGACTTTGGGTAAATAGGCGCTGTGTATACCAGAGAGATGTAGTTTAACTTAAAAATTCTTAAAATTGTAACACTTTCTCTGAGTTAATCCAGATTCAGTAATGTTTTTCCTCGTCATGAAAGCTAATAGGAAACTGCCAATCAAAGTAACAATTACAGGACATGTGCAGGGTAGTTAGCTTACGATAGTCACAGTGGTCTCTTATTAATAAAATAAAATAAACACTTTAAGGTGTCGTTATATCTGGCCATTATGTTTAGGGGCCCAGTTAATTTGGTAAAATCTACCAGCGCTCACAGAACAACTTTCTTCTACAAGAGATCAAGAGTGAATGTGTCCCCAAAAGTCAGTGCACGTGATGCTCTTTTTACCTGATTTTTTTCTGCCGTTTATGTCTCCTTCCTTCTTGCCCTGAGGCCTGTCTGGAATTGTGGGTGCAGATTGTGGGTGCAGATTGTGGGTGCAGATTGTGGGTGCAGATTGTGGGTGCAGATTGTGAGTGCAGATTGTGGGTGCAGATTGTGGGTGCAGATTGTGGGTGCAGATTGTGGGTGCAGATTCAGAGTGCAGATTGTGGGTGCAGATTGTGGGTGCGGGGTCCGGTTCCGAGGATTTTTGAAGGTTAAAAAGCGGGTTGTGAGCGCTGAGGGCGATGTGCCAGGCAGGGTGCAGATTCAGAGTGCAGATTGTGGGTGCAGATTGTGGGTGCAGATTGTGGGTGCAGATTGTGGGTGCAGATTGTGGGTGCAGATTCAGGGTGCAGATTGTGGGTGCAGATTGTGGGTGCAGATTGTGGGTGCAGATTCAGAGTGCAGATTCAGAGTGCAGATTCAGAGTGCAGATTCAGAGTGCAGATTCAGGGTGCAGATTGTGGGTGCAGATTGTGGGTGCAGATTGTGGGTGCAGATTGTGAGTGCAGATTGTGAGTGCAGATTGTGGGTGCAGATTGTGGGTGCAGATTGTGGGTGCAGATTGTGGGTGCAGATTGTGGGTGCAGATTCAGAGTGCAGATTGTGGGTGCAGATTGTGGGTGCAGATTGTGGGTGCAGATTCAGAGTGCAGATTCAGAGTGCAGATTGTGGGTGCAGATTGTGGGTGCAGATTGTGGGTGCAGATTGTGGGTGCAGATTGTGGGTGCAGATTGTGGGTGCAGATTGTGGGTGCAGATTCAGGGTGCAGATTCAGGGTGCAGATTCAGGGTGCAGATTGTGGGTGCAGATTCAGAGTGCAGATTGTGGGTGCAGATTGTGGGTGCAGATTGTGGGTGCAGATTGTGGGTGCAGATTCAGAGTGCAGATTCAGAGTGCAGATTCAGAGTGCAGATTGTGGGTGCAGATTGTGGGTGCAGATTGTGGGTGCAGATTGTGGGTGCAGATTGTGGGTGCAGATTGTGGGTGCAGATTCAGGGTGCAGATTCAGGGTGCAGATTCAGGGTGCAGATTCAGAGTGCAGATTCAGGGTGCAGATTCAGGGTGCAGATTGTGGGTGCAGATTGTGGGTGCAGATTGTGGGTGCAGATTGTGGGTGCAGATTCAGAGTGCAGATTCAGAGTGCAGATTCAGAGTGCAGATTCAGAGTGCAGATTGTGGGTGCAGATTGTGGGTGCAGATTGTGGGTGCAGATTGTGAGTGCAGATTGTGGGTGCAGATTGTGGGTGCAGATTGTGAGTGCAGATTGTGGGTGCAGATTGTGGGTGCAGATTGTGGGTGCGGATTGTGGGTGCAGATTGTGGGTGCAGATTCAGAGTGCAGATTCAGGGTGCAGATTGTGGGTGCAGATTGTGGGTGCAGATTGTGGGTGCAGATTGTGGGTGCAGATTGTGGGTGCAGATTGTGGGTGCAGATTGTGGGTGCAGATTGTGGGTGCAGATTCAGAGTGCAGATTGTGGGTGCAGATTGTGGGTGCGGGGTCCGGTTCCGAGGATTTTTGAAGGTTAAAAAGCGGGTTGTGAGCGCTGAGGGCGATGTGCCAGGCAGGGTGCAGATTCAGAGTGCAGATTGTGGGTGCAGATTGTGGGTGCAGATTGTGGGTGCAGATTGTGGGTGCAGATTGTGGGTGCAGATTGTGGGTGCAGATTCAGGGTGCAGATTGTGGGTGCAGATTGTGGGTGCAGATTGTGGGTGCAGATTGTGGGTGCAGATTCAGAGTGCAGATTCAGAGTGCAGATTCAGAGTGCAGATTCAGAGTGCAGATTCAGGGTGCAGATTGTGGGTGCAGATTGTGGGTGCAGATTGTGGGTGCAGATTGTGAGTGCAGATTGTGAGTGCAGATTGTGGGTGCAGATTGTGGGTGCAGATTGTGGGTGCAGATTGTGGGTGCAGATTGTGGGTGCAGATTCAGAGTGCAGATTGTGGGTGCAGATTGTGGGTGCAGATTGTGGGTGCAGATTCAGAGTGCAGATTCAGAGTGCAGATTGTGGGTGCAGATTGTGGGTGCAGATTGTGGGTGCAGATTGTGGGTGCAGATTGTGAGTGCAGATTGTGGGTGCAGATTGTGGGTGCAGATTGTGGGTGCAGATTGTGGGTGCAGATTCAGAGTGCAGATTGTGGGTGCAGATTGTGGGTGCGGGGTCCGGTTCCGAGGATTTTTGAAGGTTAAAAAGCGGGTTGTGAGCGCTGAGGGCGATGTGCCAGGCAGGGTGCAGATTCAGAGTGCAGATTGTGGGTGCAGATTGTGGGTGCAGATTGTGGGTGCAGATTGTGGGTGCAGATTGTGGGTGCAGATTGTGGGTGCAGATTCAGGGTGCAGATTGTGGGTGCAGATTGTGGGTGCAGATTGTGGGTGCAGATTGTGGGTGCAGATTCAGAGTGCAGATTCAGAGTGCAGATTCAGAGTGCAGATTCAGAGTGCAGATTCAGGGTGCAGATTGTGGGTGCAGATTGTGGGTGCAGATTGTGGGTGCAGATTGTGAGTGCAGATTGTGAGTGCAGATTGTGGGTGCAGATTGTGGGTGCAGATTGTGGGTGCAGATTGTGGGTGCAGATTGTGGGTGCAGATTCAGAGTGCAGATTGTGGGTGCAGATTGTGGGTGCAGATTGTGGGTGCAGATTCAGAGTGCAGATTCAGAGTGCAGATTGTGGGTGCAGATTGTGGTGCAGATTGTGGGTGCAGATTGTGGGTGCAGATTGTGGGTGCAGATTGTGGGTGCAGATTGTGGGTGCAGATTCAGGGTGCAGATTCAGGGTGCAGATTCAGGGTGCAGATTCAGGGTGCAGATTGTGGGTGCAGATTCAGAGTGCAGATTGTGGGTGCAGATTGTGGGTGCAGATTGTGGGTGCAGATTGTGGGTGCAGATTCAGAGTGCAGATTCAGAGTGCAGATTCAGAGTGCAGATTGTGGGTGCAGATTGTGGGTGCAGATTGTGGGTGCAGATTGTGGGTGCAGATTGTGGGTGCAGATTGTGGGTGCAGATTCAGGGTGCAGATTCAGGGTGCAGATTCAGGGTGCAGATTCAGAGTGCAGATTCAGGGTGCAGATTCAGGGTGCAGATTGTGGGTGCAGATTGTGGGTGCAGATTGTGGGTGCAGATTCAGAGTGCAGATTCAGAGTGCAGATTCAGAGTGCAGATTCAGAGTGCAGATTGTGGGTGCAGATTGTGGGTGCAGATTGTGGGTGCAGATTGTGAGTGCAGATTGTGGGTGCAGATTGTGGGTGCAGATTGTGAGTGCAGATTGTGGGTGCAGATTGTGGGTGCAGATTGTGGGTGCGGATTGTGGGTGCAGATTGTGGGTGCAGATTCAGAGTGCAGATTCAGGGTGCAGATTGTGGGTGCAGATTGTGGGTGCAGATTGTGGGTGCAGATTGTGGGTGCAGATTGTGGGTGCAGATTGTGAGTGCAGATTGTGGGTGCAGATTGTGAGTGCAGATTGTGGGTGCAGATTGTGGGTGCAGATTCAGAGTGCAGATTGTGGGTGCAGATTGTGGGTGCGGGGTCCGGTTCCGAGGATTTTTGAAGGTTAAAAAGCGGGTTGTGAGCGCTGAGGGCGATGTGCCAGGCAGGGTGCAGATTCAGAGTGCAGATTCAGAGTGCAGATTCAGAGTGCAGATTGTGGGTGCAGATTGTGGGTGCAGATTGTGGGTGCAGATTGTGGGTGCAGATTCAGGGTGCAGATTCAGAGTGCAGATTGTGGGTGCAGATTGTGGGTGCAGATTGTGGGTGCAGATTCAGGGTGCAGATTCAGGGTGCAGATTGTGGGTGCAGATTGTGGGTGCAGATTGTGGGTGCAGATTGTGGGTGCAGATTCAGAGTGCAGATTGTGGGTGCAGATTGTGGGTGCAGATTGTGGGTGCAGATTGTGGGTGCAGATTGTGAGTGCAGATTCAGGGTGCAGATTGTGGGTGCAGATTGTGGGTGCAGATTGTGGGTGCAGATTCAGAGTGCAGATTCAGAGTGCAGATTCAGAGTGCAGATTCAGAGTGCAGATTGTGGGTGCAGATTGTGGGTGCAGATTGTGGGTGCAGATTGTGGGTGCAGATTCAGGGTGCAGATTCGGGGTGCAGATTCAGGGTGCAGATTCAGGGTGCAGATTGTGGGTGCAGATTGTGGGTGCAGATTGTGGGTGCAGATTGTGGGTGCAGATTGTGGGTGCAGATTGTGGGTGCAGATTCAGAGTGCAGATTCAGAGTGCAGATTGTGGGTGCAGATTGTGGGTGCAGATTCAGGGTGCAGATTCAGGGTGCAGATTCAGGGTGCAGATTCAGAGTGCAGATTCAGGGTGCAGATTGTGGGTGCAGATTGTGGGTGAAGATTGTGGGTGCAGATTGTGGGTGCAGATTCAGAGTGCAGATTCAGAGTGCAGATTCAGAGTGCAGATTCAGAGTGCAGATTGTGGGTGCAGATTGTGGGTGCAGATTGTGGGTGCAGATTGTGGGTGCAGATTGTGGGTGCAGATTGTGGGTGCAGATTGTGGGTGCAGATTCAGAGTGCAGATTGTGGGTGCAGATTGTGGGTGCGGGGTCCGGTTCCGAGGATTTTTGAAGGTTAAAAAGCGGGTTGTGAGCGCTGAGGGCGATGTGCCAGGCAGGGTGCAGATTCAGAGTGCAGATTCAGAGTGCAGATTCAGAGTGCAGATTGTGGGTGCAGATTGTGGGTGCAGATTGTGGGTGCAGATTGTGGGTGCAGATTGTGGGTGCAGATTCAGGGTGCAGATTGTGGGTGCAGCTTGTGGGTGCAGATTGTTGGTGCAGATTGTGGGTGCAGATTGTGGGTGCAGATTGTGGGTGCAGATTGTGGGTGCAGATTGTGGGTGCAGATTGTGGGTGCAGATTCAGGGTGCAGATTCAGGGTGCAGATTCAGGGTGCAGATTGTGGGTGCAGATTGTGGGTGCAGATTGTGGGTGCAGATTGTGGGTGCAGATTCAGAGTGCAGATTCAGAGTGCAGATTGTGGGTGCAGATTGTGGGTGCAGATTGTGGGTGCAGATTGTGGGTGCAGATTGTGGGTGCAGATTCAGAGTGCAGATTGTGGGTGCAGATTGTGGGTGCAGATTCAGGGTGCAGATTGTGGGTGCAGATTCAGAGTGCAGATTCAGAGTGCAGATTGTGGGTGCAGATTGTGGGTGCAGATTGTGGGTGCAGATTGTGGGTGCACATTGTGGGTGCAGATTGTGGGTGCACATTGTGGGTGCAGATTGTGGGTGCAGATTCAGGGTGCAGATTGTGGGTGCAGATTGTGGGTGCAGATTGTGGGTGCAGATTCAGAGTGCAGATTCAGAGTGCAGATTCAGAGTGCAGATTCAGAGTGCAGATTCAGGGTGCAGATTGTGGGTGCAGATTGTGGGTGCAGATTGTGGGTGCAGATTGTGAGTGCAGATTGTGGGTGCAGATTGTGGGTGCAGATTGTGGGTGCAGATTGTGGGTGCAGATTGTGGGTGCAGATTCAGAGTGCAGATTGTGGGTGCAGATTGTGGGTGCAGATTCAGAGTGCAGATTCAGAGTGCAGATTCAGAGTGCAGATTCAGAGTGCAGATTCAGAGTGCAGATTGTGGGTGCAGATTGTGGGTGCAGATTGTGGGTGCAGATTGTGGGTGCAGATTGTGGGTGCAGATTCAGGGTGCAGATTCAGGGTGCAGATTCAGGGTGCAGATTGTGGGTGCAGATTCAGAGTGCAGATTGTGGGTGCAGATTGTGGGTGCAGATTGTGGGTGCAGATTGTGGGTGCAGATTGTGGGTGCAGATTGTGGGTGCAGATTGTGGGTGCAGATTCAGAGTGCAGATTCAGAGTGCAGATTGTGGGTGCAGATTGTGGGTGCAGATTGTGGGTGCAGATTGTGGGTGCAGATTCAGGGTGCAGATTCAGGGTGCAGATTCAGGGTGCAGATTCGGAGTGGAGATTCAGGGTGCAGATTCAGGGTGCAGATTGTGGGTGCAGATTGTGGGTGCAGATTGTGGGTGCAGATTGTGGGTGCAGATTGTGGGTGCAGATTGTGGGTGCAGATTGTGGGTGCAGATTCAGAGTGCAGATTCAGAGTGCAGATTCAGAGTGCAGATTGTGGGTGCAGATTGTGGGTGCAGATTGTGGGTGCAGATTGTGAGTGCAGATTGTGGGTGCAGATTGTGGGTGCAGATTGTGAGTGCAGATTGTGGGTGCAGATTGTGGGTGCAGATTGTGGGTGCAGATTGTGGGTGCAGATTCAGAGTGCAGATTCAAGGTGCAGATTGTGGGTGCAGATTGTGGGTGCAGATTGTGGGTGCAGATTGTGGGTGCAGATTGTGAGTGCAGATTGTGGGTGCAGATTGTGAGTGCAGATTGTGGGTGCAGATTGTGGGTGCAGATTCAGAGTGCAGATTGTGGGTGCAGATTGTGGGTGCGGGGTCCGGTTCCGAGGATTTTTGAAGGTTAAAAAGCGGGTTGTGAGCGCTGAGGGCGATGTGCCAGGCAGGGTGCAGATTCAGAGTGCAGATTCAGAGTGCAGATTCAGAGTGCAGATTGTGGGTGCAGATTGTGGGTGCAGATTGTGGGTGCAGATTGTGGGTGCAGATTCAGGGTGCAGATTCAGAGTGCAGATTGTGGGTGCAGATTGTGGGTGCAGATTGTGGGTGCAGATTGTGGGTGCAGATTGTGGGTGCAGATTCAGGGTGCAGATTCAGGGTGCAGATTGTGGGTGCAGATTGTGGGTGCAGATTGTGGGTGCAGATTGTGGGTGCAGATTGTGGGTGCAGATTGTGGGTGCAGATTCAGAGTGCAGATTCAGAGTGCAGATTGTGGGTGCAGATTGTGGGTGCAGATTGTGGGTGCAGATTGTGAGTGCCGATTCAGGGTGCAGATTGTGGGTGCAGATTGTGGGTGCAGATTGTGGGTGCAGATTCAGAGTGCAGATTCAGAGTGCAGATTCAGAGTGCAGATTCAGAGTGCAGATTGTGGGTGCAGATTGTGGGTGCAGATTGTGGGTGCAGATTGTGGGTGCAGATTGTGGGTGCAGATTGTGGGTGCAGATTCAGGGTGCAGATTCAGGGTGCAGATTCAGGGTGCAGATTGTGGGTGCAGATTGTGGGTGCAGATTGTGGGTGCAGATTGTGGGTGCAGATTGTGGGTGCAGATTCAGAGTGCAGATTCAGAGTGCAGATTGTGGGTGCAGATTCAGGGTGCAGATTCAGGGTGCAGATTCAGGGTGCAGATTCAGGGTGCAGATTCAGAGTGCAGATTCAGGGTGCAGATTCAGGGTGCAGATTGTGGGTGCAGATTGTGGGTGCAGATTGTGGGTGCAGATTGTGGGTGCAGATTGTGGGTGCAGATTCAGAGTGCAGATTCAGAGTGCAGATTCAGAGTGCAGATTGTGGGTGCAGATTGTGAGTGCAGATTGTGGGTGCAGATTGTGGGTGCAGATTGTGGGTGCAGATTGTGGGTGCAGATTGTGGGTGCAGATTCAGAGTGCAGATTGTGGGTGCAGATTGTGGGTGCGGGGTCCGATTCCGAGGATTTTTGAAGGTTAAAAAGCGGGTTGTGAGCGCTGAGGGCGATGTGCCAGGCAGGGTGCAGATTCAGAGTGCAGATTCAGAGTGCAGATTGTGGGTGCAGATTGTGGGTGCAGATTGTGGGTGCAGATTGTGGGTGCAGATTGTGGGTGCAGATTCAGGGTGCAGATTCAGGGTGCAGATTGTGGGTGCAGATTGTGGGTGCAGATTGTGGGTGCAGATTGTGGGTGCAGATTGTGGGTGCAGATTGTGGGTGCAGATTGTGGGTGCAGATTCAGAGTGCAGATTGTGGGTGCAGATTGTGGGTGCAGATTGTGGGTGCAGATTGTGAGTGCAGATTGTGGGTGCAGATTGTGGGTGCAGATTGTGGGTGCAGATTGTGGGTGCAGATTGTGGGTGCAGATTCAGAGTGCAGATTCAGAGTGCAGATTGTGGGTGCAGATTGTGGGTGCAGATTGTGGGTGCAGATTCAGGGTGCAGATTGTGGGTGCAGATTCAGAGTGCAGATTCAGAGTGCAGATTGTGGGTGCAGATTGTGGGTGCAGATTGTGGGTGCAGATTGTGGGTGCACATTGTGGGTGCAGATTGTGGGTGCACATTGTGGGTGCAGATTGTGGGTGCAGATTGTGGGTGCAGATTGTGGGTGCAGATTGTGGGTGCGGATTGTGGGTGCGGATTGTGGGTGCGGATTCAGAGTGCGGATTCAGAGTGCGGATTCAGAGTGCGGATTCAGAGTGCGGATTCAGAGTGCGGATTCAGAGTGCAGATTGTGGGTGCAGATTGTGGGTGCAGATTGTGGGTGCAGATTGTGGGTGCAGATTGTGGGTGCAGATTGTGGGTGCAGATTCAGGGAAAACTCAGCAGCACCACCACCACAGCATCAATCTGTGCAACCATTCAACAACAACTGGTTCAATTATGTTCTCTCAATGTTTCAAGCTTTATTACAAATGTCACAAAAAGATGTTATTTCACTTCTGTTCTTGGATTTTCATCACAATAAAATACACTGAACATAATCTTCACAAACGTTATTTACAAAAGTTTAAGCTATTGCCAATATAAATTACAATCACTTTTATTTAAGTATTAATTATTTAAAAAAATTAAATGCCGTTGCTATTTGTAATATCAATACATCTAAGTCACGTAAATACAAAACATGTTGCATTACAAATGCTATAGTCGTCACATGTGCGAAAGTTATAACTATTGGCATTGAAAATGACAAAGCTATTAATTTAGCTATTTTCAAAATCAACACATAAATAAAAAAATTGTCATTTACAAGACCAATAGCTCAAACTTTCATAATGCGAGACCTATTGCATTGCAAATGCTTGTTTCTTGTGGTGCTATTACGCTTTACAATGGCAACTTGATGTTCTTTGCTGCTGCATGCTAACCATGACTTACTCGTCTGTTTTAAGAAGTGGTTTATTCCCTTTGCATATAGAAGTGCTTCGTTTTGAGATACAATTTAATAAATACATATTTAAAAATAACTCAGCCTATGTTTAGGTCTAAAAGTGGTCTGAGTCATTGCCATTCTATTTACTGGTGCAAGGCTTGGGTCTTCCTGCCTGGTTGGACTGAAGCCCCTTTTGCCGCAACCTTTCTTGCTGTGCCTCCCACATCTATTTCTGTTGCACCAACTCCTTATCCTCCACCATCCAGCAGCTTGCAGTCTATGCCATGTTGAAGACTTATTGCTGTGCTCAAAAAGTGGCCTTTTGAATCAAAACTGCATAAGAAAGTGTACCCTGTCCTTTCTGGGTGGTACCCAATGGTGCCAACAAGACCTGGGAAAATGTGTTGCAAGTGTGCCCATCTTCTCTTCTCCTGGCCTAGCCTACCTGCCCTTACCCGCTTTAGTGTATTCCTTTGCTCTACAGCGTCCTATACGTGCTATACATTCACTCTTCGGATAGGTGAACACAAGAGAGGCCCAAAGTTGGCCTTCTTGCTGGGACCACTTCTGGCACCTTGTCAGGCAGCAATATATGTCTTCAATATTCTGAGCTGCCTTTTTCTGAAGCATTTCCGAAGGGAAACATGATGGTGCCAGTAGCGTTGGGGACAGGGACCATGAGACAGAAAAACTGGCGTGACAATGCCCATACAGGGTGCATTTGACTGCTCAAGAAAACCAGAGAGAGCGGTCCATGAAGGGTTACACAGAAGGTAAAGCCTGTCAGGACAGGAGTGATTCCAGCTGGAAGATCCCCAGGGTAGCACAGAGCTTGACCTGACCATTGCGTAGAGTTCTACGAGTTCTGCCTTCCTATTCAAAGGTGATCAGTTGATCCCCCTCACTGTAAGCGCCCCACAAAACTGGAAATACAGAGCCATTGCCGGAAAAGGATCCTCGGGGCACCATTCTGCAAATGCTCCTATTTCTTCTCCTACTGCTCCTCCCCTTCCCAGGAATATGCCCTCACTGTTTGGGTCACCCCTGGCTTTTTAGGTCTGGGCTACTCCGTGGGGTGTACGGTCTGCATTTTAAGCTCACCTTTAAGCCAAGGGTGGCTCAGGAAGAGGGGCGGCAACACATTGTATTTTTTTTTCTCAGTGTCTCTTCAGACACGTTCAACTACTACTGCAGTGTTCTGAGTGTGATTTTTTTTTAGGTCTGGCTTGGCAGCACAGCTGTCGCCTTATCCATGATCAAAAGACAAAGACCTTAATGCTCCAATAATTTTTATTGATTTTGGCATAAGCATATAAACAGAGCCTAGAAGCATCATCACCTTATCTCAATGCAACAAAACCTTTGTAACAGTTCAGAACTTCAGCTATTTCCCTCCCCCTTTTTCCCCGCTCTCTTGTAGCCTCCACTGTATGGTTTTTTTTTATTTTTTAGAGTGTGAGGCCCAACATGAGAATGATTTTCTCTCTTCAGGGTGATCTCACTCCATCTAGTTACCGGAGGTATCGTCGGGCGTCCAAGAGACCCAGAAGATGCCGCCTATTGGGACAGGTGAACCTTGATTGTCCTTGTTAAGAACTGTCAAAACTGGGTCCCATTCTTTGGTGAATTTATAGGTTTTGACTCTCAGGTCGTAAGCTATCTTTCCGTGGGCCAACAACTGTCATAACTGTTGAAGCCATAACACTATTGTGGGGGGTGTGACTCTTTTCCCCAGAGGCTCACTATAGTCTGTTTGGTCACTAGCAATTATTAGGACAGCCTCCTGTCCCTGGTTGAATGGAGTGGGTAACCATCATCTGCTGGTGTTCCCAGTATGATAGCCATTGGGTCTTTAACGTTCTTCTTACCCTAGATGTGTCAATGCGGATAAGATTGTGTTCCAGAAGTTCTCTACTTTGGGGTGTGGCCTGAGAATGTGTAGGCGAGATCCAGTGCCACCACGGTATCTCCAGCAGACAGATGTGTGGGTTTTGTTGGTGGCGTGGAGGTGCTCTCGGGTGTAATGCCACCTAAATGCAATTTTATACACAGCTTCTAGACCTTGAGTGTGGTGTACGAAGTCAGTTGAGATCATGCATATCACCTAAGACTAGTGTAGCGTCTGGCTCTTTCCCCCGGCCTCGCTGGAAGGCCCTGTCAGAGCTGGAGGATTGAGCATTGAGAATAGTATATAGTTTGGACTTTAGGTGTTTGTTGTTTTTAGAAGGTTCTACGAGGACGTGTGTTTGCTTCCTTGATATGTTGCTGTGGGAGCCAGCGCTTAAGTTGTAGTTAGTGAATTTTTTCCCTCTGAGGGATTTGAGAAGTGGTTTTGATGTCAGTGAATTGCTTATTATTCTCATTAAGGTAGAAGTCTCTTAGCCTGTAGAAACCCTGTGATCGCCATATCTGAAAGAGGTGTCTATCTAATCCTGGGGAGAAATCAGTGTTAACTATGTCTAGCGTTAAGGGTGATGGGTGGGAATAAACCCCCATGCCCACCATGTTTAGGTGGCCTGTTATTATACATTTTGTATTATTTTAATTTATCTTGCATATACTTTTGAAGTAAGTGTGTGTTTTATTTTTGATGGATGCTTGGGTGATTGCATGAATCAGTTAGTGGGTGGATGACCAAGTTCATGAGTTAGAAAAAGACGGACACTAATCACTGAGGAGGGAGGTTCATTATAAGCCGTACTTATAGGCATGGCTAATGCTTGTCCACGGGTAGATAATATTAGCCCATTAGAGGTGAGATGCTGGCATTTGCATTTGAATTTCACCCACTAGGCTGTTTAACTCATGATTACCTACAAGAAAAAAGGCAGAGGGTCGGGAACTAATTATGATTTTGCAGCCAGGAGACACTATGGCGTGATACCATCAGCCATCCTGATTTTTAGACTTTTGTTTTTACCACTGCCTTCTGGGGCTTTAGCCCCATAATGATAGAGTGTTGTTGGCTAAAATTCCAGAATTGACTGAACGTGCCAAGGGAAAGGAGCAGATGCCGTATTACAGCGTGCAAACGAAGTGAATCCGATTCACTTCGTTTGCACGCTGTAATACGGCATCTGCTCCTTTCCGTTTCGAAGAGAGCACATTAGTGTAAAGGTTCATGGTGCCTGTTTTTAATTCACGCTTGATACGTACTGGCATAAACACTCTCCCACCACGTACCACCGGCCGCGCCGAGCCCACAATCGTGCATGCGTCACGACCATCACCCGTTAATTCATGCTTATCGATGACCGACCATGTTATTCCTCTGCAATACCCAGACCCTCGATTATTGATAGCAACATGCCCTCCCGCGGGTGTATTGGTCTGTTCCACCCGATCGATTAATCCTCACTGACAGTGCATGGAATCAGTTGCGCTATCAACTGTGCATTTTTCGCCAGCATGCTCATTTTGAGCCACTTTGTCACTACAAAAACTCCACCCGCCCTTGAGTCGAGTTTCTCACTGGTCACTACAAAGTCACCTGTTCTGGAAATTTCTTCAGTCTATGTATCTAAATGTATATATTTCCTTCCTTTGCCTTTCTAGGCATTTAGAGGCTAAATCATTGTTAAGGCTTTCATTGAAATGTCCTGATGATGGTCCCCGTGATTTACTAGGGGGTCCGAAACGCCGTCGACCTTTTGAGCACCAAATGCTAAAAACGTGATTACTATGTGTTTTAAATGGTGCTTTGTTTAAGTATTCTGTATAATTGCATTAATGACAGAAAAACGTGCTTTGCCTTAACCACTTCGACGCTAATGACAAAGCCAGCTCGTCATGGGCGTTACCTGCCCTGCGCTCATGACGAGCTGGCTTTGTCACAAACAAGCCATTTATTACTTTTTCAGCGCACAGCAGGTAAACGCGGTAGCGCTGAAGCAGTTAAAAAGCCCTTCTTTGCTCCCTATATCCCCCCTCTGTACCTGTTCTGTAAGTGCTGGGCACAGGCTTGTGTTCCACACTGGCTGACTTGTGGAAGGTACTCCTTGTGGTATAACGAAGTGTAAATTGAGTAAACTCTGAAGACCACTGTCCGGCTGGACATGTCACTCGTATTATAGATTGACTCTGTCTATATTTTATTCCTTTCAAATTGCTTGTATGCATGGGACCAGTGTTGCATGTACAATACATTGTATGGAGCCACTTGTCATCTACGTTTTAAAATGTTTCTGGTCCTCTCGTCTATTTCAAATACCGCTTGTTTCACACATAAAATCAAAAGCAAACTTTGCACTAATTTAGGGAAGGTTCTCCATTACATTCCAATCATGTATTAAAACAAACATTGGAAATGCACATCATTCTGTCTTTTGTGTAGTGGAAAGTTTTATACTGAGGCTCGCAGCACGTGCATCATGAGCAGCAACAGTACAACCTTCCCTTACAGCTGAAAATGGTCTGAAAAGAAAATCATGTGCAGGAACGTCGATTTAAATCAGTGCGGTGATGATTTCAAGATGCAACATGGATATTTAGTTGCGAAAATTGAACAAAATGACGATTTAATGATATTTGCAAATTGCAGGAGTTTGTGTTGATTCTTTGGTTTCCAGCGTACTCAAATAGGCCTACCTAGTACGTCTCTGTAATTTAGAGGAACCCAGCCACTGCTTAAGTACTTATGCTGTAGAATGGCACTCAGGTGCCAACCTCTTCGGAATGGTTTTGAATGCATGTGCACCAGACGCTGTACAATCCCACCTCCGGTGTTGCAAGCCTTCGTAATGTTGAGGGCCACCACTGACTTGGGACCAAAACAAGCCCTGGCAAAAATGTTCTAACCATGGGACATTGAACCATAGGAATGAGTGTGGAAAACAAGCCTGTCATGCTCCAGTCATTTTAGGACAAACCCCGCCCCACCAACATATTTTTTTTTAGAAAAAATAGATCCAAATAATGCATATGACAGCTTATTTAAAAAAATGATTACAAGGAATGCAATTAGAATGCATTTCTGAAGAACTAATAGATTATTTCAGTGCATCTGTGTATGCCACCGTATCCAGGAGCAATATTTCTCCAAAGCAGAGAGCATGTGTGGGCTTGTGAAGATATTGTGTGCCAGATTAAAAAACGGAATGCTAAGCAGGCAAATGTTTATGCCAAAGAAGATGCACCGCCTCTCTGATACAGCGCCTCTCATAAGTCACGAGGAATAACTACATTCTGTGCCAGGCTGTAATGGCCTTTTCTCTTCTAGTGCAGCAATAAAATATTTGTGCTGCAAAGAATATGATGTTAACCATTCCAATAACAAGGTGACAGGTTCAAGTATGACCGCTCAGCCCTCCACAGGGCTTGGTCGCCCCACTCACTGCTGCCGCTCCTGCCTGCCTTTGCCGCCTCCTGCCTGCAGATTCCTTCGCTCGCTGCCCGCTGCTCCTGGGAATTTCCCGCTGCTCCTGGGAATTTCCCGCTGCCCGCTGCTTCTTGGAATTTCCCGCTGCTGCCTCCCTGTGGCCCCGCCCCCCTGTGATTCCATTCGCTGCCCCGCTCCCGCCACCCAGCTGCTCCTCCCTCCCGGCTCCTTACTTAAGGGGACCGTAGGGGACCACAGAGTGTGACCGCTCAGCCCTCCACAGGGCTTGGTCGCCCCACTCACTGCTGCCACTCCTGCCTGCCTTTGCCGCCTCCTGCCTGCAGATTCCTTCGCTCGCTGCCCGCTGCTCCTGGGAATTTCCCGCTGCTCCTGGGAATTTCCCGCTGCCCGCTGCTTCTTGGAATTTCCCGCTGCTGCCTCCCTGCGGCCCCGCCCCCCTGTGATTCCATTCGCCGCCCCGCTCCCGCCACCCAGCTGCTCCTCCCTCCCGGCTCCTTACTTAAGGGGACCGTAGGGGACCACAGAGTGTGACCGCTCAGCCCTCCACAGGGCTTGGTCGCCCCACTCACTGCTGCCGCTCCTCCCTCCCGGCTCCTTACTTATGACGCCCCCAGAGCGACCGCGCAGCGGACGCGAGCAGTGGGAGCGCCGCTGCGCGGTCGACAAAGATAAGCCCGTCTGCGCCCATCCGCGCCTGGCCCGCGCCCAGCGCCAGGACCCCTGGCCCTCCCCACCGAGGCAAGACGACCCGACTGACCTACGACGCCGCCAGTCTCAATGCACTCAATGCCGGCCGGACCCACGCCTGCTGCCGAGCCACCCCGAGACGCACCCACGGACCCTTCACCTGCTGCACCTGCAAGTTCACCTGCCTCCGAACCTGCCCCGCACCCGCCAAGACAAACACCAGCAGCAACCACCTCAAGTGCATCCTGATCAACACCCGCTCCGTCCACAGACACGCCGTGGAACTCTGGAACCTCCTCGATGCTACATCACCGGACGTCGCCTTCCTCACGGAAACCTGGATGAACGCCTCCTCTGCACCCGACATCGCCATCGCCATCCCGGACGGGTACAAGATCATCAGGAGGGACCGCATCAACCCGACCGGAGGTGGCATCGCCATCGTCCACAGGAACACCATCTACATCACGACCGACGCCAACGACTCCTTCGCCGCAGCCGAACATCTCCACTTCCAGATTCACACCGACCCTAAGACGACCCTCAGAGGCACCCTTGTCTACAGACCCCCGGGACCACGCACACAATTCAGCGAAGACATCACAGACTTCATCAGCCCGCACGCCCTCCCCTCCACTGACTACATCCTCCTCGGGGACCTCAACTTCCACCTGGAGAACAACAAGGACCGCAACACCACCGCCCTGCTGGAAAACCTCGCCAACCTCGGATTCAAGCAACTGGTCAACACCCCCACCCACTACGCCGGCCACACGCTTGATCCCGTCTTCTCTTCCAGCAAGTACATCACCTTCAGCCACGCCACCGAACTCCACTGGACCGACCTCAGCTGCGTCCACTTCAGCTTCAAAAGATCCACGACCCACCACCACCCGCAACAGGTACCTCACAGGAATTGGAGCAAGATCACCGCAGACCAGCTCACCACCTCCCTCAGCCAGAGCCCACCCGCCAACACAACGGACCCCAACGAAGCAGCCCGCAACTTCACACAGTGGCTGACCGCCTGCGCCGACGACCTCGCGCCACTAAAGAACCCTCCCAGCAGACCCAGAAGCAAGAAGGCATCCTGGTTCACCGACGACCTCAAGGACTCCAAGAAGACCTGCCGCACCCTCGAGAAAGCCTGGCTCCTCGACCGGACCACCGACAACATGACCGCCCTCAAACACGCTACCTGCAAGCACCACCAGCTCATCCGCACCACCAAGAAGAAATCCCTGAAGGAACGACTGGACAACAACGCCCACGACAGCAAAGAGCTTTTCACTATCGTCAAGGAGTTCTCCAACCTCAGCACCGGCACCAACGACATCACTCCGTCACAAGACTTCTGCGACTCCCTCGCCTCGTTCTTCCACCGCAAGATCGCCGACATCCACAACCGCTTCGGCGCCCCACCCACGCACCCAACCGTCGAACCAATGCCCCCCACCGCCACCCTTCGCACCTGGACCACGGTGACCACCGAAGACACAGCCCGCACGATGAACACCATCCACTCGGATCACCGACCGACCCCTGCCCACACCACGTCTTCAACAAGGCCGACTCCACCATCGCACCCCAACTCCGGAACATCATCAACGCCTCCTTCAACACCGCCACCTTCCCGGAGAGCTGGAAGCACGCCGAGATCAGCGCCCTCCTGAAGAAACCTACAGCGGACCCCACCGATCTCAAAAACTTCCGCCCCATCTCGCTCCTCCCTTTTCCTGCTAAAGTCATCGAGAAGATCATCAACAGACAGCTGACCGCCTTCCTCGAGACGAACGGATCCCTCGACCCCTCGCAGTCCGGCTTCAGAGCCAACCACAGCACCGAAACCGCCCTCATCGCAGCCACCGACGACATCCGGACCCTGCTCGACAAGGGGGAAACAGTGGCCCTCATCCTCCTGGACCTCTCCGCTGCGTTCGACACGGTCTGCCACCGCACCCTAGTCCAGCGCCTCAGCAACATCGGTATCCAAGAGAAGGCACTGGAGTGGATCATCTCGTTCCTCGCCGGAAGAACACAAAGAGTCCGCCTCTCCCCGTTTCGCTCCGAGGCCACCGAAGTCATCTGCGGCGTCCCGCAAGGAACTTCACACAGCCCCACCCTCTTCAACATCTACATGAAACCTCTCGCAGCCATCGCACGCCAGCACAACCTCAACATCATCTCTTACGCCGACGACACACAGCTGATCCTCTCCCTCACCAGAGACCCCGACACCGCCAGAACCTGCCTACACGAAGGGATGAAAGACATCGATGAGTGGATGAAGGACAGCCGCCTGAAACTGAACTCGGACAAGACGGAAGTCCTCATCCTGGGATCTTCGCCCTCCGCCTGGGACGACTCCTGGTGGCCCCCAGCCCTGGGCACCGCACCCAAGCCAACCTACAACGCACGCAACCTGGGATTCATCCTGGACCCCTCCCTCTCGATGACCAGACAAGTCAACGCCGTCTCCTCATCGTGTTTCAACACCCTGCGTATGCTTCGCAAGATCTTCCGCTGGATCCCGACCGAGACCAGGAAGACTGTCACCCAGGCACTCGTCACCAGCCGACTGGACTACGGAAACGCCCTCTACGCCGGAACCACAGCCAAGCTACAGAAAAGACTCCAGCGCATCCAGAACGCCTCCGCCCGACTCATCCTGGATGTCCCCCGACGCAGCCACATCTCCAGCCACCTGAGGAACCTGCACTGGCTCCCCGTCGACAAGAGGATCACGTTCCGGCTCCTCACCCACGCACACAAGTCTCTCCACGACCTGGGCCCCAAGTACCTCAACGACCGCCTGACCTTCTACACGCCCACCCGCCAGCTACGGTCCACCAGCCTCGCCCTCGCAGCCGTACCACGCATCCGAAGAGCCACCGCCGGAGGAAGATCCTTCTCTTACCTGGCTGCCAAGACTTGGAACTCCCTCCCCATTCACCTTCGGCTGACCCAGGACCATCTCGCCTTCAGGAAACAACTCAAGACCTGGCTGTTCGAGCAGTAGCATACCCCTCCCCCCAAGCGCCTTGAGACCCTCCCGGGTGAGTAGTGCGCTATACAAATGGCATGATTGATTGATTGATTATATCTGAGCATTCCACAGGACAGGTGACTCTCACCTTGGCCCGTATTACAATAAGGGTGCGATTTCCCTCTTTGGGCCACGGTGCACCTTAAAACAGGTGTGCTGTGTGCGACAGGGAAAGTGTGCTCCTTTATGGTGAATGCGCTGCCCTCAGGACCCTGGGGGCAGCACATTCAAGTGAAATACGGAATGGCTGCTTCAAAACCACTCCCTGTTTCACAGTGCAGGTGGCATAACACCTGCACTTTCAAGAGGGACTGCACCCGCCTGCAAGAAGATGTCTGTGGGGTCCATGGAAACCCTCATCCTCTCCTCCAGAGGGCTGCCTTTAGGAGGTGCACAGAAAGAGTACCACCTTTTTGTGGCCCACTTTCAGTGTGCTTCCTAAATGCATGTTCGCCTTTGTGCCCATGTCCCTAATACGCCGTGGGCGCAGAGGTAAAATGATTCCCTCCTTTGCATGGGGCCACTCCCCTATGAAAATTAGAAAACAGTACACCCTCTTGCGACAGTGCTGGTGCTACATGTGCACCAGGGCTACCTGTATTACAGAAGGGGGTACACAAGCATCTGTGGTCTCGTCTGTAATACCAAAGTGCCCTAGGGGTGGGCAAAGCGGGTGCACATTCCTCCTGTAGCACCCCGGGGCACTTTCAATAATATTCCACCAGGTACGTGAGCAGCTGCTAAGGGAACAAGGTCTATTGGTAAAGCTGCCTGAAGCAATGCAGTTTGATTATTATATGGGGTCAAATTACAGGATCTGGTTTCTAGTGCTGCCAAGATGCCATCGAAGTGGAGACTGTTTATGAAATCTTTCTAAGCATAGTGCACTGCGAAGCTCAGAAAGTTCAAAGAATGAGGAGCGAATTTAACAGCCCTTTACTTTAGTGTAAACATCTACTGCTCAGGGCCGGGGAATGAACTGACACAACGTCACCACAGGCCCTGATCACACGCCCCACCCTTGGCATTTCTTCACCCCAGCACCGCTTTCACATGTCCCAAGCCACACTGTCCCTCCCTTCTTGACAATGTCCCGTGGCCCCGTCGCCTTACCCCTAAAGAACACCGCCGCGCGTGGTCCCCAAGCTACTGCTACAGTCGGGTCTCTTAGCCATGGCACCCACTGAGTGGCTGTTTTAATGCACCCACTCTGAGGGGAAGATTGTGCATCCGGTAATCGGTCCACCTGGGTGTGTCTGCCTTTGGGGAAAGTCTGCATCTGGAAAATCGCGTGGAATCAGAAAACTTCGCGAAAACAACGTTTTTACATTCGCCAGACTGCAGTGGAAGGTAAAACTGTCCCCATACAACCATGGCGCCAATGTTAACACTGACACACTTTGAAAAGTATGCATTTTTATGTCAGTTTCTACACTGCACATATGTCAGAAATCAGGTTGGAAAGATATATAAAACTAGGGAGGTGAAAATGTTTAACTACCCGTGCAGAGTTAAGAAACATTTGGAAATTGCAGCCTGCAAGTAGTCAGTGAAGTTTACGGACTTCCCTCTGGCAGCAGAATGAGTAACTATCCCGGCAGTTCACCCCATCACACGCAGGTGTCGCTTCTAGTCTAATACCATTATTGGGTCAGAGGGTGCAGCCCGGGCCTACTATTTTCTGCTTACGGTGATTGATGTCCAACCAGGAACATACTGGAACAGCTAATAATATTGGGAAAGCTGGGGAAAAAAACACCGAATGAAAAAGGTGCCAGAGAGGGTAGTCAAAATCACCCTCAAATTGCCACGATTGACTCTTGCATTTTATTTTTAACTATGGATAGTTACACACTTTTTGCAACTTCACGCACCTCTATGTAAAACTCCACTGTCATCCCAAATCTCATATTATCCCATATGTAAAGTGCCATTGTTATGCCAGAACCCATAGGTCCACATAGGTAGATCTCCACGTCCACGTGGAACCCACGTTTCTGTAGTATGCAAAGCACCACTGCAGTTCAAAGTGAGTATTGTCTTTGTTTCACTAAGTAAAATAAGAACTGATGGGTGCAATTCACAAGCAAAAGGTGTAGTGGTATCGACGTTTCGGTATTCCGGCGTCTACCTAATGCTGGATAACTGGAGACTTTGTGGTTGCCGCATTTAAAATATATGCATTGTTGAAGACTAAAATTATCTTTGAAGTGACGAGGACTTTTCTATCAAGTGGTTACTTGCTGGAGGACTTAGTGATGTATTGGTGACACGCTGTCTAATTTGGTGCAACCTCTTTCGTCCTGAGGATGTTCTCGTGGAATTGATCTTGAGAGACCGAAACGTCGACACCACTACACCTTTTGCTTGAGAATATAGCCTTGTTGAAAACTGAAGAAATTTATGAATATCTTAATTTGATGATAGTGTATGGCAATATATGTTTTGTTTAGTCCATACGAATACGCTGAAGGTGTAATATACTGTTGTAAATATAGAATTTTTCACAGCAGTTTTGGTTGCCGTATATGAACTGTACATATATATATATATATTTCTTACTGTACATATTTCTATGTCCTGCACTAAAAAAATCTCTGAAAATTACAAAAGATGTTTGGAAAGTGCAAAACAAAGTTTTGATAAAAGGAAACTTTTCTGAGATAACCTTGTCCTGTGTTATACCGAATTTTTCGTTCATGTTCCTGTCGATTTTTGTAATAAGAAATTTGTTTGGTAAATGATTCCTCAAGGATTGCTGTCTATTTAATTAATTATACCCATTTCCTTGGGGAAGATTGGGTTGCCCTATTCACTGTTTACTTAAGGAAGCACAGCAGCACAAACAGGGAAATTGCACCCGATGCATAATTTGGGCCTGAGCTGTCAAGCCGACCTGACAAGAACTGTGCATGTGAGCACACTAGAAGCCTTTGGGATCCTGAGGGGTCTTTGGAAGAAAGTGTGAAGCTCATTGGATGTATATGTTATGTTATGATATTTGTAAAACAATTGGTTACTCCAAAACGGAGTGTCTCCGCGCTAGGAAGTCAAACTGCCAAGTCTACAAAGGTTACTTTAAACAGGTTTTGAGGTTTGTTTTTTCGAAAGGTCAGTATTGAACTTTCCTACCTCAGGTCAAGTGGAAGGGAGTTGTGCATATAAAATAGAACTTATGTGCTCTAAAGCACAGACTGGTTATTGTTTGCTTTACTATGCACACACTCTAGGCTCACCCTACCTCAGCTATGCTTATTTAGTATGCTTTCTCCATCCGTGTCCACACAGCTGGAGTGAAGGGCATGGACGTAGCAAGATATTTTCACAGAAGAGGTCAGTAGGCATCTCTCGCTTGAAAGCGACAGGTTGAAAGGACCTGTCGCTTCTACTTTGGCCAGAATCTCTAGGCGCCACTCTTCTGACACCAAAGGTGTATGGGAAAGGGTAATGGGAAAAGATATCAAAACATAAATCAATAATGTTCCTAAGTCCTCAATGACAGGAAGAAAAAAAGAGGAAGAACAAGGCACCTTGGAGAGGAAAGAAATCACAGTTTGTTACAAAAAAAATCCTTTCAATAAACAGAATACCGGCAATAACAAACAAACAAAAACAAATAAGTCGCAGCAAGGCGGTCAAAAAGTAGACAAAGAAAGAACCAGCAAAGCATAAACAAAGGAATAAGAATGAAATGGGGCAGAGAACTCAAGGAACAAGGGGTGTGGAAAGCATTGGGGGGCACCCTGGAAAAGGCTTTCTTGCTTTTAATCCTATTTTCGATCGGAGTTTTCCTGAATGAGTCTGGGAGATCTTTCATTCGCCATGAGGACATGGGAAGAAGAGTGGTGTTTATAACCGACCTCTTCCATAATGGGATGGGCGCAGGACTTCCTTTTGCCCTCAGGTGTTGCTGTGTGGTGGATTTGCCACAGCAATCAGCATGTAGCTGCTACACCAGAGAACAAGGGTGAGCTCTCCAGGAACCCCTTGGGGAGCCCTGGCCTGCAGTCTCCCCAGTCCAAAAACCGAAGGGCGCAGGCGCAGCTAGGCAAACCAACCACCCGCCGCACAGGCTGTAGAGAAGAGCGTGCAGCACAGAGGGGCGGTACAGACAGGAGCACCACAGGGCCTGCACAACACCGTACCTCTCAAGGACGCTGGACCCAAGGTTGGAGGTGGTGCTGGGCACGGCGCAGTAAAGCAGCAGTCATTGTTTAATGAAGCTATTAATCCACACAAAACATACAAAAATACAGAGATTTTCAAGTGGCAGCTCAAAAACTTGACCTGCACCCCGAGTTTGCACATTTCTCTAACAATTCCAACACCTGGAGAGCCTATGAAGCCAGCTTTGCCACAGTTCTGACATTTAAATTTTAGAGCTTGGTACCTCAACGTGCACCCTACTCTGCACTGCACCCACATTTGGACAAACTGTTCCTTGATGAGTCTGTGTTGTTGGCTCTGTGTCCGGCTAAGGTGGCACTCAATACAATGCAAAGGTGAATCTGGTGGCATGTAGGGCCAAGGCAAAAAAATGTTACCAACCTAGGGGAAGTGATATTTTGAGATCCCTGTCTCCCAGGGCCTTTTCAACATGTTCTGGGGCAAACGTTCACTATTGGGTAGTTCTTTGATAAGCATCTGTCATTTATGTCTCCCCCACCAGAACCCATCGGCATCCAGCACTCGGGCAGCAATACTAAACACGGATCCCCCCTGAGTGGTCCCAAAGTTCCAGCCCATGGGAAGTACAAATCACAAGTTAGACTTGAATGCTCTTGCAGTGTGCAGGAAAGTGATTACCGTTTCTCATCTGATGAATCTTTGTAGTTGACTGGGAGGCTAAGGGAGTCAATATTAATAAAACAATTTAACTTCCATGTAGCCTATGTGGCCACATAAAGAGGACCAGGAATCAGTAAATTAAGTTATGTGGGTTTGTTACAAGTTAATAATCAAACCAATATATATGCAAATGAAGAACATATTATAAAGGTACAGAATTACAACAGGCAAGCTGAAACATCAAAAGATATTCAGACTCAATAGAATAAGACATGCAATGAATGCAGTCACAGTAGTACAGATACTGAGAAATAGAAATTAATGTTCCTTAAAGAAACTCTGATCTTCCTTCCTAAACATGAATAGATTTAAAAATAATTTAACACAAATTCTAAGTTTAAGATGCCAAAGAATCATTGGGAAAAAGTCTTAGAGGAATGCAGAAATGCTGTAAGGTGTAGGCATAGTGAAAACTACAGTAGAAGTCTTCTAAAAGACAATAAGTGTGTAGTGTAATGCTACACACTTGCAAGGGAAATAGAGAGATTTGTACCCCTCGAAGTCAGAAAAGAGTTGAACTGAACTCTAATGATGTGAGACGTACCATAACTAAGAAGTTTCAAGAACAAACATATCATTTCCCCACTTCACCAGAAACCCAATTATTTATCCTCCCCACAATAGGTATCAGCAGCATCCTTCGACTTTCCCTTTCCATGAACTTGGACAGTCTCTGCAAACTTGAGCATCTTTTTGTTCCTGATACACGATAAATAGGAGGCCTCTTCTGCCCGTTAGTTCTTCAGGTCTTTGCCAAGATTTCTCTTCTCATGCCACACTTTCAATAATACAACCATACTCCTTTCTCTAGCTATGAAATCATGAGAACACATCTGCAAAAGAAAGAACAGGCAAAGCAAGCAACATACATTTCAAAGTTAAGGCCTTTAGTCAAGCTATATTTAACTAAGTATTTCAATGTGCATTTTGTATACATGATTATACATGCACCTGTAACTTCAGAATAAATACCAGCGTGAATAATTTGGTTCATGATTACATATGAATTGCCTGTTAGTAGATGCAGTATAACAGGAAACAATGTCAAATGTGACTGAGAACTACGTCTTCACTGTTTAACGAAATTTTAACTCACATACGTTTATAAATCTCTAGTGTCTACAATAAATACATATCAGTAAGCCAGTTAAATTATTCTTTTCATGTAATTAAAGCTAAGGCGCACTACTTATATTGTCAGGT